>NC_024323.1:9452866-9482742 GCF_000523025.1 Cynoglossus semilaevis | reverse complement strand
CCGCAAGAGCAAACAGTTCCTGAACCAGTCAGTCCTCCCCAACTGGGTCAAAAAGAGAACATGTTGGAACAAGAAAAAACAAAAGTTGAGGAGCCTGCTGCAGTAGCTGTTGCAAAAGAATCTGCGGCTGGTGAACCTATGGTTGAAGTGCAAGAGGTAAAACCAGAAGAATCTCAGAAGGTTCAAGTAACAGAAGTTTTACCAGAAATGCCAGTTGAGGAAAAATCAGTTGAAGTTGTTAAGGAAACTGAAGCAGCAGCAGCAGGAAGTGTTGAATCTGAGAAGAAAGAACCTGAGCCTGAAGAAGACGTGGTTCCTGAATCTGGTTCACTTTCCTTCGCCCTGCTGGAGCACGAGCAGACCAAAGACACCTTGCGCACATCACGTACCCTTGTTGTCCTCAGAGGTCTCCCAGGAAGCGGGAAAAGTTTCCTGGCCCGTGCCATAGCCGAGGCCTACAAGGACCACTGTTCCGTTGTCTGTGCTGACGACCACGGTGTGAAGCCAGAGAACCTGGAGGCATCTGCAGACGGACACAAGGCTCTGGATAAAGCCGTGGTGACCTGCTGCAGTGCAGGAACAACCTCCCCAGTGATGATAGTGGTGGACGACACCAACCAAAGCCAGGATCGACTGGCCCGTCTGGGAGAGATCGCTAAGGAACACCATCTGGTTGCCATTTTCTTGGAGCCACGGACAGCGTGGAGCTTCGATGTCGCTCAGCTGTCCAAGAAGAACAGCAGGGGACTGGAGGAGGCCGCTCTAGAAGCCATGAAGGGTCCACTGGGGGAAATTTCCATTCCTCTCTACTTTGGCTTCTTTCTTCTGTCCTCCGTCCAGGACAAGATAAAGTGCACAGCCAACGATTTCCTAAAAACACTGGACACCTTGGAGGCCTTCAAGAAGCACATGATTGACTGTGAGTTTTCTAGACTTGTTTTGAGTTAATCCGTTGGACATTGTAATGAAACACATTGCCACCACCCATCTTTGGCTTAGTGAAGGTGTAACTGAATCTCTGTTGTATTTTCAGTCACAGGTAAAGAAGAGAGCGAAGTGGATCTTGAGCAGTACTTCCAGGCCAAAGAATTCCTTCATTGCACTACAAAATTCTGCAACTACGGGAAAGCCGAAGGTGCCAAAGAGTATGCAGCGATGCCCGTAAGAAACCGGACCTTTCTCCTGCCAGTACAATTTGTCAGTGAGATAAATTGTTTGATTGATAAATTGTCTCTCCTCTCCCCTCCAGGCTGTCAAAAAAATGTACAGTTTCATATTCGAGCTGTCACTGACGGCTCTCTTTGTCACGCCTCGCACCGTGGGTGCCCAAGTGTCCCTTACAGAGGAGCAGCTCCTGCTGTGGCCGGCCGATGCCGAGTCTTCGGTTCCAGCGGGGGCCTCCTTGCCTCTTGGAAGCCGTGCCCACGTCACCCTGGGCTGTGCAGAGGGTGTCGAGCCGGTTCAGACGGGCTTGGATCTGCTGGAAATCCTAGCCTTAAAGCAACAGGACCCGAAGCCGGACGTGGTTGAGGAGATGGAGCTTGGCTCCTTGACCTATTACAATGAAGGGAGGTGGATGCTCAGCCTCAGGGAGCCCATTGGTGCACGGGCCTGCTTCTCCAGCTATTACAAGCGCAAGGAGTCGGAGCTGACCAAAAAGGAACCCGAGAAGAAAAAGAAGTTCAAGTGCGCCATATTGTAAAGTGGTGAACATGAGAATGGTTGTGTGGGATGATGGATTAATTAATAGGCTTCTTCTGTGCAAGGTGTGTGTTTGTGCAGTGTTTAGAGGTGAGGCAATAGCCACCCTAAGACCACAAGCTGTGTGCCTTTATTGTTGTTTTGCACCACAACTCCAAGATGCCTTAGTCCAGGTAGGCTTGTCGTCAGTGTTGACTATTTTTCATTTTCACAAAGCAGTGCCGGTGTTGTTAGCAGTAGTGTGTAGGTCAATAATTATCCACAACTTCGATTTCCGCCACATACATGTCAGTGTTTGTCAGTATTTACGTCTGGAAAAATGTAAACCAGGTACTTCACGTGCATGCTTTCAAGGTTAACCGTAGCATCATAACACTGCGTGTGTTGTGTTTTCTTAGGCTTAGACAAAAAGTTACAAAAATAAGCTCCTATTTCAATGCACTTGAATATGTGCGCAGCCGAGGAAAGAAGGAATTACTACGTTAGAATAGGGAGGCAAAGTGTTCTACAGTTAATGTTCCGCATTGGGCTCTTTTCTCTATTTACTTTTTTTTTTTTTGCACTCTGTAGGTTGCAAGGGTGTGAATTATGTCAGCATCTGTATCAGCAGCTTGCACTTGACTCTTATCGAATGCTGTGAAAGCCAGTCCACATTTTGCAATTCTTTTCTATCGGGCAAGACTGCACCATTGATCCCTTTTATCCAGTGTGAACAGCACTTCATGTACTCCCTCTTATGCTGTCGTTTGTGACCACTACCTTCAAAGGGTGAGTCCTTCTTTTGTCTAGCACCAACGAATCACTATTTTTGCACATGTTTTGTAAAACTTAATAAAAAAAATAACATGCTTTGCTCCATTTCCTGTGTTTGCAGTATTTTTTTTTTCTCGTCGCATGCAATTGTAGTAATAATTATCAAACAGCAGAGGGCACTCGTGTCTCAATGGCTGGCTGCAAGGCGTTTGAAGAAGTGTGGCGTCACAGTATTTGTTTTCCACGTACATCCAGGTAATGTTGACTCTGACTGATACAGTGTTGTCAAACTTTGTACCACAGACTGAGTTACACAAGTTTGCCAAAGCTTCTGAAATTTGCTCCTGTACATGAACTAGCTTGTGATAAAAGTACACAAGTTAATGGAAAAATAAGTCATTAGTAACGTGACTATTTCACCATATTAAATGCAAAAACTCGTGTCATGACCTATTTAGGTGGGAAAGGGATGATGACAACACAAACCGGACTAATTCACCAAGAAGAAAAAGTGAGAATAGTGGATTGAGGTTGGAAGGAAATGATCATTTTAGGATTATTTACTTTGTATTTCACTAAATTCTGACAATTAACATAACTTTTTTTTTCTTGCTTCAGAACAACGACCGTTCACATAAGTATGATCTGCATCGTTCCAGCTAATGGTAGGCCAAGGACAGATCATAATCATGGACCTCACATGTTATGTCAGAGTTGGTGAGCCGGTTTAGTGCACGAACTAGATAATAAACAATATCCACCAATCAACACCAGTATAGGACAATGGCCCTGTTTCCACAGACGGTGGCGTGTGTGTGACGGAGCTACAAAGTCCTGCTCAGTACCTATGATACCTTCACATACACACCGGAATTTTAAAAACTCCTTTTGTCTTGAGACGTGACACGTCGTTGTTTTTCTGTATTACACCATAAAAGTATCGAAACTGATATATTAATAATTCATCAATGAGTTCAGACACTAATTCATATGGAGACAATACGAACACTATTAAGCTAACATACTGTAGGACGTAGCTGGTTCCATGATTTCTTTATTCACTGTCTGTGGCTCAGTCTTTTTATCAATTCGTTAAACAATTCCACAATGCCAACAGTAACTTTAACAATAACGATTCCAAATATATCCACCACTTTTAACATAATTGAAAAAGGTAGATTGTATAATGGAATTAATGTAAATTATACACTTTATGTACAATTTAACAGGGCCAAAAAGTCATGAATAAAACTTTTATTTATTTATTATTATTATTATTATTAGTAGTAGTAGTAGTATATAATGGTCCAAATCTACCAGGAACTAATTGTGCAATAAATGTCAAATTTAAGTTGAATCTAAAGGTTTATCACTCTCTGAAGCTTCAAACAGAGTCTGAAGAAACATACGCACCCTCATTGTTCAATGTACATATACAAACAAATATTTTTATTTCCTTTTCTGTTAAAGCACGGAGTTTCTTCTCTCTGACTTTCGGCTTTTTACACAGCTATTGTCGTTATTATTTGTTATACATTTGTTGAATTCGGTTCACCCAATAGCCAAACCTCGTATTTATTCCTAGCGCTTTGCCAGTAACCCTGCTTTTTCCTACAGTCCCTAAAGACTACAAGAACTCACCAATCGAACCGTACAAAACTGTCCAATCAGAGGACAGTAAGACATCAGCCAACCGATGGGCAGATGAGACAAAAGTCCCAGGAAGGTGTTTCCTCCCGCACCACTGCTCTACACGCAGTCGGCAAGAGAGCACTCAGTAATCCATCCAGCCATCCATCCATCCATCCATCCATTCACTGAACCAAACAACGAACCGATCATCGAACCGACCAAGAGCACAGACCGTAACCCGAACAACACCAGAGAGGTAATTTAATTTCTCTTTTATCTAAGGTGATGTTTACATTTGCGTATTAGTGTACTCTCAGTCATCCAAAAATCAGGAGATTAAAATAAACTGGTTGAGCTGCTCGGTCATCCACACTCTGTTCAGTCTGTACCGCTGCAACATTGTGGTTCTTGCAGTAGAGTTTAAACCATTTAAAAGTGTTTGTTATTTATTGGATAATTTGTAATTAGAAGCCGGGACGGAGCTAAAATAGTAAACCCGATTAAAGATTGTGCAACACCAAGCCCCCCACCCCCTAGGTTTATTCTACCGTGGTGGCTTTGAAGTGATCCATCTCCTATGACTATTAACTATGTCTATAAATGTAGCGTTATACTGGATGGGTTGCATTGTTTTGGTCAAATGTTGCTCTTACCACTAGGGTGAGCACAGTGCACTGACCCCTTTCCTGCACTTGGATGTTGTGCTGGTTGTTTATCCATAGACCACTTAGAATTGAACAAGTCCTGAAGACAAAAAAACTGACTCTACATCCATACAGTACAGTTACATGTTTTTGGACGAGTAGGCAGAATATAATTGCAATTTCTTAGAAACAAAGTTATAGATTCAAGTATGTTTTCTCATATGTCTGTTATATATCGATGACCTAACCAGACATTCATCCTTGTAAACCAGAATTCAGTTACTCTTATCCAGAGCCAAGTAACACGATTAAATAGTGGAAGAGTAAAAATGGCGGAATGTCCCATGACGCAGCCATATATGTGACAGGTGTATGAAATGAATATACTGTCCAAATAAAACACATAACAGGTTCATTTTCATGACTTTTAACTAATCATAATTATGACGGCTAATGAAACAGCCTTAGCAGCAATTGTATCAATTAAAACCAACCTGATTAGATCGGTCAAGAGTCATTTTGTCAAGGGCATGATGACTTTAATAAGGGCTTGACATCAATGTATATATGTGTATATCTATGTATATACACATATATATCTATATATGTATATATATACAGTACATATATGTACATGTATGTATGTATGTATATATGCATGTATATATGTATGTATATGCATGTATATATGTGTGTATATATACATGTATGTATATATATATACTGTATATTATAGATATGTATGTACATATATATGTATGTACATATATTATAGATATGTATGTACATATATATGTACGTACCTATATATGTATCTACATATATGTTTATATATATATATCACCAGCTGTAGCAAAGCAGTGATATCTAATACATCTGACAGCTCCAGTTAAAAAGAGAAAGCAGGTGATCTATAAACCCAGGATGGGACTTGGATAAACCAGCTGTGCCTGGTCTGGGACCGGCACTGTGATGACTCAGGGACTACAGTGATCAATAGTGAGAGGGGTCTGTGACAGTGCCATAAATTAATTCTGGGAATGACGAGCCTGGGCTCCACTGTGGTGATGGAGGTCCAGTTTGCAGCGACATCAGGGCTTTTAGCTTAATGAAACATGGAGGAGGAAGAGCAGGTGCTTCATCCCTGCAAGGTTACCCAAGAAACACAGCGGTTGTCACGATTGAAGAGGGGGTAATTAGGGAAGATCTATTGTAGTCTGGTCTAAAACGGTCAAGATCCTTTTTTATTATTGCCCATTTGATCTGAGGTACTGACTGGTATTTAAAGACTTATATTTTCCATGTATCACAGCTCTGTCATCAGGTCTTGCTAAATTTCCTGCTCGTCATAAATGCACAAATTGGAATTTTCCCTCATTAGTCCTCTGAGAACACTACATCTTTTTTTCTATTGAAATTTGAATTAAAATTCAAATAAGTTACCTTCTCATATTTGTGTAACTGTGAGTTTTTTGTGTGTTCACAATGACATCAAAAGTTAATGTGCCACATAATTGACCTGTGCTCCTTCTGCTACACAAGCTCTCTTTTTGCAATTACAGTATAAGATAAGGAAGTCGGAACAATTTCTGCTTTGGTCATTCAAACTAAGGTGGATTTTGTTACATTGACATTGTAGGTTAGGTTTGAAAAACTTCACAACTTTCACAAAATGTTCCCATCTTGGTTTCCTAATAGATTCAAAAGGGTTGTAATCGAAAGAAAGAAAAAGGTTTTCCGCCAGTTTGTTTGTAGATCAGATTAGCTGAGACACAGCTAAAAGGAAAGCCAAATGTTGTTTTTGTTTTCATTTGAAACCACAAACTAATGTAATTAAAGAAGTCAAATAAAACAGTCCATATCCTTCCACTCATTTATATCTCTGTTTTCTGTACAGACTGAGTAGTCATGTCAGCTAAAGCTATCTCCGAGCAGACAGGAAAGGAGTTCCTGTACAAGTACATCTGCACGTCAGCCGTTGTTCAGAACCGATTCCGCTACGCCAATGTGACGGCTGAGACCAACTTTGATCGACTGGTGCAGGAACATCCGTGGCTTCTCACAGAGGTAAGACCACCATCGCCTGAATGAGAGGAGTGACGTTCTGATTTAGTTGGTTGGTGTTAATGAGGACAGATAATAAAACACTGCTAGAAGTTTCCTCCTGCTCCCGATGTAAACGGACTGTTTTCATAGTTTTTTTTAATCACTCTGTGACTCATCTTAAAGGAGAAAATGTTGCTCATGATCTCTCTCTTCCTGAGATTTTTTTTTATCTAGACAGAACAAGGAGTCAGAGGATGTGCAGCGTAGATACAGGCAGATATGGGCTCTTCAAGAATTGATTAGGAAATTGCATTAACTTTCACCTCACCCCCCGATCCACTGCTCACTGGGCAGCTTCCAGATACTAATGGCTTCACTGTCGTACGTCATTCCTTTTATCTGACTTGCAAATAAGAGGATGTGGGCTCTGTTCGTAGGAGTGTGATGTAATTTGCCGTCTATGTCAGAAGGGAATGAGATGCGTTAGTGACTCCTCCTGAAATATTGTAAAGTTAAGTTGTGGTTATAAAAATATTATAATATAATAAATATGATAATATATAAATATATAATATAACACGATTAATAGTGTTTTATAATAAATATTTTATAATAAATATCATAAGAGACATTTGACAGATGGCTAGTTGATGCCCCACAGCTTTCAAAGCAAAGTATTTTTATATTGTTTTCAAATGTTTTATATGTACTGTATAAGTTTTTCTGGTCTGGCATTAGGTTATCTCATGACAGAATTGTAGCTAAGTTCCGTTAGCTTTTTCGTCAAGCTACATTTAGCAGCTTAGATATTTTCTTTGGCTGTGTTTAAACTGCTGTTTTTATTTTTTTGGCTAAATTAATTACAAAATATGTTGACATAAAAACTAAATATAGTTTACTGAAGTGTTTAATGTGTACCTCATTACATTTTCTTTTTCTTTTTTCATTTTTCTACCAGAGGCTGGTGGTGAAGCCAGACCAGCTGATTAAGAGAAGAGGAAAGCTGGGCCTGGTGGGCGTGAACCTGGACCTTCATGGCGTCAGAGAGTGGCTAAAACCCCGCCTCATGAGGGAGACAAACGTACGTCATTATTCTTCATCCCTTGTTTTCTTCTTCTAAGGCAAGTAACCTCACTGACCGTTCCATGGAGGGCGTGCACGTCTTCGATCTGCTGCTCTTTCCTTCACCTTTCTCTCTGTTATCTGCTGCCGGTTTCTCTTATTTTGTTTTTTTTTCTTGACCATCTGATTGCAAACAGTTTTATTTCTGGTTGTAAATCAGTCCCATCAGCCTAAGCGTGTGCCCCTGTCAGTCCATCCATTTAGGAAACATAACCACAGCACAAAGAGATGCATCACTGCAGCAGACAGACTGCACGCTGCCTCATAAAACAAACTGTGAATTCTCCGGAGATACCGAGGACCATTCAGTACCAGGAAGACGTTGCGTTTTTGTGTATGTGTGTGTGTGTGTGATGAGACTGTCAGCAGCTCCTGGTGCCAGCACATAAAAATGAATGAGGCTTCATATTTGTTCTAGATGCTGTCTCAGCTCATTGACTTCTCTAGTCTTCTAGAGACTAAATTGTCGAGAAGATTTTTTTCCAGAATATAAACAGTCGCATAACCGCACTTTTATTTACCGTCATCTTCTTCGGTTGGTTTAGGTCAATTATTTTTGGTAAATTTTTCACTACTTCAATGCATGGATCCATTGAAACAGAACTACTGAGTTACCTCTGTCCAAATGTATGAAATGTTACTTTGAGCTACGTTAGTGTTTGCACTAGCCTGAAGCATCGTTAGACCAAAGTGAAGCTAATTAAAGCACAATAACACAACAACACCCAAATCAGTGGCTAAATTAACAGTGCTAACGACAATAATAAGGCAACAGGGTGGTGCATTATATATGGATATTCGTCTGGGTTGGTGTTACCTGATCTGTATTGCATTTCATATGTCATGTTTTATTTTTCCTGTGGGGAGTAAACAGCTTTTTCCTGTCAGTCTTCCTCTCAGTGAAGCGGCAACAACAGCGTTTGTTTACCTCATTAAAGCAGAGTAACTGTGGCCTTTTCACTTTGTTTTGTTTCATGGCATATCATTAATCTCCCTGGCATTTGGACTCCTCAGAATGGCAGCCGTCCTCCTGTACCTTTTTTAATATATTTCCCCTTCTTTCCGCCTGGCTGCTGTCACCCACTCCCTGGTTACTTCTTAATGCAGTCTCTGTAAAAGCCACTATCAGTCACAGTTTTAAATGCGACACAGAAATGAATCAAAGCCATGAATATTTGCATGTTGAATGTTAATAAAAAAATCAATACAGTGTTGTGGAATGTTGATACAGTATTATGAATTGAGATATTTCAGCGCATTCATATTTTCTTGTTATATATCCTTTAAATACAATTCTGTTTTTTAAATTTAATTTCATGTTTACTCTTCTAAATAGTAGTCATTTTAATATTAATAATAATATTATTTTTATTATAATCCTCAGGTGGGAAAAGCCAAAGGAGTCCTTAAGAACTTCCTGATCGAGCCCTTCGTCCCCCACAAACAGGTACGTCCGTCACTCCACCTGTTCCGTTATTTATTTATTATTTATTCCTAGTGCAGATGTGACATTCCACTGCGATGCATAAATAAACCAGACACTGCGATACATCAAGACACTGGTAAAATATTGTCCTTGGCGTGGTCCATTTTCCAGGAGGAGGAGTTTTATGTCTGCATCTACGCCACCAGAGAAGGAGACTACGTGCTGTTTCACCACGAGGGAGGGGTGGACGTAGGAGACGTGGATGCCAAGGCACAGAAGCTGCTGATTAGGGTGGATGAAAAAATCAGCGAAGATGCAGTAAAGAAAGAGCTGCTGACCCACACTCCAAATGAGAAGAGAGAGTAAGTGGGTGCAGAACACTGTCGGGGGTTACAGTATGTGCAGAACTGTGTGTCTATGAAGAGTTGTGGAGTTACGTGAAGGTTTAGAACATAGCATGGCTTGCTATGATGTAAAATCTAAGACTAAGATTGTCTTAAGATTGTAAAAGAAAAAAAAAAGATTTTGCTTTGACCCCACTTCGGGGCCGTCCCCTACTTTGGGAACCAATGGCCTTACAGAAACAAGTTCACCAGTTTCAGGATTATTTAGCTGTTTGTCTAGGTATGTGGCTTATGTGATAGACCTGCTGGTTTGGCAGCATAATTCTTCACTGTCTCACTTTGTAAAAAACAGGTTATTCATTGAAGGACTGTTATGACTGGATAGAAAAAACGGTTGACATGTCGTTGAGCTGTTGAGGCGATGCTTTAAGGAAGAAGGAAAAATATGATTTACTTCCTCCTTTGCGTGTCAGAAACTATCCAACTGGGATTTATAGGCAGAGTGAGAACAGGACGTACTCAGCCAAGAGCGTTTCTCCAACACGTCAGCCCATTGTCAGAAGTTAAACTGGACCCCCTCACCTCCCACCCCCCAGGGACAAAGCAAAGGTCCAGGCTGAGAGTGACTCAGCAGTCATGTCTGGTTCCAATTTGATAGAAAAAAAACAAAAGAGTACAACATGACTTAAAGGGGGGAGAGTTGGGGTGAGGAGGTGAGCTGCAGTTGTCAGAGTGACTCCCCAGAAAGCTTCTCCAATGTCAGCCAGGCCGACAGGGCCCTGCCAGGACGTGGCGTCGTGAGAACGCAGCCGTAGAGATGGATCCTCCTCCTCCTTGTCTTACTGGGGAGAAAGAAAATGCTTCCCCGCTTTTTCTACCAATCATAACTTGATTCTTTTGTCAAACTAAGTCACGATCTTATAACATATGTATGTATATATGTATGTATGTATATATGTGTGTATATGCATATATGTATATATGTGTATATATGTATATATATATATATCCACATATATAAACATATATACATATATATATGTGTGTGTATATATATATATATATATGCATATGCCAATTATCAAAAATGCATGTTATGATAATGGTTTTTATGAATGAACATAATGTGACTAGTCTTTACTCTGATCTTCCTGTATGACAGATAAGAACCCCTCAGTAATGATGACCAAATGTCCATTTCCCAAGTTTGGCTGTTCCACTGATGATTCTTTAGCCTCTAACACAGCTGTGTGTTTAAACCTACGGTCCAAGTGTTTAACTGACTCTCACTGGATTCATCTCTTTACAGGATCCTGGCCAGTTTCATCGTAGGATTGTTCAACCTCTATGAAGATCTCTTCTTCACATACCTGGAGATCAACCCACTGGGTAGGTTGGCCTTCGTATTTTTACTAAACGTAGACATAGAGAAACAGATGATTTTGTGGTTTATGAAAACCCCCGGTCCGAGGACCAGTGACTGTCCTCAGGTCATTTGGTACACGGACACAGTGGAAAAAGTGCTATTGATTCTGCTCTCATTGACTTCCCTGATATGGATGTGTGTGGGTCAGCTGGTGTACATGAAGATGGACACAAGGAAATGGTTAGCTCTTATGTGAAAGTGATTCTCAAGAACTCAGAAACTCTGCCCAGGAAACTACCACAAATTGCATTAAAGACTCACAATTGAGATCATTCCGAAGAACAGCTTGTTGTTGTTATGTCATGAGTCGTCTATTTCTACAGCTCTGCTCCACTTATTAAGGCATTTTCTTTTAAAAACAAAGAGATGAAGTCACAGCAGGGATTCAAACGGTCGTCAGTGGAGGAAAAAGGAAAGTTAGCAGACAAAATAAGTTCAGCACTGCAACACATTTTCCTGAAACTAGCAGGAAGTGAATTTTTCCTGTGATCAACACCAAAGTAGGAGCTGGCTGAATAATTGATGCACTTGCTGTTTGATGAGAGCTACGTCTGTTTATTAAGAAATAACCAGGGATTACCACACGCCCCATGGCAGCTGTGCTGAGAATGGTCGGGCACTGTCGGCTTTGATGTTCCACATCTTCCTGCGGAGACAGGAGGAAGGTTGTGGGCCACCCAGAATCCTCTGTAGTTTTCCCCTGACCTATTCAAAGTTCAGACACTGTGTGAATGTAACATCACCTCCGGAGATTAAAAACCTCTATGATTAAAAAAAACAACAAAAAAACGTTTCTCTTCTTCTTCCTCTGTATTTTTAGTGGTGACAAAAGACGGAGTTTACGTGCTGGACATGGCAGCCAAGATCGATGCCACGGCTGACTACATCTGCAAGGCCAAGTGGGGGGATGTTGAGTTCCCACCGCCCTTTGGGAGAGAAGCCTATCCTGAGGTGAGAAGCTGTTTTTGTGGCAATAAATCTCAGTTTAGTAGCTGTAATAAAAAAAAGTGTCTGTCAAAGAAATCAACTGACACTTGTCTAGGCTGATGATGCTTGGCATTGGTGCAATAGTGTATAACGCACATAAATGAAGTGGTCCTTGTGAGGGTCCTGCTCTGATTGAGGCTGCAATCACCCACAGTGCATTGTGTAAGCCCTCCCTCCCTCTGTCCCTGACCTTTCCACTGACCTTTTATTTTGACTCCTGCAGGAGGCGTACATTGCTGACCTGGACGCCAAAAGTGGTGCCAGCCTTAAACTGACCCTCCTCAACCCCCGAGGCAGGATTTGGACTATGGTGGCAGGGGGAGGTGCCTCGGTGGTCTACAGGTACTACATCACCACAAGAGAAGGATTTGCTGATAAAAAAAAACAATGTTGGACACCGAAGATTCTTTTTGATTGACACAGACATCCATTGGAAAAACGCTTACAATTTTCTGTAAAACTAAAGGTTCAAGTGCATCCGAAAATGTGTTTGAACTTTTACTCAAATTCTGAATACGTACAAAAATGAGACGCTATAACGGACAGACAGCAGTTTTAAAATGATTCCGTTTGATGTTCTTCTTCTGTGTCGGTGAAGTTGTCCCTTGACATGAGGCCCATTGTGGTGATTACACCAGCATAATTGGGTTTAGTCTTAGTGTCTGAGCTGCAGCTTTGCCGTAGTGAGATGGATTGTGCTGCAGCTCAGCCTCCGCTCATTCAGCTGCAGACTAAATTGGATTCTAAGCCTTCTGTGGGAGAGTGGGAAGGATTGGCTCGGTCGTCTGTCCCGTCTGCTCTGTCGGGCGTGGAGCGAGACACACAGACGCATTAGTCATGACTAATTATTCCCTCTGTGGAAGTGTGTGCTGTGCAGTGAAAAAAAATATGATTACATAATGTCGAGCTCGAGATACTGTTCCAAGACTGGAGATATTGCGAAGCCGATTTTGCCATCAATTTTCCTTCTTTGTTGCAGTGACACGATCTGCGACCTAGGTGGTGTAGATGAGCTGGCTAATTATGGAGAGTATTCTGGGGCTCCCAGTGAACAGCAGACCTACGACTACGCCAAAACCATCCTGTCGTTGATGACGAGAGAGAAGCATCGGGATGGTAGACAAACTTCCTCTGTTCATCGTTTGCCATTTTAAATAAGCATTTAATATTAACATAGAATAATAATATTTTCCAGGAAAGGTTTTGATCATAGGGGGCAGCATTGCAAACTTCACCAATGTGGCAGCCACCTTTAAGGTACTGTAAACAGTTATTTCAGTTGTTAGTCGTGAACTCTGCAGAACAATAATTAAAGTGGGAGTCTTTGTCTTCCTAAGGGCATCGTCAGAGCAATCAAAGACTACCAGGAGCCGCTGAAGGAGCATGAGGTCACCATTTTCGTCCGCCGTGGAGGCCCCAACTACCAGGAGGGTCTCCGAGTGATGGGAGAAGTTGGTAGGTAACAGAGCTTCGTCAGCAAGAATGGACTGGTTCAGACCAGGTTAGACAGTTTTAGACGTAGACATAAGGTTTCAGGTGGTAGTGGATTTTCTTTTAATAAATAGTGTTATTAACATGTGAACACTGGCTAAGAATAACACCAACTTAGCCTAGGAGTACAAATAATAAAATAAAATAAAAAATTTAAAATAAGAAATGTGCCGTAAGACAGCAAAAAATACACATATAAATACAAATAAAGCTTAGATTAAAGTAAGCTACAAAATTGGGCCAAAAAAGCTAATTGTTTTCCAAATATACAAATAGTTGTAAGCTACAAGGTGTTGAAAGAGTTAAAAATGCACCTTTTTTACGGCATCGAATGCCACACTTTACTGACTCATCACTTCCATCTTTTCTAAGGTAAAACCACAGGGATCCCCATTCATGTGTTTGGCACAGAAACTCACATGACGGCCATTGTTGGCATGGCCCTGGGCCACAGGCCAATCCCCAACCAGCCTCCTGTTGCTGCCCACACCGCCAACTTCCTGCTCAACTCCAGCGGCGGCCAGTCGGTATGACACACTCAGGATCCACCCTGACAAATGGGCAGTTATGATGTTGACTCACTTCACTACAGACCTTATATTAGTCTGACCACTAGTAAATATTCTCCAACGACCGTCTCTCCATCAGTGGTCCCTGTTTGGTTCCTTTTACTGAACCAGATTATCTGAAGCTCAGTGGCTCCCTTGTGTGACAGCACTGCTGGGCATGACGGAATGCTTTCAGTCAAAGTGTTCGTGAGACTCAGTCGTCCGGTGTGACTGCCTCCAGGCAGCCGTTAGAAATGTGCAAGTCATGGGCTTTTAGCCTGGGCCGCAGCTCCATGTATGTGTGCAAGAGAAAAGTGACTGAGACCAGTACATTATACATATTATTACATGGTATGAAGTCATCAAAATGAAAAGTGGTTTAAACTACCAGGTAATGTTTGTGTTCCATCATCTGCAGACTCCAGCCTCCAGCAGAACGGCCTCTTTTTGTGAGAGTAAAACCAGGATCGAGGGCTCTCCGACCAAGAAGGCCAAGAGTGGAACTCCACAGGGTTAGCAAACACACACTGACCACGTACTCACACGAACGTCATGTCTGAGTACTCAGAGATGCTGACACGTTCAGGTTTTTAGACCGAAGTCGTGGACTGCGTGCTGTGATTTCTGGAGTTATTGCGCCCTCCTCGGGCAACAAATAGGCCTTACAAGCTGATGTGGAATAAATCAAAATACAGACCCACATGTACACGTTTTTCCTCATTAATAATTTCATAATGTGGAATTAGTCACGAACAAAAACAGGCGTGAACCTGCAGTTATTTGTCTTTTTGTTACAACAGAAAAAACAATTTTATTTCTGTATATTTAGGAATGTTGATTTGACAATATCACTATTAATTGAGATCACAGCTACTGCGCTAATAATCGTATGAAAACTTTTAATTTTAGTTTGACAGCTGTAATATATATATATATATATATATATATATATATATATATATATATTTCCTCTTCTTAGACTCTTCTTAGACAAGGTTTTTCTTCCCTGTGCAGCCAAGGCAACGACCCTCTTCAGCAAACACACCAAGTCCATCGTGTGGGGCATGCAGACTCGGGCGGTGCAGGGAATGTTAGACTTCGACTACGTCTGCTCCAGGGAGGAGCCGTCTGTGGCAGCTATGGTCTACCCATTCACGTAAGGCCGTCTCCGTGTCGTCCGTCTGATCTGTAACACCTTCGTATGCCGTCACCGACACTTTAAAATGGCTGCCTTTCAGGGGAGACCATAAACAAAAGTTCTACTGGGGCCATAAAGAGATCCTCATCCCTGTGTATAAGAACATGAGCGACGCGATGAAGAAGCACCCTGATGTGGACGTGCTTATCAGCTTCGCCTCGTTGCGTTCGGCCTTTGATAGCACCATGGAGACCATGCAGTATCCACAGGTAAACATCTTGGTTTGCCCCTTGAAAAGAACTTTTTAAAATCAATTTTTAAAAATCAAATCTCAATTCAACTTCCTCTAGATTCACACCATTGCCATTATCGCTGAAGGCATCCCTGAAGCTCACACTAGGAAGATCATCAAGGCAGCAGATGAGAAGGGGGTTACAATCATTGGACCGGCAACTGTTAGTCTTCCTTCTGTTTTACGACAGTATTGTTTACACTTATTCACGCTCTCTCCTCATGACAGTCATTTATTTGTATTTCTAGGTCGGTGGAATTAAGCCAGGTTGTTTCAAAATAGGTAACACAGGGGGAATGTTGGATAACATCCTGGCCTCCAAACTCTATCGACCAGGCAGCGTGGCATATGTGTCCCGCTCGGGTGGCATGTCCAATGAGCTCAACAACATCATCTCCCGTACCACCGATGGTGTTTTTGAGGGTGTGGCCATTGGCGGGGACAGGTGTGTAACTTTAACTGGTTAACTCATGCTAGTTAAATCTCTAGTAAACACAAAGAATAATATTATTGGTCTTAGTTCAGATGTTTGATATTTAGTTTTGTCCAAGCTGAAAATTGAAAAAAATATTTAAAATTGATTGAAAATAGGTGAAAATAAGTGTCTATCAATATGGTTAAAAAGCTTAATGTGTGTTGCAAAATTATCAGTACCTTTAAAAATTAAAATAACTACTTACTAAAGGCCACAATGCTGCTTTACTAAAGGGTACAAGGCTACTTTTACTAAAACCTAAAGATGACTATATATTGTCCTAGTAAAGGCTGAATGTAACAAAAGCTAGCTGGATATTAGCTGTTAAAAATTATAACTAAATGTAACCTCAATACAGCCCAATATTAGCAAGAGACATAACCATAACCAGAAAATGGCAACCAGAAAGGCAAACAAAACAAATTGAAACCTAGCAAGGAGATGGATATTAAATACTGGCTAACATTGAACTTTTCTAGTAAAACATTAAAATGAGTTAAGGAGCGCTAGCAAAAACTATCCTAACACTTTCTGTGTTAATGTTATGCTAACGTCCTGATGTTTTTTGTTTTTTTTAATGACTCTGTAGATACCCAGGATCTGTGTTTACTGACCATGTGCTGCGCTACCAGGATACTCCTGGAGTAAAAATGATTGTGGTACTAGGAGAGGTCAGTGATACATCCACACACTAACACTGCTACTGTACTGTAGCTAACAGAGTTAGCGTCTAACATGTCATGCGTCTACAGATTGGAGGCACAGAGGAATACAAGATCTGCCAAAACATAAAACAGGGCCGCATCACCAAGCCTGTGGTCTGCTGGTGTATTGGTACCTGCGCCACCATGTTCTCCTCAGAGGTGAGACCGCTGAGTCATTGCTTCTATATATATTAATTAATATTAGTTTTGGTGATATTTCATGTTGTCCCATGGCGCCTCCTCAGGTTCAGTTTGGTCACGCAGGTGCCTGTGCCAACCAGGCATCTGAGACAGCAGTGGCCAAGAACAAGGCTCTGAAAGAAGCCGGTGCCTTTGTCCCGAAGAGCTTCGATGAGCTGGGCGAGGTGATCAAGTATGTACAGAAGGTTTATTTATTTATTTTTATATTTACTTTTTTACCCTATTTTTATTTAGACATGTGTGTAATACTACCCTATTTTTATTTAGACATGTGTGTGTAATACAAAAAATACCATTGGGTCACCATGGTTACTGATAAATCTGTCAAGAAGCTGTGTATACTCAATGTTAGTAACGCTACACTGCCCCCGTGTGGTTAAATGCTAGAAGTTAAATGCTAGACTGGACAATTGCTATATCACAGACTGTACCATGCTGTGAATAAACTAACCTATGGAAGTCTGCTATAAAAACACAGTTTTATTGATAAAAAGGAACATATGAATAAAAGACTATTCTCTTAGATGAGTTCTTTGTCATCTGTGCAGGTCTGTCTACGATGACCTTGTGTCCAACGGCGTTATCCAGCCAGCCCAAGAGCTTCCTCCTCCAGCTGTGCCAATGGATTACTCCTGGGCCCGTGTGAGTACGCCAATGAGAGTCCTTTTATATATATATATAATAGGACATTTAGCAGGAAAGAGCTTTGCTATTATTTATTTAATCTGGATTCAATGGTGTTTTCTTCCCCTCTGCAGGAGCTGGGCCTTATCCGTAAACCAGCTTCCTTCATGACCAGCATATGTGACGAGAGAGGTCAGGAGCTCATCTACGCAGGCATGCCCATTACGGAGGTCTTCAAGTCAGAGATGGGCCTGGGGGGAACACTGGGTCTGTTGTGGTTCCAGAGGAGGTCAGTTGGTTCACCTCTGAGCCAGATTCCTTTAATAAACAAACTCAGGAAACCACATCATCGTTGTCACCAAGTCTTTCTCTCTGTTGTCTTCAGGTTGCCCAGGTACGCCTGCCAGTTCATAGAGATGTGCCTAATGGTGACTGCGGACCACGGCCCTGCTGTTTCTGGTGCACACAACACCATAGTGTGCGCACGAGCCGGCAAAGATCTCATTTCCAGTCTCACCTCGGGTCTCCTCACCATTGTGAGTCGACACTCGTTTCTGTGACGCATGTCAAGTCTTTACTAATCTGTAAAAATGGAGAAAGTGAATCAGCGGTCTTCTCTGTAGGGGGATCGTTTTGGAGGAGCTCTGGACGCTGCGGCAAAGCAGTTCAGCAAAGCGTTCGACAGTGGGATGCTGCCCATGGAGTTTGTCAACAAGATGAAGAAAGATGGAAAACTGATCATGGGCATCGGACACAGAGTCAAGTCGGTGAGGGTGGAAATGAAAGGATAACATCTGCAGAAGGTCGTCATGTTCCTGGAGAGTTGCTGTTTAACAGGCTGTGTTTTTGTGCGTGTGTGTGTGTTTCTTCAGATTAACAACCCAGACATGAGAGTCCAGATCCTGAAGGACTTTGTCAAGCAGCACTTCCCCTCCTCCAGCCTGCTGGACTATGCTCTGGACGTAGAGAAGATCACCACGTCTAAAGTAAGATGAAATACTTTGTCATGTAAAATACTACTCACTAACATGATATGTTTAGTGTTGACACGTCTCTGTTTCCTCCCCTGCGTGTTGTTGTGCATCAGAAACCCAACCTCATCTTGAATGTGGACGGCTTCATCGGCGTTGCCTTCGTGGACCTGCTCAGGACCTGTGGTGGTTTTACAAGGTGAGCGAGCGCAGAGGTGTCACACATGACCAAAAACTAAGGATCAAGTTGAGTAAAATGACAAAGTAATATAGTATTCACACAGTATCCCTTTTTTCCATGGAACTTTTTTTGATCGTTGTAAATATGTTTGAAGGTTTACGTGTGTCACAGGATTCTTTTCATAATTTCAAAGATGGATCTTTTAAAGTGTCGATCGGCCGAAGTCCCTAATACATTGTTCACAGAATGAAATCTTTCCGTGTGGTCCTGGAGTGTAGTGCTGACTGGTCTTTCCTTCTTGTCTTATTGTTCCACCACAGAGATGAAGCTGATGAGTTTGTGGAAATCGGAGCTCTGAATGGAATCTTTGTCCTGGGACGGAGCATGGGATTCATTGGTGAGTCAGTCCAACACACAGGAGACACAGTTGTTACTTTAAAAGGTTTTGTTTATCACACAAGAAATGTGAAAAAGCTTTTTAATTAAACAAAGTAGCAATACTTTGATTTTACTTATCAAAACATGAATGAAAAATAAATATCAATATATATATCAATCAAATAAAAGATAAAATATAAGAATAAATACATTCAAATAATATATATATATATATTTCCAATTAAATAAAGTGCAAATGACACTATTAGCTAACCTATGCAGTTGCAATCTGAAAGGTGGCGCTGGTGGGCCATGACCCTATGCTTGAGAATCACTGATCTAGACTTAATTATATTCCCATATGTCTTTGTTTTATCTTGTGTGTTTACATAATGTCATTGTCACTAATATTCAGGACACTATTTGGACCAGAAAAGACTGAAGCAGGGTCTCTACCGCCACCCGTGGGACGACATCTCCTACGTGCTCCCTGAACACATGTCTATGTAATCAAAAGGGATTCGTACTCACAGGTCCTGTCACGCACGCTGTAAATCTTTAGGCTCTCACTGTGATCCATCAGTTTGCAGCAGTGATGTAACATCAGTGTTGTAAATGTGAAGAGTAGTAGAATAGTAGAATGTAATAGACCTGTTGTTTTGTACTCCTCATACGTACTCCTCATCCCTGCTGTTCTGCGACTAACACAGAGCTGTGGAGTCAGAGTCGATCCTATTCTTCAATGTAGCGGTTTGACTGTCGTCAACTAAACCTTAATCCCATACAGTACGTTTCCACTGAACAGTACCAGCAATATTGGCTCTATTTCAACAGCATTCCCAAAACTTGACTGCGATACCGTGTTAACTCCTATATACTGTAATACTGGCTCAAAGACAGGGAGTGGTTTTAATGCAAACAAAAGTCCTGGTACCTGGTTTACCTCGTAGCTTCTTATCTCTGTGGTGGAAAAGTAGTTGCATGATACTACAGTACATCCAGCTATGGAAATGCCTTTGGCTTCCACACCGAAGTACTGTACAGTACATGCCCCCCCTCACCCCGTCAAAAAGTATAAATGATATGTATTATAGTAGCATGTACTGTACACCTGACTCTCAGACTGTTGTGTAACTGTGCTATACGTATCCACCACTGGCTTGTTACACCAAACTAATACGTAGTGCAATAATATAGAGTAGAGATTTATTTATGTATAGATGTTTTCACAGAAGCAACCGAAGAAGACAAAGATAAGATGCTGTTTTGGAGCTTAAGGTGGCAAATGGGACAATTTTTCATGGGTTTCAAATCATTTTTCTCAGCTGTTTTCTTGTCACGAAGATGTTTTTCCAATGCATCCATCCAGACGTACTTAGTCTTGTGTCAAGTTTGCAGTTCAGCTCATACCGATAATTCTTTGTTTTCCAGTCTGTTATTATAATTATAATTATTATTGTTATTATCATTTGCATATAATGCAATTAAACCAGTTGAATCGCAGGTCAGAGAAAGTGCAAGCCTGTAGGAATTTGACTCGCGTTCCCGAGCACGTTGTTAGCGGTCGCTTCCTCTTTATCACATAGAATGAAAGTGCCAGACCAGGCTCTCATTGGAATCTAACAAGATTATACACTAGGTAGGTCTTCAAGGTTTCCTGTGAATGTGCCACCACTGCAGAAAATCTTGTGAACAATCCAGAAATCATACCAGCGTCGTCACAATTGTTTCTCCTTAATGTGAAAAAGAAAAACGTGCCTCCATGATACTGTTTTTAAAAACTGTGTTGTTTGAGTCAAGTAGGTGTAATTGATGTGATAATAAAGGACAATTTAAAACATATTGGGTAAGGGGGTGTTGTACCAGTATAAATCTTTAAATGTGGCCATTTTTGACCTTGTTTTTTTAGGAGCATTTCAGATTATCACAAAGGCAATTTACTCGTTCTGGGAAACAACTAAGCTTTTGCATTTTGGCTATTGTAGCTTTTTTTCCAAGTTAAGAACATAATTATTTTTGCTAAGTGATCAATTTAAAAAAGTAAACGTAAAAAGTGCTAATAACTGAGCTAATTTTAGCTGTTGGATTGCTAACTTTATTTGATCCCAGTTAAGAAATGTCTTGGCTACACATTGAATAACATTTTTTGCTAATTTAAAAATTATTTTCCCTTTGGTCATTTTTCTGAAGTCTGGGCCCTGAACCCTTAGCAACCAGGAAGGGTTCAGTTGCTTGTAGCAGCTAGCTAATGTCTCCTTTGATGTAGTTAGTGTTTTTTTTTTTTTAATTTAATCAAAGGAAAAAGTTTTTGTTTTGTCACAGCTGTAATATTTTGGCACTGCTTTTTTGTTTCTTTAGTAACCATTCATTGGAAAGCTCTGGAAATGTTCACTTTTATTTTGGAAAATGTATTATATATTTTACAGGAGGATATAAACCCACACCCTTACAATATACATTGATATTTCATGAGCTCATGTCATAAAACAATGTGTTTCTAAATTAAACAATTTTAGCCTGTTAGCTAAATTGTCATGCATTATATCCACCAATCAACATTGTAATGTCGATGTGGTTTCTTCAAGCCTGTTTCAGTGAAATTAGTCACAGCAGTTAATCACCAATCCTTGGTTAGAATATTCAATCATCATCATCATCATCATCATCGTCAGTGCCTTTGATAATGTGATAGTAACATCTTACAAACAGTTTAAAAGAGCGTCTTGTCCAAAGATACAGTACCTTTGGCCAGACATGTCCAGTGTTCAGTTAGAAGTTAAGGGTGGTGCTGCGACAGACTGCATGTGGCCCACAACTTCTTTCTTAAAATCTTTATTTTATGGATCTCCATCAAGGTAGGGACTACATTTTCTTTTTGGAAAATAATAAATCAACTGTATTTTGGCCTATGTTCTGCTCCATCTGGTACTAGACAGACACGTCTCAGCCCCGTGCAACCACAGCTTGGAAATAGGGAACAAAAAGCTGGTCCTTTGGCAGCACTGACAAATCCAAAAAAGGTTGAAATTGTCTAATTTTGAGAGATTTTCTCATGATCCTGAAGTCAAATTATTTTAATTGTATGTTACTAACGATAGAACTATTTGAAACGAAGGAAAGTGCTGGCTGAAAGAAGAACAAATGTCTCATGTCCTAGAATGTGTTGAACTCCACCTATAACAAGTTTAATTGATTGTGTGCTGCTATTGTGGTATGTATGTATGATCAAACGAAATAAAAATCCGCTAAAAAGTAATGTATAATGAGGTTGTGCGGCCGAGGCATTCGGCCATTGTGTGGTAAACTCTCACCTACCTGAGCTAATTACAGTTTTTGTAGCATTAAGGTAAACCTGATTGAATATTTTACTTGACAATTTAATAACACAGTCAAAGGTGTTGCCTTACATGACAATGACCTAATATTTGACTTCCCTCTTGGGCGTGCCTGTGGGCAGATCACCTTGTACATGTATCTTAATCACATACCTGACTGGCACACCTAATCCCATAGCTGTGACACTTGTTATTAACTGTACCCATACTTTCTCTGCTATTACCTCACATTAATCAATTAGAATAAAATGACCCAACTTCAAACTCTTGGTAGTGGCTTGGTCATGCTGACCTAGAAAGTTCTGTAGACTATAATGAAGAAGAAAAAAACACAAAATGGTTATTATCGTTAATGATCCAGTTAGTAGGAATTAAAATGATAATGATTATTATTATCATCTGTGAATGTCACTTTGGAGGTGGGTATTAGACAATTGATTTACTGTTACCATGCATGCTGTAAAAAACAAACAAAACTGTATATACTGCTTATATTTCGTTATCCCTTTTGTCTTTGTTTATTAATATGCTCTATTAATCCATATACATCGTAGCAGTAATAGTGTAGCATGTTTGGTCTTTTTTTCACTCTCTCTGCCCACACTTAGGGTCATTGCTGAGACTGCGTATGTTATGAGTCGTGTACACCGAGCTGACAAACTGTTGATGATGGGAGTGTTGCTGTGTATATTGTATTGACCACAACCTATTGCTGTGGTGGTCGTATGCAACTGTTTGCAACTGAAACGCTACCAAAAGAACATATACGGCGTCACGTTCACTCTATCCCTCGAGATTTAAGATTTTAAACCTGCAGTAAAAAAAAGCAGAGCTTGGTGCTGACTTTGCTAAAGTGTTGACGTCACAGACAACCCGCACGCACTGCGCATGTCAGTGAGTTGCTCTGTTTACCAAGCAGAAGTTGGTTGCTTGTTCGTAGTTTCAAAAGACCGATTACAACAGTGTTTTGATGTTAAATGAAGCTTTTATTAAGTAGTATTGACCATTAGAAAGACATGTGTAATCGGTAGCTTATGTAAAAGTAAATTATATTTTGGCTTTTTCACTGAAATGTGCTTTATTTGGACGGACGTACATGTGTGACGTGTTCTCCTTTAAACGCCGCGGATGTAAAAGTTCCAATAAGAAACGCACTTCAGTGAGGGCTCTCTGTTTTGACTCCGTGGATGTGTGGCTGCGTATGTCGCCTCCTTCCCCTCACTAGTTTACTTCATTTCCCCTTTCTGCTTTCCTCCGACGCCGGCAGCGGAATGGCAGCGGCGGCCCCCAACCCGGAGGATTCAACCAGAAGCAGCAGCGGCGGCGGTGGAACCGGCACACCCAGCGCCCTAACAGGAGACGGGGACGCGGAAGAGGCCGAGGACTTCACGTCTTCGTCGCACTGCTCGGAGCTGTCTCGGCGGCAGAACGACCAGAGGAAGCAGGGCTTGTTCTGCGACGTGACACTGGCCTTCAGCAGCGGAGCAGCCAGCGGCAGCATCCAGACCTGCGAGTTTTCCGCCCATAGGTCTGTCCTGGCGGCGGCCACCGACTATTTCACGCCCCTGCTGGGTGGACAGTTTTCCGAGTCCTTGTCAGGAAGAGTAGAGATGAAGGAATGGAGCTCAGAGCAGGGGCCTGACCCGGAGACTGTGGAAAGTGTCATACAATACATGTACACCGGAGAAATACGTGTCAGCACCTGCAATGTGCACGAAGTTCTGGAGCTGGCAGACAGGTATGAGGCCTTTTATTGAATATTGATTTTATTGGTTGATTGTTGATATCTGGGTCGAGTTGGTTAGATAAGTATATGGCAATATATGACATTCACGATGCGCCAATATTGCTATTTTCTTAATTAAATCGCCCATTTTCACTTGTCAGTCCTATTAATATTTTAATTATGTTTGTGCTTGTGCAGTATCTAAGTAAATGCACACAACTACCCGAGTTTTAACGAGTAAAGCTTAGGAAGTAAGTCGGAAGCAGAATTGAAAAGGCTATTTCCGGCTACTTTTTTGTCGTATGTTATGGTGCCACTTTTCCATATTTTGTAAAATGACAGGAGTTCAGCTAACCCCAGCAGACTGTAGTCATCTGTTAGCTACTTGAATGCATTTTCGTTGCCATAAAACAAGAAATGTCCCAAATTTTTACGGACAACTCAACAAATAACATGTTTCATGTTGTATTTGAGACTGTAAACTTCAGGTAGGAAGTGAGCCTTTAGGGAGTGGTCCTATTATCACTTTGGAGATGTAGCAATAGCATCAGAATCAGCTTTCCTGAACAAGCCTTGAAGCAAGTCTTAAACAGTTTGACCATGGGTATTTATTAACTCTATTTCAGTTACTACGTGCAAACAACATACACAGCAAAACAAGGACTGCACAGGGAAAAAGTCCAGGTCATCTAATCTTAACCCTACTCTTTTAGATAATGCTTTATTCTTCTCAGCTTGTTGCTGCTTAGACCACACTTCAAAAACAGACAATTTAAGGCAGTGTTATTTTGATCAGATTTATTAGGCAAACACACAGCACAATGTAACTGTTATTTGTCATGCATATAATATTATAAAATGCCATGGTTATTAGGTGTGGTTCTTTGTTGAATATATTGTTCAATGTGCATGTGTAACGTCTAAGATTACAACGAGACCAAGCATGCAGATCACAAGTGGCAGAAGCATGAAATGTGTGAACGAATGATATTGTTATCCTAAATAATAACCACCAAACAATGTGAAAACAAAACAGTTGGGTTGTGTAAATGTAATAATGCTGCAGATCCTAGGAAGTTAACTCTTTGTATTCGCACACCGCAGCTAACATGAAGAGCAGTAACACAGGGTATTGTGTTAACAGTAACCAATTATGTATATTTACAAATGTATAATTTAAATTTAAAGCTAAAATTGATATGCTCATCTGTAGAACAGTCCAGAATTAAGGTTTTAGTCCCAGGTAATCTGTATCAGCCACCTTTTCAACAGGTTGCTGTAATACTTACTGATGGAGGCAAATGATGTGGCATGAAGAACATTGAAATTAACTGCTGAAATGAAAATGTTTTCCTTTATTATAGGTTCCTACTGGTGCAGCTGAAGGATTTCTGTGGCGAGTTCCTAAAGAAGAAGCTGAGTTTGACCAACTGCGTCGCTGTGCACAGTCTGGCCCACATGTACACCCTGGACCAACTGGCGCTACGGGCTGCAGACATGATCCGACGCAACTTCCACAAGGTTATTCAGGATGAGGAGTTCTACACGCTGCCGTTTCACCTGGTTCGTGACTGGCTGTCCGATGCAGAAATCACAGTGGACTCCGAGGAGGTTCTGTTCGAGGCAGTTGTCAAGTGGGTACAGAAGAACTCGGATGATCGAGGTCGCTACTTTGAGGAGCTTTTCCGTCTCCTGAGGTTGCCCCAAATTAAGCCCACCTACCTGACTAGGGTGGTGAAAAATGAGCGATTAGTAGCTGCCAACGAAGCCTGTCTTCGGCTGGTGTCGGAAGCTGTGGAAGGCCACGCAATCCGTTTTGAAAATCTCAAATCTGCCGATATGGAGCTCTGGTCTTCCCACATGGCTTCCTTTCAGCCACGTTTTGGCCAGAACATGGACGTGATCATGGTAGTCGGAGGAGTGTCCGAAGGGGGGGACTACCTGAGTGAATGTGTTGGCTACTTTATTTATGAGGACCGCTGGGTCAACCTACCACATATCCACAACCACCTGGATGGACATGCTATTGCTGCCACAGAGTCCCATGTCTACGTAGCTGGTTCTATGGAACCAGGCTTTGCTAAGACTGTGGAACGTTACAATCCCAACCGCAACACCTGGGAGCAGGTGAGTAACTTGACGACACGAAAGCATTCCTTTGGCTTGACCTGCATCAAGGACATCCTATACAGCATTGGTGGACATGGAAACTTCAGTCCAGGTTTCAAAGACGTCAGTGTGTATGAGCCTGAGCAAGACAAGTGGCACAACTTGGAGTCGGCACCCAAAATCCTGCGGGATGTGAAGGCGGTTAGTGTGGAGGATCGCTACGTGTACATCACAGCACGCACGCCTGTGGATACAGACAATGAAGACGGACTGAAAACAGTGACCACTCGTTATGATACAGAGAGCCGCCAGTGGCAAGATGTAGATTCCCTCCCTCTTATCGACAACTACTGCATCTTCCAGATGGCTGTGGCTTCCACCAACTTCTACCACACAGCCTCCTGCTGCCCCAAGAGCTACACGGTGCGGGACGAGGTCGCCAGGCCCAAGATCAGCCTGCGCATCTCTGACGAGATCCTGGAGAGCCTGCCTCCAGAGGTCACCAGCATTGAAGGCGCCGCCATTTGCCACTTTGATGAAGATGTCTTCATCATCGGAGGCTGGAAGAACAGCGACGACGTGGATAAGCAATACCGTAAGGAGGCTTATCGCTACTGTGCTGAAAGAAAGCGCTGGATGCTACTGCCACCCATGCCTCAGCCTCGCTGCCGAGCCACTGCTTGCCACGTTCGCATTCCATACCGTTTCCTGTATGGCTGCCAGCGGTACCCCATGCCGCAGAATTTGGCTCGTCAGCGAGACCGCATGCAACAGATGCAGCAGCTTCACCGACGCACCCTGACGCTGCGCCGACAGCTCCAGTCACAGATAGAGTGTTAGGTTGATGTCGACTTTAGCTCAGTATACTCACAGTTGTCTCTGGCCATTCATAAAAAAATATAATTCAAATTCCTTGCAGGTCGAGTCACCTACATTCTCACCCAGAACTCTGTGCCATCTGGTCAAATATTGTGTTGTGAAAAAGCCATTGAATATTTGAACATAGTTGAGCTTGTGAAACAGGCTGGAAGTGTTTAAAACATATACAGGTTCACTGATAAATTGACATACTACATGTCATCCGGTTTATTCCTCTCAACACATTTCTCAAAGTATTATGGTGTTAAATGATAGTTTTTAAAGAGAACATGATGGAATTGTTATGAATTGCAAGATAATTTAAATGATAAAGTATGGGCAGGCACTACATGCAGTCTACAGCTAGACTATAGGAGACTAGTTGGACACGTTAAACGTGTCCATTCAGATGCGCTTTATTTTGGCCCTCCATTTGTTTTTTGTTTTTTTTTTGCAGTTATATTGAAAAAAATACTTGAAACTAACAACTAGCACCGTTTACCTGTCAGGATAATATTTGTTGGTATTATCAACAAACCATTTGATTACTTTTGAAATCCAGTTGAGATTCTTCCAGGCTTTTTCCTAGGCTTTACTATGCAACCAGAGTGGAAAACACGTGGCTACGTCCCTTCCTTACCCGTGTCTCTGAAATCAACAGGTGTGTAGCAATGTGAGTTGGCACACGGCAGATGTAAAAAACATGTGAATAAGAGTGTAAAAAAAAAAAACCCCAAAACAAACGACCTAATATTCCTTTGTCAAATATGTTGGTGTAGATGCTGTTAAATATTCTAAAGCTGCATATGTACCTATAAATGTAAATTGATATTCTACATTCCTTATTTGCTCCATGTGACGTAAATAACCACATTCCTGCATTGTTTCCAAATTACTTGATCGGATCTCATTCCACTGTAACACTGTGACAATCTCTTCGTGCATCAAACAGTCTTACTTGTCCGTCGGTGTTCTGTTAGAACGACGGTTCTTGCTGCTGTGGTTCAACAACTCAGCCGGAATTCATTTGGAGAAGCGCGTTTCATGTAATAGTTTGCATTTAGGTTGTAGTCTCTCTTCTGGTTCAACAGCAGTACCGAAAACAGTTGTCATTTATGTTGCTCATGTGAGTAGTAATGTTTTTTCCCCATGGTTTAATAAAGGAAGAGTAAGCTATAATGTTCCAAAAACCTTAAAAAGATAAAATAATTATTTTGAGATTTCCTGATGCAGAATCCGTCGATTTAGGCTCTGCATCGATCGCTATACATTACCAGTGGCTTAAACATTCCTTTCTGTTGCACTTTTCGCCGGTTTGACTATAATTCCATTAATTAAAAAAAATGATAGATTATAAATATGAATATGTGGAAAGTTTGTGTGTGTGTTTGTCGAGGGTTCAATTGTTGCCCTGTAAAGAATGGTCTCCCTAATGGCACTTTTTGTTTTAATATCTTACAGAAGCGTTGGGGTTGAAAAAGCACTTTGACTTTGCTCGTTTAGTTTGCTTCATATCAGACGAGGTGATTGTACTTTAACATTTTCCAGGCGCCTCGATGTTATGTTTTGGTCTCTGAAAGAAAAAAGGAAAGGCTATTATTATTATTATTATTTTTGCTAAATGTGTTCTCGTATGTCAGAGTCTTTTGTTGAAGGACTTTGATGCCAGCTGGGTGTATCTTAAGGAATGACAATGTTCTTTTCTGTCATCTCTGTCCTCCACCCACCACCCCACCCTATTTCCAAAGGATAATCAAAACTAATAATTATGTCCACATGATGTCCAAAGCAAACAGCACTAACGACAAAGTGATGCAAGCTAAGTCATTTAATTTGCATGTGATAGTTTGACGATGTGGCAGTAATATTGGATGTAACAAATGCTGATGTCATCACTTGCAATTAAAGTTGTTTTGTAAAACAGATGCTTGTAGTCATAGGTTTTCTTAGATGCTTTTACCGGCAGTTCTGTAGCACCTCCTTTTGGTAGCTAAAACTATTGTCATTACTTCCCACACGGACATAAATTACAATCACAGCTATTGTTTACAAACTCAACTGAACTTAAAAAATGTATTTATTCGAAATGGGAAAAAATTTTTACAAACTCAACTGAACTTAAAAAATATATTTATTCGAAATGGGAAAAAAGTGTTTTGTTTTGGTGGGGTTTTTTTTTTCTGTTCTCAATTTATTTAGTTTATATTTCAAAAGTCAATCGTGGCACACTGACATGTGTCAATTAAGATTGAATTAACTGCACCTGGTTTTGCAGGAATCACGATGGCACTGTACTTCCAATGGACACGAATGTCATGTCACTGCCGCAGGATTTTTGGATTTTTCTTCTCTACTGTTGTTTTTTTTTAAATGACATTTCATGGATATGTTATGTTTTTTGATCAATGCCCAAAGTATATGCTTGATATCAGATTCTGGTTGAAGGGACCTGACGTGACCAGAAGAATTGAGGTATTTATAGGTTTTCATCGTTTTTCTATTACAAATTACTACTTTCTTCTGACCAAATGTTGAATAACGTGCAGTTATTTATTTATTTTTTTTAAGAAGGATGCTGGCATCATTGAAACATGGAAGGTAGAACTGACTCCATATGAAGAGCACAATACAGTAAGTAAGTTGTCCTTTTTTGACCAATACCATACCTTTAAAACTGACTGGGATTTTTTAATGCCTTTTAAGGTGTGCATTGAGACTTTTTACTTTTTTGCATTTTTGCATAAAAATAAAAAGTCCACAAAAT
>NC_024323.1:9440802-9452766 GCF_000523025.1 Cynoglossus semilaevis | reverse complement strand
GTGTTTAAAAGTCCAAAAAGTATTTGAGGTGGGCTACGACAACAACCTATCACCCACATACTGAAATCATTATGATGAGGATTACAACGGCCCATCAGACTCCTAACAACTGCTGACACTTCTTCAGATGACCCCAACAAGTGGGACCTGAAGTAGCTTTATTTTTTGTCACATATATTGGATGAGAAGTGAAATGTCTTCTTGAGAAAATTTCACGTCAAGTTGCCTAATGGAACTCCTTGACCTGGATGACTGAGAATCTACATAGACAACTCTTTTATTTATTCGCCTTTAAAAATTAAAAGCCCATCTGCTTGTTTGTGGAAAACATGATGATCATGCCGCTGAAATCGAACCTGCGTGTTCTGACGGCAGACATTAAAGAAGGGACACAGAGCAAAAATTAAACACCAAAATACATTTAAACACTACGTCTACTAATATGTCTGCTGGAACCACTTATATAGCTAACGGTTTATTTAATTTCATTACTCAACTACTTACAATGTGCATATGTTTCATATAGCATATATTTATTTTATATACTTGTTCACATACCATCCTTATAATTATACTAATTCTGCTTATATATACATATCATAGGTATAATGTGGTATACTTTACTATACATCATACCAATTGAAGTGATCAAAAGTTGGTGTACCAAAAAAGAATTTTAACAACAGAAATGGGCATAAATAAGTATTTTAAGACAAATGATTGTATTTTTAGTCATTTCTGAGACAGTGAGCTTCGTAGCCTATTTTTCACATTTTAATGCAGAGAAGCTACGCTCACATACAACTTGAGTGCTTGAAAGGGTCAATAGCCTATATGCCAGCCCGATTACTGTACATGGTAAGCATCTGTCAGGAGGTTTTATTGTGTGAGGATCAGATATTTGTGTAGTCAGCGTTACAAACTGTGTGGTTGTTTGTACTTTCGAATTGGCTTTAAATGATGGAGCAGGAGCAGAGGTCAGAGGATAATCCAGGAACAGTCCACTTCAATGACCCCACTTTCAGCCCACACATGCTTAGTGAGTACAGCTTCTCCTCACGCTGCTCCATTTTTCTGGTTCATTTACTCATATATCCAAAACGTCTCATACAATTGACAAAAATGAGGTTTGTTCGTTTTTTTTAATTTAGTGAAAATGCACATAATGACACTGCCATGGGAAATACAACCCATGGCAGAATCATTACAACCTTTATTTAATGGAATAATGCGTTTCATAATTATTAATAATATTTTTCCTCACATTTTCTCTAGTTTAGGTGTCATTTTGTTCGATAAAGTTTTACATAATTGCATCATCCTAGCTCACAGAAAAACATATTGAAGTTTTGATTGTGTACGCAAGAGGGCAGGGAACGCTCGCGATTCTGATCCAATCGTTGACTTAACATGAACTGCAATATTGTGACAAATCGTACACGTTCACTGCAGCATTTGTAGCATGAACGTTGCTAAAATGCTAGTATGCTAAAACGTTACAACCGTCTTTAATTGTTTAACCAATGACGCCTTCACAAACGGACCGCACAAAAGTACTACGGGTCATGCATGTAAACTGTAGAGGGCGACAAACACCGTCGGCAAAAATAGGGAAATGAAGTCTGTTAATTCAAGTCGTTCAAACGTAATGACATCCATTATTTTTCCCTTTTCTGCCAAAACATACGAACTATATAACAATTTCGCCTCTGATTTACACAGTGAACCTTTTATTTTCTTAGAAAACAAACAGGAGTGAACAAATAAAAACAACAAAAATGACAGAAACACAAGTCACGACTTTTCAATGCAAGCTTTAAAATAACCACTGTCAGGTGTTTTAACTTGGCTTCAAATACACTCTTTACTGTGTTACATGGTGATGGTCTAAGCTGACATTTAATTTTTGAGAAAAGAGGAAAAAAAGTAAAGTTTTCTTTCATCTAACGTTTGACAAACACCACGACCAGTGCCATCCAGCTTAATTTCTCACAGTATAACCACTATTTTAAATATGTTCTTTCACACTTCAAGAGTGTGTGTGTGTGTGTGTGTGTGTGTGTGTGTGTGTGTGTGTGTGTCACCATCAGGGGATAAAGAGCAGGATATGATCGGTACTTCCTCCACTGATTGGCCTTTTGTTGACGGCTGAAAAAGCCTCAGGTTCATGTTCATGTCTGAACGTGGCCATCAGTGCTTCTCCAGAGCTTTAGTCAGAAGATCATTCAGTCGGGAAATCATGGGTCGAGGGTCGTCGTTCAGTCCCGCTGCGATCATGGCATTGTCATAGATCTAGAAGAATTAGAGGAGGATACAATTTTTTCATATTTTTTGTATTTATCGCTTATATCAATTTATTTATTATCAATTTCGTTGTGGTCCAATGACAATAAAGACTATTCTATTCTTTCTCTGTGAGAGAATACTTAAGAAGAGTCACAGCAACGGAAATACCTGCAATACCAATAATCTCAACTCATCTGCTCTAATGTCCTGCTGGAAGAAACTTGTGAAGTCACAGCCACTACAAGAATTTTGGTTCACAATTTGACCAGGTCGGTATTGGCTGGATGTAGAATGTTTGGATGTAGTAATATACATAAAATGTACAAGATTAGACCGGAACCTTCTAAGGAAATTTGGCACGTTTGATGTTAATGCCATCTAGTGGCATTCACTGAAATAACAATCAATTAATTCACTGCAAGAAACAGAAGGAAATAAATCAGTCTTTACTGTACAATGTACAGGACTGGATTAGAAAGCCCAGCGGACCTTATCTGGCCACTTGGCCACTTTACTCGATACCACACCCCCCCTTTGGTGTGGACAGATAGACAGATACCTGGAAACTCCCCACCAGGACAGTAGAACTGATGAAGGCTCTTGGATGAGAGGCAAAACGTCTTCAACTTACTTGAGGAGTCCAGCTGCCTACTTTAAGACTGGTTTTGAGATTTTTATGATAACCTGGATGACTGAGAATATCCACAAATATGTTGCTTGATTCCTCTCACCTGCTCGAGCAGCAGTCCAGCCAGTTCAGCGTTTGTGTCCTTTAGTGCATGCAGTTTCTTAATCAAATCGTGTCTGTAACAAGAAGACAGAACTCAGTTGCAGAGATTTCAAATACATCAAATAAAAAATCCCTCTCCCCACCCTAAAAGACCAAACCTTACCCAGCGTTGATCTCCAGCGTGGGCTGCAGGATCTGAGCTCTCTCCTCAGCAGTGCGAGCCAACTGCTGGGTGCGGAGGAAGTGACGCGCCGCACCCATTTCCAGCACGGTGATCATTGCTGGATGGGTGTCCAGACGAGGAGTGAGCTAAAGGCCAGACAATAAAAGTTTTAGTCATTGCACAGAAACACATCATTAAATTTTTTATATCTTTTCTCTTTACCTTGATGTTGGTGACCTTTGTACCCAGAGCGTTTCTCATCCAGGCCATAAGGTCGTCAGCCTCCTCCTGTGACAGACGTTCAGAGGCTGCAGCAGGAAGAACGCATGAAGAGCAGTTAGCATTACAGCTGTAAGTGGCAGTAAAAGCGACCTGCATGTGACAGGTAAATATTTGTAGCATATAGTATATTGACGCAAATATAGAACGACCACCCCTCTTTTCAAGGCTAATCTTCAGAAAAAAAAGACTGTGATAACCAAATTTAACTTTGTTTACTGTTTCTATTTATATTAAAATTCTGAAAGAAAATCATTGAAATAATAAATACACATTTACACGCCCTCTGTTGTTACGGACGTGTAGCGATGACCCCACATTATATTTTAATGGAAAAAAAAAAACTTGTAAAAACTATATTACAGTCACTTTTCTACAGCAAACACAGTTCACTGTACCTGATTTGTTGTCCTCGAACTTCTCCTCTTTGTAATGGTCCACTACAATGTCCGTCTCCACTGAGATCAGCTTCTTCTTGTCAAACTCTCGGAGGTGCAGCAGGGTGAGCTCATCAAACTGCTCGTAGCAGAACAGCACCTGTTCACAGACAGTTTTTTAAAAAGTATTGAGGAAAAGTATCACAGAAACACTTTTTTTCCTAACAGAGAAGAAAATATAATTGTCTCCATTGTCCACATGGTCCTCTCACCTCCATGTCCTTCTTCTTCATGGCCTCGTAGTACGGTGAGTGCTCTGCCAGGTGGCGGTTGGGGGCACACAGGTAGTAGATGTTCCTTGTGCCTGCCTTCATCCTGGAGGCGTACTCCACCAGATTGGTCTGCTGTCCCGCAGGCAGAGCAGACGACTCGAACCTCAGCAGCTTTGCAATGTCCTCCTGTGCATTTGACAGACAGTAGTGATTTAGTATTTCTTAAGTCATATGGGTATCAAATATTTGACTAAGTTAGATTTAAGTTTCTCTAAAGCACAGTTGAAAAAACAATCAATTAGATTTAGTCAAATAAAGGTTAAAGTGTCATATGTTTGTAAAAGTTACTATTATTATTACCATTATTCATGTATAATAGACTAAATATTAAAATTAAAATATATTAAATATATTTAACCACACTTCCTGTTTGGCTTTGGTTTAGTTTTGTCATTGACTAAGTCATTTCTCTGTAAATAGTACTGTAAAAACTTCTCTTCTCCGTCTTTATCTACACTCACTCTTGCAGTAACAGAAAGAAAACACTCACCCTGACGTCCTGTTCCTGGTTGGTGATGATGCCCTCCCTCATAAAGAGGCCGTAGTCCTCAAAGAACTTTGCGTACTTCTCTGGTTCCTTCTTACTCTGGTCCAGCAGGAAGCGAATCACTCTCTGCTGCAAAACATCACGCAGCTTCCTGCGGTCAGAAAAAAAGGATATGAGAAGAAGAAAAAAAAACTTTAAATACACTTTGAGTGATGCGGTGTGGTAAAATAACCTGATGAGGGCGCTCTCTTGCAGCAACTCTCTGCTCAGGTTCAGTGGGATGTCCTCGCTGTCTACCACACCTGCACAAAAATACACTTGTTCAGTCTTCCCTGATGACAATCCATTTTTAATAAACTTTACAGGTAAAGGTCAGCAGCAGGGTCACCGACCTCGCAGGAAGCGCAGCCACTTGGGCAGGATGTCAGCGGCTTTGGTCTGGATCAGGACCTTCCTGCTGTACAGAGCCACGCTGCTGCCCATCTCCCTGCTCACGTCAAACATACTGGGCTTCTGAGAATTTATATGAAAACCCAAAAGTATTTAAGTATTTAATGATAAAACACAGACACATCTCTGACTCCCAGTTTCCCCCTCACCCCTTCAGGAACATAGAAGATGCTGCGGATGTTGAGTGGCGCGTCAGTGCGGTAGTGCAGCGTGTAGCGCGGTTTGTCGTAGGCCTGAGCCACGTAGCGGTAGAACTCCTCGTGCTGCCAGTCACTGATCTCTTTGGGGTCCATCATCCACAAGGCCTGACGAGTGACAAGTGGGAAACATCCGAAACCTTTTTACACAATTCTAAATATTTTATTTTATATCTGCTTAGTGATTGGAGGAAAAATGGCGTGAGGTTTAAAGTATTCAACATTGTTTTCATTTATTTGATGATGTAAAAGCCTGTGAGAGCCAGTGAATGACAGCATCAGAGAGGCTCACCTGCAGAGTGTTGAGCCTTCTTCCATTCAGGAAGATGGGGAAACTCACAAAGTTGCTGTATTTTGTTACAACCTCTGAGAAAACAAACAAGAGAGGAGTAAGTTCACCTCTGTGCTGCAAGGTTTATGTCATCAATGCTAAATGAATACTTTATTGTTGTCAACCTCTGCTCCAGAGTTGTGGCAGATGCACAACAAAATACTGTACAAAAACATGTTTCAACCACTGGTCAGTGCTTGGTTTATCAATAAACAGTTTTTGGTCAATAGGACTGTAAGTTTAAGACATCAGCATTTTTTTGTTATGTTGGTTTGTTTCGTATTTAAAAAAGTATAGTTTTTCAAATTTTTAATGAATTTATGTATTTTAAAGCAAAGTAGTGCATTTTAATCATTTTTGAGAAACATTTTTGAAAACCTTTTCCGAATCTTAGTATAGTTTTTACTGTGATCAAAAGTTGACATACCAAAAAAGTATATTTTTATACTATATAATTATTATGTACTAATTATTTTTACCAATAATATTGTTGCTAAAAATGTACTCTGAGTTGAGATTTGCATCTAAATGTGTAGCAACATGCTTATTTATGTCTTTTAGTAACTCAGTGGCATAGACAGGTGAGGGAACAGCAGGGAGGAGGGACAATCTGCTGCAGTATTTTGTCACAGATACAGTCACAGTTTCACTACGGCAGTTTTACCTTTTACTCTGTCCTCAGAGGAAAACTCCTGGCAGTCGCTCTTCAGGTGCAGCACAATCTTTGTTCCCTGTTGAACCCCACTGGCTTCAGCAATCTCAAAAACTCCAGAGCTGAAGAAAACAACAGACACATCTGATAATCCTCATTTTCCAAACGTGGTCTTTATTTTTAAGAGTTGTAGAAACTGTAACTCTCAGAGATGTTTTCAATTGGATTGTGGGACAGTTTTCTCACCCATCTGAGGACCACTTGTATCCAGGTGAGTCTGGAGCAGCAGCACGGGAGTAAACATCCACATGGTCAGCTACCATGAAGGCAGAGTAGAACCCAACCCCAAACTGACCAATGATGGTGCTGCTGGCCTCCGCCTGACTCTGCAGAGCGTCCAAAAAGGCCTGGGGTGTATAGATTTTGATGAACAGATTAAAACATGTATGAAATATACAACAGACAAAAAAAAAGTCGAATAAAAAGTCAACAGTGGTCACCTTTGAACCAGAGCGGGCGATTGTTCCTAGGTTGGCCACCAGCTCTTCTTGGTTCATCCCGACACCAGTGTCCTGTCAGAGCACAGCACAGCAGGAAATCTAGTCACCTGTCAGTACTTACACTTTTCATCCACCAGGTGGCAACGATGCTCAAAAAACAACACAAAAACAGAATATTAACCCTTGTTTTTTTAAACAAGAAATGCATGCTTTTACTTTTCCCAGTTTATATATGAGTTCATTGTAAATATAAGTTTAAGTGCCCATCAATACATAAGGTCAGAAAACATTGACGATAATATTATGGTCTAAATTAGTGGTTTAAAGTTTAAAAGAAGAAATGTTCACTTTAAGCTCGTCTCTTAATCAATGCTTCTTATTAGTAATCAGCATGGTGAAATGGCACAGTTGTAACACCTGATATAACCAGTATGGAAATGAACCTGTAATGGCAGACAATCTTTCCACTGGTCTACTCAGGCCTCATCTTCAACAGGATGTAAGTTTGCTAAAAATTAAAATCCTACCGATTGTCACTCACATTCCTTAATTCCCATTATACTGTGCATCTGATAAATTAGATCTAAAATCAGCAACAGAAACCTTCACAATTTTACTCTGGTTAGAATGAGTCTCATTTTCATAACCACCTACAGCATATACAGTATATTTGTTGAGTTATTTGCGAAGCTAGCAGAGAGTTCCTGGCTGTACCTGGATGGTGAATGTGGCTTTGGCAGCATCTGTCTGCAGGTGAATCTCCATGGGAGCGGTTTCACCTCCTTCTGTGATCATTTTGTGACGCAGCTTTTCCAAAGCATCACTGCCATTAGAGATCAACTCCCGGATGAAAACCTAATGTCACGACAGAGTTGTGGACTTCAGTCAGAACAGCTGATTTAACAAAGTTGTTTAACGAAGGGTCCTGGATAATCCTTCTTTTACCTCTTTCTCAGAATACAGAGACCTGGCAACAATGTCCAGCAACTTTTTGGTTTCAGCCTGGAACTCGTGTTTGGAGAGGCTACCTGGATAGATCAGAATCACATCAGATCAGACTAGATCTTAAATAAAACTAAACATTACTAATAAGCTACAATAAGTTCAGTACCTTGAACTGACTCAGTGTCAGTGATGATGTTGTGCAGCGGCTCATCCTCCGGTTCTTTCTCAGCTTCCTGGGTGCTGTAGTAAGACTGCTGATAGAAGTTTATACAGGAGGCCTGCGACCTCCACGCCTTTGGTCGAGAGCTCCATCTCTGCTGTGGTCCAACCTGCAGGTCTAATATCAGGAGCAAATTAGAACAAAGGTGCATATTTAACCACTTCCAGACTCCGCAAAAGAATTGCAAAAGTTATAATTACACATAAATATGTATTTGTAAGGGTTACAAATTAGATATAATCAGAGTACTACAGTTGTATTTCACAGACATTTATTGTTTTGAGGTACTCAAGTTTGACATTATGACATGAGTATAGAGTAGAGTAGAGAGTAGAGAGTAGAGTAGGGCTTTATTCATCCCCCTGGGGGGAAACATACTAGTACAGTAGCCAGTGGCAGTGCAGAAAAAGAGAGAAGAGGAGTTAACACAATAAATAGAGTAAAAAGAACTAAAAAAGCAAAAAGCACTCTATATTGAGAAAACTATTTTAAATTCCTTTGCAAATAACTCGTTACTACTGCTTAAGCTACCGATACAATAACAGTGCATTATTTAAATGTATCGCAGCAGAGGTTTGTTTGCAACTAACCATGTATGTTATTTTAGGTCACTCGGCCCAATGCTAAAGTAAACAACTTACCTGCAGGCAAACAGCGCGTAAATGTCCTGTTGCTCACTCCACGAACATATGCCTTTACTTGCGGTGTGTTCCTCTGAGATGACCCGAGGACGAACCGAGACAGAGACAGACAGCGGGACATTAATACAGATGTAAATGGCAGATCAAGAGAGAAAAATCGACAGGGTCAGCCGACACACGCTGAACGACAGAGCAAGAAAAGGACCACGGCGCCGTGCGATGACGTCAGTAGAGCCCCAACTCGCTGCCTGATGAAAATTCTTTCTTTCTGACGATTACAAAAATAATTTGACAGAAAATATGGCAGGTTGTTTTTTTGTTTTTTTTGCGTAATACGCTTTTCCTTTGTAAAACAAGAAACCGACGCTTGATTTACATGTGATAAAAAATAAATCTTAATGGCATTTTTAAAATATTTATCTCTTATCTTGCCACTCAAGGTCAAACAACAATCATGTAAACGTAAACTTAAAATATCAATACTATCAGTTAAGTATTCTATATGCTCTCACTGCTCCAGTTCTCCTAATTTATTCTACTTTGTAATTGGCACAAAGAGGACTCAAACGGTGTCCTCAAACAAAGGTGAAAGTGCACGCAGGGGAGAGTATCAGGATTGATGTGAAACAGTAGTAAGGGAAAGTTATTGTGTCTGGATATAGCGAGTATATTGAAATATTCAACAATGAAGTTATTTTACAAATTTCCAACCCAAATCCTTGATTGCTTAAATACCACTTTGATGAACTCAGAAAACAGAATTTTACTATCACTCAATATCTGCCTAATGTTCATTTTCACATGAAAACTCTGCAGGGACAATTTCTGTCTTTTAAACACATCCATAACATGGGAGAACATTAGCACATTTCTTGGGCAAAAAAAAAATCTCCAGTAACATACCACTAAGGACAAGGGCGGCAGAGACACAGAGGAATAGAAATCCAGCAGGACACATGTGGATGAGTTGTTCAGGGATAACATTAAAGAGAGAAGGTTAAGATGGTTGACTGATGCAGCAGAAAGATACCAGAATTATTGGACAGAGGATGTCAGAGACAGCTGCCAGGAAGGGTTATTTCTATTTTTCAGTAACTTTCATGATTGCAAATGCCCCCACCAAACTTTATTTCATTGTAAACATTTCCAACAAATCCTTCCCTTGGGGATCAATTAATTATTTCGGATTTTCAATGAGGAGATTTAAGGATATTAATGAAGGACATGGAAATTGTTTGTTTAACAGCAGAGGCAAGGGATAGTGTGAGATGGACACATGCCTGTGACACTCAATGTAAGGAGCAGAGTGGTGCTAAACTAGATCTTCTCTTTGTTGCGTTTTTTACTTTTTCTTAAAAAAAAAAATCACATGTTTAGTTTAACTGAGGAAGTAAATAATAAATAATTTAAACAAATCTAACACCAGTGACAATTCACTGCACTGTACGCTTCAAGTGTAAAAATTACAGTAAATCTGTGGCACACAGGTTTATTTAACAATGTGGTATGTTAAGTACGAAATGAGCCATTTGAACCAGTTTGTACAGTGATTTCATTCTTTTTCCTGCATATTTACAGTACTGTCTAGCTGCGTGATTTACATTAGAGAACAGTTCATCATCAATTCAAGTTTAATGCAAGAGAGACAATGATGCACAAAACTCTCTCTTAATACAAACCAGCAGTCAAACAAGTAAAATTCCCACCACAGGCAAAAGAGTTTCAGTACTTAATGAGAAGTTCTTTATACTGAAGGAGAGACAAAGCAATTTTTTTAAACATCTGCAAGACAAATACTGGGCCCAGGCCCAGTGAAAAAGAACATTCGGGCACCTGTGATCCTTTACAAGCTTCAGTGCAAGTGTCTCTCAACACCTGCATGTTGTGTTTGGGTGTGTGCAATAACTCCTAAATCTATACAAATACATTAATCTCCCATAGACTCTGCAAACAGGAAAGGAATTAAAGCTTTCCCAAGGGCAGTCCTTTTTGAAAAATGGCATATTAGAATAAATTAGCCAAGAAAAGAGAAACTGAACAAGAGGTGAAACCTGGCAAAAATTCCCCAAGACAAATAATTTTACAGTCTTCTCAACACAAATACGATATTAATTTCCAAAGGTACAAAGTAAAAAAGTAATAATAAATTGAAATATTTTTGTTTTGAGAAGTTTTGTTATAAAAGTCAATACCAGAGAATAATAAATGAAAAACAAATTAAAACAACACAAAGACCAGGGTGAAGTCTTGCATGGCTGGTCTGAACCAAAAATATATTCTTTGTATCTCCTCGTCTTCTTTTAAACAGCAATTACTAACTCACTTTAGGTTAGAAGAAAAAAAAGCAGTCCCTCGGTTTTAGGAAAGTTCACAGTCTGTAGGCCGCAGGACTCATCAGTTTGTAATTCATTTAGATTTGTACATCAGCAAGTAAAAATATTCTCAGCTGAAAACAGACAAAGGCCCTTCTTATGTCATAAAATGCTACAATCCTTCAACAAATTTCTCCAGCGTGTCTCCCGTCGTGTCACCCACCATACCCATGTCATTACTCAACCCTCCTCGATTTGGTGTGTTAAGCTGCGGCAGCATTGCACTCTGGTCTGGTGTTCCCATGTGTCCTTGATCCATGGGGCCTGACATAGGTCCTCCCAGGCTGGGGTGAGGAGAACTGGAGTGGAGGGTGCTGTGCTGAGGCGAGGGCTGAGGCTGTATCCGTGGGGAGGGACTGGAATGCGGGGGCTGTTGCGAGGGTGGACGGGGCGACTGCACTGGGGCTGGGGAGCGAACTTGGTTTCCTAGCGTGTTGGCCATTGTCTGCCCTGGTAGGTGAGTGCCTGCCTGGGCTTGACCTTGGAGCATGTGTGGTTGCGGGCTCATCGAGTTTGCTTGCGCTGGAGAGCCCATCTGCTGTTTAAGCATTTGCTGTTGCTGCTGCTGAAGCATGCGCTGCTGAAGCAGGCTCTGAGCTCCATCCATGCCCATGCCAGCCTGACCCATTTGGGATGTTGGAGGATGCTGGCCGATGGGCCCCCCACCTCCTTGCATAGCCATTTGCTGCTGCATTCGTAGCTGGGAAAAGCTAGCCGGGCCTTGCTGTTGTTGGGGGAACTGGCCGTGACCCTGGGCCATGCCGCCCTGCTGCTGCATCCTGAGCAGCTGCTGTCGGCGGTACAGCTGTGGATTGCCATTTTGAGCAGCGTTCATCATTTGGCCTTGTGGGCCCATGGGTGCCATGCTCTGGGGTCCTACTTGAGGCTGTAGCCGCTGAGGTGCCATCACCGGCCTCTGTACTTGGTTGGCCATGGCTGGCATTCCTTCCTGGGCTCCCAGCATGCATTGTGGGTTTTGCTGCTGCACTGGCTGGTTGTGCT
>NC_024323.1:9433188-9440389 GCF_000523025.1 Cynoglossus semilaevis | reverse complement strand
GTGACGGGCTTTTGTGTTCGGGGTGTGTTGCCCCTGCCACTGTGCTGTCCTTTGTTTGATGAAGGCTGCCATGAGATGAGGGTTAGACTTAAGGATGTTGAGGACCTGCTGTTGCTGCTGCGGAGAACTGGGAGACTTGAGCGTGCGTAGCAATTCTTGCAGAGCACTCGGGGCAATGTTGCCAGGTATTCCTCGGGGCATGTTTTGCTGCTGTGGACTCATGCCTGGCTGTGAGGGGCCCTGTGGAGGCATGACCCCTGGCATCTGGAGACCCTGTTGCTGGGACATCATGGGCCTCTGCATGAGCTGGGTCTGCTGGGGCATGGCGGTTCCCTGAGTCTGCTGAGGAGCGATAGGGCCTTGTTGAGGATGGACCTGTGGCTGATGACCCTGGGGGTTCTGCATGGTATTCTGCATTCCTGGACCCCACTGGCCCTGCATTGCCTGCGTCACCTGGGGACCCCGAGGACTCTGCATCATCTGCATCTGACCAGACATTTGGCCCTGCATTGGCCCGATCATACGCGGGTGGTTCATAGGCATCCCATTCATGACCCCATAATTCTGCCGACTTGCCTTGGCTGCCACCTCTATCTGTTTGGCCACCTTTAGGGCTGCCAGCAGTGGTTGTTGCTGCTGCGGCGTTGGCTGAGGCTGCGGCTGCTGTTGAAGGGACATGTTAGGCAGCGGTGACTGCTGCTGATGAAGAGGCGATGACTGGGGTCCTGGCTTGCCTTGTGGGACCGGTGTTGTGGGCTGGCTGTTGCGGCCGTTGTTGGGAAAGCCCTGGGTCATACCGGCAGGGTTTGGTTGCTGTTGCTGCTGTTGTTGTTGTTGCGGCTGGTTGGGTATGGACTGTGGAGTCTGCGGTGTATGAGGCTGCTGCAAGGAGTTTGGGGTATCAGGGGCTGCTGAGGTAGGCGGAGATGGCAAGGGCATACCCCTTCCAGCCATGGTGGCCATTCTGCGGCGCATCATTTGAGCTTGAAGGACTCTCTGCTGCTTCTGCTGCTGAAGGATTTTGTGCTTGATGTTCAGACAGAAGGGAACAGGACACTTGTTTTCCTGGCAGTGCTTGGCGTGATAACAGCACAGTGCAATGAGCTGCTTGCAGACAGGGCAGCCACCATTTGTCTTGCGCTTGCAGCCCTTGGTGTGTTGTACCACCCTCTTCATCTTCTGGCATGAGGGCAATGAGCAGTTTGCATTGCGGCATTGACATGCATGGACCAAGGACTGGATGCAGCGCTGGATGCTGAGGCGTCGACTCTCCTGTGGACTCTTGGAGGCTTCACCACCCTGACCGTTGCTGTCATCATCGATACCCAAGCCCCACTTAACCATCTGATGGTCGTGGCCCTTAATGTTGTAGCAGTTAATGCATAGGTCGTAGTCCTGAGGAAGAGTAAAGATTAACACTTATATATTCGAGTACAACAGTGAAAATATAGAGTTTAGAAAAATGACACAATTTCCTACCTCACAAACAGTGCAGTGCCAACGTGTCTCCACATGATGTTTGCATTCATTACAAGTGTACACAAATCTGTCCTGGCCCTGGTTGTGCAGCTCCACCAACATACACATTGTGCTCCATTTGCATCTTCTCAGTGAACTGAACTCCCAGTGTTTGTCCCTGGCCAATGTCAAGAAGGCATCACGTCCATCCATGAGGTCACAAGTCAACATAGGATCAGGATCCATGATGGGTGGAAGAGTGTTGATGACCGGCCCAGCATGGAGGTGGATTACAAAAAACACCTGGGAAGGGAAACAAGGTGAGACGGTGTTCTTCAGTGAAGCTTATTTTTCTTGTTAAAACATAAAGACATCCATTATGGAATTTCTAATATATGACTGCACTGGATATAGATTCTTACCTCCTTATGTTTCTCCATTGTAGCGTAGAGTTTTTGGGACAGATCGTTGGCTACATTGGGCATTCCAGGTTTTTTCTTATTGGCTCGACTGATACTGCTTTTGTTTTTGTTGGTCTTCTTGTTATTCTTCTTTTTTGCGTTCTTGCTGTCAGCCTGAGCTCCCTTAAAATAAATGGACATGGGTGTTGAGACTGGAACATGTTGCACAACAGGCAAGATGGGGTTATGCACGGAAGCTCATTGATTTTACAATGCCTGAGTGGCTGCTGAAAGCTTTATACAGAATGAACTAAGGATGATAAAACCAATGTGCCAGAGAGAGCAGAGAGAGGTCTGAGCACCAGGGTATTTGCCAATAACAAGCTTTCCTTTCTGTGAATCCTGTTTACTTTTTCGTCTTGAACTCACCTCTGTTGTCTCACATGAGGCTGTATTCTCCTCTTTCTTTCTCTCCTCTTCCTCTTGCTCCAACTCCTTGATGCTCTCTTCCAGCACATTGGGCCAAAAGTCACCCTCAAAGTATGGCAACTCATTGGCGCTGGTCAGCCTGTCCTCTGTGGCCTGTTTGAAAATGTCCTGAAAATGCAACACAAGAAACACAGAATTTAAAGTAACATAATCAGTAATGTGAAAACAAATGTAATTATTTAAGAATGGAAAAAAATAGTAAATTATGTATTGTACCAATACACTCACTGACAAATACCATACACAAGAGGGAGCCTTTCCAATTGACGGTAGTCTACATTTTAGATTACTTTAGCTTTCATCCTTACCTTGTAGTCGTGAATGATCCTCTCAGCAAAAGCCTTTTCCAGCATTTTTCTGTACCACTCCTGAAGCCTTTTGGGCTTTGGGATCTTCTGGTCAGGAGGGTGGCAGTGAAAAATGTAGTCGTCTCCCTCACTGGGAGGACAAGCCCAGATATGACCCGTCACGTACCTATAAAGGTGGAACCAAACGAGTTAGTCAATTTGCATGGGTGCTGTCAAAATTACCTTGTGATATGAGATTAATTAGATTAATTAATCAGCAGGTGTTAGGGCTTTGACTTCTGGTTAGACCCCTGCCTGAATAAGAACAGATTCATCAACACAAGGAATTAATTCTTTACATTCTTTTTCCATATTAATAATTCTATAATTTGAATTTACCTATCTATCTATTTGTCTTTTGGTTCCAGCATTATACACAAAATTAAATTAATCAGGACTAAACAAATATTTCACAGCTGTGATCAGCCAGATTAAAAACTTTAATCGTTTGACAGCCGTAAGAATAGAAAGCATTCATTACATAAATACTAAATGAAAGTCACTCTTTACTCACCCTAATTTCTTCACATACTCCAGGTAACCTATTAAGATCTCATGGTAGACTGCAGTCCTTAGCAAACGTGGTCTGAAGAAGTGAATACTGTCAAGGTATGATATGTAAACCCGTCTGCAAAGAAAGTAAGAAGACAGTTGATAGGAAGTAATGTAGAGGAAAACATAGGGAGCGTGGATTTGACAAGGTCAAGGTCATGGTCATGGCCATGGTCATGGTCCCAAATGTTTTACCTGGTATTAGGAAAAGAGCACTCGGAGCCGTACTCTTGAACGTGCATGCCAAAGAAACAAACGTCCACACCGTCGATTTCCTCAAATGCAAAAAGTGCTTTGGTTCTATAAGGGAAGCTCTCCAGCATGTCACCTGAGTCTACAAACCTGTTGGAGAGGAGATATGCTTTAAACTATAGTTATACAAAGCTACATAAAATAATTAATGACTAAAAAGTTAAGGACGTTGTATAGATATCTTTTGTTGTTATTTACTACGTTTTTTAAACATATTTTGTCGGATTAATATTTTTAATTAATGGCTAGTGAAAATTTCTGCATTGAAGACTTTTAACTACACCAGAGAAAGAAAACAAGGCTGAGACTGGGAGAAATCCAGATCCTTACCTTGACTTCATCCCAGGCTTAACCTCCACAGTTTTGTCAGAACTGGCCACCACTCGCACAAACACTTCACCAGCCTCTGGGTGGTTCTGTCTTTTCAAGTACTTGTTCACTCTGTCCTCGATGTATGTCCCCAGCCTTGTAGACTGCAACCCTTTTACAAGCAATGACACATATTATGTTAATTTAATTAACAAAAAATAAATAAATACTGCCAATTTTAGATTTTGCTCATTAAGACAACTTACGTTTGGCAGAAAACTTGTTTTCTTTTCTCGTTTTTCCAGATTTCTTCAGACAGTTCTCACAGATAAAACTTGAAAAATAAAATAAAGACAACTGGTTAAATTTCACCAAACAATTTCACCAACAAACATGTTCCTGCAGGTAAATGGTCACTTATGGACAAATGCAATAGTGCTCCAATTGGATAGAACATCTTTCTGTCACACGGTGAGACTTACCCAGACGGCCAAATTACATCGTAGTGCAGCACACAGATTTGATGCATCTTTCGTCCACAGTCTTTACATTCAACAAACCTGGAAAAACAGAGGTTGGCTATAACTGATCCCTTTTCAAAAGGAAACCATGTGTTGCATCAATGTCATCAAAAGAGTGAGTTCCACTCTTCATACAATACTTACGGCTCAAGGTCCAACATATCATTTTTCTTCTTTTCAAACTGATCTTTCTGTATCATGCTGCATCATAAAAAAACAGAATTATGATGATTTCTGTGATTTAACTTATTTCAACACATTCAGGTCCTTTTGCAGAATCAACATGCCTAGTAAAACTTACGTCTGTGGCTGTGCTGGGTCATCTCCCAGGGTCACACTGTTGCCCTGGATCTCATTGAAGCACTTCTCACAGAAGTGATACCTGTCGGCAACAAGGCCATATTTGGGTGAACTGCAGCCAGCGCACACAGTAGCAGCACAGGCAAACCGGCGGACAGGCGGAAGAATGCAGTGAATGGAACACAAGACAACAAGCAATGACAGAGCACGGGCAGAGGGCAGACGGGAAAACGTACACGGACACACACACACAGGCAAAAGTACGTTAGTCACTGATGAAATGATCATGATGGAAAAACACTCATTCAAACTGAAAGTGAATAATAGGTAAAATTATATTCTAGAAATGTTAAAATTGGTATGTCCTGATCCTGACCTCAGCTAGGGCTGAGTTGACAAATCTTTGTGGTTGTTTATACTAGTGGTTATGAAAAATTAAAGAAAACACTGAAGCAGTGAAAAACTTCAGGTGTACTCTTCTTTTTTGAAAAAAAAGCTTTACTTTAAAGTGAAAACTTTCAGTGACTGTTATGTGAACTTTAGTTGAGGCAAAAAAAAAAAAAACCAAATTAATTGAACATTATGATGTGATGCCACCATTTCCAACATTGCAAGTTGACTTAAGCAGTGCAGAAAAGGGCTGCTGCACTGAAGCAATAAAGACTGAAACCCTCTCAGGAGAGCGATGTTTCTCAACTCTCTGCTGCTCAAACCTAATAAAGGTTGCAAAGGGAGCAGACAGAAGGCAAATATTTATTGCCTATTTATGTGTATACATGTGGCCAATCTAATGCATGTATTTTACATAATTCCTAATTTATGTTGTCGTTATGTTTCAGGTTTTTAGATTATATAAAGGCACTGGGAGCATCTAAAGAAAATCCTCACAAAGAGGAAGAACAACAGATATTCAACTTTTTTAAAGTTGAATATCTCTTATTTTCCTTCACTGACACGAGAAGATTTTTAAACATGATGTGACTGCTGTTACTCTTCCAACACATTTTTTCACTCATTGTTGCAGTGTCATCACTCTCTCTACACTCTACACACAAAAATCCACAATGTAACTTTGTTATCAAAGTAAATTCCTGATCAAATGTGACTCAGTTTCGGCAAATACTGAGCAGAAAACAACAAATTGTTTGGCAAATAAGCCGATCAGGACATTCCTCAGGATGAATCAGTATCCACAACAACAAACACATGTGGCCACATCTGATGTGCATGCTCTTACATGACAACATGACAAAAAAAACAAAAAAAAACAACTTTGGCTACAATCATGCATGTGAGCTGGGAAAAGAATGACGGAATGAGTCATGTCAGTGGAGACGAGATGAGTGAATTAACAAATATAAGCAATATCATAAAAGTATTTTAATTTGTAATAGTTCTTTTTGCTATATTGGCATCAAGACAATCATTTGCTGGAAGTTCGCAATCACCAATATCTTTAATAAATAAATGATGTTGCTTTGGATTGATTGCACTGCAGTGGCAATTTCTGTACTGCAGGGGGCGCTTAGGAGCAGGTTCTCTGCTAAAGCATATGAATGAGGACAAGACGAAAACTAAACAATCACATTGTGATAATTCACAAAGAATGTGTAAAAAAATCCCTTTCTGTTAGGCTAAAAGGATAGAATCAACCTCATTTACTACCATTTAACCTGGTGTGTACACGTCCACTCACATCTTTACCCATCTATACCTCTCAACTGTCCAAGCATGCACTGTTACCTGTTCTGGTAGCTGTAGTAAGTACCATCCCTGGAGATGGTACATAACTGTTTGCCATAGCAGCACAACGTCTGTGGCGAGAACTCGTACTGTGGAAACAACAAATGAAAATATTTAAATTATTTGTATGTGTTCAATCAGGTAGTTTATGATAAATCTGAAAAATTAATAGATTAAATGATTGTGTTTTTCCATTTGAATTCTTCAGGGACTCACCTTGCGTCCGCAGCAGTAGCCCAGACTCTGCATGACAGGATCGATCTCTGCTTCAAATACTTCGGCCAGTTTAGTGCAGTACTTGTAGACACGGGACGTTTTTCTGTTATACAGCCAGGCGTTGTTGAACATGAGCCACACGTCGTCCACATACTGCCAGGGCTCCTGGTATTGACCAGTATCCAGCTTACGCTTTATCGTGGACAAGTCAATTGGATTCTTCACAATGTCAAAGTAGTCCTGTGGAGAAGGACAGTTACAGGTGTTAGTAAATTATAGCTAAATGTGTTTGTAATTGACAAACTATGTAGGAAATGGGAGCACTATATTTGAGACTCACAGGGATGCCCAGTAGCATGGGGTCAACAGGTTGTCTGAAGGGCAGTGACTCCGGGTCTTGCCTGTAGAGGGCCTCAAGTGTTGGCATTAGTGCCTGCCTCAGTTCCTCTGGCTTGAAAACTGTAGAGAAAAGCAATGTAAAATAAACTTCTATAATGTAATGTTAAAAACCCAACATAACCAATAGTGTTTCATTAAATACTCATCTTATTGTTACTATGTACTTACACTTTATTTAGAGGTATACTCACCATGCAGTGCTTATCACAGCTTT
>NC_024323.1:9417651-9433129 GCF_000523025.1 Cynoglossus semilaevis | reverse complement strand
ATGTTTAACACCATTTGAACTGTACGTGTATTGTGTGTTTTGAAAAAGAAGCTCACTGAGCAAATAAAGAAGAGCAGTTCAGCCTTTCTACATAAACCAACAAGGAAGTAGAAAATGACAGGCAGCAAGGGACAGAAATGTGAGGGAAATCCTGGACAGTGAGTTCTGGGAAAGTTTTCTCATATGTGAAGACCACTGTAGTTTCTGGCAGGTGTTTCTTAAAGAACAGATTTGTGTAGAAACGGTCGGTGTAGTTTGTTCCACTATTTGGTGTTTACTGCACTTTGTGATGGTAGACTGTACGTCTATATTACAGAGGTATCGGCAAAGAAATATATTCTGAAAAGACAAGACCAATCATTCAAGATCCGTATGAAGCAGGCTCAACATTCTTACTTTTTTTGCGGTTTTGAGTGGTGGAGGAGTTTGCTGAGTTGTTAGCCCCACTTTCCTCTTCTTCTTTGGGTTCTGTCTTAATCTCTGGCTTTTTCTCCTCCGTTTCCATTGGTTCCTGTTTGGGCTCCACTTCCTCAGGTTCCTCCTTTTTCACCAACGGGGGCTTGATATCATCATCCTGCTGAGAAACGGGCAAAAAACAAAACAGAAAATCAGTTAACTATATAAAAGAAAAATAAAAGTTTTAAAGTAAACCTTAAACATTAAAAAGTCAAAACATAACGAGGAGCACAGGAATGTGGTCTGAATTAATTTATAAACTGTTTTAGACAACAGGTGTATTAGATCCAACAGTATAATGTACAAAATGTACAATCAATAAAAATCCTACGTAGAAATCATTAAAACTGTAATACATGTATTTACCTCAGTTTTTACACAATCGTCCTTCTTCTCAGCGGTGACCTCATCTTCTTCAGCTTTTACTTCAGGCTGGGAGTCAGTGCTGCACATATCAGGAAGAGCCTGCTGGGAGCTCTGCTCAGCAACAGAACTAGGAGTCGGCGCTCTGTTGTCTTCACTGGCTGCTGCCTGAGACAACTTCAAGAACAGGAAACGAAAAAGCTCAGCCCTGAACACTCACAAACACATTACCATGGAATCAATCGTGAGTAATCCTAACACAGAGGACTTGACAGGTAAAACACAGGGTCTCACCGGTGTACTGGGATGCTGTGCCTTAACTGAGGTGGGCTGCTGCGCCTTAACTGAGGTGGGCTGCTGCGCCTTAACTGAGCTGGGCTGCTGCATCTGGCTGGGGGGTTCGGGTTGGGATTGGAGGGGCGTGAGTGGTTGGGATATGTTAGCAGGCGTCTCCATAGCCGTGGAGGCACCAGGGAGGTTGCTGGGTATGTGGGTGGGGGTGGAGGAGGGCCCACCAATAGAGGCAGGGGTAGAAGGCCGTGTTGGCACTTTGGCCTGGGGGGGAGCATGGTGTTGCTGCTGCTGCTGCGGCTGCATGCTGGCGGGGGCGCTGGGTGGAGGAGTTGCACCGAGAGTGGACTGAGCTGCAGGGCCACAGGACAGTTGGGGGCCGAGGGAGCCCAGTGCATTCAGGGGGAGGTTAGAGTTCTGCTGCGGCTGCTGCTGGATTATAGAGATGGTGCACTGTTAGCATGCTAGGACAAACTGTTCATACAGCAGACTCACACTCTGAAATCCAACTTTTAAGAAAATGCATAACAGAGAAAATAGGACTGGGAAGAAGAGAAAACATTTGAGCAGGATCTAAGAAACAAGTCCCTCACCTGTGTGATAGCGGCCTGTGTTAAAGGCTGGCCCAGGCCTACGTTCACATTCATTGCTCCTCCTGTAGCAGCTGGGAACTGGCCCTGTGGCAGAAACTGGCTCTGGTTGTTGGGCTGAGGAACCATGTTATTCGCATGGCTGCCCATCATTCCTTGTGTCTGAGGCATCCTGGATGGAGACATGCCCATCTAGACCGAGAGGAGAGTTCAGTTTAGTTTTTTGAACCTTTTTATTTTCCTCAGATGAAAACTGAAGACAAACTAAACAGATGTGTGCATCTAAATGGCAACAAACTAATATACGACATATTCAGACTAAGACTATTTTTTTCACAGAAAAGAAGAACTTAAATGCTGATAGTTTCTCATTTATAATGAACCAAGCAGAAAAAAATAAAGCAAATATGCATGCTACCACTTATTGTCTATGAAATGGTCAGTGACAAAAAGTGTGTGTCAATTAAAACAGGCCTTGTTCTATTACAAATACATCTGTGCCTTTGTTGCCAATTTAATGACATTATATTATGACAAGTTACATCAGCGACAACTACTATCAGCAAATGTCATTCTGAGGGTTGGTTAAAAAAGACCAGATCTCACCAAGAAGGTGAAACAAATGACAAAAACATAAATAAGTAGAAAAATTGGGCAAAACAAACCGAGGGAATGGAGCCCATATTCATCTGCTGTGGATGGTTCATGGGGGAGGGAGCACGTGCTCCCATGGGTGCCTGAGACATCAGTGCGTTCTGCATAGCCATCGGGTTAAACTGGTTCATTCCTGTGGGCAAACAGTGATGGATTTGACTTTGACTTGACATATGATTACATTTTGTCTCTCCTTGATTCAGGGTTGGTTGATATATTAACTGGTTCAAGTTCAAATCAGACTGCATGCATACTTTTAAGAACAGTGAAAAATACATGAACATTTTCTTCTACTGATAGTTTCTAAAAGATCTGAGGCTGAGCACATACCTTGAGGCCCCTGCATACGGCTCATATTCTGATTTGGCATGTTGGGCATAGGCACAGGTCCATCTTAAGAAAGACAAGTTGGTCATTTATAATATACTCTCAATCACAGAAAGTACTCTCAAGTGTACTTCTTAATTTAAAAGTGATCAATTTCAGGAGCCGTTTTACTGGAGAAAAGGGTATTTTAAGGTACTAACTTGGTCGGACAGCGGGTCCTGAGCCCATAGCGTTGGGCTGAGCCATACCAGGCTGCTGAGGCCCAGCTGTGCCCACCATGCCAGGCTGTTTTTGAAGCCGTGAACGCCTCTTTTCCTCAAGCTCCTTCTGGATCTTGTAGATTTTGTCTGCTAGGAGGTGGTAATACTCATCCTTAAGTTAAAAAAGACAAATGCAATTATTTACTTTATTGATACAATTTTCTGTATTTTAATGTTGTGAAATATACAAAATGTAAGTTACCCTACTGTTGGCCGTCTCATACATGTCACCCTCTACCTTGCGTGCATATGCCACCAAGTTCTCCATCCGTCGGTCCTTCAGTGCTGCAGGGTCTGGGGTGGGGAATATGGCTTGTACTCTGATAAAGACAACAAAAACAATGAATCAATTAAAACACCAAACTTTTTTTCTAATGTTTAACTTCAATGTTTTTATTGATGCACTCACAGTTTGTGCACCAGGTTGGTGCGCAGGTCCTGAGTGACGTTCTCTTGCCAGGCCTTTCTTACCCCTGTAGCAGAGAGAGGGGTGGTAGCGGGCAGGTTTCCCATGCCCCCTGCAACTGACCCATCTGGCAACAGCTGACTATAAAAGAAAATGAATGAAGTTATATTCGATAGTGATTCACTAATTCACTGATGACAAGAGACGATTTATCAAAGAGTGAAAATATTACTATACAATAGTGATGTAACAGCACACAAAAGCTGTATGTTCCGCAGTATTAACATCACAGTTCTGTACATGTTTGGTTTGAAAGGAAATATGGTAATACTTTATATTTATTGTCACCAGTTTATTGGTACCACTGATAACCACATTCTGACAACACTGTTTCGAGTGTTTTATCATGTTTAATGTATTACCAGCCTGACAGCCAGTTTCGACTCGACTACGATGACATGTTTAACTGTAAAACCGTAGTGATTTCAAACAGCAAAACTGAAAAAGATCTAATATATGAAGGTCGTCTGTGCTAACCACTACCCGTTTGTTGAATGACTTGCACTTGCAGCAATTAAAATTTAGTTCATTACGATGGTTATCTGTGACATATTTCAACTGTATAATGTTTCATTTTGTTGTGCAAAACATAACCAAAGAATGAAATAATTTGTGAATAGATGCACTTTATGTTACTGAAGTCAAGTGATATATTAAAGTGTAAGTTTGTATGTACTGCAATAACCAGACTTACTTGCTGAGCGAAGGGGGCAGAGAAGAGTCAGAGTGCAAGCCAGTCTGGTCTGTGGAGGGGACACCGATGCTTCCTGCCATCTGGTTTATTTGATTGGTGCCTGATAAACATACAAAGTCAGTTACAATAAGGTTTACAGAACAATTTAAAGAAATTTACCCATGTTCCGTCGTTCATTCACCTAGTGTGTTCATATTTCGCAGTTGCTGGTGCTGTGTCGCCTGCGGATTTTGCTGAGTCTGGACTTGACCCTGTCCCTGGACCTGAGCAGGAGGCTGGTTGCCATACGGCAGGCCCAGAGCATCGTAGGCTCTCTGCATAGAGCTGGGATCGATGTGAGTGGCTGCACTGTTGATGGCTGTGGTGCTCGGCTGGCCAGGTCCGACTGGGTTGATGGTGTTCTGCAAGCTAGCCCCGGGGGAACTTAGCATGACTGGGAGAGGATAATTAAAGATGATTAAATGTGGCATTTAAATCATACCATGCTATTATGGCAGAAGAGTGACTTCTACTTATTCTAATTTTTTAAACATCAAAACATGTTCTTTAAGCCAAAATATTTACATATTTCTAAACTCACATTTTTTAAAATAACATTATAAACGTGACATTATGTGCGATTTGACCCTAAAGATCTATATTGTTCCATCTCAAAAATGTAAGTATGTTGAATTTCTGCATTAAAAATAATTTCTTATGACAAGAGAAACTTAATAAACAATTCAAAATGATTTAAAATTTAAGGTTTGGGCTAATTGTGTTTTCAACTCTATGTTAATAAAATAGCTTGTCAATAATGACTGCGTTTTCTCTACATCATTGCATCCCTCCATCCTCCCGCTACTCCACCTTGCTCACTGCTGAGTCTAAACATGTGGCCACTGTGGGGGGATTTAAACCCGTCATAAAGCATTGGACCAATCACAATGTATCTAGATCAGGACCCCGCCCCCACCGGTGGAAGAGTCTCTCAGCCCCTCCCATAGGGTGTCACATTTCAGGTCCAGCCTTTCTAGAGGAATCCTCTCACTCTTCACACTCTCACAACTAGCAAGCCTACAGTGCTGTAGGCTGGGAAACACAGCCTGCAGGTGGCGTCACTATGTCCAGCGCTCACATCCACCTAATCCACAGTATGATGCTGTGTGACAGCCGGCTTGTTTTTAAGGCTTCACAGGTTTAAATTATTGATTAAAATTACAAATATATCTACATATAAATTAAACAAACATATATACATATATATAGACATACATAGAAAGAAAAGGAAGAAAGGAAAGTGAACCCCTTGTCATTGTGACATTGTGACAAACACCACTGCACACAACAAAATTTAACCATTGCATTTAACTCATCACCAAAGTGAACAGTGGGCAGCTATGATCGCCCGGGGAGCAGTGTGTGTGGACGGTGCTCAGAGCACCTCAGTGGTAACTTGGCAGGTGGTGGACTCGAACCTGAAACCATCCGTACCCAAGTCCGCTTCCTTAACCGCTAAGGCAACACTGGCCATATACACACGTTTTATATATATAAATACTGTATATATCACAACACAAACAGGCAGTGATAATGAAAGCAGCTTTGTGCTGAACTGATCATGTTGCTGGAATAGGGTTACGGGCACGTCAGTTCAGTAGGTACAGCCCACAGCTGAAGAGGAGCAGTGCACAATGGGATATTTGGGCTGCTGTAGTCATACAACACATTATCTACAAATCATCTACAGTACAAACACAGCAGGTTTCTAATCAGACAACAATCAACGTCCTTTCACAAGCACTTTGACATGTGTTCGACAACTAACTTGGAACAGCTAGAGTCAAAGCATGTAAAAAAATGTGTTTAATTTTGAGTTGGTAATATCCTCTCAATTTGAACCAGTACAGGGCATTGTTTTATTTTCCATTGTACATTAACCTAATCAGTGGTACATTCAGCTTGGGCCAACTTATGATATAAAATTACACAAACCTATAATAGATAGAATAGCGTTTCATTTAATTTAATCAACACAATTAACAACTTGAGCTTTGTGATCTATAAAAACATTTAAGAATGGTGAGAGAAAGAAGAGGTCTCGGAGCTACTTACTCTGTTGGTTCCTTTTATCACTTGCATTTTTCAGAGGCAGACAGACAGGACAGTCATGTCGTGTACAGTTCTTCCAGTGGGAGATGATCTGTCTGGATGATGCACAGTGAGCCACTGTAAAAGAAAATTCAGACACAAGTTGAAAAGACAGATCATTTAAAAAAGCATTGTGATTAGTGGGATGGTCATAATGTGAATCTAATTTTTCTCCCTTTGTGGTTTACATTCTGGTTTATGTATGCCATGAGACTCATGTGTACATTTGACCAACTGCCCTAAATAGACATTATTTTCACTCACCCTGGCAGGCCTTGCCAGCCTGGCAGTGGGTCATGTGGTTCAGGACGTTCTTCATGGTGCGACAGTGGGGTAAAGTGCAGGCCCTCACCTCCCCGTTGGCCTGCTCCCGCCGCTGGCACTTGTGTGCATGTAGCAGCAGGACCAGCTGCTGCTGAATAAGTTTGCGCTTCTCTGGGTCAGCTGTAGGACCTGCCACACCTCCTGCCCCAGGGACCATCCCTACTGATGCTATCTGCTGCTGCATCTGGGCCTGTGACTAAAAGCATCAAACAGAACAGTTAGATAAGAGAATGAGTAATATTCAGATTCAAGACAATGAAGCATTTTGTACAAAATGTTACATTTCTTGCATATTGCTGCCACTCACCCAATGATTTACTAATGTCGGGAGTCCAAAGTATACACCAGTATAATCATGGTGTTTATACTGATCTCTAAGAACACCCAAGTTAAACCGACATTTGTGTCTAAAAGAACTGGTCCATGTTGCATAGCCCTTGAAATTATATTTTGAGCACAATAAAAGGTGAAACGCAAGGCTTATTGTTCTGCAACAAAAGGTTTTTCCAAGCTGACTGAACTCAAGTGACCCTTAAACACTACAAATATGTTGTACAAAATATATTATATTTTGTGAGATTTTTTTTTACATATTCAAGTATATCTGTGAGATTTTTTTTTACATATTCAAGTACAAAGCTAAGCTAATCCATATAATGTGGTGCAGATTGGCTTATAATAACCGCAGAACACAAACTATAAGTAAGAAGATAATTATCAAGATGGGATAAGACATTAAGAAAACTCACCATGTTTGGCACAGTCCCAGCTCCCTTTAGCTCACCAGGAAATTGAGGCAGGTTGTTTGAAAGGGCTGTCTTGTTCTGAAGTTGTTGAGCATTGACCCCTGCTGCCCCCATCTGCTGCACTCCAACCTGGCCATACTGCTGGCCAAATGCAGCACCTGACATTCCCATCTATAGCAGAAAAAAAGGATGTTGAGAGTTCAAAAGTGTAGTAGCTATCAAACATACTACAGCTAATTGATTTCTTTACATGTGGAAGAATGTCAGCGCTACACCACATTCTTCACTAGCAACTAACGACAATACTCAGGTGTAAAACTATCCTTGTAATCTTAGTTTACAAATGTGTGACAGCTTCGATTGAATGAGTGTTAATCTATTTTTTAATGAGAAGATAATTGTTTTCAAGGGAAAAAAAACAATGGCTTTAACGCACTGTTCAATTTTGTTATGCATGCAACCCATGCACATATTTTGTGGCACAGTGATGCATTTAAGTTCAACTATATTTTCCCATCGTCAACTCTTCACCCTTTCCTCACATCTTTGTTTTTTCCCTCATTATAAATAGTTATAACAGGTATGTGACCAAAATAAAAAGTTTTGCAAAGCTGACAAAACACTAAGAAAATAGAAAACAGTTCAGCGCATGGCAGCAACAAAAGAAATGATGTGAATAATATCTCAGCAGAGCACAGCACAGCCTTTTACGTTATTCTTTTTTAGGAACTGGACTAAAGTGAGAGTGTTTTATTATGTTTTCATTATATTTTTATTATATTCAGTTTATTTATTAAAGTTACTCATTTTGCACTGAGCCTCAAACCCTGTCTTTGTAATCTCAACTTTTTACCGAAGAATAAATCATACAATTCTTTAAAGTTATATTAAAAAAAGAAAGAGTACAAAATTGACAATTCAGCACATTCCTAGTACTAGTACACTAGAAAAAGCAATTACCCAAGTATACACTGTGCTTCTCAGGAAAATTTAAAAATTGCTACGTAATATATTGTGAAAATTTACAGACATACCCACTCAGAGACCTACATTAATTATTATTTATTATATTTTTGCTGCCTGCTGTGAATACCCACAGACCCCTACATTCCTGAATATTCTTCCATAAGTAAATCAAAATGCTTTTTTTCTCTTCATATTAACCATCTATTCTTGTCGTTTCCACAGAAGGCATCTGTGTACAGCCTGGATTTGCCTCCGTCCACAATGGACAAAGCAACAGTTTCTCAATGTCAGCAGTGCTTAGGCAGACAGAGCAGGCCCAGCCCAGCTGAGAGAAAAAGTAAAAGACAGAGTGAGACCAGCTTGCTCAACAGCTGAGCAGAGCGCTGTGCTCTCTGCTGCCTGCCCCTCCCCCTCTGCTGCCTGCACACACTGCACAGATGCCTGCCTGCTGCCTCACTCTCATTCACAAGAACTCATCCCACTCTACCCCTCGATGATCTGCTCTTACTGTGGAGGAGCGTGCCCAGGATAGAGGAAATCTTTGTCGCACAGCCTTTGAAGACTCAGGTCTTATTTTTTTCTTATCTGCTCGCACCATTTACCACTTTTCTCCTCGCACAGAAATGTAACACAACCCAGCTTCTAATCACGATACACAACTCCAGGGTTTCTGCTGTACGCATTATGCCGCAGCAGCTTGCTCCTACTTCATTATTGCCACGACTGCCCTTGAAATGGAGCAGATGCACAATATTTGTCTACCTGGTACCTAACTGTAATATATATAATAAACAATATAAAGCTTCTCAACACTACAGCAGCACTTGCTTGATCAATTAAAAACCTCTGAGGTTATTCTAGCCCTTAGGTCATTGCACCTTATGAAGTTTAAAATCCTTACTTATCAGGCAACTTTGCTGTCCACCTTTATTTTGTAATAAAGCATTTTTGAGCAATTTAGAGTCTGTGGCAAACAAATGAATCAACTGTGAAAGGCTCATGCTTTTAAAGGTGTTTTGGAAAAGTCATGATGACATGCAATGTCATGTTTATATGATCAGCAGGGTCACACATTTTCAAAAGCAAACCAATGGATGACCTGCCTCCAATGCTTAAAAGAGAATGTGGAAACACTGATCTCAGTCAGAACTTAGGATCATCACAAAATCTAACTGCTTCTTGCTTCAGTGATTGGTAAAAAAAAACAATATAAAAAGGGAGTTTGGATGCTCACCTTGTTCATTGTTCCTGCTTGCTGTATATTCAACACATTGTGTGCACCCAACTGCGATCCTCCTTGGGTGAGAGTCTCTGCTAACACACTTCCTCCAACACCAGGTCCAGCACCCACTTGAGACCCCTGCATACCTTGGGTCTGATACTGCATTCCAGGCCCTGGTCTTCCACGACCTGCTGGTCCAAGAGCTCCATTCATAACCTGTCCAGGTTGGCCCATGACGCCATGACCTTGGCCACTGTTTAACATAGCCTGGTTGAAGCCAATGGCTGCATTTCCATTGCCCTGTCCAGTGGCACCACCTTTTTGGGCCTGTGAAGTCTGGTGATTGGGGGAGCCCTGCCCAAGAGGACTTTTGCCAAGCACGTTGCCTAGCTGACTCCCCACCATGCCTCCCTGCTGGGGGCTGGATGAGTTCATTCCACCTCCCAAGATTGAAGAACTTCCTGGTCGCAGGAGTTCAGACAGCTGTTTGTGTTTTGCAGCCGCATCAGGGACGATGGAGTTGAGACCAGGACCCCCTCCACCTGGGCCACCACCATTTGAGGACATCCCCATGCCCAAGTCTCCATTTGGAATCAGCTCATCTGGAAGGTTGTTTTCCAAGTCAAATAGGGAAACAAGATCTAGAAACAAGACAGATAAGTAAGAATCAGCTCAATCGTCATCACAGTAAAGCAATTTAGAGAATGTCACCCATGTGAAAAGTGTGATTCACCAAGTTCTACAATATACTGCGGCAGTTAACAGCAAAAACTTGAGAACAACCTAGTTAAATGACTAAATAAAAGCCCTGGTGGAGGGCAATATTAAAAAATAATCTGGGCTCACATTACAGGAGTGGTGGAAGACATGAAAGAAAGGTGGTGGAGGTGACTGGGTGTGTCCCAACCTACTGGCTGACACTGCTGCCCCTCCAGCTAGAACCCAAAAATTTGAGTAAAATGGGAAAAATGGGAAGGCCGAAAAAGTCACTGATTAGTATTGAATTAAAAAAAGATTCCACTATTCAACTAACATTGAAAAAAATAACAATTGTCCTATTTAAATAAGACAATGTTTTATATTTGGTCAAAATTTGTCTGGAGCTCATTTTGTTAAAAAAAAAAATTATGACAAAATCTTTTTGTGACCTAAAAATCGTGAATCATATGGTATTGTGAGTTCAGTGTATTGTTACATCACTAAAGTTTAGAATTCATAAATACATTTTTATAACTTGTGCTAACAACAACCATGGTTCACTGATGATCTTTAGTCCAAACAATATTTTGTTCCATAAAATGTTAAATGTCAACCACAGTAGTTGTAATTAATATGGGAAATTGATAAAATGATGGTAAACTTAAGACAGTGCAGCCTTGTTATTTACACACATTTGTAAAACATTTTGTTGTATTTTATGAGCAAAGCTGTGATGACTTAAGCATGTGCAAAATTAACAGCATGCTTCATTGGTAAAGTCAGTCTCACACTCATTTACTTCACCACATTTATAAAAACCACAGCCGGTTTGCAAAAATCACAAGAAAATAACCTTTGGGGAGACAACATAATCTCAGAAGCCAAGAAAATTAATTTAATTCAGACTTTATAAGGAAGTGTCTGTAGCCAAAGTTTTTTTAAAGCACACAAGTGTTTCATGGATGTACTAGTTGGAAAGTTTAAAGACAGTAATTATGAATAATTTTAAAAGGTTTACCCTGTTACCATGCTTAAACATAGATATTTATCTTTATTAGCTTAGCAGCAATATCTGAAAAAGTACATAGTTCAGAGTTTCGATTGCCAACAACAACATCCCCAACACCTCCATTGAAGGTCTGGTTAATATTTTTATATTTTATTTTCATCAGAGGGTTAGGATTCCTTCCCTATTGAACAAGTCTCCGTTAGCTCCTTTGGTTTAACAAACTAAATAGTATTTTTCTACATTATTAACAACACAGCATCAACAAAGAGACACAATATTGTGCTTAATTTTAGAAGCACGATGTTGTGTTGAGAAGGTTTTTAAAAGATCCATTTCCTCAAATTAAAAAAAAAAAAAATCCAAATAAAAATTGTGTGTGCTGGCAAAAACCTGGCAATATGATACAGGGGTAACTCTTCAATTTCATTGTACCCCCATGTTACAATGACAATAAAGGCTATTCTATTATATTCTATATTGCAATATACAGTGATACAATATATTGAGCTTTTTTTAACAACATAGTTGCAGGAAGAATGTCAGCGTAGTAAACACAATCCTTATTAGTTACATGCTAAGCATAAGGTTACTAAAATTGGAACAGCCAAAATCACTCAGAGAATCTTTATGTTACACCAGTATGAGCACCACTGCTCTAACATTACCTTTCTTCCAAGTCTACACTGACAAACACAGGAGGGAGAAAGTGCTAACACTGACAGAAATGACAAAACCATAAAAACATCCCTAACATAACATCCATCAGTAAAACATGTATTCTATAGTACAAGCAGCAGTTCAACCAGTATCGGCTGCATATGTTTGCTGTTTGGACTGGGGTTGCATGTTCTTTCAATTGAGTTACCATCGGTAATTTATCATTTAGGATGTCAAAATGCTGAATACAGGATCTTTCAGTATTTTGTAATACCAATGACACCTTTTCTAAAAAAAAATTACTTTTTTTTGTTTAAGGGTCTGAACATAATTGTCTGGGCCATGAAATGGGGCCTGGTTGCTCTACAGTGTGGACAAAGTGTAGGACCCACAGGGCATACTACATACTATGAAGGTAAATCCTAAGCTATAATTATACATTGACTTACCAATGGGTTAAAAGAAGAAAATCAGGTAGTTGGTGTAACATATATCAACTAACTTTTCTAATATAACCCAACATGGGTGATTAAAGTGTCAACGTACAGTATGTTGCCCCACCCACACTGAAAGTCTGTATGGAAAACGCAGGGCAAGCGCTCGACTATTACAGGAAAAGAGGAACTAGTAAGTAAAAAGTAAACTTGCAGCTTGGTTGTTTGTGGCTTGGTTTATCATGTTAAATGAGCAACAAAAGAATATGTTCTGTTGAGTATAGCAAAAACCAGTAATACCCAAAAGTAGTCAATACATGGCTCCCTGCATCACATGCAAAAGCGATATAAAGCGGATGTACAGAATGTGTATGTGTGACATGTTTTCAAAGATCCAATTTTGTTGGGTAAAATGTGTTGTCAACTTTTAAGAGAAATACATATCCACAAGGTAGCAGATATAGATAGTGGTGACATTCACATGTGGATCGACTTTCATTAGTCACAGTAATGGCAAAAAACTATGAAACTATATAAAACTAAAACTAGTGTCTATAATTTAACTTCTTAGTTTACTATGTGAAAAAAGATCTAACAGAATAAGATTATAGTTACATTAAACAGTAATGATCCACTATACCACTAGTAATGGGAGAGGGCATTAAAACTGTGTCCATAGCATCAGCTACATGAGATAAATGGAAACTACATTCAGGTCTTGCAAGTTACACCTTACAGTTTGATGTTATAGAAATAATCCATATGACTACATAGGCTACAGCAAACTCAAAGGGACACATACTATCCTGACACCTTGGTAGAATTAATCAGTAAAGGCAATTTGATACTTTACCTGAAGGTAGATTATAAGTTCAAAAGTTGGTACACTGAAGCCTAGCCATGAGTATAAAGATTTCAAAACACTTCTGATGCTTTCTGCATATCTGTCCATCTCTGTCCACTAATAAAAGAAAAATAACTGTATTTATAGAGCTGATCCCCAATGTCTTATGCAGTCATGATGTTGAGGAACATTTAAATGCATTTAATTTTACGTCGTCAACTCATTGACTAAAAATTCCCACCAAAAGAAAGGATTAGCTTGTCTTTTGAGGACTACTATAAAAACATCCTTACACTGAACGTGTACAGTGAATGGAGCCATCTCCACTGCAGGTTACAGTTGTAGAGTGAGGCCTAACACTGTGTTACTGTTTTTCAAAGTAACTTAATATTCATATACAGTAGGTCTATGGAATTTGAGGCTATTGGACACTATTTATATGTCAGTAAGTATTCCTGGCAATTCTATGGTCTCCATCGTAAGTGTAATGTCTTCTGCTATACTGTATGTCATCAAATTTAATTTGGCATTTTAGAAAAGTATATAAATCTATCTATCTAAAAATAGGCGATAAAAACAGAGGGGTAACAGTATATGTGAAAATACTGGATGCATTAGATTGACAGCTGGATGGTTATGGAGTAGTCATTACATAGAGGACGAAACGCAACAACTTATTCGACATGATTAACACTCATCATTACAAGGCCATGACAGCCAACTGTCTGTCAATCAAATGTAATAAAATCAAGTCGTATTCTCTATCACCGATGTTTGAAAAGACTTAAAAGCAATTATAATATTTTATCAATATGTAATTTTCTATAAAAGTAAACTTTTATTAAGCAACAAGGGCAACAGTATCTTCAAAAAGTAGTTACTGATATATAAAACTGTGTAATACATTACATTTTCTACAGTTTGATATGAATACAAATATTTCCTTCCAGAGTATTGACAATGCTTTTATATGGTCAATGATAATAGCATTGAGAGCTAACATGGAAGACTTGTAAACAATAAAGTTGTGTGTTAAAATCGAAAAGCATTCTTCATAATATTTAATTATTAGATTTTGGCAATCAGAAACGAAAATATGAACATTTAAATTGTGTTTTAACAGTGGACCTAAGAGTAACAATATACAGTTTGCAATACATAAAAACTGTGGTTGGTGCTGCAAAATAAAAATCTGAAGTGGATATTTTTACATGCAGAAATGACCAAAAAAGTTGTGTTTTGCCTTACATGGTACAAAGAACATTTAGTTAACATTTAGTTAGCTTTATATCTGATAAACTGCCCAACTTTTAGCCACCTGCATCACGTACAGGAAGTGATGGAGCTTTATTTTGTTTGACCTCATGGGACAGATAATTCTATGGGAAAATTTGAAAAAGGTGATTGGAGATTTGCATTAAAGTCATGGTAATAATCAAAACATCTTAAACTCAATGTACTCCATGTTATGTTTACACATGCCTACTTGAAGTGATGGCTGGTTTATGTAAGACTTTTCCTAGAGGTTGAGGGAGAACCATATTTTTTAAACAGCAAATACTATGCGGGTTTACTCGACTTTCATTGAATCATCAGACGATATCGTTTCTGCATGGTTGATGTAAAACCGTGTCTCGGTCTTACCGTCTGATCCGGATCCAGAGAGAGGTGAGTTGAGCTTGGGTCTCTTTGCAGTGGGGGGTCCGACATCCAGCAGATTGTCAGCCATCCTTTTCGGCAAATATTGTGAGGATGATGATGCAGAAAAACAAAACGAGTATTTTCTTGCTTGTATTAGATGTCAACTTTTCCCAGCGATGGCGCAAAAGAGCAAATTAAATGTTTTTTTCTCCCTTGACTGACAGACTGGTGAAATGCTGCCTGGAGAAGAGATTCTCAAAAGAAAGGCAACAGCGCCACGTTTCGCCGCCGAAGATCACCCCATGATAATCCAACACCCAACACCCACATAATTATCCTCAATAATCACGTCTAAAATTATTTTGGCTCGAGAAAAATAAATAAATATCAATAATTAAATAATACACCAGGCGTAAGAAAATCCCTTTCTCCGCGGATGGTCGGTTTCACGTCTGGGCGCAATCATTTTTTTCGCAGTCGAAACGGACAGCCATAAAATCTCCTGTGGGCTTAAATAAAAAGAGCAAAATTCGAAAAATATTTTCTATGAGGCGGATTATTTTTCTTGTCGCTGTCTCCCGGAAAAATACGGCGTCTCGGGACGGCGATACGGCGACAAGCGGCGCTCTCGAAAAGGGAAATCAAATATACGGTGGGGTTCGGAGGCGATACAAACCCGTGTAATCCTTACATGTTTGCTCTAAT
>NC_024323.1:9405967-9417608 GCF_000523025.1 Cynoglossus semilaevis | reverse complement strand
AAAGGCTTCTGGGCTTGGTGTGTGGTGCCTGGATCGGTTTTTAAAATTAATGCTCCCCCCGAAATCCCGATTCTGAGCCGCGTCAAGATGGCGGCTGTTGATTCCTCAGATACAAAAAAGTTTTTTTTCTTCCCAGCGAGACTGAGGGGGGAGAGAGGGGGAGGTGTCGAGCTGTGACGCCCTGACGTCAACCTGAGTGTCCCACCGTGCGTCATGTGGACGCAAGTAGAAAAAGAGAGTTTTTCATTTTTGTGTAACCTCCTTATTTTACTCAGGTTTTACATTCGTGTATTGTGTAAATAGACAACACCCGGTTTTTCATAGCTACCATTTTAAGCCTTAAATACATATTAAAAAAAACCCTGTGACCTGAAAATTTAACATTTTCAAATAACATACGATTTGTGCACTATTAAAACATTTCGCTTTTTAAAATGTTCTATTTTTGTTGCATTATTGCTTCCCATCATGAGACACTATAATCTTTAATAATCATCCAACGACTCAATAAACATACAGTAATAAATGCAATATTTTTTACTTTTAGCTCATGTTTAATGTTGCCTTCAAGTTAGCAATTGCAGTTATTTACAAGACATTTCAGTGATATTTGCTTCAAACAAGCAGGTGTAATTTTGCAGTTTTTTTTATTATTACAGAATTTCAAACTATGTTGCCATACTGCAGTCCAGTTATATTTTTTTCTTCATTATACTGGGTTATGCCGTATCCCTATTTGTTTTATATTGTCTTACATGTTTAAGTCATATTCTTTCAAAAATGTTGCCATTTTTCAGCAAAACACTAGTTACATTATGGCTAATATTAAGTTTTAATGCTTGGTCTGCTGGTATAAAAAAGTGTGTGTTGATATTCAAAGAATTACCAGCTTTTGTCACTGGTCTAAGAAAGTTGTTTGGCTTAAACCGGGATTGTGGTCTCCTGTGCTACTATAGGAACATTTTCTATTGATATTAACATCATAATAACATATGTTTTAATACTCATTTTTAAAATAATAAATACATAAGAAGGCAAATCCACAGTCAGAAATTACATTATTCAAATTATGGTAAATAGACACATCACTAAAAATGTTTACATTATAAACTGATATTCAATATTTCAACACTTTAATCTTAATTTGCAATTTTAGGTGAATGAAGCAGTTATTAAGTACAGCTTATAAAAGCATAAAAATCAAAGCCCTGTAGCTCCATTTACATTAAAGCTCTTGCCTGAAACCTGACTATAAAATATACATTTGGTTTCATGTCCAACGCTCATGAACACAACATTTCAAAGCAACTGACTTTATTATATACTTATACTTGTATAACTATTTGCGTGCTACATACAAAAACAATTCCAGAGAAAGCAACAATTTATCAAAACCATCTGTAGCAGGCTACTGAGATACTGCCTAATGCAGGCATTGTGCAGAGCCTCATCTACATTGTTTAGCCAGTTTTTAGAAAAGCTACGCTGATTTAAACGTTTTTGTAGCAGGTCATACTTTTAGAGATGACAAGGTTGACTTTAATGTCTAGGTTACGTTATTGGTAGAATTTGAGCATCTCATTTAACACACACACCCACTCACACACCTGAAACATTTACAAACGCCCACTATACACACATGCAGGCTAACACAACACAAATATTATTGAAATATTTGTGAAAATAACAGTTCATTTAACTATGTAATACTCCAGTACATGCAATTATATAAATAATAGAAAATGCTTTACAATATAAAGGCATACTGTACATAAAAAGTGAAAGCATTGTGCAAATGTGATTTAACATTGAATATATAAATTACTTCAACGTGCACAAATCAACCTGCAAATTAAGACATGATGCAGAGGACATGGATGAGATGGTGATGACACTCTTTGGCATCAGTTTCCCAGTGTGTCGTTCTCTTGGTTCAGAAAATCCCTTTAATCTCTGTAAATAATACAAATCAAACAGGTCAATGAAAGGGGAAAAAATGAATAAATCCTCATTTTAAGTTTTTGCCGTTGGCTGAAAAAACTTTTTGTTAATGATTAAGAGGTTAAAACAAAATGTTTACATGAGCCAGCAACATAGTCTGTACATACAAACTGGACGAAGCTATCTGGTTGCAAAGTGAGGTCCCGCGGGTAAACCAGAAGTGCTCTAATGGTTTTGGATGAAGTGAAGGCGCTAGAAGTAAAATGCTTTTACTATAAACATTCTGTGGTATCACCCAGAGTACATGTGTAGATAAATTGGGACCGCATGGGCACAGAGCTTCTAGTAGGTCAATGGCAGGTTTGAGTCTCAGCAAACATCATCTACTCCATGTCTTACATGCTTGTAACTGTCTCTTCTTCCACTGTGGAAGGGAAGAAACCAAAACCTATTTTTTTCAACCTCTTAAACTATGTTTAAAATTACTTATGATTGTTGGGCTTACTATGTTATAATAAAATAATAAAAAAGTGTCCTGTCTATTTAAGTAAAACATAATGAATTTTGTAAAACAAAACATTTTTTGTTTTGTTTTTCTTTTACAAAAAAGGCTTAGCACTTGCAGTCTACTAAAGCTTCACTTGTAAACCAAGGAACGTTCACAATGGCTATGTCCAAATCCAAGTCTAGCAGTCAAGTATAAGACAGCTTCCATAAAAAAACACAATAAAAAAAATAATAAAATTACAACAAAAAACGTTTTAAGTTCTTCTTATTCAACTGTTTTGGTTATAGAAAAAGTCTGAGATGTAACGGGAAAAACACATATTTGATGTTCATCCTATCAATTTCTCTAAGTGACAGAAAAATAAATATTTGCTGCTGAGGAGGTTCTACAGTCAGAATTGAGTTTTTAGTTTTCCACACTTGGCTTTTGAGCACACAATCCTCTGTTTGATACCAGTTAAAGAGGGAAATGTTGGAGCAAGAGATGTACTGTAACTAAACATGAATTCCCTAAGACTGAAAATATTCCAAATAGTCATAGGAAAAACATTTAGTGCACCGTTCTTCAGTGCTCACACAATGAAACTTCATGCCACCACAATAAAATTCCCTTTCAAATCGTAGAAACAAGGAAGGGGCAGCTTCACGTGACAACTTTATGTTTGCATCACAAGAAAATACCATAAAATACATTTGATTTGACACACTCCTCTTTGATTATCCATGTCTTAAAAATCATTACTAACCAAAAACAGTGTAATCCAACAAACCCTTGTCTTGTTCTTTTGACCTAGAGTCAGTCCAGAAGACTGTAAAGGTACATCAGTACCAATCGAATTGGTTCACCAGAAGTTCCAGCTTATATCAAGAGGAAGGACACAACATTGGTGGTATTTAGCCTCATCTAGTACATTGTTATTGCAAAGGGGTTGATTAGGAGGAGCTGAGACCATGGTGCTTCAAGGCCAGAGGAAGAAACTGCCTTATCAGCAAACAGGATAACTTCTCTGTCTACTGCGTTCCACAAATGTTTGTCACCCAATCAGATCAACTAATGCACTGGCATCTACACTCATCCTTATGCGCAGACACACTTAAAACACATAGTGCATGCAAATACACTCAGGACACAAAGTTAAAGTATTGTCTGTGTCTGCATTTTCTCTGCACTGATTGGTCTCTTTAGGGGTTTTTTGGATGCATTTTTTGGCTCTGTCCATGAAAAACATGGACCAATACATCCATCCACACTGTATGTAAGGTCAGCTTTGTGAGTGTTTAGTTGCTGAAAGGCAAATCATGGCAGCAAATCTCAGTAAACAAAGTAAAACTTGAGCAACAAAAGCAAAGCAGTTTTTGCCCACAAAGTTGACGAATTTACAGGTTTTCCCTTTATATTATCCTTCCCTTTTAGTCAAAAGTGTCTACACATTACTCTACACTAAAGGCACTTCAAAATATAATAAAATAAATTATTAAGATTAAAGGTGTGAGGATAATCAATTACAGTATAAGAAGGTATTGGCGAGAGAAAATCTGACATCTGCCGCCACATCTTTCACATATTCCATCTGTCCCTGTCTGACATTTTGCCTCTTATTAGCCGTCACAATAATTGATATTGATATTATCAACTGATAGGTTGAGGAGGTAAAGCATCAACAGTGTCTTGTGGAGACCCCAACATTGCCTCACTACAGTGTTTACTGTTGGCCACTGTCTAAAGTCTGCAAAGACACACATTTTGAGATGCATTTTTTTAGGAATAGTTTTCATTATTAATGAGACCAAATATCTGAACTATCCCATTGTAAAATACATGCAATACTTATGTTAGGGAACAATAACAATTAAACTCATAATGAGGTTGCATGAGTTTACACACCCTCTAGTAATTCAATGAAACCATTGCCAAAATACTATAATGTACTATTATTGTAATATCATTTGTTTTGCCATTTTATTCTTCATTAACACCAATAGTCCACAATAACACATATAAAAGATTGAATTGAAGGTCAGGTGAGATTGAAAAGATGATACAAATACAGTATCACCGTCAGCAGTAATGTAGTTAATAAGTGGAGAGACTTTATGGCTCCAAAAAGGTTGCAAAATATTACAGGCTGTAAAAAAGCTACGGTGCAACTTAAAAGTAAAAAAAATTAAATCTATGGATTGAAATTTTACATTTACGCATTGTAACCATTTAGGTGTGCAAATATGATGTTGACCCAAAAGGTGTTTAAAGTAGTATGACTTTGAGAGTGCGTATACTTAAGCAACCAGAGTGTTTAATTTAATTCTTCAAATTTGTAATCTTCTGCCCAGGTAACGAGAAGTTAAAGGTCTCATTTACGATATAGCATTTCTAAAATCTGTAGGTTTTTTAAATTTAAAAACCTGTTACATTTACATCGATGAAAACGGTAGACAGAAGTTATAGTGACAGGCCTGGATGTCGTCCAACCAGCATCTCTCTGTAGTATCATCTGCCAATCAGATTTCCACCTAACCAACTTGGCTGATGCAGAAGAAGACACCAGTGGACATTTGAACAGTACCAAATGTACAGTAGCTTCTACACATGCCAACCGGCAGGAACACGAGCTTAAAGGGTTGATATTCTACTGTAGCATCTTTAAAGTCTGGTGAACTCTGCACCTTCAATCTCAGGCTCATGTTTGTCCAGAGCTGTTTTCTGCTGGGATGAGGATGAGCTGTTGAGCTGCTTGTTACTTTCAGAAGCAGCCAGAGGAGGTGCTTCCAGACTGGTGACAGGTATAGACGTCATGCCGCTGGGAGACAGAGATCGTCTCTTATGAGGGATTTCTGCAGACGGGCGTCTTTGACAAATAACCACTTCCTGACTTAGCCCTGCCACACGAGAGGAAGCAGAAGTGGTAGAGGATGTTGTTGTACTGGTGCTGGGGACCGTATGGACAATGTTTGCAATTTCATCTGTCGGCGAGCGGCCGATGCTTCCGTCCACCTGTGCTCGTATCTCTGGAGACACTGAGAGCTGGTACTGAGGTACTGGGCCTCTGTCACTGCTCTTAGGGTAGAGGAAGGTCTTCATCTGACCTTTGCCTTTCACATTAACTGTGCCACGATAATCAAACTCATAATCCATGCTGCTGAGGACGCAGTAACTCTCCTCGCTGACCTGGACACGACACTCCACACCCGTGGTGTCCATACGACTGGCGATGTTGACTGTGTCGCCCCAGATATCGTAAAGGAGTTTGGTGGTGCCAATGACGCCCGCCGTTAGAGGACCATGGTTGAATCCAATGCGAAGCTTGAAGCCAAATCCGAGCATGTTCTTGTTGAAGTCGTCGACCACATGCATCATTTCTAGAGCAAACTCAAAAAGAGCACGAAGGTGCGCATGAGGATGGGCTGCATCCGCACACTGCTGTGCATTCAGACCCGATGCTGCCATGTACGTGGCTCCGATGGTCTTGATCTTCTCGATGTTGGAGAAGACAGGCTTTCGTAAAAGCTCGTCAAAGTCGCCAATGAGTTCATTAAGGACGCGGTAACACTCCTTCCCTCCCTCGTAACTCTCCTCGTAAAACTCACTGAAGTTGACAATACTGGCAAATATGACTCCCACGTTGTTGTGGTTCTTAGAGTAGCTCTGGGTAACCTTCAGCTGCTCGGCCACATGGATGGGGATGATGTTGCGGAGCAGCCAGTCGGCCTGGTCCCTCATGTTCTGAATCTTGATGCGGTGTTGATCCGCTTCCACGTTACCATGGTAATGTAGACGGTAACTGACCTCAAATTCACGGTTAAGAAACCAGACCAGGAGAAGGAGGAGAAAAAAAGCCACACAGGCCTCAGGGCCCAGCAGGGCATGGAGGGAAGTCTGTGGGTCTGACTCTACTAAAGTGTCAGACATGACACCTGAGCTGTTAGTGTTGTTGATCGGCCTGTTAGACCTGGAGGAAAAAGTAAGTGAGATAGTGAGAGAGTGAGAGAGTGAGAGAGAGAGCAGGATGCACATCACACTCACCTGTCAATATAACAATTATTATTGTTATGTATAACAGAAATTATGTATAACAACAAATGTGAGCACTACATTTTTAAATGTACTACACTAACTTAAAACATTGTATTGTTTTACTTTACATAAAGAAACACAATATTAAACCAAAATACAGCTACAAAATATTCTAAATTATAATATAATGTGTTTATTATAGTAATAAACATAAAACTGTAGTTAATCTTTCAGATCTACTCAACATGTTAACTTCCTGAGCTGTTGTCTAAAAGTGTCACAAAAACCAAAAAAGTTTGGAAAAGTTTAAAATAACACATATTAAAATGGGAAACTTTTTAATGTAATTAAAATCAAACATACCATAAAATCAGATTCTTGGCAACACTGGAAGAAATAAAACACAAGTAGATGGCATCAATTCAACAGTTGATACACCAGCACAATATAACTTCACTTGTAGAATGATGGCTAATTGTATTATCTTCACAATATTATTGTTTACAATCACATAAAAATAAAAATCAACTTCAGCGATTAAAATAAAAAATAACCATGTTTACCTGCAGGGGGAGCAGAAGAGCAAGGTAAGTACTCCTAGTCCCACTAGCGTTGCTAGTGTTGAGCGCATCCAGTAGCTGAGCTGGCAGAAATTACAGTACTGGATAATAGCAATGATGACTGCACAGCAGATGAACATAGTGAACTGGGAATTAAAAACAAAAACAGAGAGAAATATGTTTTAGTCAAACAACAAGGCACACAACATTCGAATACCTAAAATCATTTTTATTTTAAGTATTCGAGAGCACCAGAGGAATCACAGGCAAGGTCCAGAAAATAGATGTGATTTATACTAATTATAAACTTTAAAGATCAAGTCTACTTGTATGGACAGGTGCATGTCACAGGTGACATGTGAGAAGATGGCCACTGCAGGAACAGACACCAGGACAGCACCGATTGAATGTCGGGCGATCCATCCTGAGATCACTCTCATCAGCACATGAGTGCACTTCATCGTACTGTCAAGGTAGAAGGCCATGCTGCAAAGAGTAAAACAGGAAATCAACACTGATAGAATAATAATTATAAAAAAGAGTCTTGTTTAAAAGCCTTTCATTAGTAAATCTGTGATTTTAGCAACTTTAACAATGCAACCAGTTAAAAGATTTGTTTTTAAAAATACAATTATGCAAAAACTAAAATAAAATACAATAAAACAAATACATTAAAAATAAATGTATATATAAACATATATATATTCCTCTGTATTCCACCATTCTAGAAGATTTATTATTTTTATTTTACATGTTTTCACTTAAGATTTTAATACTATTATGCATAAACAAGACATGCAAAATTGAGTAAGTCCTTACTTCAAGAATTTGATCAACAATTCCACATTTCTTTGTGTTCCTGTTTTAAATGCATCTTCTACATATGTGTAGATCTATTCAGATTAAGAAACCCTTAAATATCCCTGATGAGTCATTTAAAAGATTGGAGTAATAAAACAATAAAGTTAACTTATTTTATAGCATAATCAATGAATTGATTGATACAATACAACCTGTAATACTTTGCAGGCTGATAAATACTTTGTTCATTACCTGTATGTTGTGAGACTGCCTTTATAAAAAAGAATACCTCTGCAATGAAACAGACACGTTAAGGAGTCAAAATTACTTCAAGATTCCTGCACAGAGTATCTCACCGTATTGAGAAGATCAGAGCCACAGACTCCAGTGCAGCGGCTCCAGCTGTCAGGATGAGGGCCAGTGTGGACGGACTCTGCTGAGTGACGAGTGGTCGGAGGAAACACGCCAGCGAGAGAGCCAGAAACACTGAGCAGCACAGCAACATGTCCAGGAAAGAGCTGAACGTCGGACTGGCAAACGTCTGCACAGCTGCTTGTGTTTCAACCTGGGAAAAAAAACACGTGAAAAAGTGTAGTTATACAAGCTCAGAAAAACAGGTAAATAACAGGTAAACAAAAAAACAGGTAAAATTCTTAGGTAAATAGATTTTAATACAAAAACACTAGAATAGAATGTCAATGAGGATTCTCAGTCATCCAGGTCATGGTCAAGGTTGAAAAGTTATGTTTACTTATTTTCTAAAAGAAGATGTTTCACCAACTGGTGGTGGGGAGTATGGAGTATAGGGAGTACTAGAATATAATGAATTACCACAAACATTTTTATGGAAGAGTGTGGGGCAGTGGTGGCTTAGTGGTTAAGTGGTCACTTTGGTGATGGGTTAAAAACAGAGGTCACATGTCGTTGTGTGCGGTGATGTGTGTCCCAGTGTCACAATGACAAGGAGTTCACTTCCTTATTGCTCTTGTTTTACAGGCAGAAGTTCAACTGTTTGATACCAAATCTTCCTGCTCGGTGTTTGTATAGGTTCTCATGAGGAAATTCTGGTTGCTTCCTTAGAGTTCACTGTTTACTATAAATTAACTACAGCTATAAATGTGACTGTGAATGGTTGTTTGTGACTTTTTGTGGCCCTGTGATTGGCTGAGGAACTGTCTTGGTATGCTCCGCCCTCGCCTGATGATAATGACCCTGAAACGGATTAAGCTGTGGACGATGAATGAATAATTGTTCCTTACTACATCCGCGCATTCGAGCTGTCTAAAGTATCTCTATTAGCTCCGATTTACATTTACACTTTACAACACAACCCGGGTAAACTGTGTGCGCTACAATTAAAGGCACGATATTGTAACTTGTACTCCGGAAATTACACCAGCAGAGGTCACTGCAACCCAATAGATCTTCGACTTTGACTGTCCTGCAGTGACTTGGCTTTGCCGCAGTCTTGACCGCTCTGATCATAACACACTTGTTACAGGTTTTTTAGACGTGACCAGACAAACAAAGGAAAAGACACTTTTACTGATAATAAATACAACGACAACAACCAAAACTTAGACATGTGAATACTAATTTATATAATATATAGGGAGAAGGGAGGGGGTGGTGGTCAGATTAAATCAAAAATGATGTCATTATACAGCCAGGTGTACAGTCACAGTTATCTCACAGATACACACTCACACACACCTCCTCCTGGTAGCTGATCCGATAAGCAGACTCCAGACTCCTCTCCAGGAAGGTGAGGCTCAGCTTGTTGATGGGAGGTCTATAAAAATAGTCCTTCATCAGGCTGAGGCAGGAAGGAGAGAAAATCAGAGGAAATTACAAACCAAAAAAACTCCAGTTATAATTTTTGTCTGATGAGCTAAATGGTACCAAGTGATGTGTCGGTGCGTTTACATGCACAGTTAGGGTCAGTGTCCTTGTATCAGCAGGGGGGGGGGTTAAAGCACCCTTTTTACACTGATGTGTGTTTGACTCTTCTATGGTTGGTCTATTGCTGTTTAGCAGGTGTTACAGTGTGCCTGCGTTGAACATGATGTCATCTTCAGCATAAGGCACATGGACCACAGGTCATGTACCAGAGGATCTTGTTTGTGCAACGTTTCTCCTTCCTGTGTTAATAATAGAGTAACTTCCTCAGATTGTTGAAATACAGTATTAAGGAAAGGCTGAAGGAGGTGAAATGGACATAATGAGTGGAAATCTGGAATTGGTGGTTCTAAAACTATGGTTAGCGTACCACTAGTGGTGCTAGGGCTCCCTCCTGTGGTACATCGGGAAATCTGACTTTTTTTTTTTTCTAAAAAGTGCATTTAACGTGGTTCTATGTATACGTGTGTGATTTTAGTTAATTAAATTAAAATGCTAGTTATAGTTGTGCTAGACACGACTGGGCAAGTCGCACCATTTACTACAGAGTTCTGATAACAGCTGATTAGCATTGATGGAACAAATTGTATCTTGGATTAACATGTCCCATGTTTTAGCATCAATCCACCCTAGGTCCACTTGTTAGGTGTGAGCATGTTTGTAAGCAGAAAGCAACATATCTCACAACCCTGTGTGTATTTAATACATGCAATCCTCTGTGGCTACGGTGGGACGTGAGGGTCAACAAGGAGACGGTTGGATGTTGAAGTGCACACGTCTGATGTTCTCAGTACATCACAGTGAGTGATGTGCATTCTAAGTCCTTTCCAAGTGAGATCCACGTCATTATGTTTTGTGTTCTGCCGTTAAGAGCAGAGTCTATGCATGCATTTATTACAGTTCTAGACAGATCAATCCAACCCACTGCATCCTGTTTACACTTTGTGTTCTTATTTTATCTTTTACATCTTTGGATTGATATTTCTGTTTCTAGCTCTGTTCTATCTTATTGCACCAATATACTGTCAAATTTGTGTAAACATATTTAGCCGCACATTCTTACTCAGACTCTGATTATTTAGACTATTGTTTAATGTATAGACACATTTTGGGGCAACAGATGTTGTAAGTTAATTAGTAAACACAAATCGTACCTGTCCTCCTTGATCACATCTACGAAGTGAGCGTCACTCCTCTCCCTGAAGTTCTTGGATCTCAGAGGAATTAGCGCTGAGTGGTCCATGCCCATGGCCCCTCCGCTCCACGTCTTCTTCTCCTTTTCCTGCAACATCTCGCACAGTGACGTCTGGCTGTTGTGCAAGGTCTCTGGTCGAGGACTCAGCAGGCCGTTCACAGCCTTGGGTGTGCACTCGGCAGACATCAGTGGGGAACACTTCAGATGGGAAGGGTCCTGAAAGGCAGAGTGGAAGGTAAAGATAGAAATAGATTCTTAATTTCGAGAAAATGAGAGGGTGCTTATGACTCCAGGCTGCTGCAGCGAAAGAGCAATAATATAAAGTAGCTTTGTGGGTAGGGAGTTTACTCAGAAGGTGAGGGGTTTTCAATTTATCTACTGCCAGATCCAAGCATCTGGCTCTAAAACCTGTGCAGACTCACATATGCAGATGATCTGCTATGGTGACCCTGTGGAAGAGAGCAGCTCTCTCCACCATGAATACCAAATAAAGCGTCAGTGTCCGCTGCCATCACGTCATTCCAGTGTAGTGTCTCCTCAAAGATGCACGGCGCTTGTGTCCTTCTGCAGTGCAGCCAGAATGAAACGCAAACCAAATACCATAACATCAGACCCACCTTGTTGCCGTTGGTCTTGTACTCATCATGGCAGCCGTTGACCACCGCTCCTTCATCCATGACCTGCTCCTCCCCTGGTATCACACTGCAGGACAGGCAGGGGGACTGA
>NC_024323.1:9372549-9405548 GCF_000523025.1 Cynoglossus semilaevis | reverse complement strand
AGAGAAGAAGAAAAAGAATAAATAAAAAGCAGATCAAGGAGAACATACGGACAGAGGAAAAACGTGAACACGACCAGTGATCGAGATCAAGTAAAGGGCTGATAAAGAGACGTGTTCCAGCTGGAGTCACAACAGAGCTGCAGAAACACAGCAAACCTCAGCTTTTAAATCTGAAAAGAAACTCTACAGTTCTTATACATCTACTTACTATTGTGTCTGTTTCTGTTTCTTCAATTCTTCAACATACACATATACAGATCTTTTTCAATGAAATTAATAGTAAAAAGATTACAGTGACACGGTGCACTGTGAAAATAAAACCTGACATGGTTGAATGGCCACACTCCCTTTTATAATGTTTCCTTACAGTAATAGGTAGTTAGTTATAGATAGTTTGCTCTGGTCTGTGTCCAAATGCCTGCAGAAAAACATGCACCAATATAGACGATGGTCGTATCTGTGCACTATGTGAACTATTTTTGTCAGTCTTTCAATCTGAACAAAATTAAATTATTACAAACAAAGTCTACAAACTGCTTTCTCTTAGGTCTTTAATTCCATAAAATTGAGATACATCAAAAAGGGAAATAATTGTATCTATTTATATAAATTATATCCCCTTAAGATCCTTCTTAACTAATCTGTTACCTTAAACGACTACGCATTAAATATAACAATCAATTTTCGTCATGACCCCAGAGCTGTGTCTGCTAGAGAAATCCTGTTGGATTTTTTTATTTTTAGTTTTTAATATTACTTCAAGGGATTATCAAAGGCTCCATGAAGAGGACTTTAAGGCCAATTCCAGATATTTTAAGACCATTTTTGTTCCTGAGCCCCTGCTGATTTTTGACTCTGGCCTCAGAGTTGTTGAGGGTTCTGACTGTGCTTCTGCAGTATTACAGCCACACCTGTATTTATGTGAGAGCCACACAGGAGAATTCAGGCTTTCTGCTTCAGAGAGCTCATTACCATGTGCAGGATCCCTGCTGATTCTTCTGCCTCTCCTCACAACCACCAGCCTCCGTCTTAACCTTCCTACCTTGATTTAATCAGATTCTTGACTCCCTCCCAACCACTCTCATCCCCCCACTGCTATGTAGGAACATGAAAGATCTGCCCCAGGATCAGAAACTGTGGCGATGGCGTCATACAGAGCTGCAGGGTGTTGATAATTTCTTTTTTTTAAAAATGAGCTTCTCTCATTTCAATAATTATTAATAATTAAGGTTTTGTCCCTTTATATGTCATAAGTCATAAATATTTTTACGCCTCCAGAAATCAGCAGGTTACAACATGGGATAAGATCCAAATGTCTGTTTTTATTACTATTACTATTACTTTTTTTTTTTTTACATCCACAATGATCTTTACAAAATGTTCTATAAATATCTCTCTCTGTAGTACTATATAAAGCACAGACTCATTCATAACAACATCAAACTACAAAGATGACGCTTTTATCTCAAAAAAGAAAAGACTGAACAGACTAGTGGTGCATTGAAGCTCTTTTGTAGAAGCTTAAAGAAGTGACAGCAGCATAGAAGATGGAAGACACAGTGGACAGGCAGCTGATTGGAGGAGATGAAAAACACATCCTAGATGTCCAACGGTGTCATGTGAATTAGAACAGGCAGAAACCAGGCATCATATAGATCTATATAGTTATAGATCTATATCTAATAGATATTGTATTCAAATGATTCCACTGATTATACCTGCAGCATCAATGGAGATTTGGTGTGCACTCACCTTGGAGCCGTCAAGGCCTGTGGTGCAAGCTGACGGGGCCCCATCAGGGGTGTGGAGTCTGGGTGTGGGACACCAAGGATCTGTGTTCTCTATCCCAGCCAACCCCAACTGTGAGCATGTGCAGTGTGAGTGAGTTTCCATCTTCCTGCCAGAGATCAGATAGGTCTTCAGACCTGGAGAGAAGCAGACACACAGAGAGAAATCAGACGAGGGTTTAAACAAAAAAGTACAAGTCATGTACCAGGCTATCAGGACCAGTTCCTCTCTGCTGAAAAAAAAACAAATTATTTTTTCCACATACAACTTAATTTGGTCCAGACGCACGATGTAGGGCAGAACAGATGAGCCACAGTAAAAGGATATAAAAATACACCAACCAATCACCTGCTTTTTTCCACTTGTGATTGGGACAAAAGTGGGCCATTCATTTTTATGTGCTAAAAAAACTCAACTGAGTCACACCAGAAAAAATACACATACACACTTTGGAGCCTTCAGTCTGAATGGAGCCTGAGGCATGAATTAAACACATGGCAGATCTACTTACGTCCACTAATTAAACCTATGATTTCTAAAATAGAACCATTTGTTCCAACCAGTTGAGGTTAGCTTAATGACGAGGATTTAGTTAGGCTGTTTAATTAAACTCATACTGGTACTGTAGCTGGTCCGCTTTGTTAGGGTGACCATGTATCAGCTAATAGTGAATATTGAACTGATTGGTGTTTTTCATGTTATTGTTATTCATGGTTGTGTTACAGTTTCTGCTCTGATATTGATGATGCACATGATGACGTGTAGTCTGTCTAACAGACAAACATCAGATTTATCTAATTCCTCATCTAAATCTTAATGCTCTATCCAACAATAACTGCACAGTCTACTGCTGTGGTCAGGCAACTTTGAAAAGTCCTGAACAGAAAAAAGAAAACAAAGACAGGGGGCAGCAGCACCGCACAGATGATGTGTTACCACTGTATATTTCAATCGACCCAATAATGGTATTTCTTTTCCCTTTTTATATTTAATAAAATGTTTTTTGATCTTACCACAAAGCAACCACACTCACCTCAACCTAAAGATGTTTACTTGGGCTACAACATGCACGGATGTGAACGGGGTCAACTGCATCTTCAGACACATCCATGTTGGTCCCATTTTTTTTAGCCTACTTTGAACCCACCCGAGTACGAAACCAAAAAGGGATAACCTAAAAAAGGTGCTCCGCCCTGATGCTCCAATTAGGCACTTGGATTATGAATTGTAGATCTATGAAACACAGACAGTGACTGTGTGTGTGTGTGTTGATCTGAATCCTTATCTTCTCTTCTTGTCTGCAGCAATTAATTGTGACAGGTGCCAACCACAGTAGAAGGTAGCTGTGTGTGTGTTTGCTTGTGCACACGTGTGTGTGTGTGTGTACACAGGAAGACACCAGCGACTGTGTGCTCTGCTATAATATGACAGTGACGCCGCAGCCCCAGGTTCTTTGCTTTGTCCCCTTTAAGTACTTTAGACAGGTCTGCCATCGCGGAGACATGCACTGAGGTCACGCACACGCACACGCAGATAGACTCCCATGACACCACAGCACACGCAGCATCTTTGCTGGACATATATGGACATGAGAAGAAGATAGGTAGATAAACAGCAGTAAGATCCCAGAAAAGAGGACACGCACAAACACAACGCGGTGTGAGTTGCTGGGAAAAAAACAGCTCCCGCCCACACACACACCAGTCAAACATGCAGATGGACGGCTTTCGCAGCAGTTTTATCGACAGGCACGTGGGTGAAGATTCAGCTGTGGGGAGTTAGGGGCATTAAAGACAAACCAATTCATCACTTTAAATCTTTGAGTGTCAGTGATGACATTTAATGTGGTTTTTATTGAATCAGTCCTCTGTGGAAAGTCTTTTCATAGTTAATAATCTGCGGCTTCGTCTGTGAAGCATGAGAGGAGACCAATAAGCAACTGTGATATTTGATATACAATTCCTTTAACTTCACTCTGCTCAGCCTCCCTCCCTCTCTCGCCCACACCCCTTACATGGAGGGGCAAAACAGCTAACCTAGGGAAATTTACTGTAATCTCGACTTTGGTGCTTACTTTTTATATTTCCAAAATAATAGTTGGGCAAGCTCACAGTTGAAACAAAATTTGATTTTATTCTAATGTATTTTAATCTAATATGAGTTAATTTAGCATTAAATATTTTCTGTAGATATGCATTACATTAAATAAAATCCTTGAGTGATTTCAAATATGTAGCTTTGCTGTCTTTTGTTACTATTTCAAAGGGAAAAATATAAATATATGTGTGTAAATATATGTGTGTGTGTGTGTGTCAACCTTTCTTACCGTCTGTGTCATCTGTGATGCAGAGAGGCAAAGCAAAAGAGGACTAGCAGCAGAAAACTGAGGGGAGCTTTTGACAGAGAACGTGTGAATGTTACTGTCAAAGACACCAGACACACACACACACACACACACGTCAGTTTTTTATAATTTTTGCAAATCAACCCATTTCTCCTCGTCCACCGTCGTCCACCCTCACACTCTCTGCTCGTGCTCTCAAGTGCACTCCATCACTTCACTTCCTCACCCTCCAGTTTGTCGGCTCTTCTTCTGAAAGTCTTGAAACAGTTTTGACAGTAAAAATAATTTTACACTAAGTCAGAAAAGTCAAACCTTGTCAGAAGTGTCATTTGGGTTATAGATTTGCAAAGACCGAACTGTCATCCTTCAGATCAATATGATATCAGTCACATCTACGTCAGTCAAAGACTGCGGAAAGCCACATAATTTATTAACCTCTCAAGAGTCACGATGAATGCAAATCCAGTTTCAGCTTTAAAAACCAAGCGCTGCTGATTATTATTCAAACTCTATAAGACGGGAAAACCCAGTGAAACACAAACCACTGGAGCGTTCAGTCGGCTATTAATGAGCTTCGAGCCTAACGGCTTAAACCCACGCTTTACTACAGAGAAAAGACTAAAGACAAAAACACAGTGAGGTAAGAATGTCAAAAATAAGTGTGTAAGAGACTAGTAAAGGGACATGGACACAAACCTAGAATGTGTGTCAAATATATTATTTTTATTTATTTATTTATTTTTTATAAAACCCATTACACACAGTCAGGGAGTCTGGTCCTGTAATTAATGACATGTCTTTGTGTGTATACACGTGTATACGAGCCCATATGTCCACAAATGTTTTTTTCCTCCTGTTTTCCTGGCCATTCAAGTCAATCTCTCTTCTTTACGACCAAACCTTGTGGCAGCTGTAACTGCAATATCGTAAGACAGTAAATTATAGGTCTGACACACTGGTGTGAGGAGCAGCTGGCTCAGCCGTCCACTTCGATTGGGTTCAACATTATTTGTGTACAGCTTTGCTCTAAAGGCCCAGCCAAAAGGGAACAAAGGTCAGGAAATTTCATCCAGTGTGTCCTGATGTCTTGATTCTCTCCAGCTGCGGCCACCTGTCCCTGTCTGTCTGCTGGACGATCTGTTATGCAGATACATATGTATGGGGTGCACTCCATCTCTGATGACCCTGGGGTTATTAAAGGGCATCATTAGCAGGAGAGGCTGAGTGCTATTGGACTTGAAGTGTCCTGTCATGTATGATTGGCTGTTAGAAAACAGTAAATAACCTTTTCCCATGAGAGCTAAGACACATTATCTCCCACTCCAAGTCCCTTTGTCCATGACAGTGGAGAGTGACATGAGAGAAGCACTTTGCAAACAAACAAGTCCCATCACCAATATTCCTACCTCCCCTCCCCGCTCTTGACATTATACTCTTTTGGGAGGACACTTGTGTGGATCAACAAAAAGACAGAGCTCACGTCACTAAAACACACAGAAAAGCTTGATGTGATGCACGGTTTAACCACCGTGGTGTACGTTACAGCCACAACAAACAAAGACGGAATGAAACCCTACAACATCTAGAATCCTGTGTCCATCTACCAGAACCTCAAGCCACAGACCACTGGAAGGTTTATTAGAAACAGTACAGCTTATAAATCTCTGTTTAGCCCCACAGATTCCAAAGCAGTATTTCATAGACCATTCTTTGTGATGTATTGTTAAAGGAGCTGTCAACACAATGCTGTCAGTTTGTCAGCTGAACAAATGAGAAAAAACTCTATTTTTGTTGCGTAAGTCTGTTGGTTGGTGCAGCAGAAGAATTCTGTCTGAATTAATATGAACTATTTTGAATCTTCAGTGCAACAAACCTGGGCCTCTACCACAGGTTTTGAACAGTCGGAGTCTGAAACCAAAACCTTACAAAGTAAGTCATAACTGAATGCTTTTCAAACATTATTATAATTATATTGAAAAAAAACCCTAGTGATGAATTAGTGGTTGTATCATGGCTAATAGTTCTTTCTGATTGACAGTTATTATTATTAAAATATCAACTGAAACAGATCTGGTTCACATGATCCAGATGAGCACAGGTAGAAGGCTGTCCTAAACTGCATGATCTCCACGTGGACCAGTGCACACAGGTTTGGCATCATATTTACGTCACACCAACCCCAGCTGACCTCTGCAGACGCACACAGGAGGAAAGTCTAAACTGCACCGTTGTCAGGAGGAGACTGAAGTGAAATATTTTTTTGTGCTGTCCGTGAGTGAACCCATCCAGACAGAAAGTATGAAAGACAGGCCCTCTTCCATAAGAATTCACGGAGGGACTCGCACTGACATTTCTGACAGGGAAGGAGAAGCAGAGTAGGTGTGAGTGGGTGGACAGGCTGACTGGACGTGTGTGTTGGGGGATGAGACGGGGAGGGAGGGGGCTGCTGACCTTCACCTTTACAAATGAACACTTCTGTCAAGCACAGGATTGAAGGTCGGGTACAAGGTCGGTTCATATGTTAATTAGCTACATTGAACATAAAGACAACAAAACACGCACACACCACAGAACCTGGACTTCGGCTGTGATCAGTTCTGACAGCCTCAAATGACTCCACGTCAACGAAGGTGAGACAAATGTATTCACCCAATCCAAATGCAGGCCACCTGTCCAGAGACGCTGTTTCACAGTGACCAAAACAAACTTCTGTCTCCAGATAAAATATGCTGCAGAAGATTTTCACAAGGACGGGGAAAAAAAGCGGCAAAGGACAAAGACGAAGGAGAATCTAATGAAATTTTACAGATGCCAACAGCAGTAAAACACTCAGAACATGAACTGGGCTGGAGTCCAGAGACACGTAAAGGCCAAAAGAATCAATATCATAAAACAAAAGAGGAGAGAATTCTGGAGAAATGGAAGAAATGTAATATTCTAACATTAAGTAGCAATTTGTTACCACGTTGTTGTGCAATATTGACTGAATAAAGACTACGTACAACTACATATAATTCTGGTTTAAGGATTTAGAAATAATTCACAATCACTCAGTAATCTCAAAAACCACGCAGTGACCTTTCTGGTCATGTTATGTAAGCCTGCGTTTATAAAAAGAAACAGCCTGTCTAACACCTGTGCTTTCACAGGATGTAAACCATCTACATCTGGGAAAAAGCACATACTGAAAATGTTTATTTCACTGCAGCATGTATTTACTGTGACGCAAACAATTTGGCCCAGTTCAAAAAGCCAAACTGAGGTCTCTCTTCCTGCTGCAATCAACACAATCCTGCAGCATCCTTCCCTCTTCTCTGTCCCTGACTGCAGTAAACAGAAGAGGCAGGAAAACAAGTTTCCATATTTGGCCAGCGTCTTGTTTCCTGGCTTCGATCTGGCACCGCCGTGGCTCACTGAGAATGACAATAGAATCACTCGACATTTCTTCAGAGTCTTTAACTCCTACTTGGCTGTCCTGTTTGTGAATTGTGCACTAGATGTTGATTCTGTGTCTTCAGTCACTTCATCCCTGACAGGCCCTGGCTGCTGCTGGTCTGTCTGCAGAACAATAGATAACGAAAAATCTCCAAAACCTCTTGTCATTCTTTGCTTGGTTAACTGTTTTTTTTTCTTGGTTTCTCTGATTCACAGTGGACTCTGGCTGCCAAGTAATTTTTTTTTTATGCACAAGCCATTTTTGCCACATCACTTCATAAGCTTAAAGGGTTTTTGGAGAAGAATCTTTGCAGAATATATATATATATATATATATATGCTGCATTATATATATATATATGGGCCAACAGCCCAATGAGATGAATTTTCCCTTTCTTTCATTCTCCATGTACACTGTCCATTGTCCAGGTTCCTCTCACCGTTGGGTTGCTGATTGTCAGTTGGTCAACTTTACCACAGCAAACCATTGATTTGCCTCCACTCCGTCTCCAAACAAACGACCGTGTGAACAATTAGTTACAACAGATCTAAAGAAGAAAGAACTTCCAGTGACTTCTGCTCGAGCCTCTGGGAAAATCTGACTTCATCACATCTTGAACTATTTTCACTCGAGACGCTATTGATCTGGTCTATAAGCAGCAATTATTTATTGATTTAACAGTGTTCGAGTCAGTGGCTCCAGGTAAGTGATCAAAGCAAACAGCCAACAGAGAGGCACCCCCCCCCCACTCACACACACATCCAACTCTTTACCTCTCACTGGTCTCATTTCCTGCTTCAGTGGCACAGAGTGTGCTTACATAGCTACATTTTCTGTACTCAGAGTTTTTAAGAGCTTCTACCCAGGACTCTGTTACTCCCCGAGGACAGCGGTTCGAGAACAGCCGAGTGATACAGCAGAACTAAAAGGAGTTGCTACAATTCTCTCAGCATTCCCTCTGCAGAAACCACTGAATCATTTTCAGCTGGACGGAGAGAAAAATAAAGTTGTACTGTATATATGCTGATGCTTGTTTAGCACTGTTGACCTGCATCTCCACGAATAGCTGAGCTCACAGATCCATTTATTTCACACTCCAGCGCAGAAACAATCCGGTTAGCGGTGTTTCACCACCCGTTGGTGACAGGGTCATTAAGAATAAACTAAGACCAAAAAATGTATCAACATTTTAGATACTTCTTTCAAATACTCACACTTGATAATGTGGTGATGCAGTGACCTGAGACTATTATCACAACCACATGTGCAGCAGTCAGCCAGTCCCAGTGCCCTCATGGTACTAATATTTAAATATTAGCAACAAAGACAAGATTAAAACTTACTGTGAGATTTGTTCCGGTACAAAATGAGCAGGTTCAACACCTGAAGACACAACATTTCTTTCCAGACGTGTTGTCTAGAAACCATTCTTAGAAACTGTTACAAGGTGATTAGAACTGATTAGAAACTGTCGTCAGATGACAAGAAACCACAAGAGATGGAGGCGGAAAGAAAGGATGACCCTAGGGAGAAAACGTGATTGTATTAAAAGGATGTGCAGTGACCTCTGTTGGGAATATGTCAGATACTTCGCAAAGTGACACACACTGACACATACATGCAGTGTGGCAGAAATAGATTTCACTAGTGACACCAGTGGGGATTCCTGGGACTATAGAGCCAGAGGATGGAGATACAGGTGACAGCCCGAGGGGAACAGAATGGATGTCACATCAATGCCACTGGGATAGAGCTGAGCCATAAGAACTGGCTTTATGGCTGCCAGCAGGATGGCACCCATGATGAGTTTTATTATCCTCCAGAAATCCTGCATTGAGGTTCAATTTCGACCTCCCGCCCACACCTTAGCCCCACATTTCTGTTTTCACGTGTTGGTGTTGTGTGTCCTGTGTAAAGTGTAAAGGTGAGCTGTTCTTCCAAACACAGATTTTATTTCAGGGCCACAAACAGTGTCATCACATCTTAAAAATAGAATCCAATTCAACCAGGGTCAGTGTCACAAAGTTGACTGTAGTTAACGTCTTCTCCAGCTGTAACAGATGAAACAAACAAACCCCCTAATATTCCCCCGTCTATGTGGTTTTTTGCCACTTTTGTTTAGTGGTGTGCTGCAGTATTCCAAAAGCCATTTTAAATACATTTCTGTGTGAATGTGCCAAGACCCGAGACAGAAATGATTAGGCTTGGTGGCGATCCAGATACAGTAACTTCAAATGAGGTACATTTTTAGGCTTCAACAGTATCATACTTTAAAGTAATTTACTCCCGAGGGACGCAAATATGCACAGAATTGTAAATGAGCCGAAACACATTTTTACCTCAGACTCTCATCATCAATTTGTGCAGGCTGAGTGCAGTAAAACACTCAGTGGTGGACGGGCTCCCCATCATCTTTCCTCATTCATAATTCACACAGCCATTTATCACTCACACACACACACACACACTCCTGCTGTGCACACTAACGAGCATCTACAGCCCACAAACATGTACAGGGTGCGACTGGAGGTGTGGGTGGTTACATTCAGTGTACTTTAATGTGAAAGTGCAGAAAGTAAGTGTTTGGGTGAGTATGCACGTAGGAGGGTGAATGTGGAGAGAGGAGGTGAGCGTCATCTTAAGTGTGAGCTCCATCCGTCAATGTCAGCAAAGGCTCCTGTGAGTCTAAAGAGCAGACATTAACTGTAGCCTTGATCACCAAGAAGAAAAGACTTAGGATGCATCAGATGACGACAATAACTCTTGATTACACAAACATCTGCACTGCCATTGACATGAAGAGCTGCAGTCAATTAGCAGTTAGATTAAAGGTAAGAGGCTTTTTCATCTATTTCATTTTAATATACTAATCTTAGTAGCTATTTAAAAAGAAATTCACTGCCCAAGGTACAGGGCTGTGGTTAGAGTACAGTGCACTAATTAATCCTGCAGCTAATTACCGTAGCAAGGATACATGGCCATGGTTGTAGAATGATCTCAAGAATTAATGGACCATTTTGACCACAGTGGCTAAAATGACTCACTGATTACTGAAAAAGTAATTAAAAAATAAATTAGTCATCTAATCTAATCATTGGCTACATGGTGGAAGGATGGATTACAGCAGTGAGCTGCAAACCTTTTATTGCAAACCTTTTGTCAAAAGGATGTTCACCCAGGATTTGAATTAATTGGTCAGAAAACTACTATTGTTTACTGCAAATTATTTTTTCTCTTTTTGAAGATCTTTGTTGGCATCTTTGTTCGATTTCTGTGGTTATATCAGTGTTGTGTTCAACTAAACAGGCCCAGTGTCACACTTGGTAAGTGAACTGAAAGCATAAGTCAAACTTAGATCATTATATTTAATAACATACATTGCAAAATATGTGATGAAGCTCAAAAAGAGTTGGGAAACACTGCTCTCGACCATCTTCCCTCCAACTAAGGTAGTGCACAGAGCAACAAACCACACAACGATGCTGAAAACCATTAACTGGCTCTGAAGCAACACAGTGTGAAATTAACCACACACCTAAGAAGACAAGGCCTGAAATTAGTATCAGTGTCGGAGCAATTAAGAGCTGCAGCAGAGAAACCACTGCAGTGACTTCAGCTCAGGAGGAGCTTTTGTTGGAGCTTTAATAAAACATGACAGTCAGAGGTTCAGCTGAATAAAGTCAGGCCCTGGTCCCTGCACCAGCCCCTCTGTCTAAAAAGCTTCCATTTTCCATTTGACCCTCACTGCAGTCAATAGCCTATTACCATGGAAATTAACCTTAGCGTGCCCGGGGAGCAGAACAGATGTGTGTGCAGGTCTCCATGTGTATGAACAAACAGTTGTTATTACGGTGAGAGAGGTGGAGATGAACACAAGATGAACGTCAGGCAGACACGTCTATGTTGCCGTCTCATGTTGTATTAATGTGTTCATCCTTGGTTTATTACTTTTTCACTCCTCATTTTGCTCTTTCTATTCACCATTTCGGAGGTCCAACAGAGCCATTTGTTGTCTGCATCACAGGTTTTTGTCTGCAGTTATACGACTGAGTCCACTTTCCTAAAGACTGAGATCTGGGCAATTACCTTTTCTTTAAGTTGTTTGTATAACTGCTGCTGAGGGCGCAACCAAGCACAAAAAGCAGGACCTTGTTGCATCATCAGTGATTGAAAAACCGACCACCACAGCTGCTGTTTTGTTAGATTTTCAAAAGTGAGCAACCTCGTCAAATTGTGGAATTTGGCACCAGTGTGAAATCTGACACCTGTGACCCAGATAGTACTGTATACTGCCAAACACCACTGACATGAAAGAAGTCATACCATCGCAATTCATATCTATATATAAAAAAAGACAAACACGTCTTTATATCACTGTATTCATAAAACCTGCTCCTTGTTTTTAAGTCACCGATGGCAGCAACCGATGCAGTACTCCACATCCAGGCTATTCTGATCAGCTACTCTTTTGTTTGGTTCCTCATCAGATAATGATATCAGGCTTTTCCCAGCCATCTCCTCCTCATCATCTCTGTCAGGTCAGACACATACAGGACACTTCAGTGTCCGACCATGAGGACAGCTGTCCCCTGCAGGAAAGTCAAGGGCTCTGCAGGTTTCCCCGGCACTTGTCAGGATTAAGTGGATCACAACAGTGTAGATGAATGTAGTAGAATGGCATCAGTTGGATGTAAAGCACAGTGGCTCATGCAGACGTGCTTATACGCAGCCGTTTTTGAGAAATCATGCTTTTGTGTTTGTGCCAGCAAATGCAAGTATTTTATCGCCTGCTGGGTTGCAGCACTAAGCTGTGTCCTTGCTGCACAGCCCTCCAGAATAAGTGCAGGGGAGCACAATTGTGCAAGGCAAAAGCATATTCAAAAGCACCGCAGTCATGAAATAATAATAATAAAAAAAAGGAAAGAATCACAACATTATCACAGCCCCTCAATAACCTTACATGACAAGGCCAAAGACGGCAAGTTGTGTGTGTTGCTACAGGCGGCTGAACCAAACTATAGTTCATAATGCAGGCTGATATGGTACAATGCATTGTGATGCATTATGCCATTATTCTCGCTGCAGAGCTTTAATCTACCATGCAGAACCAAGGTGCTCTGAAAACAGCTTGGTCACCACAAAAGCTGCTTAGTGTTTTCTCACCAGACCGTGAACAGTCGACACCCTCCCCTCCCTGAATTTACTATAGAACAAAATGAGCTGTGTAGCTGCAGGATCTATGAAAACACTGTTCAAGTCAAACAGCTGTTACCACAGCTCCATGCCTGCCTCCTCCTCAGCATACTTAATGTAAGGCACTCCACTCGGAGCTAAATGGTCACCATCACCTCCAAGGAATTTTCTACAGTAGAAGCTGATGATGATGTGTGTGCATACTGATTTGGACTTGTGTGTCTAGACAGGAATTATGCCAGGTATTTGACTTCTTCCAGGGCAAGTACACAGCTGTGTATATATTAGGGTGAAAAGCCAAAGTGTTTAAATTTTTCTCAAGAGGAGCATGAAACTCACACATACGCACACGGACGTTTGATTAGCTATTTTTCTTGGGACTCTGCTGTGTATTAATTCCATTTAGATAGACAGTGTAAGCAGGCTAACAGTCATGGCAGGAAAGAGGATTAATGTGTGTTGGGATTTAAAAATTCATGTCAATTTATAATTTCAGTCTGCGCCTGTGTAAACTACATGGATTTCATGGCATTCTCATTCATATTACATGGCTACTGAACACATATCTATTGTACAAGCATTCATGTCTGGGTGAAACAAATCTATCATAAAAACTAGGTGTGGCAATTAGACTTCTGAGCTCACAGATCCCTTCAAAAACAATCTGCACATATAACAGCCTGGCTGCTTTGGCGAAACAAAACTAAAATCACAGAAGCAACTAACGCGAATCTTCACGTCACTTGTAAAATAAATAAATAAAGGATGTACAAAATACACAGAGCGGTGATGTAGTTACTGTTATTGCTCATTAGCAAGCGTTAGCTGTTCGCTAAATGTCTTTCGAGCTTCAAATGAGAAGTAGATTTATTAGCATGCATTAACATAATGGGGGCACAAAGGGATTAAACACTCATTTCGTCTTTGAAATAGCAACAGAAACACAGATAATGTTGCATAACTTACTGGCTAACTGCTAGCATGACAGGTGAAAAACAGGGATGTAACCCCTAACTTCATTCACCAGTTGTTTACACTGAAGCACAACACTGGATCCTGTTACAGAATGGCTTTATGTACATGTGTCTTATCTTTCATGAACTACGGTATAAAGAAAACAGGAAGTGCTTGGAAGAAAGTGAAAACGTTAACAGAATGAGGCTGAGAACATTTTACCGATGATACCAATTAGTTATTGGGGTTTAGTCTGAAAACCACCGGAGCACTTCCAATCTGAAGGGCTTCACTTTGCAACAACCGTCAACGGTAACGATCTGTCCATTTCTAGGTCAGTGAAGAGGAAGTTGATATATAATCTATGATTTCAACCCACAGCCTCTTTGAACAAAAGTCACGTGTGATCAGAATTAATAGCACCTTATCTACCTCCCTTTTAAAGTACTGCTCTGTCTGCCAGTCTTTGCCACAACATTTCTCAACTGCAAAACTAGACAAACGTATTCTAGTCAAGGTCACAGGAAACAGGAAAAAGCCATTTTGAAGTAATTCTCCACAGAGCCTCTATCAAATAGTGTACACGATGCTGACCAACATGCATCCCTATGGACAGGCATACCCAGTGCAGAACTGTGTGACAGTTAAAGTCTGTGTGTGTGTGTGTGTGTGTGTGTGTGGGTGTGTGCGCACGTAAAGGACAAATAGCTTTGCCAATAACTAATATGTTCTGTGGAGCATGGAGTAATAGGGCCAGAGTGGGGACCACTGAACATTTATCACTGTGACTATTTGCAGCCAGGTTCTACACAGTGCTCAAATCAATCCTAATGTAGCTAATCAATTACTATTGTGAAGGCTTTAACGTGGGCAAAGAATGTGGACAAATTAATATAATGGATCAGAATACAAATTATCTGTCGTTGCGCAGCCAGCGCAAAAACTTGAACTTGACTCATCTCGTCTTCGATATCGACTCGACGGGACATTTTCTTTTGTTACCGCATCATAAATAAACACTAGCAGGACAACCTCATTATAGACTATCAATATGATTTGCAGAAATAAAAAGCCGTGGGCCAGAAAGAGATGTTGATTTTTGATTCGGGGGGGGTCAGAAAAACAGCAGGCCAATGTGAGAAGACATGATGATGGAGAATTACGGAATCACTTTAGCCAGGGAGATTACCAAGACCTGCCTAATTAAAAATTTCCCACAGGGCCAAAGAAGAGAGTGCAGGGCAGGGAGGGATAAACTGTACAGAGCTGCCCAGAAGTGTTGAGCTCAGCAGATAAGTTAGAAAAGGTCAAACTACTACGATTTCAAACCTAATCTGAGAACATGCATTGCCTCCAGACACACTGAACCACAGGTGAAACAGTACACCTGCGACCAGGTCTGTCTGTAATACCTTAGGAAATAGATTTAAAGATTTTTCACTTCATAGATTTTAATAAACAAAGTAGAACTATTGTTGGTCATTCAAATTATTTGTCTTTTGCTTAATTTATTCCACATGGGTTTTCCCTCAACAGCTCCACAGAAAAAAAGCAAGTTGCATAATAAACAAAGGAAAGTGCTGTTAAATATTCACTGTCTTTCCGTTCTGTTTTCTAATCTACATCAACTCCTGGGGAAATGATTAGACATTTAAATTATTGACTACGTTCCCCAACCTGGCCTCCAGCTGCAAATGCAAAATCTGGAAATATCTCCAGCCACTTTTATTTCCCAGAGTTTTCTGTTTACCACTCTGCTGAAGGTTGTCACAGTCAGCTGTGGTCAGGGAGTGCCTCAGGGATGTCTGCAGCAGCTGTGGCACATCCGTGATTCTGTACAAGTGTTTCAGAAAACGTTTTTGAACAGCACTGAGATGTATTCACACATTTGTGGTAAATTTTTAACCAACCAGAATACAGAGACTAGATGATGGATGATGGGATCATCATGCAGAGAATCCTGACAGACGTCCGTTAGTTTTATTCTAGAGGTCAGTGGTGACTGTCCTCAGCAAATATTCAGAAATGTAATATTGAAACAAACTGACCTTCAGATCATTTCAGCCAGACAGTGACATCACTCTTTTCTCACCATGATGATCTTTTTGAGGAAACTAAGAATGTTTAGAGACCTGGTAGAACATCTATATTTTACTACAGGAACTCGACAAGTTCTAAGAAAGAGGTTTCTGGTTTTAATAACCAAGACACGATAAAACCCATCTCTCCAGACCATTTGAAAAATGAAATGATCCCATAATCAGAGTAAACATAATGTTTGGAATCAAACAGGAAATTACAGCTGTTAAAAATGTATTAAAGGATTTGTCTTCTCCCAAAACTGAAAGAAAGAAGAAATCCACAGAACTTCTACAACGGAGGAATTATCTCTGGGGAACAACACTTGTTGAAGTGTTTAGACTTATTAAACTTGAACATTTCACTTCCCCATGACTGTATATTCTGACTATGTTGAAACGTGATTCATCATCATTGGGTAACAACCACGTTTTGTTCAGTAAAAAAAAAACAGCAGCTTATCATCACATGAGGTAAAGACAAACATAACCTGGGTGTAGACACTCTATCCATCAGACATTATCTACTGTAATCTTTCTTCATAAGAATGTATTTTAAAAAGAATTCTTTAGGGGGTTTCCCATTCAGATAATGTCCAAAATCCGATTTTTAAAAACCATCGGAACACAGGGTTTTGACAATCAAGTGTCTGTCAATAAGCCCACAGGTCTTACGTCAGCGCAGAGGAAGTTGACAGGATGCAGATGTCACACGGAGATGCTGACCACAGTGGGGACACCCACTGTGAACTTTGGCCACCGTGAGTCATGAGTAGACAGTGAAGTTCTATAAATGTAGGTGAATGACGGACAACTGTGAGCACCTGTATGTGAAAACTCACAGTGACCTATAGAGCAGAAGTGTTAAAATGACATTGACAGTGGGAAAAAGAAACATTAAAATGACTTTTTAAGCACACAGTGTTGAACTTGTAGATCGAACATCATCAAGTCTTTGCCAAGATTCAGACACCACTGCTGGCCAGTACTCGTACCTGCTGCGATTCTGCCCCAGTGATTTACACAGGCTGAGCTAAACAGTGGTGGAGAACAACTCTTTACTGGCAGCCATCTCTCTCCCTCTCTCTTTTTCTCTCCCCTCCTCCCGCTCTCTCTCTCTCTCTCTCTCTCTCTCTCTTTGGCGCAGCTAATCTACAAGGAGGGGATAAATCTCAGCAAGGGACCTGAATATATGATAGAGGCAGGAAAGAAGTGGTGGAGGAGGAGAGGTGATAACCCTCTGAGTAACACATTTATCCACCACACACAAAAGTACGAGCTGCAGTCATAAATCAAACGATGAGAGGAAAATGCAGGTCCATAAATCACATCATGATAAAAATGATTAGGTCTTTTTTGTTAACTAGTCTATGCCTTTTAAAACATCAAAAGCATTTGATGTGAACAGACTATTGATATTTACACATTGGCAATTTGCACATTTTGCAAAAACTGACAGCTTATATTTTTAAATATTCAGAATGAAATGGAAAAATGCAACTTTTAAAGAAATGCACTCAGTTTCAGCCTCTTTTTCTGGCTGCTCCCATCAGAGGTCCCCACGGTACATCCTCCCTCTTCCTGTGCTTTTACAACAACCATCTCCATGTCCTGTTTCAGGATATCCACAAATCTTCTCTGAGCTTTTCCTTTTTCTGCTCTTGCTTAGCAACTTAATATTAATTTTTTGTCCCATTTATCCACTATTTCTCACCTCTCTAACTTTAGCTAGAAACTGCTCCACCTTAACTGCCCCTCAGATGTCACTTCTAATCCTGTCCAATCTGGTCACTCCCGGTGAAAATCTCAGCATCTACATTTCAGCCTGTCGTCTATTCGACAGTGCCACCAAACACCAACACAGGTCATACAGCTGTTCTACACTTATTCAGCTTCTACAAAAGAAAAAACAAAAATTCACAGCTTTTAGTAACGTTTATGCACGTTTATTAAGCTCAGAATCAGGCATCAGCCGCTGAACAAATATTTAGTTTTACTGCAGTGACTTCTACAAATAAATTGATTCAAGTCCAGCATTAATGCATCAGAGTGACGAGGAAAGCTGGCGACGAGATGGAGAGGTGAAATAAATAAACCTCAGACAAACCTCTATTAGGGAAGAGGCCGCAGCTGCATTAAGTTGTAAAACAACCCCTGGAGTTCAAGGCGAGGTTAACAGAACAGAACAGGACACACCGAGGACGTCTGGAAGACGATGTAATTCAACAAGAGAACACAGTGGGCAGTGACTGTGCAGTGGGGGAAATGAGAAAGAAGATGGCGAAGGCCAGTGATACAATCAGATAATACCAACACCACAGCCCGTCTCTGCTGGGTGCAACACAATGATAAAACTCTGCAACGACCTTGGCTGTGAAAAAGTTCCCCCGCACTCAGGGGCTGCTAGTGATGCAGGGAGGGGGGGTGTCAACTGCTGGTATTATGCCTGAGTAGTGTGTTCTGGTGGAGAAGGCGTCGAGGTATCACGCAAGGCATAAAGCGAAGAACATAAAAACGGCAAAGTTGGCGAGAGAGGCCGACGGGGACATTATGACAGTGATAAGTCTCACAGTTGCGTCCAAGTGCTAGTGACCTTGGAGGATTATTATTCTAGTTAGGAATTAAAACAAGACACTGTAGCCTTTAAACCAGCACAAGTCTGTGAGGTGTGAAATGACATGAAGTGTGTTTACATGGATTCAGACATAACTACAATTAATGTTGTCATCTGACAAAGAGTGAATTTGAACTAAATGGGATTTCTTGAAGTTAACACAGAGTGATAAATGCTCACTGTTCACTGAGTTCTATAGATACAGGCAGGGAACACATAGGACTTCAATGATCACCACCACAGTTTGCTGATTAACTTTATAATAACCTTAAGTAAAAAGGTAAAGTGAATAGAAGAAGAAGAAGCTACAAATATGAACTAGCCTCGATTCAAGGATCAGACTAAATATGCTAAACATGAAATGAAGTGAAATTAAAATTTCAAGGACCCACATAGCAGTAAGTAAACACCAGACTAGAATAATAAATAGACTAGACTATAATATAGACAAGACACCGTAGTACACTGTAGAAGATTTAAAGCAGAAATAAATGAAAACTACAGCACCAGTACTGCAGGCTACTCAGCATTATCCAGTGTAAACACACCAAAAAACATAAACAGGAATATCTACTTATCTCGTGACTCAGCACATGAATGTGAGTGTCATCCTTACAGTTAGACACAGTTAGACACCAGTTTTTATAAACTGACATTCGTCTTAATATTGAATTACAGTTTTTAAAAACTGACATTCGTCTTAATATTGAATTCAGAGACATCCATGTGACTCTTTGGTGGAGGATTTTTTTTGCATGCAAGAAGGCGGATGACATGATAGGGTTAATAAATTAGTTATTAAGATCATATGTTTCCTTTAGGAGGAGAAACATAGCGCCATCTATTAATGCAAAAATATTTATTCTTCTTTACTTGTATGAATGCAAAAAGGACAACACTAATCCAACAGACCAGTTGAAGTGGATCTCACTGCGTATGTGCATGTGTCATACTGACAGGGGGATCAGTGTGAACACCTACCTCTGAGTTGGTCAGCCACCACACTCTGTCCTATCCTCTCAGTGACCTGTCCCTCTTCCTGCTGGTAACGATCGTCCAGGAAATTGGCGGTGGCCTGTGATAAGTGGACCTTCCCGGCCACTCCCAGCTGCTCCATCAGGTTGGCCAGATTCACATCATTTGACCAGACGTCAAACTTGAAGCGCTTCATGCCCAGGATACCACACAGCACGGTGCCAGTGTGGACACCCACCCTCATGTTGACCATCTCTCTTTTCTCCTCGCAAAACTGTTCAATAGCTTGGATCATGCCCAGGCCCATTTCCACACAGCAATACGCGTGATCTGTTCTGGGCTCAGGACAACCGGCCACACAGTAGTAACAGTCTCCCAGTGTACTAATCTTTTCACAGCCTGTGTGCTCACAAAGTCTGTCAAAACGTCCAAACAAGTCATTCAGGAGCCCCACCAGAGCGTGAGCAGATTTGTTAGCAGACATCTTAGTAAAGCCAACGATGTCTGCGAAGAGGATGCTGACAGGCTCCATTCTTTTCATGTTGAAGGGTCTGAAGATTATCTGGCCTCGAGGGATGGAGGTTTTCTTGCGTTTGTGGTTCTTAGGACTGGCGATAGCAGCTGCTGCACCGCTGGTTGAGTATCGTTTGACAGAATTATCCCCTATCTCTTCATCACCCTGCTTCATCAGTTCATCAGCAACAATTCTGGGCATGACAGAGTGGATCATCCTCTCCTTCAGGGCTTTCTCCACCTCCAAATCCTTGCCATGCATTATGGCCTGTCCCACTTTGAGGAAGGTACTCCGTGACCGCACCTCTGACATGATGAAAAGGTGGATGCCGATGGCGTGGGCGCAGAGGTGAAGCAAGGCTTTCGCAGGGCCGAGCCAACTCAGCGTGTCCCAGTCTGATTCAGACTCTACGGTCCAGTTCTTACCCGCCTGGGTCAAGTGCAGCCAGCCCAGACTCTCAAAAAGTACAGAGTAAAGAAAGCCAAGAAGGACAGAGGCAAAGAGGCGAACATGGAGAACACTGTACAACAACAGGAGGACTTCAATACAGAGAGAGAAGGTGCCTACAGGAGAGAGACAAGGGGACCAGGGGTCAACTCCTATCACCTTGTCATTGGACAGGTTGTACATGGGCCCCATGCCACTGAACTCATCATCATCAGGAGCTGTGGGAAGATCTGGGTCCCTGAAGCCTGATGTCTGTATTTGAGGGGCCAGGGTGAGGATAAAGGTAATGATAATAAGTAACAGAGATGCTTGGTTGTAGAAACGTGAGTAGAAATTAGTAAAAGTTAAGAGAAAAAGGACGAGGCAGAAAAGGAGAAAAAAAGCAATAGGAGGGAGAAAGGCAGTTCTGTTACAGCGGGAGGGGTTGGCAACAAAGTACACTCCCCAGAGGAAGGCAGCGACAATCAGATAAAAGACCACATAGCGGAACCGCCGCTGGGTCTGTGGGAAACAGCGTTCTCTGCACGCCTCCTCCAGGATGGAAGAGTCAAACTTGGGATCCCAGAAATGACCCGCAGATCTCTCAAACAGCTGAGGCATCTTCTTGTTGGAGCGAAAGCTCCTGATGTTTGGCTTCCTGACTCCAGACTCCCCAGAGCTGCAGCTGGAGGAGATGCTGTATTTGCAGCGCTTGGACGCCCCTATGAAGCCTCCCCCGATCGACCCGAGTGGGCCGCTGCCGCCTCCGTGCTTGTGTTTGACGTTGCTGCCAATCCTCACCGAGACGCCTCCGTCTCCACTTGAGTCACAGCTGACTTCTGTGTTGTGAGGCAGCAGTTGTTGATGTTGGGGAGACGCCATGTTGGTTTTCAGTCTATAAAATCAAAATGTGCGTCAGGGATTTTTGTTACTTATAGGAAAATCTCACAGAAAGAGCTGGTTTGAATAACGGCACAGACAAAAGAAGTTAGTAGTGTGGTGGCAACATAAACAACAGCAGACTTCCCAAAGTTCTTGGACGTCAGTCTCTGCATTCCTCACCATTCCAGTTTGTTTTGACACACCAGAGACTTGTTAGGTTCACTGGCTGAGTTGCTGCCACCTTTGCTCCAGTCCAGGTCCACTCAGGCGCTGGCACAATGTCTTAGTCATGGCATAGAATAGAAATGTGCAAATAAACTCAAGCATAGAAAAAAAAAATCAAAGGTGAGAAGAAAAAGCTGGAAAAGTCAATAAAGGGCAGCAGTGATCAATACAAATAAAGTGCCTTTTTGGTTTCCTGTTTGCATGAGTGCATTAGTCTCTAGTCCATTTACATAGACTGTGTTGAACACAGGCAAACATCCACTGTTGGCTGTTCTGGACGAAAGGGAGACAACTTTTTCCTACGAAGACGCAGGTCCAGCTCCAGATAACGGGACCAGGAGTTAGAGAGAGACAGCCTTCATTTCTGCACTCGCTGCGGGGCCTGATCACAACACTCCCCGTGGACGCAGCCCCGTCCTTTCCTGGCTTCACCCTCCGGAGACTCCTCTGTGGCTGCGTCTCCAGACGCAGAGTCTGCAGGAGGGAGAGGTGGTGCGCAAAAATACACCCCACTGTTTATGGCTGCACCGAGCCGTGCTGAGTGGCTCCTTCAAGGCAACGTATCAGTCATGTTTGGCTCAGAGTCGCGTCACTATTGCTCTGGTGTCTCTCCAAACACACACACACACACACACACACACACACACACACACACACACACACACACACACACACACACACACACACACACACACACACACACACACACCAAATATCGCAAATTCATTGTCACGGTGCTCTGCACGAAAACGTCCAGGTCGTCCACTGAGGGCGAATTACGCGTCACGGGGGGGTCTTGGTGTCATCATGGGGACTACAGTCCAATCAGAGTCCCTGGTTGTGAGGAAAGTAAAGTTTGTCCACTGCAGCTCGGTCCTCCTCTGGATACACGGCAGATGACGAAAACCCACCGAGTCGGGTTAATTAAACGGTCTCCACCCCCGCTCCACGCCCCCCATGACCACAATCCCGCCAGTCTCCCACAAACACACACTCACCACAACAGAGTGCTCCTACAGAGACCCGAGCACTTTAATTAATTTTCCTGTGATGCTCTGGGGACCAGCTCCATGTCACCATACACACTCACAAACACCTGCCCGCTTTTTAATCCAAAATTAATCTGGTGGCTCACTACTGCTGCTGCTGCTGCTTTGTCCACTCTCCCCGTCCTTCCGCGACGTCCACACTGAGACAGGTTGTTAGTCTTCCCTCCTTTATCTGACCATCAGCTGCGCGTCCACGGCGGTACGCAACAGCCGTGTGCGCCGTCAGCCAGCCGCGGCGAGCAGCACCGTGTCCGCGGCAGCCACCATCTTCTCTCTCTCTCTCTCTCTCTCTTACTCTCTAAGGTTCACACTCTCTCTCTTTCTCGCTCTCTCACTCATTTTCTCTTTCTCTGCGCCGTCCGGCAGCGAGGAAAGCGCGTACTCGAACGCTTGCGTGTGACTGCGCGGTGTGGAAATAATTTCCGTTGGTTTTCTTTCAAAATAAAAGTCCCATGTCTCTGTCTCACTGTACCAACATCCACAGGCTGCCACTGACGAATTATTATTACTAAGGTTGTAAGTAATGATAATCGATTAATCGTCTATCGATTTAACTAGATTTATGGCGTTTAGATTGTATATATGAGAAAAGGACAACACAATCTAACTCAAACAAAAATAAGTTGACTGAAAGTATGTTGTTAGTGTCACAAGGGACAGTCGATAAAGTGTGATTTGTACTAATGAAGGTCTGTTGTAATACAACTTTAATCACACTGAATGAATAAAAGGTTTTTATAATAAAAATAATATAAGAAATTATTTTTTGTCCTTTTCAATGGATAATAATCTTGACTTTATGGATCAGACGCGTCCTGCGTTTGTGTCTCCATGGCTTTTGCGCCCCCTTGAGTCTCAAATTAAACTAACGGAACAAAGTTAATGATAGTTTGTTCTGTTTTTTCTTATAGGGCGAGGAAAAAAATAGGTAAAGGTAGCACATTGATGGGAGGGGTGTGTAGAGGCACAGGCACGTATTTGAGCAGAGAGGGAAAAACAGTGTTTGCGGTAAGGGCGAGGACGTTATTTTCGACAACCATTGCTACATACCTTCCTGTCCTTAAATGATGAAATTGCCTAAGTGTAAAGTTCTCACTAGGTTTACAAAATAATGTTGTTTTTTAAAACTAACCTGTTCATCTGTTCCTCTGGTTCGCTCATTCCTTTGTTTTTCCGTCCAAACTAAATTCCTTTGTGTACAATATCTGTGAATTGTCAGTTATTCTCATTACCTTGAGTGCGTGTATGTCGATGGTGTGTGGAAACATATTAAAACCAATGACCTCTCTCACACATACATGCTTCACAACAAACTAACGCAAATCGCTTCAGCCTGGAGGTCAGAAACTTGAACTTTTACAGAACGAAAAAATGTTTAAAGAAATGCATATGAGTCATATGAGTACTTTTTCCAGGGAAAAAACACCAGTTTGTTGTTCCCTGGTTAGTCACAAATCTTTATTCTTCATGGTCAAACTTTCAAAAATAGGTGAAGATTAGATTAATTCAACTTTGTACCACAAAATAACAGGCATTCTACTGGGACACACATCCAGTCCATAACTTACTGACAGGAAAATTAAGATTTTTTTCACTGAAATAAACCAAAAACACAGGCACGCGACTTTGACTCGCCCCACAGATAATGGTTGCAACACGCAGTGAAAGTTTTTCAAACTTGTTACACTTTTATACAGTGCCCTCTTGTGGGTATGTTTTGAAACTGCAGCGTAAACATCCTGTGGTGAAAACATTAGGTAAAAATATATTGCTTATATTTTCTCAGTTTATATTTTAGCTGAAAAAGCACTTGGAGCTGGGGGAAACTATGCATAAATAGAAGGTGCTGACCGAGGCTGAATCTTTTTGCGTCGCAGTTGACTATTTTCAGACACCCTTTTTTGTCATTTTACTAACAGGCTATTCTAGTTGAGATCTTTTGCCATCTGTTTAAATATAAATATAGTTTTACAGATATAGCTGGACCCAGCACGTGGTGGGTTAAGCTTAGCATGAATTCTTAAAACAGTCACACAGTTAGCCTGGGTGTCTCTCCCAAATGAACACATCTTGTCCTGTTTGCTTTCAGATGGATCGGTACCATGTAAAAATATGTTTCAGGCAGTTTAATTTAGTTAGTAGTTAGTTAGTAGTTTAATTATCCTAAGCATAATACTGGGAGGTTTTCTGAGGTAGGTTTATATAAATGAAGCTAAAGTTTGGGCTGTGCGCTCACAGACACATTTACTGTATGTTGACTGAAAGGCTAAGGGTTACACACTCACTCATACTAATCACTAAAACTAAGAGGATCACACACTACAGTACACAATTTGAAAAACCAGCTAGAACCAATTAGACAGTAACAAATTCTTACGCAAACTTTCGGAGGGTGACAAATTAAAGGGTAAAAACACATATACTTGTGTCTGTCGTCGGACTGGGGGGGTCAGCCCTTTGCCCCCCCACAACAGACTTTGGTGGCAGCTAGCCTGGGGAGCAAATGTCTTGTACTGCAGTGCTAGTGACTCAGGGGACAGTATTTAGGGATTTTTATTTTCTGGAGGTCAGAGGATAACGCGTGAGTCTTTTCCGTCCCAACATCCATTGCAGCAGGATCCAATAGGATAAATCTAGCTGTACCAGACATTTCTTGACTAATAAATTCAACAAAGAAGTTTTTATATGCCATGTTGTCACGCTGAGGCAGAGTAATATCACCTTACACATTAAAGTTACACCCAGAATGTGTCTCTTTCTTAGTCAAACTGGGAAAGTTTTTGCAGCAGACACGTGGCCTGAAACAGTGTTCACATTGAACGGTAATATGGAAAACTGCACTGTAAAAGAATCAAAAACACAATGATTAGTGACAGAGGAGACTATTCCTAGTATCAAGGAAGAAAGTGAATCTAATTCATCCATGCGTCTTTGAAGACTTCGGCCCTTGAACCATGACCTCTTCCTCCAGCACGGTGCTCATTTCACAGGTCGTCAACAACCACAACTGATGAGCAAATAAAACTAAAGTCAAGCAAAGGCCTCATTGTTGCACCATTGGACTGTGTCACCATTATGAGGAAAATCTTTTTGATGTTTAAGGGGAAATTCATGCATTATGTGTAAAAAAAAAAAAAAAAAGGTGTAACATCTAACATGCACCACTAATGCTTTTCTTTGTCACAAGTTTGGATAAACACCCGAACACAACAGCTTTGTATAGCACCCAAAACGACAACTTTAAAATAAGCTCCTGAAGAATATGGAATTCATCTTATGCAATGCAAATCAAAGGTTTGTAGAACATAGATTTGAAACTTCAGTTTCCACAAATTAATTTTATTCACATAAAATGCAGCTGGTATTTGATTTTTTTTTAAGTCTCAGGATTTTCAATTTTTATTCAATTTTGTCATATAATTTCTTTTTTTTCCTTTACATCACAACCTCAAACCATCAGACAGTCCAACGTGTTTGTGCAAGGGAGAGAAGAGGGCGTATGTTTCAGCAAATTCTGTCATCATTTCTTCTGCACTTGGGTCCGTAAGCTGCCTTATCAAACAAAACTCCTCCCTCCCAATTACTGCTTCCTCCCACAGGTCTCCAGTGCACCTCCCCTTATTCTCCTGAGGAAAAAAATAAAAGAACAAACACTAACTCTTTCTCCTCCGTCTCCTCAACATTCTAACAAATCTAGGTTTAGCTTCCACTAGATTGCTTCGTTTCACTTCACTCCCTTACGCTCCATTCCCCATTTAAGTTATTTTGTGTTCCTCAGTTCTTTCGGTAACGATTCTTTGGCTTTTCACCACAGCCGGTGGCCTCACAGGAGGACAGGCCAGGCTGTTTGCCAGAGTTAATGCTGCTCAGAAGAGCAGGCAGTTCATTGGTGATGGCTTTCTCAATCTTATCAAGCAGACAGCCTCCTATGTAGGAGCACTGAGCTGACAGGGGTTTGAAGCTGGTGATTTGGTTAATGCCAAAGAAGTCACGATAAGCATCGCGGTTGGGCAGGTCAAACTTGCTGACGTTGGTCTTGGCCAAAATGGATTTGAAAATGTAAAACTTGTCTGGGTCGTCCACAATCTCCTTAAAGACCAGCTCAGGGTCGCTGAAGAAGCTCATCTTCTCTTTGAATGTTTGGACATAGCGGTCGACCAGCAAGGCGTGGATACGCACACGGATACCATGCTGGCGGATGAAGGCAATCTTGTTCTCCATGCGGTTCTCAATCACTTGGTTCAAATCTTCCAGAAGGGAGATTTCCTCTTTCTTGAAAAGGTCGCGACTGGTGTCAGGTGCGTAATCATAGGGCCAAAAAGAGCTGACGTAGACACGAGGGGGTTCGGTCACGTTGATGAGGGGAGCCAAGCTCCAGAAGAGAGCTCCATAGACTCTCATCAAGTCCTGGGTGGCCAGGTTGTCGGCCTTATTCAGGATGATGCGGATCTGGGACTCACGACCCTTCAACTGACGGAAGAGCATCTCCAGCTCCAGACCAACGTCCAGCTTGGTGGGGTCGAACACCACAAAGATCAGGTCAGCACGGTCAATGAACCACTGGCAAACATCATTGAAAGGATAGCCTGTGGAAAAGGAAATAGCAAAATACCGTAACTGTTACCAATCAATAGCAGATCATAACTACAGTATATGTGGAAATGGAATGTCACAAGTTTTGGCTTCACCTCTCTCTTGCTGCTTTCTGTTCTCGATAATTCCTGGCGTGTCCACAAAGGTTACACGCTCCAGCAGCTTGTGGGGCATCTCAATACCAATCAGCTTCTCAAGGAAGTTTTGACCAAACTTCTCCAGGGGTGAGAAAGAGCGGGAGCTGTCAGCAGCCATAACTATACCCTCAACAGAGCGGATCTTCTCACCGTGCATAATAACAGTGAACTCTGAGGTAGTGGGTTCAGCTCCTGGAAAATCAACAAAAACAGAGACATTAGAAGAACTGGTCTGACGTGAAATATTAGGATAAAATGTATAGTTTTTACCGGTTAGGTGAAAGGCATTTAAGGGTATTTCAAGCACTGCTCTTTATCGCCCTAACCTGCTACACAGCCTTTTCAGCTATTTTCATGTCCTCATTTCCTAACTTGCCTCTAATGTAATTCATTATCTCTGGATTGTGATTTTTTGGGGAAGAGAATGCTGGAACACCAAGGTAAAAAAGAAAAAAAAGCTGCGTTCACAAACTCCACACAAATGGCCATAGGATGAAGCCAGCACACATTTTATGCATACTAAAATGTGGGACCCCATATGAGGGTTGACCTCCAGCAAGGAAGCAGGAAGAATACAAAGAAAAGTGTAAGCGTGTAACAAACCTGTATAGAGCTGATACGGGCTGTCACTCAAGCCCAGGAGGTAATTGATCATGGAGGACTTGCCAACACTCCAGGGTCCCAAGAAGAGCACCATAGGTTTGGAGGTAATCTCTCCATCTGTCACAAAAACAGAGACGACATTGTCAACCTGGGAAAAATGTTTTAATGGGGTCTTTTTTTGTAGTTTACTTAAAATTCATCCCAAATTTTTTATCTGACAAGCGATGCTGAGATTTTAAACAGGGAAAATAGTCGGTTGGTATTTTGAGATTTGTTTCATATTTTGGGATGAATTGTTCTTTTAATCTGAAGGTGCACACCAAACTCACTTCCGATTTGAAGTGAAAATCAAAAGCAGTTAAGCTGTTAGGCTTGTATATTAGCAAAACAATGACGGACAGAAGCCTCAGCTGTTTTCAATAGCAGAAGCTGAAGATCAAAAAATAATGTCAAAGCAGAAGATACGCTTCTTCTATCTTCTTCAAGCCAAACGCTGAATTTGATTCCTTTAATAAAGCCACAGCTGCACATGCACAGCACCTCGTATTAACCTTTATATAACCTCTGGACAGTAGAACCTCATTTGTCATTAATATTGATATAAAACCATTACATTTCTTCCCTTTTCATCAATTAAAGTTCAGAATGGTTCAGATTTTTCTGGGGTCTTTCCCACCTGCTGGCAGTCAAGGTGAAGCATGCTGGATATTTCTGACCCAGACAGAGTTATGCAGTAACAATGGGGACAAATGAAGCGGGGGGAGGAAAAGAGAGGTGAGGCTGAGCTCTTCAGGCAGTGCCATGCTCAGGTAAGTCCGCCACACCCACACACCCACCCACCTGTGGCTGAGTCACTTAATGTTCGTCCAGGGTAGGCTGTTAGATGAGGGAATGGGGCAGGACAGGAGGGCGAGGGTGGACCACAGAGAGGTGGAGGGAACAGGAAGTAGATGAGAGTGAGGAGAGCTCAGTGAGTGAGTGAGTGAGTGAGGGAAGGGTGGGGTAGAACAGTGTGCTCCAGTGTGTGACCGAATGTGTCACACGTGTATGGTCCCTCGTATTTACGCAGAGACAATGAATGAACAGATAAACAGGTCAATGTTGGTTTTGCATGCCTGCTAAAACTAGACAGACACAAGGGGGCGAGCTCGAGTTTCAGTCACAACACCAGCACACCAAGATATTAGACAAATAAATATTAAGAAGAAAAGGGGAAGAAATTATAATTGTATTATCAATTCTGACTTTAACAAAACAAAAAAGAAGCTTTTTATGGATTTTTAATAATTTAATCATTTTTAATATTTGTACAGATGCATAATAATGTAGAGATTTGATCTGATTCCGTGCTGAGCTTGTTAGTGTCTGTATTATTAAATGTAAACATGACCATGCCATCATAATACAAGCATTAGAAGTACTTTGAAGTACAATGCCTTGAATGTATTTTCTTCTTCGTAACTGTATGCTTTTCATACAAAGAACACACCTAACAGCATGATGGGATTCAGGAAAACCACTCCTATTCTCATTCCACAACTTCACATCGATATAATATTAATATTGTCTAAACCAACAGGTGAACGAATCTAAACAGAGAAGCTAGCAGTGTGTGATACCTGAGATTTCATGCTGCCTCAGCTCGTTGTACTTGTAGGCCTGCTCCATGGGCCTGATGGATGTGTGATAGATCTTCCGCAACCTCTCCAGAGCCGCTGGAGAAATCAGAAATCAAATAAGTCAACGTGATACATGTTCGAAGGGGAAATGTACTTTTAAAGTGCACTTTGCAGTTCTACATTCAAATATTATAACATCCTAAGAAAAGGTGTGTTTCTCCCTTGTCATCCTTTTTACATTTACATGATAATTTCTTCTACTGTGTTAGTCAGAGTAAAAGAAAGTGTGTGAGTCAAAGGGAATTCAGCAGCATCAATCTTCTGTGATTCTCACCTGCATAGTCTTTGGCTTTTTGTTCACTTGCAAGGCGTAATGTCTCGTCAATATGAGACCTGTCTCTGAGGACAGAGGTGACATCTTCATCTTCTGAAGAAAAAAAAGTAGTATGAAATCATTAACTTTGTATGTGAAAGGCACCAGAGATTGAAGCATTTAACCATGGTTGCTGAAAACATGACAACTTGAACACTCAGTCACCCGTCAATCACAGGGTCAACCTCACATCTAGGATCCTTTCATCGAGAAAAAAAAAGTCACCCATCAATCACAGGGTCAACCTCACACCTAGGATCCTTTCATCGAGAAAAAAAAAGTACTGATGGACATTGCTGCTTCTTTTTGTAGTACATTGATCACTCCACCCTGTGTGTCAGGATGACATGGCAGAGAGAGGCTGAGGATGAGGGAGGGAGTGGGAGGGAGAGATCCACCCCCTCACCACTAATTTGAGTCATTTCCACTATTGAACACGCACCTCGCTCGGGTGACAGCTGTCAGTACAGTCAGCTCTTAATTTAGAACCAAGTGCTCAAAATAAACAGACAAAAAAACAGTTGTTCAAAATCACCATGGCCTTAAAGCAACAACAGAGGGAGGGTGAAGTGGGGAGGGGAGGGGCAGAGGGGGGTGAGAGGGACCTCCCCAGGTTCATAATGGACTGGGCTGAGTGTGGCCATCGCTGATGTACATGAGACACTAATGTACAATCCAGTGTCTTTCTCTTCTATATTTATCCACCTATCAGACAGTTATAGCTGTGTGAGGCCTGTCCTTATCTGCCCTGCTCTCAGAACAGTCCTCCCTCTCCCTGTCTCCCAGGTTTCAACTGTATATGGAAACAATTTTATGATGCTTTAGTTGGATATTCTTTGTGAAACTACATGGTAGTGGGAAATAAACCAACATTTTGTAGATGAAATGGTAGGTAAGGCAATGGGCAACTGGCAAACTTCATTGGACAATTTGGTCAATTATGACCAACTATGAAAACCGACATAGGCCTAGGCTTGACGCCACAGTGTCCTTAGGCCAGTTATTTACAACCACCGTAGCCAGTCACAGCCAAAGTCTGCATCCTCTCAGTACCAGTACCAATCTCAGCATCCAGCCCTGAAGCTGGTGCAACATCACACACATATGGAGTTTTATTACTGGTTGTTTGAACTCCTCTAAAATCATTGGTCATAAAAGGAAGAACACTGTGCATGTGATATCGAGGTCCATATTGGCCACAATTCCTCCCCAACAACAACGTTACATATTCACATAATAATAAACTGCACGTCTATATTAGAGCAGCCCCTCCCCTCCCCTCTCCTCTCCCTTCAGATGGCACCAGTATCATAACATCCTGCCTGGAGAACAGTCACTGGCCATGTGCCTCGCGACTTCAAATGTTTCTGGCCGAGAGTCAGAACACTGACTGGTCACTGGCTAAAAGTGACCGTGCGTCAAATGTCACGTCTAATCATCTGAAGACTGTTTGTTTACAAGCCTGATGCAAACACACACATGTGTCTGTGGGACCACTTCACATACTGCTAAGTGGCGTTTCTCCATTCTAACACACACGGAGGCGAGCATGCACACACACTAACGAGGCTCTGAGTGCGACTTCAACAGTTGCTCCATTGCAAGTGAAACAACACGACGGCGACGATTCTCTGCGAGTCAACCTGCTAAAAATAAGCCTGTGTAATGTTGCTGCCAACACGGTGCAAGAACAAGGGAAAGCAGAAGGTTAGCAGCCAGAATAAATCAAGAGTGTGAGTAATTCTTTGACCTCTGTTTATATGGACACTTCATACTGTATTTGGTGTGTGTGTAACGGCAAAGTGGTTTGTTTTTATATCTGAAAAGTAAGTGCAGATAAAAAGGTTGTCTGTTTATATATGTGGTCATGTGATGGACTGGTGAACCACCCAGGGTTGTACCCTGTGTCCTTGCCTAATTATTGCTGGTACTGACCCCAGCCCCCTCTGAGACCCTGAATAGGTTTAAATGGTAGAAAACACATGTATTGACAGTTTTGGCAGTTCGATCTCATTTAGAGGAAAACAGGCTAAGAAACAGAGACAGGACACACGATTGGGCACTATATGTAAATCATACCTGGACTGACGGTTCTAATTACAGTCGCTGACATAGTTTAAATGCAACTCGGACTCCAGTGTGAACAGTCTGTGGCGCTAGACTGATCTGCATGTGCAGAAGAAGATGTGACATCACACTGTGGTTGCAGGACTAAATATAGATGCTACACAGGTCATGGTGTTTCTAACAGTGGGGACGTTGTAGCGAGTGAAACTCCTGTTGTCACCACCGTAAAAGTCGGATAATTAAAGAAAATTATTTTTTAATGAACTAATTCATAGAGTCTGTTGTCATTCTGTGAGGTTGATAAAGCAGTGATTGTTGACTGTTTTTACCCTGGAGGCTCTAAATAATAATAATAATAATAATAATAATAATAATAATAAATGAATTTGTACATTGGCAGATTTTGAGAAATTGATCAATTGATCCAGTCAATGTCCCCCAGGAGCAACGGGGGTGAGCTCTTCCTGGTGTTTAAGTTAGAGGTGGATTTGAAGACGAACTGTCGAACCTTTCTGTGTACACCCACTCAATCAAGCTGTCGATCCTTTCTGTGTACACCCACTCAATCAAGTGGTACAATACATAGCTTTAAAATAGAATACAATTCAGTTTACAAGGATACCATACATGTCCACAGCTGCTAAGTCAGGTCCTCTTCTTACACCACTGAGCCAAAAGAAACACCAGGTCGAAATCCTCCACAGGATGTCATTAATGACAGGAGGAAGGCTGAGAAAAGTCTGTTAGAGGACGAAGAGGATGATGTGAATTGGGGTTTAGGCGGTAGGGTCATCAGTGCCACGTACCTTGCTTCAGTACAGTAGGCTTACTCAAAGTGACTCATCACTCACAAGAGTCATGTCTTTTAACACTGGCCTCTTGAGTGAGGCTTTGACTGCTGTGAACTTGTTAACACCCTCCAATCCGGTCAATCCCTGATAGAAGCCCCGGGACGCAGCTCCGCAAAGATCAGAGCGGCAGCGTTGCCTCCGAATGGCGAGCCTTGCATCAGTGCTCAAAATTAACCCTGCAGGCGCCAGGGGAGTTGAACCCCAGACATCTGCATGCAGCCCGTTGCCACACAACCCTGCTTTAGTTTGGAGAAACATTTGAGCACCATCGGCACATC
>NC_024323.1:9339807-9371879 GCF_000523025.1 Cynoglossus semilaevis | reverse complement strand
CAGTGGTGGGAATAAGTCATGGTTCAACTATAGAACCTAACAGCAGAATAATGTCAGCCAACAACGGTGAGTGGAAAACTAATATCTCCACAGCTTATACTTTTTTTTTTAAATCTAAATACAACTGAACTTTGATATGTACATTATAGAAGGATATGTTTACAACAGAAGATATTTGTGGTTGGCTTCCACTCAGGTGTGTTCACCAGTGTCAATTCTTTATAAATGTTACCATGAATTTGCAACAACAACAACAACAAAAGTCACAAGCGCCGCACAGCTGAATCAGTTTCACTTTAAACACACAGGCAAAAATAACCTTTGGTATTATGTGAGTGGCAGTGAGTTTCTGCAGCATATAAGGTGTCCATATCTGTGTAAAGCTCCAGGGCCACGCTCCCCATGCAGCACAGCATGGGTAAATTAAATTAAAACTGAACATGATGAGGGCAGCAGGACTGGAGCCACCAATCAGGGGATTTACTCTGTCCACGGGGGATCCAGCCCACATTAACCAAAGGCCAAGGGCTTCCGCTGGAAAGATCTTTCCAGAGCCTTCAAATACACTCTGATTGAGGAGAGCCGGGCGTTTGCCTTACACAACTACATTAAATAAACATGCAGAGGGCTTTTTTTTCATCTCACATCATAAGTATTTTATGCCCAGCCATATAAGAGCTGCAACCATCAAAAATGCATATAGAAATGTACAGTTTTCCACCTGAAAAAGAGGGAGGCATGAGAGGAGTCAGCAGAGATTTGCAGGGTGTGGTGAGCAAAGGCCACGGATGGCAACAGGTGGCACAGCAAGTACTCCCCGTGGTCAGGAATAGCCCCACAATGGGTCAGAAAGTGGACAGAGGTGGGGGCAGCATGGCAGCCTCCTATTTTAAGGCTTTGACAGCTACTGGGTCTGGAGACTCATGGACTTCCCACAGAGTTCACTGTGTGATAGAGTTGTGTCCAGTGAACCAGTCTTACAGACTGTTTTATCAGAGTTTCAGAGACGTTTTAAAGCCTGTATGAGTATGTCACTGACAGCTAACAGTAAAACAGACTGTCAGGCACAAGGGCAATGGCACCGTTGGCTGCAGGTGTTGATCTGCTGCCTCTATTCCTGCCTTCCTCTTAAAAGCCAGGAAAGGATGTCAGGTGTCCTTGAAGCCGTGGGGGCTGAGAGGTGACTGATCTTAAGAAAGAGTTTGTAGTAGGAGCCTTGAGTATGTTTGGCGAGTCCCCATTACTACGTCCACCAGAGGGATGTCCCCGACATGCCACATACCATCACAGGGAGACACGTGGAGACAGACAGAGAGCCTTTGAATGTCCAGCAGCAGGAGGTCAAAGATGTAGTTTCCTCTTTACTGACATAAAATACATATTTCTTTTACGTGATATAAATAAATATATTTTAGAGTTGTTAATCTCAGCGTTTTGACTAGTGTTGATTTGTCCAGCACTTTAACAACTTTATTTGCCATTTCCCAGAAAACATAGTAAAAATGTTATATTTCTTTTAGTTCAAAGCTTAAAGGCTTTCTTGAGGTATGATGTTAGGATCATAAATTAGCCGTTCTGTGCCAAACACCAACAAAAATACCTAAAAAATTATCAAGGTACTAATGCTCACAGTTTGAAACAATTGCTAAACAAAACAATTAAAAAAACAAAAACAAAATATATTAAAATATATAAGCACAATACAAACAATTTGGCTTAAACAAAAAAATATATTAAATTTTGCTAACGAAGCTAGGAGAGATACATTTGAGCAGTAGCTGTCCAGTTAGCCAAGAGACACTGCTAACGAAGCTAGGAGAGACAAGAGACAATAACAATTCATACTGTAAATTAAACCCTTCATTTTCTACCTGGGATGGATTTACTACTACTATAAAAGTGCTCTTTGGTAGCATTGTTTGCTAATCAAACAAACTTCTTCAGCTAATCTATGGCATTCATATTAGTGAATCATTTGAAAATTAGATTAAACAAAATAGTGTGTTCTGTTGCTGTTTAAAAGTGTAAAAATGTGGGTTATGTCCTTTCTACCTGATTCACCTTCAACATCAAAGATAATCTGCTTTTAATACCACACTCATCCAGAGCATGTAATTCACTTTTTTTCACTTTGAGTTTAGCGGAATATTCCATAAATAAATAAACAAACAGGTAAACAGTTATTGAATAAAATACAATGATAAATACGAATTGGTGATTGCGATAGAAATAATCAAAAGAGGTGAACTTGAGAGCTGGGGAACATGTTTGCATACTAAACTTTATGCAGTACAATGGTACTAATTGTATTGCAATATAGTCATATTATAAATGAGCATCTCCTTGTGGAAGAGTTAAATGATGTTAGACAGATAATGATGGAGATTAATCTTTTTGATAGAATGAAATTAGCCTTTGCACTGCTCTCATTAACACAGCAAAGTGAAACAAGTGATGCATGAAAGATTCAAGGACAGGATTCACCTAAGACACACCTGCCTGAGTCCACGCAGCTTCTATAAAGGCTTGACTCACAGCCACAGCCCGGCCCCTCCTGCCTGGAGAATGCATGTCCCTATAAGGCCAACTGCTGGGAATAAATTGCGATTGTGACAGTGCAGAGTGACAGCAGCTGTGCAGCGTAGCGCGTGGGGCAGTGAGGGGTGAGGATTCAGGAGGGAAGGGGAGACAAACGGAGGGAGGAACTGTAGTGGACAGTGTTGGGTTTCATCAGGCCTTCCAATCTTAGACACCTGACTGGAGCCTGGAACATGGAGGCCTGGCCTCGAGCTGTGAAGCTAAACACCATCGCCAAGGACACACAAGGGTACCAGCCGCTGATCCAGTCCAAAAATCACAGACCGGTCCGTTGTGTAAGAGGAGCTGGTCAGAGAAGTGTTGTCAACACCGCATTTCATTTGTTCTCCTCAGGTGCTTACTATCATCACAGGTGTTGTGAATTGGTTCAAACCGAAATAACATTTAGTTTGGTGCAAAAAATACCAAACTATCAAGCGTGTGAGCTCAAGACAGAAAGAAACCCTCCGACTGTGTTCCAGTTCTGATGTGGTTGTTCTCCTCTCCTTGATGAGACCAAGACTTTCCATCAGCTGGTGTCATGCATTAGAACAGCTGACATGCTGTCACAGACAAGGCTAAACTCAAGCTTATATAATCCTCATTTAATCGCTTTATGGAAACTCCCAAAAATGGGAATAAATCATTTGTTCGCTTGAAAATCACATCCAGTGTCTTATATTAAAGTGAGGACGAGGAGCAGGGTTTTCTTCACATTTCAAAAGAGTTACCAAGTGCAGGTTTAAACAGAGACAGATTTTAAATAGTACTGCTCAGTGGCAAAGGCAGACTGGGGTAACATTTCTACCCCTGCCTCAGCTACTGTGACCGTCCACATGGAGTCTGGCTGCAGACCTCAGTCATTTATTCTGTTTTCATCCAATCAACACATGGAACTCCACCACTTTTCTTTTTTGTTACTTATTTAGAAGTAAACACGTGAAGTTTACATCTTCAACAGTCTGATCACTCCAAATGGTTAATAAAGAGAAGCAGCAACATTTTAAAATCATAAATCACAGTTCCATTCATTGGATCCACAGACTATTCCCACAATCAGAGTGAAACCGCAGTACATCCAACCAGAGATCAGCCCATGTGCTTCTTACCTGCCGTGGCCTGCAAGAGCAGCAGGGAGAGGAAGCAGCAGATCGAGACAGTAGCCTTCATGATGGCTGCCAGGAGAACTCTGATCGTCAGACAGGCTATATATATAAAGGCAAAAAGGTTAAAGGGCACGCAGAGAGAAGAGGGTGGAGTCAGCAGCTGGTGGAGGGGCAGAGAGCGGAGGTGCAGCAGGAGCTCACCACGGGGACCACAGAGGAGCAGCTGACTCTCCTTTTAGAGAGGTCCCAGCTCAGGCCTCAGCATCAGTGCAGACCTGGCACCTGGTCCATGGCCATTGACTGATAAATATTTAACAAAACTTTGTTTGACTACTGAAAAACTGCAGCTAAAAGTTTGATGAGTAGCTTCAGACATTCCTATGGCCAGAAGAGAGTATACTTCCTGGTGTAGCAGTTAGCATGCCACATACCTAATGGCGCCTCCTGTGGTGAACATAAATGATGGATAATTCACTTAAACCTTGATTTTATAATGACCATATGTCATGATTCCTCAACTGTGAATAATTCCTAAAACAAAGGTTCAATCTGCTGCCAAACATGAGGAAACAGCTGAGGAGAGGGGTTTGGAGTAGCAGACCCCTGAGTCAACCAAAAATCCCTGACACATCCAAAAACTGGACGGATTACTGCTTTATCACAGCCAGCCAGACACTGCAGAGGACACAATATCAGAATGTCTGGGGAGTCAGTGTCTCCACTGTAAATTAATCCCAGAAACTGGCAGGAGGTTTTTACAGAAGCGTTCCATTCCAGTGAACTTGGAACAAACAAACAAATGAAAAGTAATGGTTTAAGTTCTCTGGCCGTTGAAATGTTGTGGTATTTCTGAAGTGTGAGAAACTGTCAGCCAAACTGACAGTTTGATGCCACGCTCTGTCCCTGGAGCACATTTAAACTGTCAGAGCCGCTGCTTTATCTTATTTTAGCCATGAGCCGCAAAACTGGAAGAGGAGGGGCTTTGAAGTATTTTCCACCAATCAGAAATAAGCACTTGGTTGTCAAACCAGAGCAATCCAGAACTTCAGGAGAAACAAGTTCAGTGTTGGTTCAGTAAATGGATAAATTAGTCTAAAACACAATATAAAAGAGAAGAATCATACATGAAGCCTGGTGTGTAAAAAACAAGTACAAACTTTATTATTCTGTCTTTACAAAGGCACAAGCCTCTTAACCCCAAAAACATTTCTTAAAAAAAAAAAAGAAAAAAAAAAGAAGAAGCTTCTTGATGACCAAACGCATCGACAGGTGGATCATACGAAGAACAAACAGAGAGGAAGAGGAGGGAGATACTGACAGATGAACAAAGACTGCATAAAAAAGCAACAAAGACGATAAAAACACCTTTTAAGGGGAAAGGGACGAGATATAAAAGGACGTGACATGGAGGGAGACAGCGGAACACAGCTGTGCGTTTTTTCCTCTTTTTTTTTTACTCACAACCTCAAGAGCTTTAGCCGAGAAGACGCCGCTTTTATCAAACAAAGAGGCAGACTCTCACTAAATTACAGTAAGTGCTTTGTAATCATGACACCATTCAATGATCGCAGGGCCCGACCAGCTCATCTGACCATCTAATATGTCCATGGAGCATTTCCTAAGACACAGAAACTGAGTGCAAAACACAGTTTGAAGAGACAGAAGTTTGAAGAGACAGAAGATAGTGGGAGAAGAAAAGCCGAACCTGGAAACGAGGATTTTCCAGGAAACCTTCCTCTCCAATGATAAGTACTGGGACTAATATCCCTTGATTTGACACAACAGACGCATCAGTCATTCCAGTGCTGACATCCATCTCTTTTTAAAGGGCAATTTCATGATGTAAGTGACAAGAGATGTGGTGTGTTGCCTTGAACACACCATCTGTCCAGTAATTTCTCTCTTTTCAGTCAATGAATCTGTGTCATTTAAAAAAAAAACTGCATCAGAAGCTATGAGGATGACTAATATCTAAACATGAAAAATAAACCATTAGGAAAACATAGAATACAATTTTATGGAATGTCAATAATTCCTCATGGAGTTTTGTTTTTTTTTCATGAACCCACAGACATGTGACAACAGTGGACACAGCTGCAAATTCAAATGCAATGCAACCAGACATCAGAATGAATGAATACTTGGGAGGTGGAGCATGCAGCTGTGAATCCTAACCAGCAACCAGTTCATTTAATGAAGTTAAAAAATAAAATGTAGCAACAAAATCCTAAAAAAGACATAAAGGATGTGTTAGCACACCTTGAGTTTCCAGGTCAGGAAAAAACAAGAAAGGAGGGGGAGTTCAGGGAGTTCATCAAACGACCTGGATAATCTCAGACGTCAGGACTGAACTCACACCGACTCTGTGTGTGTGCGCTGTAACTAAGTCACAAATGCAGCTGCTCAGCTGCATGGTACAGCTGGTGAACACGGCTGTGGAGGATGAACTGGTCAAAGAACCATCTCTGTATGAATGGAATCTAAAGGAAAATGAGGATAATTCACACGTTATTCCAGAATAAGGACCTGGAGAGTTTACGGTTGATTACTTCAGGACATCAGGAGATAAATGGAGCAGACAACAATTAAGGCAGTTTCTCTCCACAGTAATTAGGTTTTACTTGATTTTGATGTTGGATTAAGAGCTGGGTCTTTCTTTGCTCTGCATGTGTTTGAATATTCACAGGTGCTGTGACGTTGCTCCACAGTCCAAACGTGTCTCTTATTAAAAATTCACAGACATTCACTTAAAGAGAAGACACTTGGGAATTGGACCTTAAACTCTTTTAAGGTACTTAAAACACACAATGTGATGATGAGTAAGAGCCTCAGTTTTCGCTTTACCAATGCAACTTGATTGTTAGGTCTTACACAACACACACACACACACACACACCCTTTGAGTCTCCTCCTGACACTCGTGATCTGCTCCATCTTTGAGCAAGTTACTGACGTCAATTGATTTGCCGAACAAAAACAGAAAACCAAAATATTAAATGAGATTAGAACACGAGACGAAAAGACAAAAAGAAACGTCAGCTCCAGAACACATTCAGAAAATTTCACTGGGCAATTTCTTTTTTTTTTCTCCTCCATATTTGCTGCTTCGACACACCTCCAAACCCTGACGAGAACTTCTCTGTTCAGAACTGGATAACAGCGGCCCTGAAGGTTTAGCAAACGTGATTGTATGTCAGTCATACTTGTATGTGTTACACATACGCAACTAGTTAGACGCCAAGGCAGAAGGGGTGCAGTTCAGATTACCAGAACCTGGAGAACCGCTAAATGCTCCTGCTGATTCAAAACTCCAAAGAGAGAGAGAGAGAGAGAGAGAGAGAGAGAGAGAGGTGGGAACACAGACACACCGACCAGAGAGACGTCGCTCTAGAGTGCCCACAGATTAGCTTATTAAACAAGCCAGGTGCTTTTAAATCAAGAAGGGCAGGTGTCAAGAAATGTCAAAGCACTGTCTTTGTCAGGCCATGAATAAAAAGTACAACTTGCCGAATATACATGTGAATACATGTGGTTTTACCAGGAACCCAGCCTGGTAAAACTGGTAACAAACAAAGACAGAAGACCGTCATGAGACCTAAGTGCACACTCTTCCCTCGTGCTTCATTTCCTTTTCTATCAGCATCAACAACAGCTTTTGAATTCCTGTCAATGCAGTTTTTATGTGTGTGTTAGTTTGTTTGTTTCCAGTACAATCACTTTAAACTGCTGGCTGTGGGAGAAGCTCGAGAAAATGAATTCACACAAGTTTGGAAACAAAAAACAAAAAAAAGAAAACCCTCAGCTTCCATGTAGAAGCTTTAAAGGTTCATGAGAATCTCTGTGAGCCGACAAAGTCTTCACACACATCTCTGATAACTGGAGATGATCTTCATGTGTATGCTCTATTGTTGCGTTTCGCAGTCTGTCCCAGATGTCGCAGCAAAATGTAGCTGTTTAAGAGTAAAAAGAAATCCTAGTATTGTGTGACAGCATGTACAGGTCAATGAGTGCAGCGGTTGCTAATAACCTTTCTACTGATTGATTAAACAGATATGTGACAGCAGAGAGCCGGAGATGAGCAGAGAAAAGAAAGAAGAGACTGAATGAGTGAGCGAGCGAGTGTGTGAGTGAGTCTACGTTGATCCTGGGTTATCTATCACGGTACGACATACAAGGAGTGTGTATTAAAAAGCAGTAAGAAAAACCAAAGGTGAGTGCTTGAATTTGTCTAGCAGCCCTGTTAAAGTCCACTCAGGTAGGTTGCTATGGGTCTCACATGACCACGGTCTGTCGGGGCAAATTCTTTTCGTGTATGTAAGTGTACAGCATGTGAAAACCGAGAGATGAATTCAGGGTAGTGAACAGTCATCTGGCCCATCGCTATTTGAGGCGGTGTCTGAGGCCGCTGCGTCGGACGGTACTCGACCTGAAGAGACAATGACTGCCCTTCGCTGCTCTTCCTCACCAACACAGCCCTTTCCCTGGGTGCCCTCAATGTGCTGGATTGCCTGTAGAGAGATCGAGGGAGGGAAATGGTGTGAGCATCAACAGCACCCTCTAGTGTGCAAAACAATTTTTTGTTATTGTTGGTCTTACTTGAACAATGGTGTCCAGGTTCTGTCGAGATGTGGACACTGTGTTGATAACAGATGTAGGGCCCATGGTGACCACAGTAACATGATGGGGTTGAGCCGGAGCTGGGACAATGACTGTAGCATGATGTGTGGGGGCAGGAGGGGTAGCTGGAGATGCCACCTGGAAAAAAAGAGAGCCCCATTGAACTCTAGGTAACTTGTACAAGAAAAGATGAAGAGACCCAGCTAGGCTACTAGCATAAACATCAATGTAGCTCAAAGGTATGTTTCCAAAGTGTCAGCTTGTCTCATGCAGGAAAATCAAAAATGTTTGTTTACATTAATCAGCTGTGAAGTTAAACTGGGGTAAAAAATGTTGCAGTTATTGAATAAACAAGGATCTTAAATATTAGTTGCTTATTATCATTACCTCAAGAAAATTAGCCATTAGCTCAAAAAGAACTTACAAAAGCCAAAGACAAGAAAAAGTACTGCCTTAGAAATAAGACATTTCTCTATAAGACATTCTGTTCCACTTACATACACCATATACAGTACAGGTTTAGATGAGAGATGACCTTGAAACCAGAATAGAAAGAAAAATAAACAGAAATGATCTTATTTCTACTTGTGAACTTTTGGGGTAAACTTATCAAATTCTGGCATTGATTTCAGGGTCATGTCCGTCTACTCTGCTTGGGGAGTTATCAGCTGTCATCTTTCACCATCAGCACTCTGCTACCACGAGCAGATGAGCAGACAGAACACTGCCATTGATTTGGCATCATGTTCATTACGGGTAGAGAGAGAAAAAAAAAACCCAGGATACTGTGACGCCAAACACAGCACTGCAGCAACAGAACACAGTTTCAAATTATGCTCTCAGCATTATTATTTAATTTAAACCTTAAATAGATTTAAATTGTTATTAAATATAACTGCTGTTTTATTTCCTTGTACTGTTGAGAAACCTTAAAAATCTGTAAAATTGTGAAACGGACTAAAACAGATCAGAGACAACACAACTCTGATATGAAGGATTGTCTCAGCTAATGAAGAACAAATAGGGGCAAATGTGTCCACCTGTGGGCTGTGGGCTGGAGTAAGGTCCCTCTCCAGCTGCTTATGCTGCTGTAGCCGAGCAACGTTCTGTGTTTGGGCCTGATGTTCCTGCACATGCATGGCGATGGCCTTTAGTTTCTCTGGATACAGCTGTGCGTCTAGGGTACGCATCTGACACACACACACAATTAAAGGTTAAGTCTCTGGGTTAAGAACATGGACAGATTATGAAAAGTAGTTTGGCGCTCAATTGCCTCACCTGTTCTTCTAGGATCATCCTGACAGACCTCTCCTTTTCCAGCTGTTGTCGCAGCTCGATCATCTCCCTCCTCAAGTCCTCAGTCTTCTCCTCCTCCAGGATGTCTGGAGAGCCAATGCCTTCATCTTTCTCTTCTGCACGCCTCCTCTTCGGGGAGGAGCCGCTTAACTCCTTCGGAGAGCAAAGAGAAACAGATTTGGATTCATATGAGATTTTTAAAAAAGAGCCCGAAACGTTAATTATTTTGGATTCTCGCTGATGCCTTACCTGTATAATTCGTTTGAGCTGGTTGTTCTGCTGCAGTAGCCGCGTCTTCTCCTGCTCCAATGTAAAAATATAGTCCGATGTCTGTTGCAGAATAGCAGCCTGGTAGGAAGAAGAAGGGAATGGTGATGCTACAATTCTACCTTGACACAGCAGGGAGCTTCTTTAAGATGACATTTCTCTCAGTGAGTTCACCTTGCTGAGTTTCTCTCCATCGCTGTGTGGGATTAGAGTCTTTAATGACTGGAATCCTGCGTTGATGCTCTGCATACGCCGGCGCTCGTTGCTGTTAGCAATCTCTCTGCGAATTCGTCTCTCTTGGTCCCGAGCTGTTTCTGGTGTGAGAGGAATGTTGGCCAAACTGGGAAGGAAGAAGGATGATAAGGAGCAGAGGCGTCAGCGGGACAATACAAAAAACAAACTTCGTTTGTTAGTATTATTCGCTAAAGATAGTTATTCTCTCGCTAACCAGACATGTATCAATGAGGGTTCTTAAAAGTTGAATAGTTACAGTATAATTAACAGCTATAGTTGACAGTACCACATTTCCAGGCCTTTTCTCTCATTATGAGATATAGTCAAGATAAGAGTGACAAGGTTCAAGGTACTTTTGGTGTAAGATTAGGTTTGATTTGCTACAAATATCATTGTAAAATTAAATTCAAAGGCCTGACGGGGGAAGAGTGGTCAGTGTTTTTGCCTCACAGACAGGAGACCAAGGGTTTCAGAGTTTCCATTAAAAGAAATAAGCAGTAGAAAAATGAATCACATCTAAACTGTATCAGCTAAAAGGGCTGCCTTACATTAGTCATGGTGCAGCACATTCTGATGTACTTTTTACCAAATCCATTTGTTGTGTGAAGCAACGGTTGATTAGTCACTAATAGTTCCTTTTAACTGCAACTTACTTTTATTTTTCAATAACATAAACAGTTTTATTACAGAGAATAGGCATTAAATTGTTGCTTTGAACCAAAACAGAGTATATTGCATAAAATCGTTGCTTTGAACCAAAACAGAGTATATTTGTTTGATAGATAGTGAACATACTCTGAGTACATGTTTGTGCTTCAGATTAATTTCAACTGACCCAAAAGTGTCTTTGGTAATATCAGAACTCAGTGTTGTGAGGAAGAAAAACTTTACATGCAGCCAGACAAGGGGAAATTGTAGGTGAACTTCCCCTAACAGCCCCCTGTGTCGGCGCCTGTGTCTGTGGGACGTTCTCTAGCCAATCCCCTCTTATCTCTACTGACTCAGCTGCCACAGTACAAACACTGGGAACAATTGTGCACAGATGAGGAGAGGGGTGTGAGTGTGTGTTTGCCACCAAAACACAAGCCTACCAACACTGGCTGCACACCCAGCAAACACAGTGGCTGGTAAACATGTCCAGAACTGGACAGAAACCTATTTCATACACCTTCAGAGGTTAGAACTCCAGCGCAATGCTACATCAATCTACAGTCTCTACGATGGAAAGTCACATCAATTTTAGTAATTTTAAATTAAACATAAACCACTTCAAAGTTCTGGTTACATTTTTCCAAATCACCTGATTCAATATAAATGTTTTCCAATTGTTCCCTGCACATCTATCACAGTGCACCTTGTATCTTTGGGTTCTGGTGAAATGTAAACAATGCTTTTGATGATGTAGTTTTATCTTTCAAACGTAGTAAATTGTTCCACAACTTCTTGCATTTTCTACAACTCCCAAATGAAAGGTTGATCAATCAAGGGCATAACAACTTTCCCTCTAGTATGACAAAATTTTAAAAAAAATGTATTGGCAGACTAAAAGAATGGCATATAAGTATTGTTGTATTACAAAATACAACAAAAACATGTAGTTACCTTATCAATTGAAAAACATATGATCACAGTCAGCAGTAAAACTTAAAAATGTATATTTAAAAAGAGGTCATTCTACGGTAGTGACTTATGCTCACAGATAAATGTATCATCATTTGTTGTGCTTGAGAAAACAGAAAAATCACGACAGGACTTCGTTTCCCAGTAGGCATCGCGCTGCAACAAACAGCAGATCCCTCCGCCTTCCTCTTCTAACAGAGCTACGGACGTATCGACGGGCCTCGAGCAACATACACACCCCCTTATTTATTACAACGCCTTTAAATATCGTTGTTTCTCCAGTTTTTACAATAACACGCCGCATTACATGAAAATGTGTTCAAGTTGGTTTAGGATACTGCCTCGTCAGAGTAGCGCTCGCCGCCGCAGCTCTGCTCCAAGCCCTCACACTCTGTGTCCTCCGCCATTACAACAATGCGGCAGCAGCATGGCAGAGGTGCAGGCAGAAAAGACGCAGCGGTGGCGATTCGCTAGTGCCAACACGACCCATACAAATAAATAAACTACCACGGTTCCAAAAAAGGCATGTTTTCATCTGAACTGTGAGTTTTCACCTATAAGGGACTGAGCGAAAACACGGCGCCACAGACAGGAAACCGACGCCAGACCACCTTCATCACTTTTAGCCTAAGCCCAGAGCAAAAGCATGGCCGCACTACCCACAATAACTTAACCACGGTCTGAAAGAAATGGCCAAAACCGTGAGATCCGTTCGGTGTAAACAGTCCTATTCACACCAAACGACAGCCGCTCGTGTTACACTCTTCTTTATTATGCAAAGTGAAGCAAATGAAGCAGACACTGGGGGATAATTTGAGGGTAAATAGAGCGTGGTTGCGCTCTAGAGTGGAGCAGCAGCGTGGTGTGCCTGGAACCACGTGGTTTATGTTTGTTCGCCACAAATTACGCCGATTTCTGAGCCAAATGTGTGAAATTACATCACGATCGGGGCGTAGAATTATGAGCCTAAGCTTGTACTTGGTCACCCGCAGCATTATCAGACCGTTCGTAGATAATAAACACCCACAGACCCCCGCGAGTGGGTCATGTACACAATAACAAGCGTGTTGCCTCACCACGGTCCACTCCAACGATAAGAATGAAAATGAAAATGCAGTGAAGGCTGAATGAAGCGTGTTTATACGCACCTACAGAGACCTCCAATCACTTCTTTCTCCGTTTTCCTGAAATGTTGCAAGGAGGGCACCTTCTGAGCTGGTACCATGAAATACTCCATGCTCGCCTCTCTCTCGCCAGTTTGTTCCCCCCTTAAAAACAGCCAACAGTCCTCGTGGAATAAAAAGCCAAATTGATGACGTTGTGGAGCAAATGTCCCGTGATCAGACGCGGGTGAAATCCGAAATAAAGATGTATACCCTTCGTAAGTGTAATGTAGTAGTTTGAAGCAGCTGAGAGTTGTAATGTTACTCGATTTCCAGCTGATGGGGTTCCCTCGTTGTGTGTGGTGCGCTACCTCTCTCTCTCCTTCTCTCTCTCTCTCTCCCTCCCCTTCGCTTTCTCTGCATGGTGTGTGTGTGTGTGTGTGCAGCTGATCGGATGGCTTTCAAGGCGGGAAACAGCTGGTAGAAGTCACACACTGCACTTCCAAAAGCCTCCTTCCGCACAGACGGGGGACTGCATGTAAACAAAGGACTATTTACTGCAGGAAAGAAAAGCGCACATGTGGACTTTAACAGCTGAAAGGCTGGACGTGGAATGCATTAATAAACCAGGAGAAAGTTTAAGGTTGTCGAGCTAGTCAGACCAGAATAGACGGAGAAATATGAATAAACCAACTGAACCAGGTTTTCGACTATTTGTTTAGGTCTTCACATTTAGACCTATTTGCGCATATTTACATACATCTTTTTTTGTATATCAAATTCCCAAATGTGCATTAGCATAACAATATATAGATTTTTAATCAAAACAAAATCTCAAATAATCATATTTTTTTATTATTTAAAATAATATAATATCTAAAAAAAGAACAGTGAAACCAATACCTGAATACACATTTGATGAAAATCAAACACAAGGTGTGTGACGTTCACCTGGATAACTTCAGGAAAACCATTGAAAGTATATATATAGATGCATGGATCATGGAAGTTTCAGAAATTAACCATTATGTCAAACGTCAAAGATCTGAGGAAAAAAATATAATGTTTTCAGAACATATTGAAACAGAACATATGTACCCATATTATTGGTTGGATAAGCAAGAATAAAAAAATGCTTCTTTATAAATGGTGTAAGCATTTTCTGTTGGAATAAGGTAAGGTTAATTGCAGCAAATAAAGATTGGGGTTATTCAGCTGCAGCTACTCCAATGGCTGCGATAAGCAGTGAATAAGAGGGATCAGCTGACGTACTGGCAGAGCTGCTCAGCAACAGTGCACAGAGGAAGAGGAGGAGGAGGAGTAAGAGAGGGAGGGCTTTTAGGGACAGCGGTCTGCTGCTGCTACCACCACACACAGCATCTGAGCCAACGTGTGCGCTTTTCACCATTTTTGGTACAACAGTAGTACTATGGGGGATAAGCTGCAGTGACATCATTGCAATCATAAAACCGCGTCATGATTTAGATATTGGTACATAAACAAGTCCAGTGAGTTTATCCTGCCTTGATGCTGCAGGGTTTTTCAACATGTCATCTCGGATTATGTTTCCAATATTCTGTTTTAGTAGAATTAGTGGCATCAACACAGATACTGTAAACTCATATCCTAAATCCTATAGCATCCTTAACCTCCTCAATGTATAGCTCCCTGTATGGCTGGGTGACAAAAAAATACATGAACTAATAAACTAATAGCTTAACAATCAAAGTCACTCACTAGCCACATAACTAAAATGGCCTGCTCCATATTCTAATCTAGAAATGCATACCACCAGAGAAGGTGGTGCCCCCTACAGGCAAATCCAGTCCAAGTTGCTCTTGTTGACATTGCTGGAAGTGTGTAACTGGAATAAATATGACATGTAATTAAATTGTTCTCCACATCGATGTGATGTTACAACGTAGTAGACAGTATGGTACACAAATATGTAGCTGGGTAGTGATAGCACGGCTACAAAACAGCCACCTAACCATACTAGCTAACATTAGCCACAGATAACAATTTAGGGATTAATCGTTTTGTCACAAGGTGTACAGCACCAGAGAACAGTAGGAGCTGTGTGCTGTGGTACATTCAAGTAAAGCAGAATGCACTTGTGGCACATCCTGCACAGGATTAACTTCTTTTTGTGAGTAAACATAGAGCCAGAATGGTTGAACACTTTTCCTTTTACAATTCTGTTGTGATTTATAGTTCTACTCTAACTCCAATAGTCTGTCTGAGTTGCCAACCAGACTTGTTGGACATTAAACTTGCAATAAAGTTTTATTAATTTTCACGTACAATAGAACAGTGAAGTCTCTGGCTGTGAGAAGGTTAGGTTATGTAACACTTGACAATGACAACCTGTTGAGGTCTATTAGTGGATTTCTCGTAGAGGAGAAGAAAATTTCAACAAGCAGTAAAACAGATGGTTGTTGACCTTTAAAGAAGGCCCGTCGATGACGGAGCTGAGGCGGAGAGATGGCCATGAGCACAGAGAGAGTAGAAGAAGAAGTAGGAGAGAGTTTGGAGAGGAGCCGGGGACTGCCCATGGTGGAGGGGCGGAGCAGTAAGCATGCGCTGAGCTGGCAGACTCTGGGCTGGTCCTGACGGGCTGGCTGCGCTCCGGACGCCTGTCTGTGCGCCTCAGACGCTCGTGGGGGAGACGACCATCAACAGTGTCTCCTGGAGTGCACAGAGGGGGGAAGAACAAGCCGAAAAGACAGGAGGAGAACAGCGAGAAAGACAAGGCAACAGTTTCACCTCAGCATCTGGAAGAGCACCGAAGAAGACGTAGACGATCCTCCTCCTCCTCCTCTTCCTCCTCTACCCCTCATCCCGTCGCCAACCCGCCCTATCTCTAAACACCCTACCCACCAGTCTGTGTGCCATCCCTGTGGTCTGTACTGCCCTCCCACCCCCACGGGAGAACCTTGAGCACCCATAGGAAACCCCCGCACACTTGACCAGCGTTGCCACTGGGTGATGCGCCTCGTATTTAGGAAGGAACCCGCCGTGCGTTTTTGATGCAAAAACCAAAGCAGATCTCTTCGTTTTCCTCAGTGGGAACACTCCAGGCTGCGGATCTGCGTGTTTACACTTTTTGACGGGTTTCCAGTGGAATGATGACACGCAGAGCGTCTCATTCCACGGTAACTGACAGGCTGTCCTCCCATAGATTAGTCTTTATTTAAGACAGCCAGCTGTCACATAAGCTACATTTGGATTCATGCGTGATTTTTCCACGCTCAGTAACGATCCTGACAATGGTCTGGGGACAGACCGCCTTTATGAACTCTTCTTAGTATTTTTATAGACGTGTCATATCTGCTTTGCTTTTTTTAACGACAAATTGACGGACTGTCACTTGACGACGCGGCTTGAGCCTCTGGACTTTGCGTGAGAAGTTTGCGCCGGGAAGAAGGAGGACAGAGGCGGAGATATCTCTGCTGGATCCGAGGCATTTTCCCTGTGAGGTAAGCCGGGAGGAATCTCTGTTTTGTATGTCATTTGTATGTGTATTGTGTTCATATTGTTCAGCCTGTTCAGTTCTTCTTGGTTAGAGACTTCCAGTCTTGAAGTATCCTGCAGCCTGGAGTGCAGGCATTCGAGGCCGGCTACGTCGGCGTTTCTGTAGCTGCGTCTGTGCCTTTTACGCACCAGATCCGTATAGTAGACGCCCTTTCCGCCTGTTTTGCAAAAGTAAACGGTCATCTTCCTCATCTCCAAAAACCAGAATTATTTTTTTAGAGCAGCACCACAAACACCGTCCTGTCTAGAGGCGCACATCACAGCTCAGCCAGCTGTTGTGCAAGATTTGTGCTCTGGTGGATCCCTCTGATGTCCTGTCAAAACATCTGATAAAGAGTTCAACGTCTACTGACAGCCACAAAAACGACTGATGTATTGGTAAATAAAAGATAACCGTCATCTAAGGTGAACAAAATTCATTTATCTGTAACTGTATTTACACAACCTTTTATACAAACAGCTCTAGTCAGCTCGCCCCAGTGGGTCTCACATTCATTCAGGTGGACAACATTGGTACAAAGTAGACACGTGGATTTGAGTTTATACATTTTTGTAGGCCAAATTTGTGGACAAATCCATGTGTCCTACATTGCAGCCTACTTTGCACCCACACAGCTCACACACTCAGATGTGAGCTTTGGAAACAAGTACTGTTTTTAATGTTTAACATCATTTCTGACCTGTTTTTTTTTTAACCCGTGCTTGTCGTTGTATTTGATTTTAAAAATTCAATTGATTTCAAAATCTACTGAGGTCATACATGTACATGCAGAGGACAGGGAAGAGGACGGCCAGAGAGGCCTAGATAAAGAGCTATTTTCCTCCAATTAAGCAATCACACTGTCCCTAATTGTGTGTGCACACTGGGACAGGGTTCGGATGGACCTTCTCCCCATTGGCTGCCTCCCATGGGCCCATTGTTCCAGGAGATGCCACGGGGAAAGAGTCGAGCTCTGCCAAGGCAGACCTAACAAGCTATGTGCTGTAATGGAATAAGGCCACATCATTAAAAAGCGTCAGGTCACGGTGTAGGATGAGGCACACACTGAGGACTGTGTGATGTGTTTGTGTGATATAATGTTGCGAGTAGAAGAGGGAAGAACACAGCGGTAGGATGTGGAGCTGAAGGAGATCTGGCTCTCAGTTCAGTGGATCCCATTCAAAGTGTGTGGGAAAGAGACACAGCGGCTTCGCTGAGCCAGAACTCTGACTCCCTTCCCTATTATTGGCCTCTTCAATTTAATCATAACCCCTGTCTGAACTTTGAGCTCAGGTGCTTCTCTCATCCTTGGCCTGCCCGCTGCATCGATTATCCCAGAGGTTGGTGGTAGAACAGGGGGCATCCAACGTCACTGACCTGTTGCCTGCCACTTATTGAGCACTTAATGCTGCTAATGATGCTGCAAGGAGTGGAATCTAAACACGGCCATATGAAGCCAGATGTGGTGCAGCAAGGCATCCCTGTGGTGCCGTTCCACGTCTTTTTTTTTTTTGGCATGGTCAAACATATATATTTTGGCAGCTGCTGGGAGCGACAGCTAGCCCAGAGTTGTGGGAGTTGCAGGTTTCCACAGCAGCGTTTCTACCTTGTAAGCCTCGGAAATTAAATTATGGGTGTGGTTGTGACTGAGACCCCCCCCACCCCCCGCTCCACCTCCCCAGTTTCCCCCTGTTTTGTGAAATTACCCCACACCACAACTGTGTGACATCATACCACTGAGGTCCCAAATGGAGAGAGAAGTACAGCTGCTTTATGGTGGAAAAGGTGGACCCTAATGGCATATTCCTGCGTCAGAAAGAAACCACGAGGTATGTGGTAGAAGGATGGTGGGAACCCAAACAGCACTGGAACTTAATTCCTGAAAACCTCATCTGATATATAAAGTAAAGCATGTTCAGTTGGAGCTACACTATTGCCAATACATGATGTAAGAAAAGCGCACAGATTTTCTTTTTTTTACATTCATGGTTTCACATCTGAGCTGCACTGGTGAACTAAAATATGCTTACCACTGGGGAATATAAATCCCCAAAGACCTGGGCTGCTACAAGTGGGTGGAATTTAAGTGGCAGAGAGACTACATGTAGGGAGAGCGCTTGAATTAATACACAGCAGGGGGTTCATAGTTGCTGGGGATTACAGATCAGCTAAAATGCAACTCAGCAGCAGGGGAGAGAGGATTACAGTGGTCAGAGAAGGAGGCAGCGGACAGTGGAAACAAGGCACCTGATGCACACTTGCATTGTTTTCAGAAGGGTAATAACCCCTGTGGGTTATCACAGGGTCACAGCATTTGTGTCACTTTGTATGCTTACATAATGTAGATAATGAATGCTAACCCAAATGGACAGCTATTTCATTCAAGCATGAGGAAGCTCAGCCATAGGCTGTGTAGTACAGTCCTAGTGTCACATTTGAATGTAATGCATTAAGAGTTATAGCCTCAGAGTTGAGACTCGGTTGGTGAAGGATGTCAATAATTGTTTATTATTACCAATAATGGTTCTTAAACCAATGGAAAAATCAATTAGTTCATTCAACTGAAGAAGAGCAGAGTATCCGAAGCACTAGAATATTTAGAGAGTTGGTTATTTTTTCTTTTTTAGTGTTGTTGCACATCCATTAACTGCAGATGAATCCATTACTGCAGGGGCATTGTGTTTTAACACAGCATATAAAATCAGTTTTTTTTAAATTACGACTGATTTATTATGATGGTGAATATTCATGTTTTTACAAAAGCTTTTGTCATTCGTTTCTGTGTTCCACTGCCAACAGTGGTTATTATTCAGTCTCCGAATCCTGTCGTTGCTTCATCTTCACCTCATGCCTTTTAATTTACTGAGTTTACTGACATATCCATAACCTACTGACATATCCATAACCTAACTGTAAATTTTATGAAGAGAAAACATAATTAATATTTAGCTCCAAGTCAAGTCAAACTCCCCTCCTAACTAAATATTACAGCCTGGCTCCCTGCATGTTTTCCACAAACACTCTTATCTGTAATAATCACAGCCAGAGTGCAGAAGCACTCTACTGTCATATGTCCAAGCCGACTGAATGTCATTTTCCTGGATCCTTATGTTAGAAACAGACCAAGTGGATACACAGCTTGACTCACAGTGAGTCTCAAACTAAAAGAGACCAGCACATACTGCTTCACTCCCCGGCTGGCTGGGCTCACGGACCGTGCATTTTTCCTCAGTTAAACTGTAACCACTAATCACCTCACGGCCTCACAGTTTCCTCCTGAAGCCGACCAATCTTGGATCCCCAGGGTGATCTTAAACGGCCCATCAGGGATGTATGGTTTAGCCCTTTTTAGAATCACCTGTGCGGGACATCCAAATTGGAGATTTGCTCTTCCTACTAATGTCTGCCACAGAAACGTTTAGGGGTCAGTTCCTCTGCTGCAAGTCTGCAAGCCCGTGTTTCCAAAATAAACACAGACAACTCAATGGCTCACTCCAGCCACCCCACCCTACCTCTCCTCATTCCCTTTAGTGCTTCTCCTGTTCAAGTGCTTTTACCGTGAGAGAATTTCAGCGTACGGAGGGATCCAGACAACATGCTGACCTGAGTTGGGAACAGAACACTGACGAGAAAAAAGGTTTAGGAAGAAAAATAGAAGCCAAGCCAAGACGGCGATGCAAAGGAGCTGGCAGCGTGTGAGTGGGGTGAGAGGGTGGGATGTTGGAGGAAACATAGTTTGGCCAGACTCCATCAACATACTTAATATTACACTGAGTGTATTACGGTAGACGCCGAGTAACAAAAAAAAGAGCTGTTCACGATTCAGGATTTCTGGTTCAGGGAGCTGTGAGTTACACGCTCACAGCAGTGCGGTTTAAGTAGAGACACAGATGGTTTGTATTATTATTTACTTGCTTGGCCAACACCCTGGATTCTCTCGCACAACCTCAACAGCACTGAAGGCAGTTCAGTCTGACTGAGGTATGTTTGCTTGTTTGAAGAGAGAAGAAAGGGAGGAGTTGGACCAGAGGGGCTCTGCCTGTAAGTGAGGAGTAACATGCTGGGAAGGGAGCGATGGTGGAGATCAACCACTGGTGTGTGTGTGTGTGTGTGTTTGTTTTTTACAGAGAAGGGGATGAGGGGTGAGGCATTTTTTAGACTCAAATAAGGCTCTCAAGTCTGGGCCTGGGCCTGGCTCTCTGTCTGTCCCCCCCACCCCCCCTCCCCTCCCCACTTCCCTGGGACGCCATCTCTTCCTTGCTTTAAACGTCTCTTCTCTCTCCTCTGTTTTCCCACCCTTTGCCGTCTCATTGCTCCCACTTTTCATGAATCCCACGAAGCAGCGTCACAGATCCATCTCATACTGTACGTACAGAAGAAGAAGAAGAGAAAAGTTTGGCTTCCTCAATGTTTACCTTCTCTGTGGTGCTCTGTGGTGGAGATGTTAGGCCTAATGTGATTCACGTGCACTATGGTTGTTTTGTTTTCACATGGAGGAGCTGTATGTAATTTAGGGACGTTTTTGGTTTATTGTTTAATTCAGTGAAATAAATAAATACTGTCCTCAGATACCTCCATTAATTACATCAATATTTTTCTCCTTCACGATAACTAGTTGCTCAATAGTCAGTGTGTTTACATGAAGGTGTAGGACTACTGTCCTGTTCCTAATAAAAACAACCAAGAACGTTGAATTCAGACAGTACATTTGTATGTTGTGTGTTAAGTAAGGCAGATATTTGACATGACATGTACATAGAACCTCCAGCTGTTGATTCTGTGTTCGTGTAACTGTTAGACTTGTTTTTAGTAAAACTTTAGCTTCACTAACATGTTCATATTTAGTTTTTAGAACACCAGTGTTATGCAGATTAATGTTTTGTGTAGTGTATTGCTGCTGCTTATTAGGATGAATGGTGTTGTCAGTCTGTAAAAATAAAAAGATGACAGCAACATAATTATTTTTTTAACCAATCACAACAATCCTGTTCCAAAGAGTTCAAATCAAAGCTTAATTTCACAGCAGATTTCTCAAGTCTGTTTTATCAAAACCCTCCATCTGCCCCCCCCCCTCTCTCACTCTCTCACTCCCTCTTTCTTTTATCTTCACTACCTTTCTCTGGCTTTACTTTGGAGATGGAAAAGATGAAAGCTGTGGGGTGGAGCGTGTCACTTGATGAACACAGCAATTCTTAGAAAAAGGCAGAGGGAGATACTGTGTAAAAAGAGTCTAGAGAAAAGATTATCATATTGACCTTGTCTTACTGCCAGCATCGGTGGGAGGAGGGGAGGAGGGGGGGCACAGGCCTCCATGTGAGGAGGGAGAACTGGGTTGCTTTTAGTTGGCACAGCCTCATATGAATTGTGTTTATGTTAGATGGCTGCCAGGAGAGGAAGTGGGGTCAAAACAGAAGTACATCAGACAGTGAAGCTCTGACTGGATCTGTGAAGATGCACAGGCTCTGTGAAGGCTCGGCTGCTGCGTTCACACAGACTCGCATCACGTCACGACATCTGCTAATTGCTTTCTGCTGTTTTGTATTCTCCCTTTCCTGTTTTCCTCTCCTCACAGTGTGCTTCGGTTCTGGAATCTGAGCCCCTGCCATGTTCCTCCTCTCTGAAACCACATACAGTAGAGTCACGTACTCTCAGACGCAACGTCGATGCAGTGTGTCCAGGCCACATCTGGCTCCGTACGCTCTCCTCTCTCCTGTAGAGCACGCCTGCCGCATAGGTGTCACCCAGCGCCCCCTCTCTGGGGACAGGGAGTGGCCAGCCAGGCATTCTGATGTGCCAGATAGGCCTCCGCAGTGCCAGGCAGCCACCACCCAACCCCTCACTTTACCTCCAGCCTGCCAGAGGCCTTGTTGCATAAAGCTGCTGTTGGAATCATATTACCCCGACTATTGAATAAGAAATCTTGGTTCCCAGGCGGTGCACAATGTGCTGTTGGCTTGTTAAGCTGCAGACGAGGGAAAGTGGTTGGAGTCAGTATCCAGAGTCGAAAGTCGTTTCTTTTCTCATGCCTGTGGTGCCATAATGTCTCCGTCAGGGTGAGTGTGAGACATGCACACCCCTACAGCTGGAGTGGTACCACGAAGCTCTGGGCTGAGCTGAACACACTGGTGTGTGTGCTCTTCAGCTGCTTCCAGGCTATTGGGTTTCCATGTGAGAATGGTGTGGTTAACATAAAACAATGGAGAACAATACAGAAATATATAAAGTCCATTCCATAAATGATCTGTGTCCATACTGACGCAGCTGTCATATGAGCTGGAGCTTCGATTATTGTTGAACAAACTATGGTCTTAAATAAAATAATAATAATAAAAACTTGACTTTGACATTCCAAACCGTGTTGTTAAAAAGTTTTTGACTTTTCCTGGTTTCCAGGACATTCCAAACCGTGTTGTTAAAAAGTTTTTTTTTTGACTACCTAAAATCTCGGTGTTGGTAGATTTGACTACCTAAAATCTCGGTGTTGGTCTGAGTGTGTGAGAGCATCTCACCGTAGGTGTAAAAAGCTGGAATGACAGCATCTAGTGTGGGCGAAGCAAAGACTGTTCACCATCACAGACACTTTCCAGGAACCCCAGTAAAATAGACACAGCTGGTCAGTGGGCTGACAGGCGCTGGGATGTTGTTCCAGTGAATTTAATATATTCATAGCATCAGAAAAACACCAAACCACAGGAACAGAAACAACAACACGTTCACCGACTTTAACACCAGTTATAAAACTGAGCTGTTAACTTTCTGTATCACACAACTTTCCTCCTTCACCTTCCACCAGATCTCCACTGTTTTCCTGCAGCTCTCGTTGGCTCCGATCTTTTCTTTCCTCCACCCACATCGCCCCCAGCCCCTCACTACCCCACCCTCTCTTCTTTCCTCTCCTGTTGCTTTCTTACTGAGCGTGGTGCGGTGACGCCCCTGCTTGGCTGGCAGGCCAACTCCAGACCCTGTGATTGCACGCAGGAGTTAGAGGATTGCATCACTGCCTGTCGTGAGAGGCCACAGGAATGGTCTGAAAAGAGGAGGGGGCGGCAAGAAAGAAAAAAAGAGAGGGAGAGCGAGAGGGTTAAATGGTGGAGACGAAAGGAGAGACTGGTCACAGACAGTCTTCTGTAAAAACCAGGAGGGAATAAAGCTGAGGCAGATCATACAGTCTGGTATTTATCTGGATGTATGGGAGAGACAGGATGAGAGCGGAGGAGGAGGAGGAGGAGTAAAGGTTGAAGGGAATGCATTTAGGGAGCTGCAGGAGGTAAAGAGGCCCAGCAGAGTTAGTGGGAGGTCAAAGCAAACTCTCTCTCTCCTCTCCCCCCTTCCCTCTCTTCTCTTCTTCTCTCTTTTCCTCTCCTCTCGGAGAAGAATGCTATGCCTCCCACTGTGTTCATTGGTTTCCTGCCGTCCTCTGCTCCACGATGACACTGCTGTGTTGTGAAATGCCCCACGTTATTGTTACATTACTCACTGGGCTTCAAAGCCGACAGTGCTGTTGTGTTTAGTGCCATGAGCAGTAACGGTGGACAGGTTTACTGCCTGAATCCTGAATCACTGTCCGTGGGGGTGGAGGGAGAGAGGGAGTGTGTAGGGGAGTGTTATCTGTTAATCACTGATTACTTCCACGATACGAGACCGTAGATTAAACCTGTTGATTAGAAACTCGTGCTGCCTGATTGTGAATGGGAGTAGGTGGGCGATCGACTAAGCCATGACTCAAAACACATGTTGCTGCATGTGGAGCCGCAACTCCATGTTGTTCAGGTTCACATTTGACTGTAGCTTGAGGAGTGACTTTGATATCCTGGTGTCAACGTGTGATTGTCTGTTTTCCTTCACATCTCCTTTTGTAAAATCCTCAATAAGTCAGTCTGATATTTTCACCACAGGCTTCACGTCTTTTCTTAAAATTACAGGAAAATAAATATTCATTTAAAATAACATGCTGTTTTTACATGTTTGCTGATTTAGGTTGGAACAGGAAAACTGAGCTCTAAGAGCTCATGCTGGCTGTTAGTGGACCTTACAACCATCTCTAGTACAGTCGTGTGTTTTTACACATATGTACACATGTTAATGAAGTAGTTGTTAATGATTATAGTGGCTGAAAAGTTTGTCTCTTCTTTTAAATGATAATAGCTGCCACATGCCATTAGTCCATCTACTAGCAGGTAGCATCTATCTCTCTGTATGTGTCCCTAAAAATCAGAAGTCTTGTAGAATGAACACAGATACAGAGTCAGGGCAGTCAGAGCAGTGCAGTGTTTGATAATGACACGGTGACCTAAAAGTCATACTGTCGGCTGCAGGTCGATGTCCATGTCAATAACAGTGTGAAATTTCAACTGTGGTATCACAGCAAAGAAATCGGGGGAATCGAGTTTCCTATGAATCAAGTAGGTTATCCGGAATGTTACCTTTAGCTTGATGCTAACTACTTATGATACAATATGATGTCAACTGACAGATTAATCAGTAGTTCTCTCCAGCTATCCTCTAAGGATTCCTGTGATGGACACGGTTAATAATACATGGTTTCCATGAAAGCATCCCAACAACCCTCTCCACTTAACCCACAGCGTGAGGTCACTGTGCAGCGCAGTAATCCCAGGGTCATGAGGTTCACTGACACAGGATGAAATCTCCAATGTCCTTTTATACTTAACATGTGGCATAATGTCAGTAATTCAGGCCGGGACATGAGTGTGACTCTGAGAGGTCACGGTTTAAGGAGTGATCTTCACAGTCATTCTGTGGTGTCACTGTGCAAACATCTTGGCTTCAAATCGTCATCACTGAGTCATCATTTTAAAAAGCTGTCCCCATTTCTACATCATAGAATGTAACTGGCCCGAGCTGTCTCAGAGAACTGGTGTCCTCCCCGTCCTCCAACTTACACACACTCTGCACACATACAACATAAAATATAAAGACAAACAGATACAAGTTTTTGTTTAGGATATTATTTAAATTTTTAAGTATCAAATATGGATTTATCAACCTGAAAGACTGAACTTTAAATAATCAAATCTAATTCATCTGTTTTCTTGCAGTATTTATTGTTTATTTTTTACTGCATGAATAAATAGAAAACACAGATTTTTAGAGCTGAGGCCTAGTGGCCAGAAACGGTACTGTGGGTGAAGTTTCAGGTGGCTTCTAGAGCAGAGATGGAGGGGAAGGAGAAGTAATGTTGCTGTATTTAAAATGTGCCCGTACTTCCTCACTTCCTTATGTAGCAGTCGCCTTTGACAACAAACCGCAAATGCGACCCGCCCTCCTGGTTGTGTCCTTCCTCCCTCCCTGCCGGGCACTCTCCTCCTCCCTCCTTGCCCTCTGCGTGGAATTCCTCAGTGTCTGAAGACTTTGGCTTGTGGCCATCAGTAGCTCACTGAGAGACTTCCTGTTGCACTCCTTCTCTCCTGAGCTCCGAGTTCTTTCCTTTGCATCCTTCACACACTCTCTTTCCTCCACCTTCATGTGCAGACTGCTCCTTCCGTCTCAGCCTGTCCTCTAACGCATCAATGTCTCATTTTCATGCACAGGCACAGTTTCTGCAATACATTAGAGACACATTACTGCTCATTTTTCTGCCTGCGAAAGCATATGCAGCAATCTTTTCCCTGCTTCAGCCCTTTAGTGTTGAAGGATGTGAATGCACGTGTCACAGAGTCTGTGTTGCAGCTGCTGTGAAAACCACTCCAATAACTGTCTTCATCCCCAGCAGCCCTCCCCCAGTGCTGACATGCTGCTGGACTGTTACATAATCCTGTGTATGATCCCAGGTGCATTTTTGTAAAAGGGGTAAAAGGGCAAATTTTTTCAAAAAAGTGAATTGTCTCAGTGAAGCCTTTTCAGTTTTGTTTTAATAATAATTACTTGAGGAAATAATTAAGAACGTTATCATCTTCATTAGTGATGGCTGAGGAAGAAGGCGAGAAACTGTGAGATGAGTTTGTAGAGAGAAAATGAAGTAAAAAAAAGGCATAGAGGAAATCTGAATAAAAAAAACAAAAGTAAAAAACAGAAGGATGAAGAGAAAGGGAATGAGAGGCCCAGAGGAGGAGTGGAAACTGAGGTTTCCTGTCTGAGGAGGAGGACGCTGGCTGAGGTGGACAGAGACGGAGGAAAAAAAAAGAACATTCTCAGCTGTGTGTGTTGTTTGTGTGTTAAGTGATCCATCAGGGGGTGAGGGGTGGAGGGTGGAGGGTGGTGGTGGGCCGTGTGTTGCTTGTGAGTGTGGGTGTGTGTAAGTGGAGGTGGCACCATTACCTCAAGTTGCTTTCGTGGCTTTAACCACAAGAAACGTCAGCAAAAGCCCAGCAGTGAAGTCAACACCATCTTTGGGCATTTTCCTTCGCTCCTGAAGCTAATAATAATATATTCAAACACAGCAGCTCTGTCTAATTCTCTTTTTTAAGAATCCAGTGCTAATGTGTGACACGTCGTGCAATATGACATGTAAAAAATGTCTGTTTTTTTCTTACTGTTAGCTCTTACATAGGTAATAATCCGTATTTTACCATTTATTGTCTAATTAATAGCTTTTTTAAGTTATGTTAAGCTGTTCCCAATGTAACCTTTAGCTGTCTTTAATAAAACACATTTTCCATACGTTCCGTATCGTTCAATAGTTCAAGTTACATTTTCACTTTTTTTTTACAGATAATTCCTGCACTCAGAGATTTTAAACACTTGTGCTAATCTTGTCTACTTCTTCATGGCTTCTGTTTTAAATGTAGAGCCCAAATGTCATGGGTCAGAGGTCACAGCACACCCTCTCAGCACTCAGTCACCTTTGACCCTGTCCTTTCCACCTGGTGGATGGAAGAAAACTGCAAGTCTAGACATGAGCAGTGCAGCTAAATTCAAGTTCTGTACTGGATATGGAACGACATGCTATATTTACAGTTTTGTTTCAACATTCTTGCTTCACAGTGTTATGAACCAAATTATTTTAGGATCGAACCAGAAGTGCCAGAATCTCTATCCATCTTCCATACTGCTGTTCTGAATCTACTAGATTCTTCCGTCCATCACAGCCTCCTGGTCTTATTGTCACATGTGAAGAGTCGACTCTTCAGACTTTGTTCTGGACAAGTTTAGACCAAAAATAACAGTGAACTAGCCTCGGAGACGGCTCTTCTGTTTTCCCTGGTTTAAAGGTAATACCAATGTGGTGATGTTTTAGCATCTGCAGCCTCCAATAACACAGACCCTGTTCCATCTAAAGGACGACCGCTGCCTCCTGTGTGTGTGTGCATTTCATCACAACGTGATTGTTCAGTGTCTCAGTTCAAGCCTTCCAGAATCACACAGATCAATACTTTCATTAGATGATATTATTCCAACCACAAGCTCAGTCTCCCTCTCTCTCTCCCTCTCTCTCTCTCTCTCTCTCTCTCCTTCTTTCGACTTTGTGTGTGTTTGTGAATAAAAAAAAGCGAAGAGCCAGAGGGAGAGATGGTTTACCTCCTACAGTGTACCTCCCAGGGTCACAGCAGGAGGGAGATTAGGTTACGGCCAGTACACACGCACACACACACAGACACACTTTTTTTTAAAGTCTCACTCCGAGCAAAATATGACAAAATGTAATTTTATACACTTGACATAATGCTTTAAAGCTTTCAGCTTTCATGTGGCGCTTTGTTTGTGCTTTACGGGGGCTGCAGTGGAGCGGTGGGGAGATTCCTGCCTGCCGTGCAGAAGGTTTGGGCTCAATTCCCAATTCTAGGTGGGGTTGCGTTTGGAGGACTACCTCGGTGGTGACCCCTGTAGGGGGCACTCTGCTTCATCTGTGCTCTTTTGTTTACCTGTCTGAGCTGAACAGATTTATCTCTGTTTACCTCCAATTTTCTCACATTGGACTAAAAACAGTCGAGTTGGTTTCACTGAAATAACACTTCAGTGACAGTTCCTTCTTTTGAACTGACTCACAGAGCAGAGAATCTGATGACAGTTGTTATTCCTGTGGACTCACAGACGGTCTGTGGAGGTATTCTGTGGCAGGTTATGGTTGGAAAGGAAAAGCCTCTACCAGTTAACTCCTGAAAAATGGGGATTTTCAACATGTGGTTTGTACTGACATTTAACGTTTTCCGACATCTCCGTGGTCTAAATGAGTAGTTTATTAAACTAGGATCATGAACTAGAAAACACACTCCACTGATACCAAATCAGGCCAAAGACGTTTTGTTCTTCTAACAGCAGATGTTGTATGAACATCGATGGTAACAGAGCCAGGGGCTGCAGACCACCGAGCTGGACCTTCAAAACCATCAAACAAGCTCCACCTTGACTTAACTGGGCGTTTAAATGCAGTGATGTTCCACGTGAGGCTTTACATTACCTCCCCATGACCCCGTGCCCCTGCTCTCTGCCTCATCCACCGGCCCCCACCTCTCCCACCCCCACAGCCTAACCTGTGTTCAGCCTTCAGCACCTTGCCTCATCAAAGGGCTGAGCGGGGCTGTAGGTGATGCAGTTCCACACAGGCAACTCTTTCAGGTCTCCCCCTTCCTCCTGCACTTCCTCCTCCTCACCCTTGTATATACTCGCTGTGGCCCCTCGGTCATCGCCCCCTCTCTCCTGACCCTGTGCTGTTTGGCTGCTCTGGACTGTGTTTACTCTACAGCAGAGCAGGGCAGAGAGGCAGAACGAGAGAGGAAGAGAAAGAGAGAGGACCCAGGAAAGGGACAATGCTGCCTTTCAGTCTGTCGACCCCACGGCCGAGCAAGGAAAGCTTCGTGGGGGCCAGAGCCGACACCCCTTTCCCAAACTTCACAGCCACCCCCACCAAACTTGAATATCTCTCTGACATGTTCACACAGACTACAGCGTACTCTCGTTCTTTCCCTCATTAGCTTTGTCTCACATTACCCACAGAGCCGCTCCTAATAATCAGGGCTGTTTGGAGGATACAGTCTAGATCCTATAGATCTGTCTTCACAACCACTAGAAAAAGCTGTTAGGAATATTATATTATAAGATGAGCCGCAGGTTCAAGTCTTCTGATCACAGTTAGATTATTTATAATAAATGGATGAAGATTTTCTCTGGAAAACAAAGATCATGTGACGCTTCAAAATATGAAGTTCATTTGTAGAATGGAAAAAATTATCTGCAACCAGATTTTCCCTAGATAGATAGACAGACAGATACTCTATTGACCCAATTGTCAATATTGTCATAGTGACATGTGTGATTGGACATTTCCAATCATGTCCATCTTTTATGTACGTTCTATGATTTGCCCCATATAGAAACTCAACCAAAATAAGTAGAGATAAAGACGTTACACCTGAACTGTGTTCCATTATTGTTTCTAGACAGAAAACAGGATAGCTGTGTTTATTACAAAGACACTGGAGACATTATGAGAAACAGAGGGTTATACAAGCAGGACAACCTTTGGCTCTGTATATTACCCCTGACATTTAAGTGACACGGTGGTGAGGGGGTCACGAGCCTGTCAGAATACAGAGAAGAACAAGAGGTCATTGTTGCTGGGAAAGTAGAACAAGTACAAATACAGTAAAGTGCATTTATTGTATGAGGATATTTTTGGAACCAGAGAGAGAGATTCTGACCAGACTACTGACTGCCCCCTGGCTCACAGTGTGCTAACTGCTACATTATCTATGTATGTGTGTGAGTGCTATGCTTTGGGGAAAAATTAGAATTATATAAATATATATATATATGTATATATATATACACAAGTGGGTGTTGATTAAAGCGTTTGGTTCAGATTTGTGCTTTTAGTGTTAATCTGAGTGAACCAGAGCACACTGGTATTTGGCTACGAAACACCAGTGCTCGAGTGAACCAGAGCACATTGGTATTTGGCTACGAAACACCAGTGCTGTACCAGCAACACCTGCAGGTGTGAAACAGTCCAATCTGGAGAATGAGGAAAATATATATTTTTTTTTTTACACTTGTGTTGGATAAAAAACCCTTGTCATTCTTCACTCCGGTCATTGTTTTAGGCGGTGAACTGGTTGTTACAATTTTAAGGAGTAGCTCAATGGTGTGGTCCTGTAAGAACCTGGTATTACTGGTTCTGTTGAAGAACTCAGAGTGACAGCTAGATGGAGCGTCCTGCTCACCACCCTGAGGCTGGGTCCAGAGGTCAGTGTGTTAAGAGGAAGGAGGTGGTGGCAGGAGGAGATGCAGCTGGACCTGAAGGCCCGGGGGTAAAGATGGAGGGGGAGGAGGGTTCTGGTTGGTCTTTAAGGTCTGTGGTCTCCTAAAGTGCACATTCTTGGGTTTTGCCCTGAGTTGGGGTAATGTGTGGTGTGAGGTAGGGCAAGGGCAAGACAAGACACAGGGGTAGGGGCAGAGTAATGCCACACGGGTGGTGACGGTGACCATCTGGATTGGATTGTAGGGGAAGAGTGTGTGAGCAAAGGTCAGCATGGGAAAAAGAGGAGGGGTCACAGTGTGTGTGTGTGTGTGTGTGTGTTTATTTTTCTTTTTCCCACTCAGTGTCTCAGTATTCAGCTGTGGTCAGTTTACCATTGTTTGAGAGTCGTTCTTACCCACTGGGATCGTGGAATGTGAGAAACTTTTGAAAACGTTTCACATGGGAAATATTTCAGGTGTGAGAAACTTTCACAACACGGCATTTCATTGTCTTTGCCTTTGTTTGTGTGAAAAGTAATCCTACACTCGCGGCCTGGTCTCTGACCCTCTGTGATTGGATGTTTGTGCAGGTGGAGAGTTGTGGGGGTCGCGGCCATGCTGTCTCTGGACGAGCCCCTAGACCTCAAGCTTCCCCGGCGGATCAATGGGCGGGACCGAGGAGCGTGGTCACCCCCGCTTTCCCCACTACACCCTAAGCGACCTCGCCAGCTGCACATGGCGGACGACGGCACTGCAGTCATAGAGCCGGCGTCACCAGATTCTCCACACACAGGTGAGTGAGCATGTTGTGGGAAACAGATGAGGTCAGTGCCCCGGTGTCTGGTCCCTGAGGTTGAGAGATCACCAGGTGTGTGTTTGTGTTATGGCAGGTGTGCAGGTGGTGCCCCACGATCGAACAGACACACCCACTCCTCCCGCAGTGGACCTGAGTATGTCCCCCTCCTCTCGCTACACAGCCAGCTCACCAGAAATGACCAATGGTCACAACGTCCCCTCAGGGGTGAGTAGGACGGAGATCAAACCCAGCACTCTTCTCCAGGTCTCACTCTGGCTGTTCTGCTGCCACTGATAAACGCTCTTCTTTACATTTAATCACCAACTCAGACACGGCAGAACTGCTCCATCAATTACCCCAGCAAACTCAACGGGGCTCAAAGCTGATCCCTGATGAATCCCTAATTACATTTTCTGCTCTCACACCTGCAGACTTTGCTGGTTTTCACATCCTTTTTCTATGGGTTCACTTCGAGTGGTTATTAGTGACATAGTGAGTGTCCAACACTTTCCAATCTGTCCCTCTGAGTGTGAGTGAGTCTGTTGTGATCAGCAAATCTGGAACAACACGAGCTCTTGTGTTTTGTGTGTGTTGTTTGTTTGTGTGAGAGACAAAGAGATGGTGTAAGCTCTCGTCAAAAACTTCTTCTGTGTCCAACAAGTATGTGTGTGTCTGTGTGTGTGTGTGTGTTCCTGTATAATCCGATTTAAGACAGGGTATAGCCATGCAGACCTCACACCATCTAATTAAATTCCTTTGCAATTGAATTGAGACAGGCTGGATCCATACAGTCGTTCCCTGTTCCC
>NC_024323.1:9311261-9339775 GCF_000523025.1 Cynoglossus semilaevis | reverse complement strand
ACTCTTTATTTATGCCCCACTGATGCACATGTGAGTTCCTGCAGAGGAACTGAAAGCTTCTCACCACAGCTCACGTAGTCGCACATGCACAGACAGAACTTCAACATCACGGAAATATTTCTGACATAGAAGATGCAAATATTATTTGTCTAAAGCAGATTATTTGTCTTTTATCTATTTCTCAAAATTTCAGTAGACTGACAACACAAATATTTTCTTCTTTCTCTCCTTTATTTCATCAGAATTCCCACGTCTCGCCGGCCTTTCAGTTTTTTGTGCCAATCGGAGCAGGGACAGGACTTCACCTGTCGTCCTCCATGTTTATCGGCCAAACAAACGACAAGAGAGCTTCACCAGAACTGTCAGCAGACGAACAACTGGCCTGCCGCTGGAGGAAGGTAGGAGCCACACACTGGTGGAGAGAAGAGTGCCTTTTCTTCTTTGTATTAACATTTAAATACTGGACACTTTTCTGTCGCCAGTGCCACCTGTTGTTTGACTCTCTTCAAGACCTGGTGGACCACGTTAATGATTTCCACGTCAAGCCTGAGAAGGATTCTGGGTACTGCTGCCACTGGGAGGGCTGCGCCCGCAAAGGCAGGGGTTTCAACGCTAGGTACTGACAACAGTACTGACAACAGTACTGACAGAAGCTGTGATGATAGGTGACAGGGTGAGATGACATAAATAACTACATTTTTGTGTGGTTTCAGGTACAAGATGCTCATCCACATCCGCACGCACACAAATGAGAAACCGCACCGTTGTCCAACCTGCAACAAAAGCTTTTCACGCCTCGAGAACCTGAAGATACACAACCGCTCACACACAGGTCAGAGCAGAAGCACATGGCATCACAACTAAACCCACTGATGAGTTCTTAGGATTTTCTATTTCCACTTTTACTTGTTAAAAGATATTTTATTATTGTGGGACATGTAAGAGATAGGGTTAAAATTCAGGATCTCCTAAACTTGGCTGTTGATTATTATCTTTTTCTACGTGATACGCCTGCTGATACCTGACGTATTGTTTACTCTGGACAAAACACTGGAATCCTCTTTCTCCCTGCAGGTGAGAAGCCCTACATCTGTCCGTACGAGGGTTGTAACAAACGCTACTCCAACTCCAGCGATCGCTTCAAACACACACGCACACACTACGTGGACAAGCCTTATTATTGCAAGATGGTGGGCTGCCTGAAGCGCTACACAGACCCCAGCTCTCTTCGCAAGCACATCAAAGCCCACGGTCACTTTGTGGCCCAGGAGCATGGCTCCCCAGGTGGAGTGGGCTCTCTGCTTAAGGGCAGTCAGAGCGGAGGGTTTGTGGGTGGAGGGGGTAAAGATCCAGAGCTGTCTTATCTGAGCGGAGCCCACATTTTCATCCCTGGGGCTGCGGCTGCTCTTCTGGGAGGCCACGCTCTTCAGGGTCTGAGTGGATCCATGCCCCTGTCTCCTCTCAGCCCTCGGCCCTTGGACCTCAGCTCAGTGGGCTGTCCCAGCTCTCCCGCTGGCAGCCTAGCAGGGACGTCCATCCTGTCCTTCAACGGCTCACCCTTGGGCTTGGCAAAGTCGCCTCTGCTCTCCCCAGCTTTTCCCACCTCAGCCCTGGGCCTGTCGATGGTGCCGATGCTGGGGGCCGCCGCTGAGCGAGGCCTTCAGAGTCAGCAGGTCAAAAAGGGCCAGAGGGAGGAGGCTGAGAGTGAGGTGACCAGAGGGGTCCTGAACCTCTCCACTGGAGGGTCACATGATCCCCTGTCATGGGTGGTCATCCCTCCAGGCACTGTGGTGCTGAAGCCAGCTGTGGTCAACTGATGCACACACACTTATACACTTTTACACACACACACAATCACACAAACATTCCAGAAGAGCTCAGGGGGTTGGGGTATGAGGCTGAGGCCATTATGAGGGTACGGGTCGTCAAAGGTAATGGGGATTGACTTTCACAATCAAAACCAAGACAATGCATTTAAAGGAAAATTTCTCGCTTTTTTTCAACAATGGCTATGTTTTTTTGAGGTCACGATCATCTGGTAGGAAAATACAAATAACTTTGTCCAGTGTGGACCATTCTACTTTACTGGTAACATGTCAGGCTTTCAACTTTTTTTGTTTGAGAATATGCTCAAAATGTCATTACAAATACTAAGCAACAGGAACCAGCCATTACTAAGACACGGTGTTGTGTGTTTAAACCAGTTCTTCAGGAGAATCATATCCAGTCATACACCAAATCTGGGCAACTGTTTACAGAACAGTCAGTCAGTCAGTGTCTCCCATGTCCAGGGATAAAGCACTGGTTTTCAATCTATGGTACCTGCATTTCCAGCATTTAAAATCAGCACAGATCAGACAATTCTCCGCCAGAACTTTTCTTTATTAGCAGAAAAAAAACTACACCTCACAAAATGTTGTGTTACAACGCAAGCCTCTCGGATTGTTGGAATCCAGAGAGGCCCAAGAACTCTGTCTAGAAACATGTACGATTTGGCTCTTTGTCTCTAATTTTATACTCGACTCATTCCTGTTTGCTGGTACCGTGAACAAGGACCATGAACGTAGCGTCTCAGTCTCTTAGTGCTCTGTGTTCTTACATAAGCCCTGATTCACTTTTTAGTATTTATGAGACTCTCCTTCATTGACAGCGTTCCTCCAGCTCCTCAGTGAGGCAGAACCTCCACTGAAACTTAACGACGCACTCACAGTTGGGCTAACGCTAACACAGTATCAACGTTCTCCAGGGTTGATTTTATTTTTCTTTTCCAATTTATGACTATTATTTTTCACAGGCTTTCGTGATGAATATGATTCTGACAGACTTGCTCTTCCAGAGCAGGTGAACTCAGACTGTGTCCGACACATTGTCCACAAGGACAATCTGAGACATGTGACTCAAACACAGCACTTAACAGTTGGTTATTCTATTGAAACCTCATTCTTTGCTGCTAATATTTCAGCTTCTCCGCTGTTGCATCCAACTTGGAGAAAGCACTTTCTGACAATCTGTGTGTGGAGGGTGACCAACGACACCACGCTGGTCCACCAGGGTGTGGCCCAGGTGGGCAGACTAGGGGCTTGTAAGGCACAGAGCAGACAAACGGTGATAGCATCAGTCACCTGACAATGATCAATCATAAGTTCCACTTTTACACAAGTGATATTCGAGCACTAGTGTGTCTGGCTCCCCCCTCTGGTCGTACAGTGTACAGGACATCCTTCATGCCGTTTCCAGAGCCACTTCTAGCTCCTGGACTGTCCAGCTGCTTTTCCCTAATTAAATCAACACAGCAGGTTTATGTATGAAAGGGCCACTGTGGCGATAAACACTAGTGTGTTGTCGCCTCAAGAAGTGACCCGACCCCAAACCAGCTGTGAAAAGCAGGTGGCGTCTAATCCAAGGCCAGCTCGCTGCAGGTCGGGGGAAGTTATTTCCTCACAGTTCAACTGCTCTCATCCTGTGCCAGAAGCTCCAGGAGAGACCAGAGTGATGGATGGATGTACATTGTGGCACAGAGCGGGGGGCGGGGGTTAGATGATGCACTTAATGCCACATCCAGGTGGACTGAGGAAGAAGCCACACTTTTACAAAACTGCCTCATTTTACTCTGTCCTAAATGTTTTCAAAAACAAGGAAGAAAACAAAAGACATATTTGACTTTTGAGGAAACTTCTCTCATGACTCACGTGTAATCAGGTAACAATGCACTTACCACAGTCTATATTCCCAACATTCAAAACAAGACAATGTTAATGCTAAATCAAGTACTTTACTCCTTTTTTTTTTCATTTTTCTGCTTGGTTCAGTTTGGCTGTGGACTCCTCCCAGACCTGGGTTCCTCAGAGCTAATGTATGTATGATGTTGACTGTTATCTCCACAGAAGAGAAAGAGGGGATCTGGTGAGGAGGACAAGGAGGACAAACTAGGAAGACAAGGACAAAGCAAATACTTCTTCTCCTCCTCCTCCATCTCCTCTTTCCATGTGTTTAGTTGATGGTTTTGCTTTTTCACTACACAGTCTTAGAACATCATTAGACTCTAGTTAATGCTGTGTTATATTTGTCATTATGTGTTTTTTTTTGTTTTGTTTTGTTTTTTGCAATTGTTCAGACGAGACATTTATGATGTTGAAGTTGCTTATTGTGTTTGTTCAATGGCTGCTCTGTGTTCAGCTTTCTGCTGCTGACAGTGAGTCTCTGGGAGGTGAAGGACGGAGGAAAACAATCAAACAGAAATTGTTTATCTGTTTGACCAGGTGTACAGTCCATATAGAGCTAAATACGTAAGAAAAAGTCTGTCGCTGTGTTTGAAATCTAAGATCTGATTTTTTTTTAGTTAGCTCTCTTGAAATAGCACACAGATTGTTTCAGTCCGTCACACTGTGGTCTGAAGGAGAAAACTTGGCAACAGATGCTTGGATTTAGGTACTTGTTGCATTGATGTGAATTCTGGTTTATGTGATCAGATCATGTTAGAAATATTGTTGGCATTGACTGATCAGAGGCCAAAGAGTTGGAAACCAATGTCATGTGATGACATCACACTGCTCAGTGACAATCACGATGGCTGCGTATTTCTGCAGGTTACCCAAGGCATAGGAGGAAATGTTGAAATGTATGGATCACATTAATGAAACATGTAATCAGATCTAAAGATTCTCAATATGGCAAATAATCGACCGACTGCTACAATACAGTGCTGAAAAAGTTAACTTACACACCGTGATACTGAGTCCAAGGTTGTTTTCAGAGTTTTAAAACAGCCTCGGTTTTAGAGTCAACTTAACAAAGCATCCAGAAACTGAACTGTGAAGTAGTGGATACGGCTTTGCAGGGAGAGTAAGAGACAAAAACAGAAAGGAAGGCTTTGGAGGGAGAGTAAGAGACAAAAACAGAAAGAAGTGACTGACTGATTGGACGAGAGACAGAGGGGCAGAGGAACATGAGGAGGAAAAGTGCCAGCAGAGGAAAAGAGGCAGAGGACGGTTGTGCTTTGCAGCCGCTCTCCATCTGGCCGCCCACTCAGCAAATGGTCCTCACAGTTCTGCAGTCACAGAGCTGAGCTGTGGCCAAAGTGGCAGCCGCTCACAGAAATACCAGCCTGCAGAAAACTGGACCACTGAACTCCATCTGCCCCTTGGGTTTTTTCTTCTTTATTTTTTTCTACAGACTGAATCCCAAATGTTGTGCTCCCCTACCTACCAACCACAAGGCTTCTTAAAAAAAAAAAAACAGAGCTGCATTCCAGCATCACAAACAAGCTGTAAACAAAAGCAAATGTGGTTCTTAGTGACGGACCACAGACTCACAGCAGAGACTCTGTCAGTACCTCAGCTCCTGCCTCAGTAATCAGTCTTCATTCACCTTAGGCACACAGCCTGACTCTATTTTAGGGCTTCGGTATTGAACCAAATCACCACTGTGAGTGGACAATCCTGGTCCAGTGATGTCATCAAAACAGGTGTTACATAGACTAGACATGGTTTCTGTGGCAACAGCTAACCCACAGATGCGGCGGCTCTCCTCCGCCTCCTCCGTTTCCTCTTTGTTTGTCCCTCTGTTTCTCTGTTGAGACTCACCACGTCGGCAGAAAGCTGAACAACCACGACACAGACCCTCCCAGGGTCGACATCTTTTAATATAAAGTAAGCTCTATGACGCATTAACCCTTTGAGCTAAGAACTGTAACAAACTGCACTTTTGCACCCTCAAAAAAAATTGTAAGAACAGACAAGGTGAGGCTGTAGTATCCCAGCTCACTGTAGCTCAGTCAGTTTGAAAAGACTTTGATTGGAAGTCTGTCATTGGATGCTTCTAAAGTAATCCACAGTCATTGGTTTTAAAGAACCATGGCTTCATGAAAGTGGAACAGAAAACCTGAGGCCAGGGTTTTTGTATCTGGGTGACATGGACTGAAGTGCCACAGTCTTGCACAAAGGGTTAATGACAAAAACTATGGCCACTCAAGGCTTGATCCAACCTATGTTTCTTTGCACATTTGTCAGATAATATGTCAGTATTTGAAATTTTCCAAGTGCCTTTTTATTGTTGGTAAAAAGATTAAAAGTTACAATCTATATAAAAAAAAGATTTTATGAAAATATATTTTTCCTGGCATCATGTTCGGTGGTTGAACATGCACAACTTTGGAGTTGTAATAGTCTATTGGTACAACATAGCGGTGTTCTCCTGTTTTAGAGGAATTTTATTACGATATTGATAATAATGTCAATGAAAAGAGGAAAAGGTTTAATAAAGTTGCATTTGATACAAGTTGTGTTTTCATTTTTGTTCCAGAGCTGAACACAATACACACATGAAAGCACAAAGGGATGTGTCACAGGTCACAGACTACAACCTTCAGACTGAAAGTCAAGGTCATTGTTTACCCCTGGAAATAAGGACACAAAGTCAAGTCAAGGACAAAGGAGACATTTATTGGTGATAATTTACAGTAGAGGGGAAAAGGAAAGACAGGGAAAACCTCATTATAGTTCATGTTTCTGGGCTCTGCTGTGACTGATTCTGTTGTTGTTGTTGTTGTTGGTTTGACTGAATACTTAGTTCCTCTTCCAGACGTTCTTTCGCTCGTACCACCTAAAAATGTAAAAAAAAATATTAAAGGTTATAGGTCAAAGGAAACTAGAAATACACAATGTGGGAAAAAAAAATCAAGATCTATCTTCTTTTGCTCTGCAGTTTAAATATTTGAATTAAACACATCACTTATTAGTCAGGATAACATGCAGACTAAAGATTCAAAATGTATTTATTTGTTAAAATTAAAGGAGAAAATGTATTGTTTTGTTGAGCTGAATAATTGAAAAGGACATGAGGACAGATGGTGTGTTTACCTTTGACTGTAGATAAAACGAACCACCCACTGATTTATCATTAACTTTAAAAAGATGATCATAGTTCTGAAAGAGAAAAAACATTTGTTACAAATACATTTCATCTAATATTTAAAATAAAGGTTACACTGACAGCAGATTACTTAAGGCACAGACAGAAATGTTGATGTACAGATCAAATTAATGAAACATTTAATCAGAGTCAGATTATACAGCATAGTATACAGTACACACACAAAACAAGGCCTGGTACCCAATTTTACATTTCTCTGTATTTTATTTGTTACCTTTTGAATCTCCTCAGGAGTGAGAGTTGAAAGATTAAGGATTTTCTGGGCCTCCTGCAGGTCCATCCCAGTGATGCTGGAGGCTGCAGCCGACTGCTGACCTGCGGTGCCCCTGGCTCGTGCTGCTGCTTGACTGGCTGTGATGGAGAACAGTTGAAATGTCAAACACAAATATAAAAGAAAGAAAATCTGCAAACACTGAGTAGTATTTGTTAATGAATAATATATCTTACATATGAGGAGACTCATACCTGAGTTGCATTAAACAGTACATAGCAAGTTTTATCACTTGGTACCACTGAATACTCATCATTTATTATTTAAAGTTTTTTCTTAACAAACTAACTTTCTTCTGGCTCTGTGAATGCTAACATCTTGAGCATCTTTACCATACCTGCATACTCTTGTTGTAAAGCTCGAGCAAAAGCTCTTCCCACCACCTGTACTCCCATCACAATAATCTGAGCAAGATATTTAGCCTGTAAAAAAAAGAGACACACGATCAGGAGCAGCACTTCCTTAAAGTGACATTTAACAGTGACATGATGACGTCTGAAAAGCCTAAAAAAGACAAAGTGACATTGACTTCATTTTATTCTTGTTAATAGACCGTATCTGTCTGAGTCTGTAGTCAAGTTAGCAAAGAGAACAGCTAAACCTCTCCGTAACGTCTTCCACGGTTTTACGACGGGTGGAGAGTTTCTAGAGTTCTTGTATTTTTTTATTTGGAATATGGACTGTTCTATTACAAAGTCCTGACAACCAGAATGTGCAGCCTTACAGTGCCAATATTTTACTGCTCTTACCAAAGTAAGAGTGTTTTTACACAAGACTGAACTACACTCATCCACGACTATACTCGCACCCTCGTATATTAACTTCACTCTAATCTAATACTTTACATAAATATACCCGAGTGAAGAGGACACATCTGTCTGTTGGAATAACTGAACATTCAAATACGTCACACACTTGCGACTCAACAACAACCATATAATACTAATGGCTACCGCATCTGTGTTGTTGTATTTAAATGAATACAAAGGAAAAAAGTATATATTCTTACCATTTGATGTGGTTATGGCAGTTCCAGTGCAGCTCCTGCTGTCTCACATGTACGTCAATGAAGGTTAGTCCAGGGGTTAAAGTTCAAGGAAGCGCAACGAACTATAGCTGAGGTAATCTTGTCGCCGACTAGTGGTCTGGAGGTCGAACTGCAGATTGTGCCACAAATTTTTAGTAGATTAAACACACCTAGCTATTAATAATAATAATACTATTAATATAATAATATTAATATAACTATTAATACATGACTTGTTTATTGTTAGTTTATGTATGCTGAATGGTTTCCATTTATAATAATCCTTATTACACACAGACACTCAGAGAGGCTGTAATGTGACTGAGAGCTGCATTTTGACACTTTTAATGACATTAGGACAATATTGAAAATCCTCCCACATACATCACTTCTTACTTGATACAAAAACAATGCATCCTTTGCTCCTCATATAAAAAGGAAGTTCTTTTAAAAAGAGAGAGACAGAATGCAAGTGAATACAGTGTAAAATGTTACAAAGATGTTTGAGAATCACAGGCACATACGTATAATTCATACAGTTCACTCTGCACAAGCACTGATGACATCTGATGTAAACAACTGTAAATTAATCTGGATTAAAGTTGATTAAAGATAACATGGTTCTAGCCCTGCTTGGAAAGAACGCAACACAACTATTATGGCTGCATCGTGAGATTCAATACTGTTCCATTTATGTTAATTTTTATGAATACTTACTACTAGGAAAGAGCTGTAGTAGAAGTAAAACATTTAATAAAAAAACATCCCCAAAATTGTATTACACAGAGAAAAATGCATATTTAGAATCTGACATTCCATTTCATCCATAATTTACCCGCACATATACATAACAGTAAATGCTCAAACCCAACTGGCACTAAGAGAAGTTACATATTTATGGAAGAAAAAAAAACAAGAAATAAGGAATGTAATTAATAGAAATTCCAGTTCATGGCCAAACATGAGCACTGGTGACCCTGTGGTATCCTCTGTTTTTGCTGCTGAAGGCTTCAACATTTTACAGTTACAGTGTGTTTCACCTGAACAAACAGGAAGACGTGGTGTTTATAAGTCCTACAATTTTTCACAACATCACTTTATTATTACTGGGTTTTTTTTCTAGATGCACATGGACTAGAGAGAAGTGAACGGTCTGACGCTGAGGTACATTCTCACATATAACAAGTTTGTGCACAATCTGTTTTTTATTGTGTGTAAATCACACTAATCTATCACCAATATAAACCTAAATGAAACTAAGACACCCATCTTCCAGTTAAAAAAAACCCTGATTTATAGTCAGTGTGTCCCAGTCTGATGTCTGTTCTTATTTCAAAGGGGTGATTTAGCAGAGAGCAGAAGTATTATTGCTGTGATTGCCTGCAGTTGTATCCTCTCACCCTGACTGGAACTACACTGCCCTTTATATTTACGTCTGATTGTGCATAATTTTGTTACATAGGGGATCAGAGAGTGAGAGTTGGGGCAGGTTTCACCTAAATATCACCATCACCATGGCATGATTTGATTGTTGAAAATGCGTTGATATAAATGTGAGTCACTCTTTACATCACAAACACATTATAAACAGACAAGACTCCGTGTTCACATTGTGCTGTTAGTTATTGTATCATCATTATTATTATTATAAAGAAGTAGGCTAGGATGGTGTTTCAAAGGGCATCTATAAATGGCACTGTTTCACACACATGGCAACATGAAGACTGGCCTCTCCACAATGTTGTTGGCACCAAAATCAAACTAAAGACCAGAGGTCTCCTTTAGTCGTCCTGGGAAACAGAGAGGACAGAAAGGACAGAGGGACAAATAATGTAAAGCTTATTGTGACTAAATATTTATTTTACATAAATCTAAAAAAACCCCACCCAGGTTATCTAACATTTTTTATTTTATAGGTATTTATAGCTACATGCTGTGTGCAAGTACATTTAAGAAATACAGGCCACTGTGTTTAAATTTACTTCATAATATATTTACTTTTTTAAGAACAATGTTATCCTATCTATTACAGTCACTCACCCACTCGTCTTCATCCACGCCCTCAAAAGACTCCTGTGGCAGTGGGTCATCCATGTTCCCCAGCTTGGCCACCATGGCACTGAGCAGCTGAGTGACATGTTCACAAGTTAAAGGTCCAAACATGTCTTTACTGTCCCAAAGCTTAGCACAACACAACACAATATCTGTATTAGAAAAAATTTAATTTTTAAGTTTTTTTTCACCTCCTCTTTCTTCTGGTTTAGTTTTTTTTCACCTCCTCTTTCTTCTGTTCATCAGTCTTCTCCTCCAGGTAAACGGATGAAGGAAGGTATTTCCGGACTGGAGCTTCTTTTGGGGCTTCACTCGCTGACAACACCACCACGGAAAATCATATTCATATATTTTTTACATCATTACATACTGTTCAGATGAGCATCTATATTAATTATGCAGTTTCAAAATGATTATTTTAAGGGTTCCTTGTTGTGTATCCTGACCTGGAGTCATGTCTTTGGGCTTCAGGCTCATCTTCTTGTGTTGTCCATTGATGCCTGACAGCCAGGCCGAAGCGGTCAGAGCTGGTTCCCACCACACTGCTGTATCAGTGTAAACATCGTCCTGGAAAAACTCTTTCTGAAGTGTGGACACACAGAGGCAGTGTTCAAATCGAATTAAATAAGAACCTTTCATTGTCTTATATGTTTCTTATTATGTTTTAAGTGATTTTAACTGGTGAGATGCAGTACTTACAGATGTCCTGTAGGGGGTAGTATTGACTCACCTTTACACGAGGCACTCTGAAGGCCACTGGCTCTACGGAGGTCTTGGTGAGCATCAGACCCACAGCTATCTCCACGTCACGCACGTTACACTCCGTCTTTGGTAAAAAGGTCAGACCCTGGGAATCAACCAAAATTAGTAAAAACTTTTTTAAAACAAACACAGAGACTAAAGGTACTAAGAACATGTTATGATCTTGTTTTTTTAAAAGTAATATTTTACATACATACACACTCGTCATCAAATGTCAAAAAAGAAACAAGTGTCAACTGTCCTCAGCTCAGTACCTTATGAGGCTGAGGGCAGTTAAAGCTGCTGCAGTCCATAAAGTAGGGCTCTTCCTGGACAATCTCATAAATGTAGACTCGAGTGTCACCCTAGAAAACAAAACAAAAAATACAACATATGCATATTTATATGGGTGAAACACTGTGCTGTGTGAAATAGTTTTTTTTTTAAACATGTCAGGTTTGATCAAATCTTAATCTCTGATCAAACCCCTATCAGATTAAACGCTGACATCAGCGTAGCCTGAGATCTCTGACTGTGTTCACTTACTTTCCCAGTGAGAAAGACCACACTGGTGTCGGGGTCATAGAAGGGAATGAGTGTCGAGGGTGAGACGTTCATGTTGGTAGTGGCCAGAGGTCCAGAGGACAGAGAGTCTGCAGAGTGCAGGGACATCTGTCTCTGGCTGAGACTGCAACACAGGACGAGACAGACAAGGACAACCGTTTATTTCTGACTGTGTCTGTGCAGCAGTGCGACGATAACACCTGAGGTAAACACACTTGTCAAATCCAGTCACCAGCAGGAACTTCCCATCACAGACCCACAGGATCCGAGCTCCTCTGTGGCCCTCAGGCCCCGGGCCTTCCTACAGTTTATATTTAAGAAAACAAATAAATGTTAAAAGCAGATTTAATCAAACTGGAGTTTTTGCTCAGAGACTGTAACTCAGATATGAAAATATAAATGCATGAGATTCCTGGTTTAACAGATACTGAATCTCCCCTCATATATGCAGGCTACAGTTGTTCGTACCTTCACGGGTGCAGTGGACTTTCGAGGGTCATAAATGCGGACCTTCCCGTCTTTGCACACTGTGGCCAGTAGCTTCCCATCTGGGCTCCACGCTAGTCCAAAAATCTGACCATTCAGCAGAAATGACTCACATTAGGTCGTTGGAATGGAAGGAAATGCATGAAATGACGCGCTCTACTTCTACTGACCTGGTCTTCATGTCCTTTGAGGACTTTGACCTCCTCTCCACACTCCAGGTCCCACAGTCTGACGGTGAAGTCGTACGATGAAGACACCAGGAGTCCACTGGCCAACGGGTGGAACTTGATGGAGTAGATCTTCTCTGTGTGGCCTGTGAAGGATCACAGCGGTTGTTTGTCAACCAAACTTTCACTTCACTGTTGGTAATGACTGTGCAGTGATTCTGTTTGTGTTCTGGTCGGTGTTCTACCTTGTAGTACCATCTCAGGCTCAGTCAGAATCTCCTTCAGTCCTCCCTCTGGAACCTGCCACACTCTGATCTTAGCATCGTCCCCAGCTACGGCAGACACAGAGAGGGACACTGACTTTTTTGGACAAATTCATTTTCACAAAGAGTCCTGGACATACGGGTGTTTTCGTCACTCACCCACAGCGAGCCTGTGTGTGTCAAAGGGGTCCCAGGTCAGGTCGGCCACATTGACAGAGTTCTGGATGGTGGGCATCGATGTCTCTGGCAGCCTGCCGGGCTGAGAGCGCTGCAGACAACGATGCAAGAAGTCACTTTGACACATTTGTGTAACAGTCTTTTACATAATCACTTTGGTACAGAAGAATAATAAACCAGCCAGCTGCTGCTGCTGCTCTACCTCCAAGATGGCGATCTGTCCTCCAGAGATGGACAGAGGAACCGCCACACGTTCACGGTTCACACAGAAGCCGTCACACTCTCCTGGTGTGGTCAGGTTCAGGCAACGTATGTTGGTGATGTGCGTGTCCTTGTGCATTAATACACCCTGGATGTGTCGGAACTTGGAGGTTGGACCTGGAAGACAGATTCTGGAGCGTCTAAATCACCATGGCAACCAACAGTGGATCGACCTTTGATCCACATGTTTGTTTAAGTTTCTTAACTTGGTCAGGTTATAATGCTGAAAATTCAATGTCACTTTTATATTGGACACTCTGAGTGAGTGAAGTCGTTCCTACCCAGCAGGTTCTGGATGGCCTTGGTGCTCTGACTGGGACTTGGACTCGGTAAGAAGCTGGAGGAGAGGCCTGAGGTGGTGGAGGGAGAGCGAGAGGCCGCAGCGCTGCTGCTGGGAGTAGTGAGAGGGCTGCTGGAGGCTGAGCAGCCACGAGAGGGGCCCTGTAGAGAAACGTCAAGTTGAACTGTCAGCAGAAACATCATGAAGAGTTGGACTGATATCAACAAGAACAAGAAGGAGATCTTCTCACCCCTTTACTGCCTTCCTTCACCTCCTTCACCTCCTTCACCTCCTTCACCTCCTTCACCTCCTTCACCTCCTTCACCTCCTTTCCTTCCTTTTTAGCAGGCATCGGTTTGGGCTGCTTGGCTGCTTGTCAGGGTGGAGGCTGACTTTCTCCACCTGAGGACAAACCACAATGTCAGTGAGTCTTCCGTGGCTTCTGTAACATGTTCTCAGATCAGGTGGAGGAGGGTGAGGTGTGAAGTTACCTGCTTGTTGCCTCCCTGCCACCACTCCTCTGCAGACATGGCTGCAGTCGTTCCCGCTGTGTCTGGGTAAAGGTCGTCATGAAACTCCTGGCCTGAATGCTGGAGAGGCAGGCAGAACAACCTGGTGGTTGGTGAACTGTGTGGACCATCCTGGTTTAATCTACCGGTCAGTTACCAACTCCCAGGTGTTTTTGAACGTACCTTGCGAGGCACCTGATAGCTGACCGGCACGATGCAGCTGTCTGTCAACTGCAGCAAACGCATCACTTCACAGGACATCACATCCAGGGCACGTTTGGGAACCATGGCGACACCTCGAGTGGAGCTATCCACCAGGCAGTGGCTCACTGCAGCCAAAAGAAGTGACATAAAACCGTGAGATAATCAGTGAGTGGGAGTTTAACCGACAGCTAACAGATGATCTGCTAACTCTTACCTTGGGTGAGGAAAGGCTCAGAGGTAGAGACTTCGAAACAATCGATCACTGTTTCTCCCTGAGTAATAAAAACATCACTGACTCACACAGAGAGAAAGACTGACACAACCCTGAAGCATTAAACAAGCTGTGACAGCCCAGAAGGCTGACCTGCAGAGTACAGATCTGTCAACACTTCTCCATTAGACTTTAATGAGACAACATGATGAATAGTGTCAGAAACGACAGAAACAACTCACTGAAAAACGACTACAGTAATACTACAGCAAAACTGGACAGTGAATCTCACCTGTCCAGACAGTATCCTACTGTAAAAGTAAAACAGGAGAGTGAATCTCACCTGTCCAGACAGTATCAACAGACCAGTGTCTTCATCAAACAGAGGGACCACCGTCCTGCAGACATGGAGATAAAAGAGACAAGAGGACAGAAAAATCAGACATAGACATTTAAACCCTGAAAGGAAGTCAAAGAATCAGGTAAAACAATTGCCCCTGATAAGGGACATTCTATAAATATGCCACTAGATGGAGATGTAAGCTCAGACATGAGACAGGTCTGACCGTAACGACTGTTGCAGTTGAACTTAGAAGTGAATAGTTTGAGTAAATCTTGGGTAAATGTGAACAGATGAATAACAGAGAAAATAAATATAATAAATACAAACACCAGATGTACAAACACTCATCTCTCCACTGAACCAGTGAGTCTGCACCGGGTCAAACAGCACATCTACACAAATGCCCCTGCACTGGTAACAACCTGGAGTTGAGGGTCTTTCCTAAGAACACACAGGGGTATAGGCTAGATATCTAGTCAAACGTCTGGTTTCTCCAGAGTCTCCTTCCTCCACCAGGGGCAGTATTCAGTCAGCTGTTTTATTTTTCAAAGGTGACGTTGGACTAAACCTTTCACATCACGGAGCAGAGTTCGGCCCAGTGAAGTGGTCACGCAGATCTGCTGAACAGCTCATGATGAAGGACTCGTGTAATGTTTCTATTTTAGTGTGAAGCCACTCGGCCGGGAATGACCGACCAGTGATGTCATGGACCAAGCATGACAGTATAATGACAGACCAGGTTTGGGTTTCCTTAGCGACGGCACATGATGACATGAAGGCCTACGGTGTTCACGTATGTGAGAGACACAGGGACGCAGCGTGAGACTGTAGCACATGTATAATTTTAAAGATCTAACTTTTTCCACATCGTTCCAAATCTATGATTTAGAGCTGATGCCATACGTTTGTGGTCAGAATATTCACATCCTGCAACTCTGCACCGGAAAGTTCCACAGAGAGAATAATATACAAGTCTTAAATGTTTTTGTAGAGCCGTTTGCAGTCTAAATAAGGTTTTTGTAGAGCCGTTTGCAGTCTAAAGGTTTAGGAAATATAATAATATAATAATAATTTCAAAACAACTTTTAAAAGCATTGTCAAATTCAATCAAAATGTAAGATGTAGAGAAATATCTGTGTTATTATTTGTTTGAGAACTTTTTAGCAATTTTTACTAAAACAAAATTGCAAAAAGGATGAAAAGAAATCTAGATTGACTACTGTTCTACAAAAAGGAAAAACAGGAGAAGAAGAGGAAACAAGGAGGAAACCCAGGTCAGCTCCAGTCCAGACGTTCAGATTCTAAGGTATAAAGACCTGGGTCTTTCTCAGACCTGCTCCCACTCTCCTCTTTTTCATCCCTTCCTTTTCCCCTTCCAGGCCTGTGAAGTCAATGAGGGGTGGCCACGCTTTGTTAAGGCCTAAGTGTTTTCCCATGTCGGAGTCAGGCTGCAGGGAGTCTCTAAACACCTCCATTCCCACCCCCCCGTTGGTGCCCATTGTCCTTTCCCTTTCCAATTAAACAACTCTACCACCTTCTACCACCTTCTACCTCCGAAGCCTTATCTCCGGTTTTCTCACAGTAAATGTACGACAAGTCAAACAGCCACAGAACAGAAGTGGACTTTTATCACTGATAATAGTCTGTGTTTACTATCGCGTTCATGCTCCAACTCACCGCAGGCCCGTTTTCCCACACAGGATTACACACACATGCATGCATGTGCATAATTTTCGGGGGTACAAACACGCACAGGCGCACGTTTACATGAATGTGGTCATAATGATACGTGTGCACATGCATTAATAAGAACTGATATTAATGCCGGATTAGGGAGAAAGACTGTTCTGATCCGGAACATGTGATGTGATTATGAATGAGAAGGAAACTAATGGAAACCTCATTCATGCTTTTACACAAAGGGCTGTAAAGAGAAGTGTGTGTGAGTGTGTGTGTGTGTTCATGGCATAGCTATATTTGTAGAACAAACTGTAGTTGTTCTATTGTTGTACAGAGACTTGGTCCACATGGGGACATTTGCAGGTCTTCCCTGAGTGACGAGGTTTAGAGGTTCAAGGTTTAGTCTGAAGTTAGCATTAGATGTAAGGCAAAACTTAGGGTTAGTCATTAGTTTGTAAGGGTTAAGGTTAGGGTCTGAGGCCTGTGTGTGTAGGACGGATGAAAACCAAGTAAATTATTCAGACTTATGGCCTGGTAATGTAGGAAAAACTAAACGAGCCACTTATTGAATATAGAGATAGATGTCTGTGTTTGTGTGTGTGTGTGTGTGAGAGAGAGAGAGAGAGAATGTGCATGTTATCAAATGTAACAGAACACCACACCAGCACACACACAGAAAAAACACAGGTAACCCTGTACAGTATTAAAAAACATTCATGCACACACACAACACAGGTAACCCTGTATTATAGTATAATATTAAAAAACATTCATGCACACACACACATGTGGCACTGTATGAAAAATACACACACACCGCGACTACTTTATATACTGAAAATATCTGTGTGAGCACAAACATAATGGGCCCATTCAGAGACAGTGATAGCATCAGAGTCACACAGTGATGTATTATATACAGTGTGTATAAGAGGAGATGCTAAAGGAGGAATGAGGTTTTTGGGCCGAGCTGCAGCAGCTATAAGATCAGATCAGTATCAGTCAATGGGACTTTTCTTTCTTCAATACATAAACCTGGAACACATTTGGACTGTGGGGCAGAGGGACACACACAGGCAGGAGAAATATCCACTGGTAAAATAATCTTATATAATATAAACCGACTAACCTTTGAGAATAAACAATTCTGAATTTCCACTAGAGACACTTCAACGTACAGACTGGAGGACAAAGAAATCAAACCACAGGCATTTGTGTTTGTTTTTTGCTTTTTTGGGGTTTCTTTTGCGTTGTTCAAGTCAAAACAAGAATCCTTTATTGTCCCTGAGAGGCAAACGTCTGCAGCAGACGGGACACAGCATGGAGACCAAACATTCAGGGCCAACAGCAACTGAGACTAAAACAGTAAATAAAGAAAAGTAAATCACAAAAAAATACTTCAAACCCGGTGACAGGAAATAAAGAAGGGTTTCACATCGACTGTTCCTGGATCTCTGTATAGTTCCTATTCTAAAAGAACAGAAATGTACAAATGGGATTTTATTTTCTGTTTTTCTTTATTGTTAATTGGCCACTAGTAGTGTATGTTGGTGTTTTCTTCTGTTATTTTGGAGGATGAATTCTTTTTTCAGGTTAAAATGACTATTGGTGGATTAAAAGGGTGGCTCTAATAATAATACAACGTAAATACAAAGGTGACAGCCAATTAACACCAAAGACTAAGAAAAAGAGCAAGCAACAGCTGAGTGGAAGATCAAAGCCTGTGGTGAAAAACTGGAACCTTATGTAAAGATTTATTTTAAGATAAGAATGAAACTGTAATATCTTATACAATAATAATAATTAATATTATTCATGTTATAATCTGTACAGTGTCAATAAATAGCGTTTTATTATTGTATTTTTTTAACCTAATTTACAAATGGATCTGAGGTCAACTGCAGTTCTATTAGTGGATAGATAACACTGACTTCATCAACAACTGAATTCACGCGAGAAACCAATCACACTGTAAATTCTTGACTTCAAAATGTGACCTTTAATAACATAAATCACCTTAACGCCCCTCCTACTCCTTGATGAGTGGTGTCATCACAGTGGGAGTGTGTAAACACTGCAGCATTATCAGAGAGGGTGAAGGGTCTGCTAAACTGTGAACTCCAACAGCTGACTTTATCTCCAGAGTCGGCCGCCTGCAGCTCGTCCAGCTGCCACACAGACCGCGCTCTGCTGTCCCGCACTGGCCACAGGAGACCAGGAGACTGTTATAATGTTTGAAAACTTCCACGACATCAGGCCAAACAGCCAGAACTGCTGAGTTTGTTACAAGCTACTATGTTACAAAGATAAAACTTAAGGTCAGCGCTCTTTTCCCACACTCACGTCTAACATAAAAATAAAGGAAAGCCAAGGATTTGGTCGCTGATCATCAATTACATCCACTAGGAATATTTTCTGTCGATAGATTTACAGCACAGAAATTATCAGTGGCTATCATCCAGAATTCTGGTGAAATAATTTGAGTGAAAAACAGTGGTTAAAAACAAATGTTCATCGCTCACATGGTTTTTCTTGGAATCCAAAACAGGACACTTGGGAATGTGTTGGGTTATGACTACTATATTTATTCCATGTATTTCTTTGATTAGTCTCTCTTTGGCTTTTGTGTGTTTACATGTTTATATGGAAAATCCTCTATTCACACCAATGTATTTATATTAGTTCCTGACTTCTTTACCTGGTCTTTCACCACATGTCATGTGACTGTACCAGAATCAAACTATACTCCATTTACTTTTTATTTGACAACTGGTAACTGGTAATGTTGTTACTTTAATTTCAGGAAAATAGTTGGATCACTTTTCAATAATAAGTCAAAATGAAAAGAGTTGGATCATAATAAAATCACAGTTTTACCAGTTGATATAACAGGCAGCCATATTGTTATTCCTGGTCTTAGTTTATGTTAGCCTATGAATTCATTATAATAATGTTGAGTTTAAAGTTTAAAGTCTTTGCTGTTAGCTTAGCTTCAGCATAGACAAGCCAATAACGATAATGAATCATAACTGTTAAGGCTTCAGTCTGTGGTTGTAAAAAGAACTTTTTGCAGCCCAAATGAATTCTGTTAAAGAAACCAGGACTCTCTGCTCTTCCTACCTGATTTTCCACAACCTGCTCTTTCAGCGTTATTACTTTCAATGAAGGGAATTAGACACAGCTAATGGTTTTAGCCACACTTGCTCCACAGGCCTACAGGGTGTCCACAGTTGATGAACAGTGGATGGAATGGAGCAGAATAATCCACAGGAGTTTATAATGAAACACCAGTGGGCAGATACATCTGTTACCAGGATGTTAAACCCCGGGTGTTTTTAAAGTGAATCACTGAAGTAAATACAACCCCTCAGGAGCCTGGTAGGTCAAATTCTCAGGAGGATTCTGGAGTAAAATAAGAAAAACGCAAACAAATGGTTTTGTGGAGTTCAATCTTTCAATGTCTGCAGCATTATTATACACCTAAAATGACAAAGGTAGGTAAACAAGGTATCAAAACTGATACACTCTGTCACCTTTGTAAACACACAAATCAAACTCCTACACTTGTGCCATCAAAATGTACTGTGTGTTTCCATTGTGTTTACAAAAGCTGCACCACAGGAGCTGAACCCAAGGGTCAGAGTGAGGACAGCTCAGTGATTACACACACACTGTCTCTCACTCACACACACACACACACTGTACAGAGATGGTACACTGTTGAAAATGACCAACCTAAATGTAATCAACAAAGTCTGCAGAAAACACTTGATTTCAACCTCAACTTCAACTTTGTTTATTTAGCTGTTTTCCACACAGTCACTGTCCATCTGCAGTTGGAGGAACCACTGATTTTGGTTACAGTGAAGGAAACTTTGGACATCACCAAAGACACAAATCACAATGAGAAGATTTTTTTTAAACTTCATCAAAAACACACACAACACACTGTCGCATTAACCAATCAACACATTTTGGGGGTAAAATTCAACCAGCTGTGTGTGCTTTGGAATGGAGTTGAGTGTCTATGTACAGCGTAACTTGTCTACTCATCATTTATAAAAAAAAAAACCTGACAAACAAGAACGCAGACATCTGTCCAACACAGACTGCTGAAGTCGGTGAAGTTGAAGACTGTTGACGCAGATTTCCAGAAATTGCACAAATGCCCTTTAGACACAACAGAAACAATTGTAACATGACTCTGCGCAGTCCGACAGTCAAAGTGAAAATTACATGTTGCCCAACGTTTGGACTATAAAAGCTGCAGTTGTTCTTTTGTTTCAGGAAGATACACAAGTCACGTTACGTGTAACGCTGCCTCCTCCGTGAACATAACCGACATATTTGTACTGTCGACCTACAGATTTACAGATGATGTCATTCGATGGACGAATCAATCACAGCTTGAAATATAAATTTCAAAACAAATGCTGACAATGTTAAAAAGAAACGCCACTTGTTCTGGGAAGCCAATGTTGCTGAGGTTACTTCATGACCATGTGGAACAGGAGCGGCGAGCAGAGGAGCCTTTGATTTGTCATAATCTGCAGACACACAGTTGGTCTGACAAGCAATGCTTCTCAGCCATCAAATCTCAACGTAGGTCTCCTGACTGCGACTGTGTGTTGTGTTTCCACTGTTGTTCCTGTCTGCCTAGCTACCTTCAGCAGCCAGTTCATTAGATGGGAATTATAGTTGACACTCTGCGTTCCTGAGAGGGAAGAAAAGCCAGGATTGTTGGTGGAGAGGCCAGCTGTGGCCGTGTCTTTGCCCGAGTGATGAGGCTCTCAGATGGGTTGCCAAGCAGCTACTGTTCTTCACTCTCTCCTCACTTCACCCGGGGCCCCACGCTCTCACCTCTAACACACGGAGACACACACAAATATGTGCAGGGCTCAGTTTTTAATTAAACTCCCTGAACCTCATGTCAACACATCTGCTGTGACCCCTCTGACACGTACACACACTGTCAAATCCACACACGACCACACGCAAAGAAGCCGAGCAAAACCAAGCACCACTTTTACAATATCTTATATACTGCAAACACAACATGGTAAAGTTTCATTGAAACTATTTGTTTTTATGTATTTGAAAAAAATATCATGTTTTTCATCCTGTACCTGCATAATTTTGGGGGAAAAATGCAGAAAACCCGTGTTGCCCTTGGGATCATTCTGACATGTACTTTTTACAGTTAAACTTTGATGTAAACTATGTCTATTAACTCTAAATTTCCTAAAGTTTGAGGACATTTTTGAAGTGATTGGTCGGACTGAAGTAAGACAAAAAAAAATTAAAAACAGAATTGATTGACAGTTTATACTTTTTCAACAACACTGAACCATAGCAACATTCCCTACAGTGTGAGGTCAGTCGTGTAGAAAGACTGCGAGAAATGATTCCCGCCTTCAACAGCTCTGTAGGTAAAGGAGCTTCAGTCTCACTGACAGCTCCAGTCAGCGCTGAACATCTGAGTTAATCCCTGTTTGCAGAGAAAAGCAGTGAGGCCACGACAAGACACTTTTATACTACGGTAACCACATAACACAGCTGTACGAAATGTCAAGTATGTGCAGAAAAACACGGCCTGGCCATGTACAGTGCAGATCAACAGAGCAGTCTGACCGCATGGCGTGGAGCGCATCTGTTTTGCGTAATGGCGACATGAGAAATGAAAACCCTAATTTTCTCTTTTTATGGGAGGAAATGGGGTGAGATAATCATCATCTTGCCGAGCAGATAATTACACACACTGTTCGACTTGTCGCACACTCACACACACTCACACACACTCGGGCAGACCAATAAATGTGTGTTAAACTGGTCCAGACTGGCTGAGCTGTAAAACAGTCAGGACACTGGTCATAAACTGGCAGGAGATTTTGACATCCACAGCTCTGTGAACAGGAGGCTGAGGGGCGACCCATGTGGGGCTGGAGTGTTGTTGTTGGTGGACGTGGGTGGGCATTAGGTTGTCACGAATTCTAATAGGAAACATAAAAATGAAAACAAACAAAAAAAAAAGTACAAAAGAGAGTGTTTTAAGAGTGACCACAGAGTTAACTGACAGCTGTCTGTCTGACACAGGCCTGTGTTTAACCTTTGTGTTTTCGTGGCTATTTTCCCACTAACATTTGTGGCTGCTTGTTGTGAACTGTGGAGCCCAGGAAGAGATGCGTTCCGCGTTAACCCCAGGGTTCAGCATCAAGGGCTCGGGCTGGAGGACCATTAAATGACCTGTCGGCGGGGGCCTGGGAACGGAGCCGCAGCTCTGAGTGTCCCAGATGGCAGAGAAGAGAAGAAGTGATGCCACAGAGAAGACAAGAGGAGATGATGAGAGTAACGACCAAAACAATCCTGTCTGCTGTCAGGTCAGCTGAGGAAGAGACCAGCTCTTGTCACGGTTCTTTCTGCAAATGCTTAACGCATACAGACACACACATGTTGAGGAGGAAGTGAGGAAGGACTGACCTGTTTGTACTCTAACATGCAGGCTGATGGATTGGCATCCAGGTGTGTTATTTCACTGCTGTACTGTGAGAAGTAAAAACTTCCCAGGCAAGGATTTCAAGGGTAAAACCCATTTACCTCTTCCTGTACCAGAGTCCTGTTCTATGTGTTAGAAAAAAATGTTTGATCAAAAACTTCAACTTTTAATGTTGTTTGTGGCCACCAGGAGGCGCTAGGGGGGCTCAGAAAATTAAAGGAAAGGTAAATTTTTTTTTATTATTATTTTTATAACCATTTGATCTGAACTGTACAACACACAAACTGCTATAAATATTCAGATTCTTCAGTTTCCGATGGTACCTGAACCACCTGGAGTGACAGCTGCTCCTGTACCAGAGTCCTGTTCTATGTGTTAGAAAAAAAATGTTTGATCAAAAACTTCAACTTTTAATGTTGTTTGTGGCCACCAGGAGGGGGGCTTAACATGGAAATACACCTTTTTCCATGCAACAACAGGTATTTGTTGTAGTTTTTAGCCTCTTTATTCACTTCAAAGGAAGCTTTGGCCATTGTTAATCACCTGCATGAACACTAGAACACAGACAACAATAACAAAGAGCCGTTGTGTAAAGCTTCTACTCCACACCACCATCAGTGAGATTCTACAACACACACAGTCACCAGCACTCGTGTGTTTTGACTCTGTGGTGTCTCCCAGATTCCTCTTATCACACTCAGCTAACAGAACTTATCTGAGACACTGACTCTGTGTCTCTGGTACCCTGCGAGTGGGAAACCGACTCATCTCCTGATGTAACACACACCCAGATGAGAAGATACACATCCATGCAGTCCCTGTGCCAGCAGCAACTGTGTCCAAACTTGCTCTTCTGGGCAATTTATCTCTCTGAACTCCCCGTACTCGTCCCCCTCTATCTCAGAACAGAAATTCCAACTGTTAGATGAAAATCTTGTTTCTCCTCGAGGAATAAAACATGTATCTTCAGAGCTTTTCCTGTCACACATATGAGTTAGGAATCCAACTCCTAACCTTCCAGTGTGAAGGTGATCTACTCTGCCTTTGTGTTCTGCTGCGCTCACAGTGAGCCTAGGATTTGGCTCCAGTCTGAACTAATTGCGTACAGTAAATCATTAGCTTTAATGACCGATGTGGGGGTGTACAAAGTCAGGAGGTTTCTTACAAGAAGGGATTACAGATTTATCATGCTACATCTTAGAGTCAATGGACAGGAAAGTGTAGAAGATAGTACAGAAAAACCACCACACGTGCCTACTATAGAGTTTCTGTCATGGAACACCCACAAAGCAAGACAACAGAAAAGATGAAATCGTGTTCGGTCAAAACTATACTGAACATGAACAGAGATACACACTGTGTATCAACCAACCCTTAACAACAGCATGATAACGTGTCAGACGTCCAGGTCCAGACTCAGCTCCTCTCCCTCCACCGCGTCACGACCAGGCAGCTCTGTTCACACAGCAGATCTTCATCTGGAAGATTAAGTCCTATGACTTTTATGATGCCCTGATATACAGTCTTCTTTGCAAACACAAACGTGGTCCAGAGATGAAGAGATATATATATGAAAGAAAGAACATCCCTGACACTGATAGCATCCGTTCCATTTCTCTTCTTTAATAATTTAATCAACTTTTATTTGACCTCTCTGAGGTCACCACAATCTGTCCTCCTGTTAATATATCTGTGAGAGATGAAGTGTTTATTATCTATAATCGCCAAGATAGGTCATTTTGACCCAAGGTTGTTGGAAACACACATAATTCTCTATGTGCAGTATTTATAAATCTGTCCCTAAGTGAAATTCAAGCACTTTTCAAGAACTTTTAGGATCCATTTTCAAACTTGTCCAGCACCTGCTTTAATCTATCATCGTGACCAACATCTGGTTACGCTTTAAAAAGTAAAACATTTGAACTTCTTTTGTGAGAATGTAACTCAAGTAACTTTTAAAAGCCATTTAATTAATAAACGATAATATAAGGTAAATTATTAATCTTTTTTTTTTTAGCTAACCATTGGTTATTTTGCTATATTTATGTGTGGCTACTTTTATTTCTGATTAATGTTTAGCTGTTTTTGTATAATCTTTAGCTAAACTGTAGCTATGAAGGGTCAACTGAGCCAGTGTACATTTTTTTATAATGTTTTTGTTTTTAATAATGACAAATTGTTATTGATTTTTTGATAGGTAATAGAACTTTTTTTATCTATTTTTGAAGTGTAAGTGTTTGAAACACAAACACAAGTTTAATCCGATTCTCTCTAGAACAGGAAGAGCTTAGAAAATCTGGAGTGGTAGAAAAATGAAAGCCATTTTTGCCATTCGATAATTTGTTCACTTTGCCATTTTACTTCTGTATTTTTATTTTTGGCTTTAAACAGGACACTGCACTCCTTCATGTGACAGGGACAACGGCCGGTAACACTTTATCAGCCTACGTGTCTGCCAGCACCGTGCAGACCTGCTGTGGCCTGGGCCACTTCACCCTGTCATAGTGAACATACAGTGACAGAGCTGCAGTGGACAGCAGGCATGCTGCTGTTACCCAATACCTGACATACCAGCCTGCAGAGTGAGAATGAGCGAGAGGAAGGAGCACAGGAGGGCAGAGGAGGAATGAGAGGAGGAAATGAAGGAGCAGGGATGAGGAAGGGAGGGGGGCAGCTCTTCTCTGAGGAACACTGGCACATGTGTCTCGGCCTGACAGATGATCAAACCCACACCAGGCTGGTTTCGGAACATAAACACACACGACTAGGTCTTTATGATAAGTGTTTAAAGGCGGATTAAATTTATCACAGTGCTGAAGTTGAGTGGAGAAGACAAAACACTCAGAGGAATGTTTGTGTGCAGCGCTGCATGATTATCAGTCCAGTCAGACTGCTGCTGATAAGATTTTGTCAAAGTAACAGGTTGGTGTTAAAAACTTAAAAAAAAAGGATTTATAGAGAGTTCAAAAGGTCACCCACTGGCCCCGGTCAACTTAACCTCTGCCTCACCCATGGAACTCACCCATCTCCTTCAGACTCCTCTTCTATCAGTTATATCTGAGCTTTAACATGAGGTGAAATCTCCAACTTTTAACTCCTACAAAAAATGGATTCATACTCCTGACACTGACACACAATGATGTGATAAATGGCTGGTGATGTGAGAAAGCTACTCCCAGTGAGGTAAACACAGTAAGTTTGTAAGTTCATGATTGTTTTCTCCATTGCTTTCAGCAATAAAATCTTGTCTAAAGATTTGTCCAGATCTAAGGTAGGCCTGATCCCAGAGAGAAGTGCCAACGCGTGCAGAGTCGACTGTCCTGTAAACCTCAGAGTGAACCTCAAAGTCTGACCCTCGCAGGTCTCTTTCCTGCCTCTTCTCTGAGGAACAAACAGCTTGTAATCAGTTAGAGTTGTAAACAGTGATTTTCCAAGTCTCTGACGTTGGGGTCACCAGCCAAGAAAAGGTTGGGAACCACTGATTTAAAAGTGATTCAAAGGTTTTTGAAGAAAGGTCTGAACATGCTGCTCAATGTGCATGACCTTCACGTTCATATATATTTACAAGGACCATAATTATACCTAAATGTGTCTAGTGGAGAAAATAGTGAAGACACTGAAATATCGTCTTCGTCCATTTTCCTGAAAAAAGGTTCACACGCCTGGTCAAAAAGATAGATTTGGTGTTTATAGCATTGTAGAAGCAGTGTCACTTCCTTTGATAATGGCTTTTTATTTGTCTTTAGCGATAAGGATTTTTTTGTGTGGTTCAATTCCGCATCAATTCCAGTTAATCAAATATGTACCTTCATACAGTGTTCCTCTGTTGTAGACAGCTTTATGGGCCGTGGACTGACTGTCTGACCGACTGTTTGAAAGAGACAGCAGGTGGGAAGAGTCAACATTATTACTTTTATCTCATGTGGAGCTTCTGATTGCAGCATCACACTGTGTTTGTTCTCAAAGAAACAGTGACAACTTCTGCTTTGTGTACACTCATCACCACCACCCTCCACCCTCCAGCCTCCACCTCTGCTGGTCATATTTCACAGCCACATTCAGATTCTTACAGCAGCCATCAATCACGGGTCACGCTCTAAGTTTCTCTCTCCAACATCACAGGTTGTGTCTTCTTCCCACGGACACTAGAACAAATCCAGAAAGAGCAACAATAGCAGAAGTAACCATGATCAGACATGAAGTTACATGAAGCACATATTCCCAGGCTGATTTGACTTCAGGTCTGCCAAGAACACCAGGAATCACCAGGCATTAATGGGACACAGCAGTAGCATTCACATGGGAGAAAATGTCTTCTAACAGCAAACTTCAGTGAACTGCCAGATAATACAGCATTTATAGTGGTAGTGAACTGCACTACCACTGCAGCACATACACGCTGAGATAAAAAGAGAACTGCTCTTTTATTGCGCACTAGATGGCCTTACTTCTCAAGGTAAACTAAACAAAACAACACAGAGAAAAAATGTGCCACTTTCCTCTGAGGTCATTCTGGAGAATGTAATGGACCATATTTTACAGATGGTACAGAACAGATAAGATAAAACTCATTTGCATTTACATGTGAGTTCCATCATTTTTATAGTTTACTGATAAGAGATCAGTTCCATAGAAACTATTCCAAACCAATTCTATCCCCAATTGTTTTTACTCCTCTCTGACAGTAATCTGAATATCTCTGGTCTGTGGACGAAAAACAAAACATTCGAGGACACAATTACCCTGAGGTTGAGGAAACAGGGCTCAAGTATTTCCAGTTTTTGTGGACCAAAATGTGGAGTCAAGAGAAAGTTGTCCAAATAATTGACTATGAAAATAACTGCTGTTTATAGAGATTTCTTGCTGGCCTCACATTTTAAAGGCTTACAGTAGTTATTTGAACTGACGCTGTGGTGAGAAAGTGAATAAGTGAAACATTATTTTCACTGACGTCTCTTCCTCTCTTTGCTGTAGTTACACGACAAAGTGTGGACAATACTCGGGTGAGATATTTCAGTGATTTTTATCCTGTGCCATCTTGGAATAAAGACATAATAATTGTAAACCAAGCAAACAGCAGGTTTAAGGTGTTATTAACAACAGGATACAGTTGGTAAACCTGTTGTTTTTAGCGTTTGTACAGCTCCATTTCTAACCTGCTGTTAACGTGTTCTAGTTCCTGGTTCAGGAGCTTCAGTCCTGTTGTTCCACATGCACTAAGACTCATTTTAAATATATTCCACATCAATTCTTTACAGCAGCAGTTTTACAAACAATAAATCAAACGTCAGGAGGGAATTACAACATGAAGTCCTTTTACAGCTACACACAAATTAAGTGTAATCTAAAGTAGTGCAACATAGTGCATCAAAAGTTCATTTAAAAAAATTCTTAACCCAACATGTGAGAAAGTGAAGGGGTTAAGTGGCGCACGGGGAAGAAAGAAAAGCAGTGAAACACTGCAGCGTGCCTTTTCAAAACAAAACCAGTTCGCAGCAGCATTAAATTAAACCCAATTGGGAAAGAAAAAGCTCAAACCGTACAACCGGGAAAAGACACTTTAAAGAACACGGATATAAATTGAAATTCCCATCACCTCCCGGAGCTGTGGGGCTAAGATTGCTTTCTAACTGTTAGCAGGCTGCGGTTGGCTCAGCAGTAAACCAGTGTTTTACTGTATCCCCTGGGCATTGTTAGGGACTGGACGACTGTAAGAACTTAACATACTCTCCATTTTTCCGGAGCCAATCCTAATGCACTAGCACATGTTAGTGCTGTTACAGTCACTGGACTAGTTGTGCTACTACACTGTGACAAACAAACGGACAGAAACACAGCTTTTTAATGTTTCCTCC
>NC_024323.1:9253041-9311228 GCF_000523025.1 Cynoglossus semilaevis | reverse complement strand
AAGAGCTACAGGAGATGATTCAGAACAGAGAAACCATACATCTGGTACAGCTCAGGTTTTAGGTTGGTGCCATGGTACGTCATTATATTTGATAATACGCTGCCTTAAATCCTCTGTTTTACATATTGCTGAGGATCTGAATGTGGTGAGATAAAAAAGAGACTCTGAAGTGCTTTATCTAAAGACACAAACTCCGGGCTCGTGGGCCACTTTCGGCCCATTAACCTCCCATTTCTGGCCTGCAACTAAATGTCAGTAATAATGAAATCTGACCCTTGGTGTTTTTTATTTTATTTGAGTTTGAAAATCTGGTCTAAACTATGTAGTATGTATAGTATGTATATATATTTTTACTGATGGACCTTAAAGTGTTTCTAGTAGCGATTCAGCTAGCTGGACAACCTTAGCAGTGGACATGAGGTTTTTATATGTTTGTTTCGTTAGAGAGCAGGAGAGTGAACGATCAGAGGAAAGACTGAGAGGCTCAAAGACCGGTGCATGTGTGATAAAGCAGAGAAGAAGATTTATTTCTCACTCCGTCTTTATTCCTCCTGAACACATAAAACGTAGTTGTGGCTATAACTGAAACGCTACATCTGGGCCCTGCAGGGTTAGCGTGAAATCATTTCTCTATTCCTGCAAATTACAGTAATGCTTTACAGATGATACTGATGATACTTGCGTGTGTGTGCATGTGTGTGTGTTACAGTACGTGTGCAATAAATCCTACCCTTAGAGTAAAAGCAGAGAAGGACAGATACAAGCAGAAATATATGAGGTCTGTTTCCTCATTAGCATCTCTCTGCTAGTATCACACTCAGTGACATCACTATGACCGGCCTGGTTCTGATCATTAATACTTTTTACATTTTTTTGTACAACCCTTAAAGGCAATACTAGTGAAGTTACTATTATTTTGAATTAAATTATTTTGAAAAATACAACAGTATTCCTGAGAGTTGAAGGAATACTGCTGGATTCTATTTCAGCGGTGACGCAGTTCCAGAGAGCTATCACCTTACTGGACCGGACTGGACTGGGAATGGAGGACAGTGAAATAGACCCCCAGCTGCTGGTGGTAGTTGGTCTCTGATGATGGAAGTAATCAATACCTTCAAATGCTTGATGATAAATGAAATATCCATATGTGCTTAGTGAAGTACACACAAGTAAAACAACATTCTGGGGGTCGTTGACAAACGGAGGTGCTGCCAAAGGAGGAGAGGAACAATTTCTATGTTGTTTTCTGTCTATGAAGTCCTGCACAGACCTCATGTGACTGTTGGCCAAAGAGGCCCAGGCCACACGGTGACACAGTGGTTATTACGTTTACCTTACAGTGAGACGATCGGTGGTTTGATCAGAAAAAAAAGAAAACACTTTTAATGATCCCTAGTGATAAACTGGTTTTGTTGCAGCTGCTCCTGCAAGAGCAAAATTAGGAAAAGCCAGAGGTAAATAGAAGGTGTAAAAATATATATATTATACCGAGTCTTAAGCATCAACGTAATCCAGAAGCTGGAGTAAATGAAACGTGACTAACATTTTTGTACAGTAAATAATGAACCACGTAACTGAAAACAGGTCGTGCAGGTCGGCATTACGATTTTACTCAAGTGAGGAAACGCTGGAGCAGCAAGGTGAACTCTCCTCTCCCCTCCCCTCCCCTCCCCTCTCCTCTCCTCCCCTGCTGCTGCTCCGCTCTGTGCAGTCGTGCGCCCTGCCGTCTCCCTCTCCCACACACACTCGCCTCCTCTCGCTCCTCCCATCTACTCCACTTAAACTCTCCTCTGTGCTCTCCAATAAAGCGCTTTTTGTCCCGGCCACTCGCCACTTGAGCGCATTCCTTGACGTGGAGGTTTTGGTGCACCTCTCCGGGGACTTGATGAGGACCGTGTTTGGGTGCGGAGAAAAGTTTCCAGGACGCATGTATTCCGGGAAACAACAGAGTCTGGAGTTACATCTATGAACTGCGCCGTCTGGATACGAGACACACGCGCGACTGCGCTTTAACTTTACTTCATCCAAGTTCAGGGTAAGAGTTTTCTGCTTTGACTCGCTCAAAAAAGGCGCAGCTCGACTCCACTGTCAGGCTCTGACAAGTTATTCGGAGCCGCAGATAAACGTGCGTAAAGACGCACGATCAGTGGTGGCGTTGCCAAACTGAAGGCGCATAGATCTGAGAATCATCATCACACCCAAAACCTGTCCGAGTCCACTTGGTTATCAGGCAACAATCTCATTCTACAGCAACAACGACTCGTGTGCAAATGCAGAAATACTTTAACCAAGTCCGATACATGTTTGACTTGGAGATGATTAAAATACCGGCAGGTAACCTGTTTAAAGAACAACCACCACGGACCTACTGGTGTTCTATCGGCCGTGTTGTGTCGCCCATGCCGCCAATCACCAGCGATAGTCACAAATAAATACAGAGAGGTCGGAGGGTGTTTGGGGAACGTGTAAAACACGGAGCGTGTGCGCGTCTGGGCGGTGACGAGGCGGCGGGTGTCGAACCGCAGGACGCCGCACAGCACGCAGGGATCGAGCCGAATGTCTAGACCGCACCGAGGCTGCTCCACCGCAGCGGACAGCTGTTATTGTTGGGAAACATCCCACAACAGAAGTCGTCAGGACTGAATGCGTTTGTCTGTTAACACACCTGAAGACAAGGGAAGGGTCCCGGACCTTAGGTTTAGTTCACCTGTACATAATGAATCTTATATTATGTATCATTAAGGTTTAAATGGATTAACCCTGCAACACTTTTACTGTACAGAAATGGATTTGTTAAGTAATAAAAACGCTCAGTTAAAAACTTATGCAGTGGAAAGTTCAAATATATCAACATGCACCAAATATATTTGTGCACGCCTTCTGGAAGGTTTTAAGTGCACAGAGCAATTGTCACACAAAAAACAGCAGCTTAACTCTCAGTAATTATACATGGCAGTTGGTTATCTATGAAAAGCTCTGAATCACTGGTGCATTTAACTTCAATTAAACTAATAACTTAACAACCTTCAATGGGCTTCTCTCCTGCCAGTGTATTCAAATGTAAAATTAAATAATAAATAATCAAGTTGTCACTCAGGATTTGTCCCCTGTTGGTAAAGACAAAATATCTGTGTATTACTAATACTGTTATAATATTATATTTCAAAACAAGTAAATAAATATGATATGGTAAAAAACTGAACTGATTAAACAATCCACTGATATATCTCTCTTTCTACAATCTGAATTAATCCAGTTAGAACAGTCAGGTTCCGCTCAGATTAGCATCTTTTACGCAGCATCACAAAACAGGCATGGAAAATCTCCTAATCTTTCCTGGTGGCAAACAGGTGGTGTAAATTACCCCCACTATTAACCCCATACCCTGCTGTACCCCTCGTTGCCTTTGCACGCGCTTCCTTACAGGCTGTCATTACTCTCCAGGAGAAGCCGCCGTGTCAGTGACAGTACAGAACGACTGTAATTGGTTTACCCTGGTCTCCCACACACAGCAGGGCCACAGGAGGTCAATTATCCAGAATTATTGTGGAGAAATCTAAGGCCGTTTAAGACTGTGTTTCTGTTGGAGTAGAAAGTACACAAGTGTTCAAGAATGACTGTGTTTACGCTGAGAATAATGAAGCTGCAGAGTAAAGGGTTTCACTGATGGATTTGTGGAGTCATTTGTTGATATGGAGACACTCAGAGCTGCTGAGTGAGACAGAATGAGAGACATCTGACAGGAGAGAGAGAGAGAGAAAGAGGGGGAAAAATTCTCCTGATTTGTGACTTGTGTAATCAAAATTGCAGCACAATGCGTGGTGACAAAAAAATGTGCAACTGTGCATGATGGGGTGAGCATTAAGGGAGAGACATGGGCTCGGTGGGGGGGGTTATCCCTCCCCCAGGGGACATTTCTTTCAGTTAAATGTTGGTCTGTGGATGGAAAAGTGAGGAATCCCTCTGTCACAGAAACCTATTTAAACAATTAAGCGCAGGCCTGCTGTCACACCGCAGTGACGGTGATGTTTCAATGACACTTCGGCCTAAAAACCATCTACAGACGTCAGCGCTGGAGCTATATCTGTTTTCGTTTTGTGCACTTTTAAAATAAATCAAGACTGGCTTGTTATCATCAGAGCCAAGGAGATCAGTGTCGAGGAGCTCTGATTTCTGTATCTGCTGCAGAACGCTGACATCTTCCAAACGCTTGGACGTGGCTGAAATATTTGCTGGATACCTTACAGGACCTTGCGGTAGCTGCAAATGCATTAACACAACACAGTAGTTCAGACTAAACGCTGTGGTTCTTCTTCTCCAAACTGGCAGGGAGAAGGGGATTTTCACCTCGTCCTACTCGCAGCCAAAGCTCAGATTTGCACCAATTAGGAGCGGCATCTGAAGCCTCATGCTAGGTGCATCAGAGGGATTACAGGGTTAAAAGTCAGGTGCGAGGTGAGGAGGCCTGGGGAAGGGAGGACAGGGGGATATGTGGAGTTGGAGAGGGGAGATAAGGATAAGAGAGGCAGGCTATAAGATAAATCAACAGTGGAGAAAGTTTAAAAGGGGGAGTGATTTTACAAGCCTTCAGAAAGTGGGGTCTCATTACAAAAAGCTGGAGAATAATTTGGAAAACTGATTTACTGCGTTACTGTGTCTTAAGCTGAAACGTTTAAATACATTTCAAGTAAGAACACAGCAATTCCACTAAGAGCACACCTACTCCTGCATGTATCCCTTACCAGCCGTGTACACATAGTACACAACGACAGTACTATCACGGTCTTTGACCCAGAAGCAGCAGAAACACCGCACGGCTAAAGACGTAAGATCCAGGATTATGTGATTAAAGCCCAACCTCACATGAGACTAAGAATTGTGAGAAACAAAAAATAAATCTTCTTCTGAACCTGAACATTATCTGTTAAATAAGATAAATGGAAAGGTTTTAAATAGGTGGTTCATGTTTTAAAGTAGAACACAGTTTAATAGATTTGTCACAACATTGGCACAAAATGAGTTTGTTACATTATACTATAGTGTGAGTTTTACAGCTCCACAAGTGAGTTTGTTACATTATACTATAGTGTGTACTTTGAATGAGTTATAAGATTAGAATAATGGAAACCTATATCGCTGCCCTAACTAGCAAATACTGCCAAACTGGAATGGCCTAATAAAAGGCTGGCGCCACCTACTGCATTTAAGTGTTAGTGCAATGTTAGTAGCTAAAAGAGTTTAATGCCCGGCCTGTCAGGAGAGATGAAGACAGCGGACCAATCAATCATCCCAGGACACAACTGCATGTAAACACACTTCTTAGGTGGTGCTCAACAGGCGGGCAGTTTCCCCCTGCTTGATAATGAAGCATCTCTCAAAGCGACGTTTTAAATGAAACCTCATCATCAAAAGAAGTGAGCCTCACACATCAATGCTGACCCAGCGGTATGTGAGGCAAACCCCAGCCCATACGCCTGCCAAGCTAAATTGAAGAAGAGCCGGCCGATGCAGCCAAATGATGCGTTCAGAAGAACCACTTCAAAACCTAGCATAAATATACACACACATGCAAAGGGATCTGAGGGCTATGGAGTGCCCCAGCTTGAGCACAAATAACACACACACACACACACACAAACTCAGCTATCCTCGAATGCAGATGCCCCTAAATCGGTTGTTACATGAGCAAAACAGTTCTTTGAAACTTAAGCTTACATTGAACTCTTGATATTTTCCTAACCTTTTAGCACTGGTTATAAATTCTTGGGTAAAAAAAACAACCCCAAATTCCTAAACTGACTCCAGTGAAGTATTAATGGGACAGAAGCAGAGCGAGAGACAGAAATGGAGGATGAGAGACGGAGAGAGGACCAGAGGGGAGGATGCTTATCCCAGAAAGCCACCACAAATTGCTGCATTTCAGTCAGCTCATAAAAAACACAGAACTTCTCTTAATCTAAGGTTGTAATTACCTCTGGTCGGGACTGTAATTAGGAAATGAGCCTTGAACTCGATCTTAGTGGGCAACGGCAAAGCAAGGACACACGTGCATGCACTGTTACGCACACACATATACACACACGCACAGAAACTGACACATACCTACGTTGTTTGACCAAAACCAGAATTAGAGAAGACAGATCATCCTTTGAGGACACAGTTTAATGTTTAACCACTAGTAATAATGGCTAATGGAAACGAGACAAAGAACCACTGAGGGGAACATTCACTTGGGTTCTAGAAAATATGTATTGAATGAGGGGAGAAAAAAGAAGTACATTTGAGGTTTGGTGTGTTTACTTAACACGGACCCTTAAGTGGCTCGGACCTCGTTAGCACAGAAAACAGGAACATCTAAATGTTTGTACTAAAATCTGCCAGTGCCACCACAGTGATTTGGTTTTGTTCGAGTTTTTTTTTTGTTCTTCTTTGCACTCTGGCCTGTAGTGTGTGACCATATATTTATCCAACTCCCAATCATTCATCGCCACAATCAACATGCGTGCACTTGTGACAATGTCACAAGTCATGGCTCGTCACTGGTACAATTTTAACATGCAAATGAGTCCGATGTGGAGGAAGAGCAGAACGTCCACACTGTAAAAGAGGAGGAGCCTCCGCACATCCAGCACTAGCAGCAGACTGCTGAGCTCCGTGTTGTCTTGGAAGAGATCAGCAGATGGAGGAAACAGAAAGGGAGTGACAGAGTGAGTGAGTCAAAGGAAGAAAAAGAGGAGGAGGTGATATTTATGTTTAACAGATGAAGACGGAGAAGAAAGAAAATTATAGAGGTCAGAAAGGTTTGAAAGGAATCAGTGCTCTAAAAAAGGCCAATGACAGGCAAAAATAGCCACTTCAAAGGAGGGAATGTATGAATGTAAACCAATACTGGTGAAAAGAGAAGGGAAAAAAGAGGAACTGGCAGGTTAAAAGATGGCAGTAATCTGGCCGTGCTCAGCCTGGACAAATTAAAGAGCGAACGTCCATGAAAAGATGTGGACGCGGCAGCACGAGGCATTTATGCCTATCAAAGCCACAACAACGTTGTCAGCAGTTTTAAAATGTAAAAAGAAAAAAAAAAACTGCTACAGTTGTTCATGACGCTAAAGTTGCAAAAGTGATTTGCTTCCAGAGGTTTAGTTCCACACTCAAAGCTAAATATTGACAGTGTAGTCAAGGTACCGTCTGAATGTTGGCATGTGTAATACAGGAACTGCACAACGGTCCCTCAGCTCTTCATTTCCTCTTAGGAATTAATGACAGGTATGCAAATAAGGGAAAAAATAAAAACAAAAGCACTGTTTCAGGCCAAACTAAATCGTGTGCTGCATGTAGAGGAGAAGTCAAATACATCTGTCTCCACAGACTGACTCAGAGCTCAGGAATATGAAACACGGCTTCAGAACAATGCTGAGCAGAACTGTAAGCTAAGAGCAGGACGAGTATTTCCAGTACACACTACATTCTGTCTGTGTTATACAAGGGAAAAATGTTTTAAATTTTTCTTTGAAAAATAGGAAATAATTGGGCCTTTATATACGACAAATGACAAATCCCATAATAAGTGAGCTGTTCTTGGCCTGCCTGTGGAGAAATGACTGGTCCTATCTTCATTTGTGTGTTTTGGTTGTCTGTTCATTCAGGCTGGTGCTCTGTTTTAGTTTTTAGCTGTTGGCAAGAAAACTTAACAAATGTACTGTTTTAGCCTTGCTGTTGGCAAGAAAACTTAACAAATGTGTTTTAGCAACAAGACAAATAGCTCTACATATTATGAAGCCAAATGAAAAGTTTAAAGGTGTCAGATTGGAATAATGAAAACATGTTAAGACACATCTGTCTTCAAGAGCTTTGGCGTTTTTTTTCATCACATATTAACAATGTCATTTTCACCATTTAATGTTACTGTTTTGAATTCAGAGCAAATATTGACTCAAAATTCAATGTAAATCTAAAAAAAAATAAAATCTTTGGACTTAGAGAATATGAGAGGATATGTAGAGAAATAGCTCGTTTAAATCTTTGAACTTGGAGGATATGTAGAGAAATAGCTCGTTTACACTTAGAACTGTTGACCCACCCCTGTAAAAGGTTCAACTCTTAAGGGTACTGTAGTATGTTGAAGTCACGTCTCTGCACGCATCAGTCAGGTCACAACTAATGGTCTGATACCACAGCACAAGGAGCTGACAGAGCACGGAGTGATCAGTCAGCATTCTTCCTCTCCAGCTCTGTCATTCCAGTGTTCCGCCACACGGGCCAAGCTACACTCAGCACACTCTGAAGTCACAACTGAAATCCAATCAATCACTGGAATCACTCAATGTCTGGCAGGGCCCTGAAGTATTTCAACGTACTCACAACTGCTGTGTTGTTTTCCAGGAGTGGAGAGGAAATCAAGAAATCAAGAAAAGTGGAGCTGGAGTAGAGGAGGAAGTTTCTTCATGGGGTGAGTGGAGCATGAAATAACCTCAGACAGCTTTAATAGGAATATGTGTCATTAGGAATAAATTGTGGTCAATTACCATCTTACAGTAAAGGTACGGCGGCCATCGGCGTAGGAAAAGCCGTCGGCTTCACACAAAACAGCCATAGATTACCCCAGAAAGAAACAAGTCATTTTGACACGTGTCACCATAATACTGCGCTTTGAATAATTGTAGTAAGAAACCCAAACCACATGCCGTTGGCAGTACTTAGCCTGTTAACCATAACACCCGGCTTCCTCAATAGCGTCCTTTCACACAGCGCTCAGCTTCTTAATAAGACTGGCAGGAGAACAGGAGGCAGCGCTCTCTAATACACACTGGCAGTATTTAACAGATACAGCAGAGGTGTGGAGGTTCACAGGCACAGGAGGAAAGACGTCTGTCTGTGAGTGTGGAGGAAGTCTTAGCTCCTCCACGTCTGTCTGGGTGATGAAGTTATGGAGCGAGTTATGGAAAATAGTCTATGAATGAGACTTGGAAAGACTCACACTATATTCTTTGAGTCATGTACTTGTCAGTATGTGTCCCATAGTACTCACTATAGTATTAGAACTCTACGTCAAACTCAAGGACCAGCTGTGGTGCCTCATAATTATATGGTCCATGACTTCTTTCTTTTACCTTTTTCTGGCCCATCATTGGGACAAAAAAGTGTTGTTTCTGCTTTTAATAAACATTAAGGATCTTTTTTTTCATCTATGCTGTTGTGTTTATCTGTAATAATCTACAAAATGAGCTGAAAATGTCAGAAATTATGTCATTGGAGGAATTTAAATCACAGAAAGAGTAGGTCTTGAAACAAACTTGGTATTGTTTGTTATCCTGGTTGTAATGAGTGATTATGTAAAATAATATTTTGTGTTAATTTCTAGGCAGGCCTGTAATCGTAGTAAATTGTGGATTATTCTTCAATATTCTTCTAGTTTCTGGTCAACAATTAGATACTGTTGCAATTAGTTTTTTCTTTCACTACGACCGGTACCAACGCTGATAAGAGAATCTGTGCGGACGTGCACACACACGACAGAACCAGGGCCTCAGGCTTAAGGACACACATCACTGCTCTCACTAATTGCTTTACAGCTCTGCTACGACTCTGTCTCCAAGTGTCCCCGTCCTCAGGGAAAACAAGGAGCTGAGTGTTGTGCTGGAGAAACAGAGAGCCCTTTGAAAGGTTGGCTTTTAGTGGCACACATTCCTCAGGTGGACGGATTGGTTCAAGGTGTGTGAGTCTGTGTGCTCGCTGTAAATTATTGCCATGCAGAAAAGGTTTCACTGGCACTGCCTCTGCATCCTGGACTTTTTTCCCCCCATAACTCTTTGTAGTCACTGCCATGGCAAACAGCAATTGTGAATGGTATACTATCATACCAAATTAGTCCAAGTGTTACGATATCTGACACTGGTTGGACGGGTACACCGCCCAGCACTAAATACACTTTAAACAAGCTCAACTGAACTTTGAGGTTAGCAACACCGTCAGAGAAATATATGATACCTGTATGTCTAATGATAAGGCCTGGTCCACCTAATAACAACATCATTATGTTTAACACTTTAAAGGGGAAGTTGTAATGTTACAGTTTTGTTTTTTAATGGCTTTTGCCTTTGGTACGTTGTTTGATGAACTATCACCTGATCAAAAGAGAGGCGACTGCACATTGACTGTGCACAGCCCACAGTGATTAAAATACTGTAATAAACAAATCAAGAGTCATTGTTCAGCATGTAATCACAAGGCACCCCAGGTCATAGCAGAGAGGCAAGTCAGTGTTTAAGTGCATGATTGTTGTGCAGCCTGACTGCTGCCTCCTCAGTACTGGCATGGTACCAACACAGACGGCAGTTTCACAATAAATTCCATCGTGACACTCTAATCTGCACTGGTGATCTCTCTTTCACATCTATCTTCGGTGTGAGGCACATGTCTGAAGTGTTTCTCTTCTTTTACGGGATTGGCCTCAGGGATAGGATTACTGAGGGAAAAAAACTGTAACTCCTAGAAAGATGAGAGGGGGGCTGAGGTGGTGCTAAAGACGAATCCCACTGCATGACGCTTAACTTTATGAAGGTGATGTTGTTCTGTTTTTTTTTTTTTTTTTTGCATTAAACAAAAGAAAAGCTTCCGCCTTCATGATTGTCAGGTTTACTATTAGTGAACTAAATTGTTGATCCAGTGTTCACAACGTCTGTACACCAACTTCACTCATTTTCATTGATCAAATACTGTTTTACGATCAGAGCGCATCTTTTAATACCTGATGCGAGGATCACACTGTAATGGCTGTTGGGCCAGGAGTGTCACAGCAGACAGGTCCACATGCCTGCCAGTAAATACAGGTGCTGATTATGACGTTAACAGTGACTCAGTTCCTGGTAAACACGCAAATTACACGTGAACTGTCAGTCCTGTCAGTGGACGTGTCAAATAAATTGGCCAACAAGAGAATTGACCCCAAAACAACAAAACCCAAAAATATCCATCTGCTCTTTTTTGGAATAATCATATATATACAGTACATATATACATATATAGTGCAGAATAAATGCCTATATTCAGGCAATGGTAATGTGATCTCAAGAAAGAAAAAAGTTCTGGGCAGATAACGAAAAGTACATTTAAAGTTATAACAAGGAAGCTAAAGCTTGCACGAAAAATAAGCAAAATCCAAAAAAAGCAAAAAGCAAAAAATAGTAAAGTTTGCTTGAAAGCCAGTTTAAATTCCTCATCTTTTGTAATATGATGATATATATACTGTATATATATATATATATATATAATATAATAGTATATAATGATAGTGTTGCTAAACTGTTGTTCAACAAGTTTGGTGAACCTGTCAGCTCAGCTAGGTCTACAGTTTCTTCTGCATATTTATTTAGTTGCCCAAGCGAAATCTGTTCTCTGACGGTTCTGCTCTTGCCACGAGGATGTTGTAGCAGGTGACATGCCTTCATCAGATTCCTGTCATACTCCGACTACGTGAACAAACCTAAGAGTAAGAAAACAGGTGAGCAGAGCAACAATGGGAGGACGGACTGCATGAAGGATAGAGCAGTGGGGGAATTTAGAAATATCTGTGCAGTGAGTCAAAAATACAGTAACCTTGTTGCTACACTTTTCAATACTTGAGGTATGAATGTCTGAAGAAGACGGAAGGAATTATACTGTGTTCAAACAGGAAGTTGAGGGATAATCCACATGTATGTAAGCTGAGGTATACATTGATAATGTGTAAATGAGTCTGTGCTAACAGCACGCTACGTTGTTTATCTAACAGAGAGTCAGCCACGCGAGTCAATGGGTCTACTGCCAGGTCTACTCCTTGACTCAGTCACACTCCTGTTTGAAACTGAGCAGTGGACAGGGGTGTGGTTGTCCTGTGGTTCAGGAGTCACCTGTAGAAGAAGCTGAAGGTCGCTGGTGCTAATGGAATTCAGTACATCTCAGACACTGTGACTGTGAGTGGTTTTTTTCCATTTCCTACGATGACCTGCAGGTTATAGTGTTATTTAGCCAGTTTAAAGGCTAAATAACTTAGAATTATGGTTACAGTTTCTGGCTCCAGTGGTTAAAGATAATTTTATGATCAAAAACATGTCTAAATGTTAATTAGTTTGATAGTTAAAAAAACACATTTGTGTTGCAGGGGAATGATTGTCAGTCAGTTAGGCAGCGTGTGCACGATGCTGAGTGATAGAACTGGTTGATCCAGGCACTTCAAACAACAAGTACACACACAACACTGACATGATCCTGTCCACAAATATGTCCAGGTACACACACCAGTGTTTTGGAGTTGAGTTGCTGAGACCAGTCGATGGTGTTGTTTTCCACTCAGTTAGTTTAGTTCTGGAATCGGACAGATGACGTGATATTAGCCCGTGTCCAGCAGGAGTCCGTTTGTTTAATGTTTGGATGTTTGTTACTTCTGCAACAGTACGGTTTCCTGAGTCACCGAGAACAGATATACACACACAGCCAGTTTGCAAGAGGTGTGGTTTTGATGAGTGAGCTGCGGGTGATGTGAGCCAAGTCAAAGGCTGTATTCATAAAGACTGATTTTTTATTTTAATTATATTCTGTCATTTTCAAATGCAGATATCCATGAAAGAGCAGCGTTTTCAGTTCTGGTTGCTCATATATGTCAGTGGTTCAACATATATGTGTTTTAATCCAAAGTGAAATGGTCCGTCTTTTATTTTGGAACTTGCAGTTTTTAACCTCTGTGGTCCGAAGCTCAGAGGAGGTACAGCTCGACTGCCGGCATGTTGTTGCACAGACCGACTTCTGATTTGGTTTGGCTGCCCCACCACCGACCCAACCCCACTTCCTTTCTCCACTTATCCTCTCTGTTCTTCAAGACTGGAGTGAGCACTAGGCCAGGGCTGGGGATCTAGCATAAGTCGCTTCTTTAACTCAGGCACACTTCAGAGGTTTTGGGTTTCACTTTGCCCCGGAGCAAGGCAGAAAGCACCTGTTGTGTAGACGTGGACTTTTAAGTTTCAGGTATATGTATGTCTGTGAAACTGGAGCTGGGTGTGTGTGTGTGTCCATGTCAAACAGTGCCTGTTAGCAGTGTTGTTTAAAGTTAACGTTGCAACAGGGGATACAGAATACTGAGCAGCAATTGAAACACTAATCTGAGGCTGACCTCTGAACTCTAGCAGTTAGATGTTGTCTCGCTGGCTCATGGGCTTTGTTGTCCCCCAGACTGATGCTATCTGACATGATGGACAAGGCAGAGCAATGATTGATTTGGCCTTCAGGTTCCTCCTTTTCTCCTTTGTGGTCGCTTCTCGACCACTTGATAGTGTAAACAGAAACTTTGAGAAGTAACTATTGACTTGGATCACAAAACCAAACAGAGTTGTCCTCTATCCCGGCCACAGTGCGTCAAGTGAACGCTGTTTTTGTGGGCTTTACTAGTCCACTAGTCTCCCATTCACTCTTGCACCGTGTGTTATGTTCTCTTTCAAGTCCTGCAGCTGCAGCCTCTAATGGCCGTGCTTGACACCTCCGTTTTAAGTAGGCCTCACAACCATAAATCCTAACATTCAGTGAAATGCCTTTCTGCTGATCACCGAGATTTCTGCACATCTTAAAATATGCAACAGTGCAAATGAGAAATGAAGAAGAACAAGAAAACAAAGTCAAGTTGGTCATTAGGAACAAATAAGGATGAAAATGTCACGTAGTAACAATAAGACTGCTGCTCTGCATGGGGATTTCTCATATTCAACTGGTTTGACTGCCATTAAAAACCCAAACAAAAATGCATTGTTTACACTAAGTGCTACAGTCTTGTCTGGCTGTGGGCAAAATGAAACAGGTGAGCACCGATCCTCTTCAAACAAACTGCCGTTCTTCTATACATTTGTATCTTGACCCTACCGGCGCCAAAGTCGTTGAGCAGCTGTTACTGTTCTTCATCACCTCCTCTTCTATTTAAACTATTTGCATAGTTGTCCACAGCAGTTTTAGGAATGCATTAGCTAATGCCTGAAACTCAAACTTCACAACAACCTGCATACGTACGTACGTACGTACCATCTGCTTTCCATTCTCATGGTTGACATTTTTAAACATACTTGTGTCTTGTGTTCCTGTTGTCTGAAGAAATGTGTTTTTACCCTGCAATACTTCTAAAGGGGGTAACGGGCATGGACGGTGATGACAGTGGTTAGGGATGGAAACACAACAAGCATTGGGTAATTGATAGTAACTGCTCAGTTGATTACATAATTTTAATACATAAAGAACAGCCGTTGATATTTAACTAACCTTTTTTATGGATAAAATAAGAAACAAATGTTCTTTCTTCTGCTGTCATTTTAGTCACTGTGTGTGAATAACACTAGAGTTCTTTGTTTCCTAATTGACAGTAAAGTGAATATCTTTGGTTTGTGGAAGCTTAAAAATCGTTTATTGACGTCATCATGCTAACGTTTTAACAATTTCTGCATTTTACAATCATTAAAATGGACTAAATATGAAAATAATGGTTGGTTGCAGACTTTGGTCGAGACTGTCCACAAACTGTATGTTTGCATTGAACCCAATGATTTACAGCCCTGAAAATCATGTTTAATGCAAACATTATTACAATGGTCTGCACATGGTTTAAAAAATACTTTGTTGAACAAAGGAATAATTTTCACTGGACACATCTGTAGTTTATATAATTTCACTTTTTTTCAGAAGTTTTGTTAGAGGGGAGAGAATTTTTAAAAAAAAATTCAACAAGGTTTATGTGTTTTTTGTTTTCAAAAAAAGGTTTTGTAGCTTCATCTACACAGTGATTTGTTGCCCTCCCATCACGTCTGCTGAGCTATGTAAGTGCACAGTGACCTGCAACTCATTCTCAGAGACACCCTCCCCCCCACACACACACACACAATCCACTTCTTATCCTCCCTCTTGTGCCCCTCATTGGCCCTCAGCGTTAGCCTTCAGCTCCAAAGATAAGAGCTCTTGACGCTCAGCTTGCTGGGATTTAATTGCCAAAGCCCACTGCACCCTCCCAACTCCAGGCCTTATCCACGTCTCCACCTCTGCGCCCTCACGTTTTTCTTTTTCATCTTGAATTGAAAAGAACTTTGGAGAAGACGACAGCTGACGTGGGCAAAAAAGATTTATCTTCCAACATATCCATCAGTCAACATGCTTTACTTCAATACCCGATCCTTCCATTGATTTAACTGTGGATTAGAGAAACTCCGACGTGGGGTCAATTGTTACATAACAGTTCTGGTAACAAAGGTGGTTCTAATCCCATCCCTTCAAGCAGTGCAGCCATTCATCCAATCGATTGTTTGTTTACCCAGTAGAACTTCCTTTAATCTCTAAATGCCAAACCCATGAGCCTTACAAGCTAATGTTACCAACTCAGCTGCTGCTTTTCTGAGGAATGTCTCAACAAGTACGCAGGGGAGAAAAAAGGAAATTACAACTTTAGAAAGGAGGAGAAATGCATGATAGGAGCCGGGGGTACTCCGTCCTTCAGCAGGTCAACAAGCCTCTTTTTCTACTATCTCTTCCCTCTCTGCAGGCCGTCCACCCTCACTCAGAACACAACCACAGAATGTTTAAGCTGTAGCTGCACAGCCAGGAGACACACTGTACTCTGGGAGTCTATTGTGAAGTCAGGCCACAACTGAAGCTTATCTTACACACTGATAAGACCTGCACAAGTGACATGCATCAAAAACGAAAAAAAAAAAAAAACAACAACAGCAGAATCTCAACCATCAACCTAGGTTTTATCTACCATCTGGCACTTCTCTTTGACAGAGCTCCTCCTCATCGGCAGTTTCTCCTCCAGCGGGTTATCAGATGTGCCTGGCCCAGGTCGGAATGAGGCACACTCAAATAAACATTCTGCCCCGGGGAGCTACAGTAGAATCACAGCACTGAACTTGTTAGAAAAATATTCCGTTGCATCTGATTAGATCTGGCTGCCTTCATGGATTTTGATCTTTAACATTTTGTACGTGATCCACTATAACATATTTCCGCATCTTTTATTATTCACTCATGAACAAATTTTCTTTTTTTAAATCACTGCTGTAATTTAACTATGTGGTTATGTTGAGGGCGTTTCTAAGTTTTGCAGCTTTATTCTTCGCATGTTGAGCCGGTCCTTTTGGCACATCTCAACTCGTCTTGTGTCATTTATAAATCTCGTGAAGGGACTGACTGTTGTAAAATCTCATTTTAGTCTCATACCCAGTTCAAGACAACAACAAAAGGATCAGGGAATCTTTCCAAGGAGGCTGCAATTTCAAGGAGGAACAGGGAGAAATGAATGTTGAAAAAGAAAGAAGATAAATCCCATAGCTTTGCTGTGATGAGATGAAACTGCAGCCCCTCACAAAGGGTTGAAGAACCTTGATGTACTCTCCAAGGTCTGAAATTTAAGACACTGTTGTCTTTTGTTTCTTTTTAAAAAAAATGAGAATATGTTTTTCAGAGCAGACAGAATTAAACAAGAGCTACAGAGACGACACAGGCTCATGACAATATGTTTTTCAGAGCAGACAAGAGCTACAGAGACGACACAGGCTCTGAAGTCAGGGTTTTTGTACGTGCTTTGAAAATCATAAACAACATATGGCCTCACCACTAGGTGTTGCTAAGTCTTACACAATGTACCATTAAAGAACATTTGTGACAATTTCTAAAATCTAAATCTAAATATCCTAAAATAATCCAAAGGTGAGCCATCAAACTATTGACAAAATAAACACAAAAAAACATGATGGCTATATTTGAGAGAGAAAGAGCGCACGGTCACACCTTAAACTCACCACAGTCTCACTCACGCACGCACCGCAGGAACAGAGTGTTCCTGCTGGGTGTGCAGGTTTTTCTGAAAGTAGGAAAAGCCAAATACTTGGTCTCCCAGTCAGATATTTGTGGTGCAGACACAAATACTTGCACCACTAAAGGACATTTACTTTGTTCCTTACAAATTCAAGTCCACCAACATTCCACCGGCTGTGGGTGTTGAAATCTTTAACACCTAAATGAATGACCAATTCTACCGCTGTGCCCAAGAATTTACTAAGAAAAAACAAAAGCAGTGAAAAAAGAGATGATGAAAACTGTACAATAGCAGCAGTAGAGCCGCCCCTCACCAGGTTGGCTCCCTTAAGTCAACAGCAGATGATGCACTGCTGCACAGGCTGGTGTCTGTAAATCTTCTCGTCATCATACAGTGTCTCAGTCTTTTCACCTTCTTCGCTCCATCATCCCTTCACGACCTCTTAAGAATCGTGTTGACATTCTATCTAAGTGCTTGCTTTTCCCTCTACCTCTGGTTATATTAAACCGAGTTGTACTTCCTTAAATATGTCCTTTTGCACATCTTGCTTTTGTTGGATTCTTTTTTTGGCAACTACAGCTGTCTGCGTAATAACACCATAAAATACACGTGTTGTCACTTTAGGACAGTGTTGTAGCAGACGTTGATGGTAAAGGTCAGGAAAACAGCAGCAGACCCTGGTTTAGGTTTTGGTCTAAGATTAGAAAACAACAAAGTAAATCATTCACAGACACACAGTGTGTAGCATGGCAGAAATCGACACAGCGTGGTCTGTATGAAACTGCAGAGAAGAGAGCAGTGTTTACACGGTGCCACATTTGGAGCGTTTTATTGTTAGCTAGCTCTTAGTCAAACTCGTGCAAAGTCGCACTGTATTTTCAGTTTGGTACATAATTCCAGAACCAAAGCTCATCACTCATCGCTGTTGTGCTGTGGAGCCTGTCATGAACAGCTATCACACTGAGCATGAGCAGCAGCAGAGGGTACGTGTGTGTGTGTGTGTGTATGGCTGTCTGTTTGTAGGACTTTTAAATAATAAAAACACACTCCTTCAGTGAGAAACGTTTGGCACGTAAACGCTTGGTCAAAATAGCCTCAGGCAACAACTGTAACCATGTTATTAGACAGACAAACTGCCTTTTGATCAAAGATTATAATGATAACATTACACTACACTTACTTTATCAAACACAATAAAGCAGAAACTGAGAAAATATTCACTACATCTCGGCTAGACTGGAATCTCTACAGGAACTCTAACATGGTCCTCACAGGAAATAGAAGAATGGAATGTTATTAATTACATTCTCTTTACATTTCTTTCCTGTCAAAGTGAACATAATAATGGTCTTTTCTAACAGCACATATTTCTTTTGTTTCAGGCAGAGCACGGAGAGAGGGATGGTCTGCACCATGAAGGTCCGTCTCGCCTCCTTGTCCTTTCTGCTTCTCCTAATCCTTCTTGATGGCGTCTGGTCCAGCGACTGCCCGAAGGATTGCACCTGTTCCACCCCAGAGTCCATCCTGTGTTTTCAGAGACGCTCTCCCACAATTCCCAAAGGAGTGCCTTCATACACAAAAAGCCTTTACCTCTTTGCTAATGGCATTGAGGGCATGACAGCTAAGGACTTTGGTGGTATGGAGAACCTGGAAATGCTGGACCTCAGTCAAAACAAACTGACTGAAATTCCTGATAGAGTGTTTGAACCTTTGACCTCTCTGAAAAACCTGGATTTGTCTTCCAACCAGATCACCCACATTTCAAAGGAATGCTTCCAGGGCATGGCACAGCTTGAGCGCCTTTATTTGTATAGTAATCTCATCAAGACGATTCACCCTGGAGCCTTCCAGGACTTGGAGAACCTCCTTGAACTTAAAATACAGGGCAACCAGTTGACATCTCTGCCTACTCTTTCAATGCCTCATCTGCTGTTACTGGATCTTCGATTTAATGTTTTGCCCACATTAGGTCCTTCAGACCTTCAGACCCCAAATCTAGAGTCGCTTAAGCTAGGTGGTGTGGGACTCACCAGCCTGGATAAAGAGCTTATAAATAATCTTAAAAACCTCCATGAACTGGACATTTCAGGAAACCAAATTGAATCCTTTCCCTCAGTGCTGAAGGAGACCCAGGGGTTGATTCACCTCAGCCTAGCTGGGAACCCAATGGGTCCTCTTGAGGTTCAGGACCTGCAGAACCTAGGAGAGCTTCAGGAGTTGGACATCAGCAGTCTCAGCCTGCAGGGTCTCCCTGAAGAATTCCCGCAGCTTTTTCCTCACCTCAGAAAGCTTACAGTAGCACAAAACCCCTTTAACTGCCTTTGCTCTCTAGCATGGTTCCCGCGGTGGCTGAGAGCCCAGAGCATCACATTGGAGAGAACAGAGGAAACCCGCTGCCATTTCCCACCCATCAATGCTGGGAAAGTACTAGAAAGACTGGAGCACAGGGATTTCGGCTGTCCTACAACAACAACAGTCACTACCAGCACTACCAAAACTACTACATTGGCCGCCACCACCCTGTCAACGACTACTGAGCCTGAGCCAGTCTCTAGAGTGGACTATGAATCCAGTGATAAAAATGATGACTCTGCTCTGCTTCCTGTCCCTGCGTCACCCAGCAGCAGCAGCAAAGTCAAAATAGATGAACAGAATTTTTGCCCCCCGCACACGTGTGTCAATGGTGGTACTTGTCATCTGGACCAATACGGTCAAGTACAATGTACGTGTCCACGTGGGACTTCTGGTATTTATTGTGAAGTCAAAAACCACCAACCAGCTTACCCACCTGAGGTTGCCATCCCAAAGGCAACTGTTGCCGTGAGTCCATCAGAGATCAGTTCCAATGAAGTAACAGCAACTACAATCCTAGTAGATCTTCACCGTTACATTGAAACGCGACCTTATCTCCGTGGAATACGCATCACTTATCGAAACCTCTCAGGGCCTGACCGCAGGCCCATACAACTTAGCCTGCCTTCATCCTTCCCCGAGTACAGACTCAGAGGACTAAAGCCCAACTGCACTTACAGTGTTTGTGCCAGCCCTCTAGGTGCCGCTAGTGGAGCAGACAGTGTTTGTACTGAGGCACGCACAGCCCCCGAAATCATCAGCATCCCTGATGCCCAGGTGACGGACCCGAGGCTGACTACTATGCTGTTGCCTGCAGCTGCCATTTTGCTCCTGCTGGTACTGATAGCGATAGCACTGGGTGTGGTGTGCTATCTCCGCAGAAAAAGAGCCAAGGGTCACCTGGACCTAGACTGTGAGCCTTCCCAGCTGGAGTTGGATGGAGTCAAGGCTGGTTTGGACAATCTGGCACTACCACAAAAAGAGACCCCAATAATGATTCCAGAACCGGCGGTTCAGACTGGCAGTTTGGAATACGAGGTGTTGCTAATACAGGATCATTGTACGTCAAATAACAATATGTCTTCACACAAGCCTTCCTACTTTTAACAGAAGGTTTTGATTGCTCTGAGTGAAAGATGAACTTTCAAAGACACGTGAGACACGGTGAGCCATCCAGCACAGGAGAACGTGGACTTGTATTTATTTCTGTCTAAGTAGACAATAAACACAAGTAGAAAAGAGTTCTTTAGACTTTAAAGTGTTGAAAGTGCCTCTACATTTACATGCTGCACCCTGCTTCAGGTTCTTCTCCTTTACTGCTGGACTGGCACTGCGTTAGCTCCTAGGCTGCAGAGCTGAAGCTAACGATGTGTGTTGTCACTGGTTAAAAGCTGGGGTAGAGGGACACCCTTATTGTTGTTGATGAAGGAGTGCTAAGTAACTTGGGGTTGTGCTGGATTTACAAGCCCAGGTAAGCACTTTCAGCTAATGTTTTGCTGCATGATGTCACTCCCCAGCACTCGTATCCCCCCCCCCCCCCCCCCCCCCCCGCCTTTTTTGACATGTAAGTCATTAAATGAAGTAGTGCAGAGTAAATAGCTGATCGCTTTGTTTGGCTCCTGTTTTTAAATGTTTTTTTATGCTGTTGTTTTATATATATTATATATATATATGTATGTATGTTTTTTATACTTGTCTGTGTATTGTTATTTGTGCAACATTGTGACTACAGCCCTTCATACCCTGCACCCCCACCTCCTTCTTTTGTGACTAGCAGACAAAACAGCAGATTAAAATCTTTGAAGATTAAAACTCTTATGGCACCAATAAAGTCAATCAAAAGGCTTTGTCCCCAGTGTCAGACAGCCTAAGTAGATGTGAGTCTGGACAGACTCAGGACTAAATCCCCCTACCCATTTAGAGGCTTATTAGCCTACCTCACAAAGGGAGAAAGCCAGCCAGATTACAAGAGTTACAGCAGGAAACAGTTGACAGAAACCCTTTGTTGTTATTCAGTTTGATTCATTAAATAATAAAACTTCCCTTAATCCCTTAAATTTGCCAAATTGAAATAATTACATTTCTCAAGGTTCCAGCTCCATGCTCACAAAAATATCCCTCTCCACTCCAGTTTTAGGATTGTTTCCGATCTCATATCGTACCCTCTAGTGCCATTTCAGTAAAGATGCATAGCAGAGCATTGGTCACGTTGTTGTAACACTACAGGATCATACAGGGACAGAAGAATCAAAACGAATCCAAATCCTGTGCTAGCAAACTAAGCCAAGCACAGTAGTTTCAATTCAGCAGCAACAAATAGACAGATATATTTTATTGATCCCAAGGTGGAAAATTACAGATGTAATGTAACAAACTTGACTCGTTTGTGCATTGAAAAGTACTGACTCCTGCACTGAATTCATCACACAAAATCAACATTTTCACAATCCTAAAATCTCATGATGACACTTCAGCTGAAAAAACAAAAAATGTTATTTATTTGTCACATTAACTGTAAGGGAAAAAGCTCGTCAGTGAACCACAGTTTATGTACAATGAGATACATGGCTCACGACAGTTGTGGTTTTGTTTCTCTACGCAAACTGTGCAGTTTCTCATTGGCCTGAAATGATTTTTTGTTCATCTGCACAAAGCACACCACACAAAGGACAGAGTAGCTTCACAATGAGACTCGCATGTGCAAATGTGATAACATCTGTGATAATTTAAGTACATGCTGTGGCCTGTGCAGAGAACGGCAGACATGGAGTTACTATCACTTATGTGCCTGCGTGTCTAAGAGTACATTAAAACCCAAACAAGTGAACCTAAAGACCATTGAACCAAAGTCTGTGAAACCAACCTGCAGTATTTGCCCTTGGCTAGAGAAGCCACACAGACAACAGCAGACAACAGCAGACAACAGCAGACCAACGCAACTGGAATATTAGCCTGTATTGTAAAATACATTGAAGAAAGAAAAAAAAACTTCAATGTGATTGTCTATTTTTCCCTGTTATTTTTGGGAAGCTCTGTCTTGGCATTTATTGATGTTCATTTTTTTTTATTATTTGTGTGCACTTATTTGTGTAAGTGAAAAAAATGATATTATCATTAAATGAGTTTTGAAAACTTAACACCAAGTTGTCATTCATTGTTCTGCAAAACATGGCCATTTTAAATACAGAATGAATTTTCTTATTTCTTTAGTTTATTTAATTGAGTCCACATGTTGTGGAGAGTTTGATCATGATTGGCTCAGGATTAATGCAAAACTGTCAAGGATTTATATTTTCCAAAATAGCGACTCTTTATTTTAATGTGAATAGTTCAATACAAGCCACATCCACGGAGTCGGTAGAATTTAAAGGGAATGTGTAAACAGTACAACGTGATGGCCATTCCCATATTTTAAATTAAATCTTTGTCACTTCAAATATGCAATAAACACCTTTTAAAAAATATATATTATTATTTAATGTATTATTTAAATTATTAAGAAGAGTATAAATGTTATTATCATCATATATTTAAGAGAATTCTGTAGTTTAGGAACCTTGAGTACACTGACACTACTGTGTCTCACACTCTGCTGCAATATTAATATATGTAAACATGTATTACTGGTATTAGCAGCAGTTGTTGAAGTACTTAACAGGTATACAGGCACCCGTGAATATGGTTTATGGGATTTAGAATTTAAAAAAAAAAATTCAATGACCAACGTAGAAAGTGCCACTCTTCTTCCACAGCACTGTTCAAAGAAATATTATGGGATGTCGGTGAGGTTGTTTGAGGTTCTCTTGTTAAACCAGCAGCGTGCCAGCAGTGGTGACAGTTGTAGATTTACAAGGAGAAAACCAGATCTCCAGGTGATTATCACCTTGTGCCATAATAATGATAATAAAAGATCCAGTTATTAAACCACTTGAACAAACTCGAATGTTTGTTGTCAAAGGCCTCGAATGTCAGCAGCAAGACACCAATGGGAAAAAAACAATAGTTGATAAAGTCAGATAACTGAAGTTAAATATTTATGAATGACTCCAGGAACTCAGCGCTGCCTGCAAACCCGTGCAGACAAAAGCGACCGACCACCCATGTGTTTAATAAGTAGGATGGTGGCAAGGAATTTCAGCAGCATGCATGCACAGACACACCCACATCTGCAAACAAAAACACACGCACACACGCTTGCCAATAGCCTTGAGCTGTTGTGCCAGGTCCAACGCAAACAACACAAACAAATGAAGCAGCAGCACTCATTTTCAGTAAAGTTCCTGGTGAAACCCCAGGAGGTCAACAGCTTCAGTTTTTTAATGTCTTTGGGAATTCTTAATGGTAATTAAAGTCATACACGCACCTTTTTTTCCAATAAGGTTTGGCTGTTCCTGCAGCTCATTTGGAAATAGAACAATGTAATAAGGTGAGTCTAACTGCGAGCACATGTGTGCGTAAATGAGCAGCTCCAGGTAAATGGACACATGTGAGGCATAAATGATGTCAGAATGAAGGACGCCTCCAGCACAAAGTGTGAATGTGCATTGTGGTGCTCTCCTGCCAGCCATCTGCAAATGTTCATGTATGTGAAGTAAACGTAGGAGAGGGAGCGGAGGGCGTGTGTGTGTGTGTGTGTGTGTGTGTGTGTGTGTGTGTGTGTCTGGTATAGCTATACTTTGTCCATAAGAGACTATTTGCAGGTTCCTTTGAAGTGAGAGGGTATTTTGAGACTCAAGTTTGGTTTGAAGTGAGGATTAGAATTAGTGTGAAGTTAAATTTAGGGTTAGGATTATATTCTCAATAGTTATTGGGCTGGAGATGACAGAACACATGTGTGCACAGGCATGCATGTGTTTCTGTTTCTGCTTCCTTTCTTTCCATAAAACACACTATTTAACACCACCCCTCTCCGACACACACACACACACACTCAGAGAAACCTTGTTTCTGGATAGCAGCCAGCTAACACTCCATGCATGTGTTACTCAATGGACTCTATTGTAATGTCAGGGGACTTTCATTTTTCAAAATAATCAGCACAAAAAAAATTCCTGCAAGTCATCAATTAATTTACTCCAGAATAAACAGCTGTTAGTCTTTGGTCGGCTGTTTGGTGTCTAGAACGTTGCCAAGTTGAGGGCGTTGTGAGGGCAGCCAAGGACAATGTGCTGAAACAGCAGGTCACGTGGCTGCAGGACGGTGCTTCCAAAAACAATGAAACAGTGAAAACAGTGCATCACTGAATGGACCAATTAAATGATGACAGATTTCTACATCTAGACCACCGTCCTACTGAAATGATCAGGTGTATGTGGTTTTTCTAATCTGGTTAAACTCACTAGAAACGCTGGTCAGTGTTGTTGTGTTTTTCTTGTTTGTTACTGGAGTCTCATGACATCACGGGTTTTACAGCAATAAAGCATTAGTGTGGATGTCTTTTACTACTGTTTCATTTTTTTAAAAAATCAGTTAAAGATTTTAAGATTTTTTTCACAAGAGGCTCAAAGTAGCACAAACAGTTAGTTTAAAAAGAAAAGATTCTAAGATTTTTTTCACAAAAGGCTCAAAGTAGCACAAACAGTTAGCGGTACTACTGAAACCTACTGAAACATTCTCCAAGAAGTGTTTACATCAGAGAAATTTACATCATAACCTGCTTCTTTCCCTCGTCCTAGAACTTAAATCAATTTCTTTTCAAATATTCTTGAAAATAAAATAAATAAATAAATAAATGGGATCAGATCAGGGCTGTAATTTTAATTTCAGAAATTTTAAGTGTTTCCACGGCTCAACGATCAACAACAATATAATGATCCAACCTTTAGGAGACGTCTGGGAGAGAGACGCGTCCTAACAAGTTTCAGTTATTAAAATATTTGGTTATTAAAATCTGTCACTTTTTTTGAAATATTAACGAATGTCTTTCCCTCACATCTGTCACTACTGCGTCTTTCCACTGGAGCTCATTAGAGTTCATTTAAATTTGAAAAACAACAAATCAAAAGTACAGTTTATGCTCAGGTTTCAACAAGTCTTCCATCGGCCTCAGGTTTCTCTGACCTTTTTTTACTCTCCTAAGGTTTTTATCACAATCACAATCCTCCCGCACCACGTGTGTATGTTCTCCAGTTCTAGAACCATATTAACGGTTTGGGCTTGATGATTAGAGCGGTTTTTCTGTGACCCTGTGTCGTACAGCTGCCTGTCTGCGCCTCCGTGGCTCAGACGCTGCTTCTATGTCAAAACAAAAACGAAGGGAAAGATGAGAAGTGGAGGAATGAAAGAAAAACAGGAAAAAGAAAGGAAGTGTTCAACTTTGGTTAAACCAGGCTTCCGTGGCGTCACAGACGAGTGGACACATGCAGGTCATTTCATGTACGGTTTGGTGGATTATTTCATAGAAAAACAAACAGCAGCATAATTTCCCAAGTGTAAGTATTGAGTTCCGGACTGTGGACGTCATTGGTGTCATTTCAATTCTTTCTCCTCAGTTGGACTGACTTATGTTTACAGTTTATGGAGTCATTCTGAAAACCTAAGTCGGGAGCCAAACACCAAAGTCACCAAATATAAGATCAGAAGATCAGAATTTTTTTCAAATATCTGTTACTTATTTAAATTATATTTTACTGTTTAATAATATATTTAAGTTGTTTGAATATTTATCGATTTACAAGCCTTCTTCTTCTTCTCTCTATTTTGGTGTCTTCTTCTCTTTTTTTTCTCTATTTTACTCCTTTGGAATCCAGTCGTGGCCTGATTGGACGGTTTGATGGGCCGGATTTGGCCAGTGGGCCACGAGTTGATAATCAGTGGTCTAGTTGACATCTATTGTTCGTGTTTCAGAAACAGTGTCTATTTGCTTTAGCCTGTCATGGAGAGATTTCTCTTTCAAAAACAGGTTCCTCATAAGCCTGAGGTGAAACAAGAAAAAAGGAAGACAGAAATAAGTAGACAAAACAATGGAGGTAACATCTGATGGGACAGATCAGGGGAGGGTGCGGGCGAAACAAAGGCATTGTGCAATAATTAAAAGAATAAAAGGACAGGGAGGAGATGGACGCTGGGTCCAAGTACAGCCACGTGCACAGAGAAACTATACTGGGTTTGTGTTTGTGTGTAAAGCTGCAAGTTAGCTCTGGTTTTTACTCTTAGTCCAGATTAGATTATAAGAACGACCTGGTCAGATTTAATATTTAGAACCAGAGTTTTATTCTGCGTGTCTGAATGAAAGAAATTCAATGCAGTGTCCTGACAACACAAGCTGCAGCAACCTGTGTGTGTGTGTGTGTGTGTGTGGGTGTGTGTACACGCGACAGACAGCAGTGGAATTACAGAGCACCTAAACAGAACAGCCTGTCACCGCTGGAACCAAACCCGAGTGTGCTTCTCATTTCAAAGGAATGAAGGGACAGTGGGTGGAGGAACTTCATTTATCCAGAAAAATATAAGCTGAAGAGGATAATCGTATAAATACTAGGGAAGAGGAGGCCGATCACAGCAGGGAGGAGGTGTTGGGCTCATAAAACAGCTAAAAAAAAAGTTTCATAATCACACATGCCAGAGGAGTGTGTCATATTCAAAATAAGTCAGACAGATGAAGCTTTATCTAATTAGATCCTGTTGTTCCAGAATAAGTACATGTCAGTGCTTAATTACCCTCTGTCATCCTACTTAGCACATTATTTTTTCTGATGAAAAATAACTTAAACAAATTACATTTTAAATGCAGCCTTAATTCAATAATGAGAACACTTTGACTACTGAGGTCCACGGTTATGGACAGTTATGGTTAAAATCAAAGAGATAAAAGGCTTCACTAAAACGACTGCAGCCAGGTGGTTCAGTGTCTTAGCCCTCAAAGAGAAAAAGAAAAAAACAAAAAAAGCATTCCCTCAAGTTACCTTTGTCAGCACAACAGATGTGATGAGATGTGATGAAGGTGTTTGACAGCTGTTTATCACGGAGGTCAATAGTTAACGACCAGAACAGGAGGAACTGACTAACGTTACAGGACAAAGACGAAAAGATGAACTAAAGCTAAACTTAAATGAAATGGTGTGCACTAACTTTTCTGGAATATGGAAATACATTTTTACGACGCCTAAACAGAGTAACAATGATGCATTTACATGATGCCTGCAGCTGAAGACTAACACGTGAAGACAAAGAACACAGTATTTTTATACAGCATCCTCCATCACGCTGGCTCTTTACAGGGACCTGTGTGTGACAGACTGTTGGAGTAATATAGTGTGAGTGCAGTTCAAGTCGGCAGCTGCTCAGTCTGGGCACGCTGCTGAGCATTATTAGCATTATTTCCTGTATATGTATTTAACTGCTGCAGCTCCCTGCTGCTGCTAAAGTTTGCCCACAGCTAAATCATGGAAATAGGAAAATGGCAAAAAAAAAAATCTTAAAGTCCAGAGTAGAAATTACAGCTTTTGGATCGTGATCTGAATACTCTTTTTTTTTATCACTCATAAACTACTGTGTGTGTTGTACCTGATCATGAGGCAAAAAAAAAGTCTTGTTTTTTCCCAAATATAGAAGAACACTTCAGAATCCTATATGCACCGGGGTAACTAATGGCTCGGCTCACTTCCTAACATAAATTCAGGAACGAGGAGCGAGGCGGCTGTAGCCCCGGGGTCAGGCATCCGATACATTCTCTTTAAGACGGACACAGACATTCATCAAGCTCTGCAGTGTACACATCCTGCAGTAACTTTCAAACTCCACTGTGCAAAACACATCTGCACATTCCACACTGTTTGTGGCTGCAGCTCCTGTGTAAGCTCAAACTGAGCCCAGCTATGCCGTAACGTGGGTGGGCACACTGTGGGTATGGCTGAGCATGGCAGAAAGGAAAAAACAAAATCCAACTCAGAAGATTTATCAGCACCCAGACAACAGGGAGCACCTCGCATTTTTACAAAAAAAAAGCAGTGCTGTAATAAATCCATGATCCAAATCATTGTGTGTTTGTGTTGTGCTGTGGTTACAAATGTAATGTTAGGAGGGTGGTGACAGGCGTGGATTGTGTTGCTGTAATCCTTTTCATCCCAGTAGGTGCTCAAAAAGAAATCATGATTTACATACACCTCCCACAGGACTGCAGCCCATCCCTTTATCTGTGAGTGCGGCCAATTCTATTTTTTTTTTTTTTTTTTTTACGAGTTTTCTTGATTACCTTCAGACTTTCTGATTCATCATAACATGTGTGGTTGTCATGAGGTAACATGCTAGAAATGTGCTGATTGGAACCCTGCATGTGTTCAGACTCAAGGCCAGTTTTTTAAATTTTTTTGATCCTCATCAGTCACACTAATTCCATTTCAAACATCCTGCTGCCACAGTGATGAGGCCACCTGACCTCTGACCCCTGCATATGACCTCCAACCCTTCGAGAATGGACCATCAACATCCGGCCGTCAAACACCTGTTTGTTAAAAACACAGTGAAGGAGTGGTGTGTTTAAAATTGAGTCATTACACTCAAACACGCCGACGATGATCGGCTAATTCTGTCTGCGGAGGCTCTGGACAGTCACAAGTGTCCGTCTGCTTATTAGGAGTGAGCTGCTGAACGAGAAGCAGAGCAGGATCAGGCTGATTTTCACCGGTGTTTCTGGTAATTAGGGTTTTGGTTTACATTGCCTGCGCAGACACACAGACAGACAGAGACACACACACTTAAGCCTGCGCAGACACACAGACAGACAGAGACACACACACTTGTTGTTGGCCAACAGTAAAGCAAGCTAATTAAAAAAGCAAATAAAACACATTCACGTGGCCTAGTTTTAAACGACAGGTATTGTGATACTGTGTGGTGAACTGAAGGCAATAAAATACTAATACTCTGAATGACTTGGACCTGAACAACCTCCTTTATTAAATTCTTATTTTCAACTGATCCCTTCTGGTATGGTACAGCTCTGTGCTGTAGGAAACCCTAAACCTTTGACCGCAGACTTTGGCAACATTAAATACAACAACTACGATCTATGCTCTCAGTAGCAGGTCTCATTCATGTTTTTCCTAAGTTGACAGGGAGGTAAAAAGGAATCAAACAAATTCAATGTCAAAGTTCACTGTCAAGACATTTCACCAGTAGTATTCAACGCAGTATTTCTGAGAAACATGGTAGCAACATCGCTAGAATCAAATTCTAGTCTCTGAACACCAAAGAGTATCTCGTAAAAACTGCAGTACCAACCCATTGCAAATACTGCAAAAACTCTGAACTGCTTCTGTCCCACTCATCTCTGCCAGTCTGCTTTCTGTTAATGACCAGGATGTGAGTTTTGAAAAGTTTGACGACTCAGTGGAAACCAGGGCTCGTTTCCACGGAGAAACTTGGAAGCTAAAATGTCACTGATTCCAGTGCTAAATTCCACATCACTGGTGTGGAAAGGTTTTAAACTCAATCTGAATAATGGAGCAGAATCCAGTAACGTGAGCTATAATCTGAAATGTATATTTAATGAGTGTGGAACTGAAGACTGTCAATAACTAAAAACAAGGCCACCATTCCACACAGTTAGCCCAGCCGGGAACAAAAAGGCTACAATATTCTGCCAACAAAAACAGCATTGACCAACTTCGCCAGCGTTCCTCTTTTTAAAGTAGTGACGCAAGACACTTTATGAAAGTGCAAAAGCTCCTAAAGTTTAACAGTTGTCGCTTAAATTTAAATTTAGCTGAATACCAAAGAAATTGCTGAAGGAAGCAGTGTTTTATTTGGAGGTTGAGGCGGAGGTAATATATAAATCAGGAACACAAAAATATAGCAACTGTTAGCACAAGTTTTTTCGACAAATGCTTTGGATACATTTCATTAGTATCCGCTTTATTTAATTATCAAGCTGCCTCATGAACATCCTACGCTAAAAAGACCTAAGAAATGAATAAATGAAATGAGAGAATAAAAGAAAGCTCATGCACAATTTGTACTTTAAAGCTAAAACTCCCCCAAAACAACCTTTAAGTACAGGCTCACTTCACAACAGCTGACCTCTGATCTGATCCAGCTGCAGTGACAGATGCCAGAGGCTACTTGCAAACCACAACAACTGTCCGATGGTCACAGCTGGAGTGGCTGCTACATGGAGGGTGGTGTGTTGGGTTGGGTGGCGCTCCTATCATTACAGGATAGTGAGAAAGTAGCCACCACACTAGACAAACATAAACAGGGGCACCCTCTGGGCAGGCTGACGCCACGTGCCTATGTGGATGCCTGCCAGCCTGGACTGCGGCCTGGGGGCGGGGTGTGGACGCAGCAGCCAACCACCCTTCCACAGCACCCCATATCCACGGGTTCGTTTCCCAGTGGAAAGTCTGCATCAGCCTGCAAGAGAGGGTAGCGATTCACCAGACCCCCAGCTAATGTAGCCAACACTCACCCAAGTGACCACAATCTAAATGTGTCTTAGAGGCGCAGCAGAAAATATCGTTACTGTGGGAAGAGAGGAAAAGAAAGGATATGAGGAGAGGTGGGGAGGGGGGTTGATGAAAAGACACATGTCAAGATCAGGACAAAATGATGGATGGATGACAAAAGACTTGTGTTGAATGAAATAGGCAAATACTGAGAGCAAATACTGTGGAATCTGATTCAGGACTAAAAGATGGATGGATGTTTCTGGCAGCTCAAAGATGTGAAAGAAAAAGAGGGTCTTTACAGTACAACCACCACATTTTTTCCTTCCAAAGGGATATAATTTTCACGAACCCACCAGAGGTCAGAGGCAGAGCATGTGGTGCCAACTCCATCTCAGCTGCCAACACTTTTCCCCCAATTTCTCCATTTGTCTCTCTTTCCTTCTGTACCCATCTTTACCAGTCTCTGCCTCTGCCTTCATTGATTTTTACTGGGACCTAATCCAGTTCTGGACGAGGACGAGCTTTGGTCTGGTTTTTAGAGGATTTGTCTAATTCCAGTTCATGTGTCTTTCACCGTTGTTTCACCGGTGTTGATTGTTGGAGCATGTGGTTGGCAAACTGAGGCCACATATGGGCCAGATTAAAAATAAATTTAGACACTCTAGGTAAGGCAGAAATATATATATAGATATAGATATAGATATAATATATATAATTATTCAAAGATACAAATGCATAAACATAATTAACAGAGCAGTAAGGATACTGCTCATTGTTCACACAGGAGTTTAGCTTAGATAGCATATAATATCCAATAAAAAGCAAAGCAATATAACAGCAATACCACTGGTGAGAAGCAGGACATGAAACACAGTAAAAGCTTCGACTCCTTTTTTATCCAAACTAAAATTTCACTTGCACTAAATGTAATTCTCCTTAAAAGTACTTCGTCAAAATGAAGAAAAAAGGAACAAAACCAGAAATAAAAAAACCTTAAATAATCACAAAAAGATACACCATCCAAAATGTTTTAGACTTGTGACTTCTCGTAAAACCAAACACAGCAGCGGTACAAAGAAAGACCAGCACAAAAAAGATGAGTTCATCTTCGTCCATCTCCAGTTAAAAAGATATACTGACAGCAAGTGAAGGAAAGTGAAGCTCACAGCTGTGGGTCCAACAAAGCCTCACAGCAGCACTGGAGCGTGGACGGACCATGATGGCCAGGATGTGAGGAGAACAGCGAAGAATAATACAGAGCACCTCAGCAACACACACACACACGTGTAAACCTTTTTTTTCCTCGTTCATCCATCATGGCAGACATGTTTTCAGTCCACCACTGAAGGTTTTGTCCCATTTTCACCACTGAGGCAGGTCAGAGTAAACAGCCCAGCAGCAGCTCACCTGCTTTGTCTGCTCTAAGAAACAAGCGGGCGTTTCAATATTTTCCTGCAGCAGCGCCTGCGTCTTTCTCTGTCCTGCTCCTTTGGTCCAACATGTCTGTCTAAGGTACTCTGTGAGGCAGTTACCTTTTCACCCTCTCTCTGAGACCGGACTCAATACAGCTGTTATTAAAGAAAGAAGGACTGAGCAGGATGGAGTACATAGTTAATTTGACACTACAGCTGGTTAACAATGAACAATGTACAGAGGAAAATACGTTGTTTCTGAGTGTCAACGTCAATTTAGGACAGGGTTCATCAACAGATTCCAGACCAAGTAACTGTGAACTGATGGCAGCAGGGACTCCTGTTATATACAAAGGTACTGTACGTAACTGGGCCAACAGAACACCTGTGTACCCCGTAGGCGTTGCAAACCCCCTATTTAAAACATCCTAGGTATGGGAAAGTGACACGGACAGAATGGAATAATAATAAAAAAAAACAAAGAGCAAAGATTCAGAAAGTGTATGAGATTGTTATCCTGTTAAAGTATCATCGAAGCCCTGCTGCACTGGACGACACGGATGATTAAGTCACTGTCGCTCCACCTGTCAAACCCTGCTGAGTGATGATGAATACTGTTTGGTGATGGTCTAAGTGTGCTGAAAAATGCAGCGTCCAGGTGTGTGTGAGTGTGTATGGGTGTGTGTGTGCGTCACAGAGGGAATGCAGCCCCTCCAGCTTAAAGAGAGAGAGAGATTGGGGGTCATTCTCTCTGTAAAAAAGGACCAGGACTAAATGTCTGGTACAATGATCACATGCTGTACAGTATGTCTGGACAGCTGCTGTTGAGGCTGATGCCACATTAGCAGATGTTCAGGTAATTACTGTGAATTAACAGGCGCTACAGTTTTAAAAACTAAACTAAAGCTCCAGGCAACAGTGATGAGGCTAAAGCATTTCACTGCTCTCAACGCAGTAGAGTCCAGGATAAGAGGAGAAACACACTTACAAACTGTTTCTGGTTCTGACCATTTTGAGATCAAACCAGGCCTCTGAAAAAAAAGTTTCTTTGAGCAGTTTTCTTTGGCAGAAAAATGTGGTGAAAATGTGCTAAAAGACAAAAAAGAATAAATACTTTGGGAAGAGCAACATCGTTCTTGTGTGTCATCATTATTCAGACCTGAGGACAGATTCAAAAATGTATCTCTGCTACCAAGCATCGTAACTTAAGGTCTACTTTGTACGACATCTTTTCACCTAAGAAAAAATGTGGACAAAGACCTGCACCCTGACTTTTGATAAACCGTGCAATTGTCCAGACCCCCCCCGCCCCCCAGGGACATCCTGACAAAGAGTCCCTACAAAGGTTGACTGACTAATTGACCTTGCTGGAATAACGTCAGCTGGCCTCAAACAGAGGACCTTCAGTTGATGTTAGAAAAGGTAGGTCTCCACAGGTTCCTCAAAGAGCACACAGACTAAAGACCAACTGGAGATTTCCCTAAGGGTCCTCCAACTTTTCTTCTCCCCTCCTGCTCTAACTAGGTTTGCACAATGGGGAAATTATTTCTACTTTCCCTTTCATTTTCCTCATTCAACAACTCCTCAAAGTATTCCTTCCAATTTCTTTAATCTGCTCACCCTGAGAGCCCTCGCGGGGCCTCCCTCACAGAGCAGCAAAGCAAAAGCAAGAAGGACTTGCAGGTGCAGGGCGGCCTTTGTTGTCATAACATGAACGACACACTCATAACACGACTCCTTCGTTCACTACACACAACTCAAACTCTGCTTGACAATGAGTGTGTAAAAACAGAGCAGTGAGTCATGTGAGAGCACACACACACACACACACACACACACACACGATAACCACCACCACCACCACCAGCAGCAGCAGCAGCTTGTCTCAGCACTTTTATGATTAAACTAACCATGGCATATTACCACTGCTTCACTGACGCTGACATGTTTACACAGTGTAGGCAGCTGAACAAAAACCCATATTAGAAGTGACATCAACGAGTGGCATGTGTCCAATCAGATGATGACCAATCAGAAGTTCTCTCCAATGAAGAACTTCCTTTGTTTCCATTCAGGTTCTTTCTCAGGTTTTCCCTTTCAGACGGCAGACCTGCCAGGGACGAGTCCAGCATCGCTGCTTTCCATTGTGGAAACGATCGTAAAAGAGAACACAATGAACAGACGGCCCACCTTGCCTGCTTTCTGTGTTAAGGAAAAAGTTTGCTCACTCAAGCTATATTTAAGAAACGAGGACAGTCAGGCTGGTTCCCTATAGTTCCAGATGTGCATGGGTGATGTGAAGATACGACGCATTAAAGTTACTCCAGAGAAAGTGCCAGAGAGGCAGGAGCAAATATGTCATAGTTGGTTGAGTTTGGCTCTGATATAAAGAGTTGTGTTTTTTACGAAGGTCTTGGCAAACATGATCAGCTGTAGGAACTTTGTATTTACCTTTGGACCAGAGAAGAGTAAACTTGAAAGTTAAGTTCCACATCATCCCTGATCAGGTACAGTGTTTAAATAGAGTTTGTGTTTGCAGTGGTATTTTCTGTTGACATAGAGTCTGCTGAGCCAGAGAGGAGAGTCAAACAAGAACACCTGAAGGCAGCGGCAGGAACAATATCACAGGTTTATACAACAACATAAAGGAGGAGTATGTTAAAAAAGTAACAGAACAGAGTGGCACAGAGTGGGACCAGCAGCATCAGGCATCCAGAACCATGCCAGGTCAGGAGGTTCCTCAGGTACAGGACTGAGCCTGTGTATTAAAGGAGCATCCGCCAAAGTCTGTGCAAACAAGAAGCAGACTTTTCTTTTCTTGATATTTTTTGTAGGACATTTCCCTGGTATTATTAGCCGTGTCATACAGTAGTACTACAGTAGTACCCCAGGCACCTAATGCACAGACAAGCGTTCATTCCAACAGTGGTACTTCACCCAGACTACTTCTTTATCTAATGTTTTAAACAGAGCAGAGAGAGGAGCATGTGTCAGTGTGAGAGAAAGTGAAATAATGAAAAGTGAAAATGATGCCAATGAATTGATTAAATTAAACATTTCCTGCATGTGAATAATTTTAATATGTATCTTGTGTTTTTACTGACGTGAAACAATAAGAATAAAATATACTTCTTCATGTAATTCTATACCATTTAGAAAGTATTTCAAACTCTTTAAGTAGTAATTTCCTCTGCAATTAAGTGGCTGGAAGGTTTTTGTAAATCTCAATATATTGTTTTTTTTGTTGTTGTTGCTGGTAAAATGATGAAAATGTCTGTGTTATTGTTTAATGGAGACCCTGCTCTATGGGCTCAGGACAGCGGTACTGTATAAGACAGTCCATCACAGACTTGTGCACTTGATGCCAAAAACATTAAAATATGGGTTGGAGCGAGTTTTTTACCAGTGGAAAGTCACATTAGGGGCAATTTAAATTGCTGTTAAATTTAATTTGATGTCAGTCTTTTTATTGGAATTCCGTGCAATCTGTGAACTGCACCAAACTGCACCAAACTGCACCGTGACATGTGATAGTAACTGTCACATGTTCCCGTCTCTGTAAAACACATACAGATCACATAACAAGCTTCAACCACAATAAATACGATGGCATTTCATGTTGACAAATAAGTGAAGGCTAGAATGACCACAAATTGAATCTTCTGCCGTGTAACTGAGGGGCAGCATCTGTCTCTGCATAAACAACCCAGGCCTGTCTGCGTGCATCAGTGGAGCTCTATATTGCTCTCTTTGTACACTCTTTATTCTGTGTACGGCTCTGAGGTGTGCTGTGACAGGGTGCCAATCTGCAGCAGTCCCAGAGGCACCGGCGGGGCCAGGCTGCAGGGCAGCGAAGGGCGGGGTACGAGGCAAAGGAAACCATCTACTAATGGGAAACACACTTCTCTCCGTAGCTCAAATCACTCTTTGTACCACAGCAGAGGGAGGTGGCAGACGTCCAGGAGGTGACTGGCGTCCAGAAGCCAGGCAATGATTTAAAAACGGGAGCTCAGCTGCGTTACGGTTCTTGATTCTTGTGAAAAGGCACTACCACGAGTCTCCTTAAGAGGGAAAAGTTGGGTCTATAAGAAAAGTAATGTGAGATAGTAAGGCTACAAGGACAATTTCAATCTAAAAGGCAGGAAATTAAAAAAGGGAAAAGACTGAAGTAACTGAATAATTGAAAAACAAACAACAAGAAATAAAATGCTTCTTCAAGTTTTCGAGCTCATGGGTTTGATTCGCTGCTCATTCACAGATATTATTTCCACAAACAGTGTTTATTCAAGTCAAAGTATTGCATCCAAGTGTTATGAATTATGTTGACATAACTTCAGGCCCGCATCCTCTGCAAATCCAGCCATTTACTCGACTCCGTCAAACACTCAAAGACAGAGAGGAAAGTGCTGAAAAGGGCTGGAGATGCCCTGAACGACTCTGAAGGCTTTGGTTAGGGCAGGGATCCCAAATGTTATTGCCACTGCATTTTTTAAATGGGGGGAAAATTCATTTTTCCAGATGTCTGAAAAAAAAGCAGTATCTGCAGCTGCATCTGCAAGTCTACTGCAGTTTTTACAGAAAATGGAAAATGAAGTTTGAAACAACTTAAATATCTGATCGTAGTAAGTTTCAGGAAAATGATAAATGAAAAGAACTTCAATTTGTGAGTCTTTTACGCAGCTTCTTTAACAGCATTTACCATTCAAACCCGGCTCACGATGCCCGAGCAGCTTTCCTTCACAAAGCTTCGCTAGTCCACCAAACATGAATTTAAACCAGAGACCGAAGGTAAAATAAGCAAAAGTTAAAGTTAATGGGGGAGAAGAAGAAGTTGAAAGAGAGATTTTTTTTTCTTATTTTTTCTTCTGTGGCGAGTTCACACAAAAGGGTCCTTCTGATCCCTGGAGTGCCGAGCACATACCTGCGGGATGAAATCAAAACCCTCTGTGAATTATATTAAATATCCCCTGCCAAACGCTCCACATACTTCCATGTCTATTTCACCAGCTCTGAAAGGCTCCATTAAGCTTTGCGCTTAAACAAAAAAGGGAAAAAAAACAACTTAATTTGAATTCCATACACCGGCAGCTTCAAACCCCCTCCGTTACCATTTCATCTGTAGAAAATTGAAGGGAAATGTGAGAAAGTCAGAATGTCAGAAACACAGAATCTGGGGTACGGAGACAAAAGGTCAAAGAGTGGGTTATAGGAAGGATTCCCTGAAGGACCGCTGCTTGAACAGGTTAAACAAGGCCAGCGAATAACAGGACAGCTGATCTGTGTGTTGATCACATGGACTGAAACAAAAGCCGACAGCTGCTGCAAAAGAGGTGTAATGAATTACAAAAAGGTTGGGTTTTTCTTCTCACTTTACATGAAAAAAAACAATAACACCATAAAAAAAACAAAGAGGGAATTTCTGATTTCCTTCCTTTTCTTTTTTCTTGAGCTGAATCTCAGAGTGAAAGCCCAAATGACTAACAGATTCCAGACAGCGTTTCAACTGTCAGACCAGAGACCTCAGGTTCTTTGACGGAGCGTGTGTGCGGTCACATCTTAACCCTGCACCCTCCCTCCGCCCCCCTGAGGTCGACCAGGAGAGAGGTTACAGCAGCAGGACTATGACACGGCCCGGAAGATAATTTCAAGATTGGAGTTTTTATGTTTCTCTCTCCACCTGAACCAAACAACAAAGCTTACGTTACTCCCTGACACTGAGCACAGTAAAGAGACCAAGGTCAAACTGTTGTTGAGACTTTCTGCTGCAGTTCCAGGGCTGGTGAGCTGTGCCGCAGCTGCACCTAATCCCCACAGGGGGGGGCTTCAGCTGGGACTGATTTTAAAGTGCCTGCACTGTGCACACAGAGAGGGGGGACCGCTCCATAAAAGCTGGTTCCCTTTTGGGGAACAGGCCTCTTCTCAGTTCTCGTGATTAAAGAGTTTTGCTCAATTGCTCACAATAAGAAAACTGGGTTCTAGTCTCAGAGGAGAACCTGGTGGAAAAACACTGAAAATCCACTAGGAGTTTTGGGGGAATGTATAAGAGAAAACCTGAGGACTTTTTCTCTGCACTAACAGCACGATGTGTCAACGTTACTTCCTTCTAAGATTGAGTTTTTCTGTAACCCATGACTGGGTTGAGCAAACAGTGGGGTCAGGTCTCCTGGGACAGACTTATGTCTCCCCTAATTGTCAGGCTAGATGGTGTGTGTGTGTGTGTGTGTGTGTGTGTGCAGAGGTCAGAGAAATCACTTCTAATAAGCTCTGTGCCACAAAGGAGACACAGCTGAACAGGAAGGTAAAGATGACAAGTAAAGGAGATCATGTGTTTATTGGACGCTCCGGTGTCTCTGCTGGTGAATGATGCGCTTCATATTTAGCCCTAGATTTTAAAACGTGTTAAAATTTTAATTTTAATAAAGCATATATGCTACAAGTTAAAAAAAATAGTTTGGCCCAATGGCTACAAAATTCTGGGCTACAAGTCAAAATATAAGTTTGGCCCAATGGCTACAAAATTCTGCAAAAATGGATTACAGCTACCTGTGTGAGAAGAGAATAGAGGGGAATCATTTTCTATGATTTTTGGACAGTTGTATTTGATGCTGCTCTAGCATTTCTATAAAACTGTTGCATGTTGTGTCAGTAGAACAAGACAAAGAAACTCTGGCCTCCAGATGGTGGGCTGTCATAAAATGTAGGCCCTGAACAATTACTACAGTACTGAACTGTAATACTGCAGTACAATATCACAGGTTTACTGTTCTTGTACTTGGAGAGAGACGAAGAAGAAGAAGAAGAAGAACAGCTGCAGTAAGTGAGGACTCACACCAGAGTGGATGAAAGGTCTGAGGCTACCATTTTGTCATGCTGAATCATAACTAAATGAACCCTGGAGAACTCGCTGTCAGCCTCTTAGCACCATTACAAGCTTCCACCCTGGCTGCTGTATTAACTCTCCAGAGTGTAACCGCTCAGTGCCGATGATGAAGTGCCCAGGTTTGGAATCATTATCCTGACATCCCGGGCATTTACACGGCAGGCTGTTTGCAATCGTGCCAGGTTATAAAGTTCACTGATTGCAGCTGGTAATTAAGCTCATTATTGTAATTCAGGTTTATGGGCCAATAGCAGGGAGGGTGGAGGAGGAGAACACATGCTGCTCACCAAGGTCTCCCTGTGCAGCCTGTATGGAAAAGAGGCCTGCAGTAATAACTACCTTCCCTCAGTTAAAAACACTCCATGTCTCCGTTATTCAGTCTCCATTTCAACCCCAACCAAAAAATAAACATATCCCCTTCATTATTCTCCATCCAAATTATATTCCACCCACAACCCCATTTCACTGGCTGCAGCATCGGGGCCTCTTTATATTGTGTCACTCCAAAGAAAACAGTCCTACTGGATGTTGTGGACGAGCAGCGCAAACCTGATACAAGCCAGATCGCTGCTCCAATTACACACCATGTTTACCGCCGACGTTATAATTCAAAACAGACAAACTTCATCTATATGTGCACATCAGACTGACTTCGGCCTCGGGGTTAAATCTGTCAGACGCCGAAGAAAACGAAGACAAATTCTTTGTTTGCACGTTATCTTTTTTTACACCCGTGTCTTCGTACAAACAGAGGCCGGCGCTGAGGAAGTGCTGAGCTAACAACCGAATGACCCACACAGAACCCACCACCGTACATGTCACTCGAGGACAGTCTGCTGCCGAGCTGACCAAATGTGGTGCCCTATTCTAAAAAAACACACACACAACATAGTCAGATACTAAATAAATAGTGTCTGTGATGACTGGACGGAGGCCCAGACCTGAGCCACAACAGTATTATAGAGCATCGATTAAAAAAAGACAGAAACTACAGTAAATACCCTCCAATAATGACCGTTTTCAACTTACTCATTACCCACAAACCAGACGCTGTACGTAGCTATCAGGGTCTGCTGGTTGCACACTGAGTGATTTATCCAGCTCTTAAATATGACAGGATAAAAAGTAGTGAATAGATTTCATCCTCAATTTAACTGCTGAGGCCCTGTTTATTTTTCAGATTGTTTTGAATGCTTTCCTCCGCACACAGCCTTTGGCCTGAGACGCCGGCTGAAAAAGCAGCTGGAAAAGTTCCGGAAAGAAACTTGGTCAAAGCTGCAGGAGAAAGAAATTAAATGTGAAAAAGGGCAATTAAACTGCGAGCTAATGACTGGAGCCTTATTTTAGAGAAGGTAGTAGTGGAGTAGCATGTGGAGTACATTAAACAGCAGGTGATCGCTCACAACATGGGCTATATATTTTTACAGATACACATATATATAAATATATATATATAGTGTTCATAACTAGTGACATTTACTAGTGACAAACGTTTTTCCTATGCAGGTCAAAAGAATAAATTAAAAAACAATTTAAAAAAAAATCAATGGCAGCATTCAAAGCAAAGCTTGTATCTGTCGTTTGGCCGTTACCTGTTTTCTATCAGTTCAAACATCTGACCACATCTGTGGCCTTGGAAGTGATAGCTCTGTGACACACCATCCCAGCATATGGTAGTAGGATTAAAAATGATGTAAGACAGGACAGGGAGCAGACGGGTCAGCACACACCCTGGAAATTACCATAACCCTGAATGAACAATAACAAGATTTCAAAGTGACTTCTATCAAAATACGGCAAAACCTCGTTCAAGGCTAATGAAATGGGTTTAATAATTGCAAGATGATCTGCTTCAATAGCGTGTGTGAGATTTAAGTGTAGACAGATTCATAATCCAGACGGTCGCTAGGCAGAAAGAAGTCAGGAATGTTCCACAGCTTGTCCCCAGATGAGTGGGACAGCTCAGGAAAACAGTCCTCCCACTGACCCTGCTGGTACATTCTGTTTGAGTTTCACCATCGCCATCATCATCACACCTGCAAAACAGTGGCTGGAGCTTCTAAAGTAAACTTCAGCATTCATCTGCTTCAGGCACCAGGGAAACAGCCTTTCCTGTAAAATCAACACTTTAACGACATGGCCTTCTGCAGACATCACTCCCTGATACTCATGTCATTGCTGGATTTTTCCAGACACATGACTCAGCTGTTTTTCTAATAAGAAACTTTAAAAAATGTGGCATCAGTGACATCAGATAACCCCCATTTCCACGGCTGCTGCGCCACAGCCAAACAATGCGGTGGATTCCAAAGAGGCACTCAGAAGGGCGGCTATCTGTCTCACTCCAAAGACGGAGGAAGTGGAGGAAATGGAGATGAGCTGCAAACATGAGGGCAGAGCGGAGGTTGTTATTGAGGACCCTGCTGTGTCAACTCTTAAATTTCTCTCCCGCTTTCTCACAGACAAAAAGCAGTAGAAACAATGACAGTTTCTCTAGATGACTCCAGGGCTAATTTTATTGCACGGAAACGTACAAAAATCCCAGGAGTTCACCTTTAAACTCTAATGCCGTCACTGATAATTTGATCTGTTGGAACAATCTCTGAGAAACCTGTGCAGAAGTGACAAGTGGATTTTGAGCAGCCGTTCATTTCTGCGGGGTGACATTTGTGAAAATAAATAACTTTAATTCACAGTGTGATGCATGACCTGCTAAAGCCTTCATGTCTATTTCTTTTAGATTTGGCCCGGCCTCCTGTTTATGAGCAGCAGCCCTCGCCCCCGTTCTCTTCATCCTTTCATTCCTCTCCCCTCTGGACTACAGCCACACTCCTGCTCTCCTCCAGTCCTTGGCAGCCGTGTTTGGAAAAACAAATGAAGCAACTGGAAAAGGTCAGGAGGAAGAATGATGGTCCGTGAGCCGAGGGGAGACGTGTCAGTGTGTCTACTGCTGCCTGACCTTTCGCACTTCTTATGGACAGAGGGACACGGAGCTGGCGGGAGACTCCGTGTGTGGCTGTGACCCTGAAAATAGCAGCGATGTGCACCAACAGTGTCGGAGTTGTCAGAGGTCTGACCGTCTGTCCAGACCTACGGCCTCGAGGAAGCTGCGCTATGTGCGGAGGCCTCTCCATCCATACATCATCACACAAGAGCCACACACAAACCACATACCACACACATGTGCTGTATGTTCTTCGTCAGACGTGCACACACACAGTGTAACTCTGTTTCAGACATGACTGGGCCAGTCAGTGACTGTTGGCGGTGCTGGATGCTGAACTCACCCACTGGAAGTGCCGAGAGACAGGGAACTGACTGACTTGCTGAGCTGCCGACTGTCCCAGAGCTTCACCTGCTGGCTACGCATCTAGACAGAAGAAAACACAGGACACCAGAGACTGATGTAAAAATAATAATAAAACAGATCACAGTACAAGGATTAACCTATAATTGACTGTTTTTCATACAGCGGCCAACACTGTACGGTGTAGTCCAAATATATATATAAAAACAAGACAATGATGTCAGGTTTTCGGAGTCAAAATAACATTTATAAATTGTGTTTGTATCTTGAGCCAAACGTGGAATCATTTTATGCAGGTTCCTTAGAAAACTGACATTTTTAAATGCTGCCAAACTATCAAACTTTTAAAGAAAACAGTGACTGAATTTGACTGTTTGATTTTTACAGTGATGATGTCACGGCTCACACGTCCATGGGTCTCCATGTTCCTCACCATATTAAAGCCTGTGGTCAGGAGAAGGTCGTCTTTGGTCCAGAGAACGCGTGAGTCCTTGTTGCTTTCTAAACATGTGGCGCTCTGTGAGGGACAAAAACACAGAGAAACATCAACTCACCACAAACACAGAGAGTAAATCGATATCTGTCAGATCATCTGACCCAGTTCCCAATGTCTCATGGATGAACCCTGGCTTTAAACATAACCTTGACGTCTACTTCAAGATAAAGACGGGCAACGATGAGTGAATGATTTGAAGGTGGAGTAAAGAGACAGAGAGGACAGACAGGACTATTCTGGGGTGCCTCTGACAGACGTCTGTACTGGAACAGAACAGGACTTGTTTTTGTTGATGTAGCAGACACGACGGCTTCTGCCCCGGGTGCAGCTTAGATTACCACGCAGCCCCGGTGCATCTGCGTTTGTGCTAATGCCACTGAGGCTGCGTGCATTACTGCGTTTCCATGGGGAGCATGTGTCAAAACAGCAGTGCCAGAGTGGGGTTTGAAAAAGTGGCCTTCACACACACAAATGAGACGTTGTGTTTGTGCCATGAATAACCGGAGGTGTTGACACACGAGAATGTCTGGAAAGAAAATGTGTAAAAGAAAGAAATTAAGGAAGAAAGTAAGTTAATGAAGCATGAGTCTGAATGTACTGCACTCAACACTGGGCAGGCTGCAGATGATAAATGAACCCACTCGTACGTGTTGGGAAAAGTTGTGATAAAGATGACCGAGGACGGCTGTTGAATTGTCAATCAGCGGCTGAAAAGAGCCATTAATCTGTAAGTGTTAAAACTCAGTGAATGATGTCATTTGTAGCTGATCAGTCAGGAACCATGTTCTTGTAACATCTCACAGCTTCTGTCAGCAACAGATGTCTCTATCTCTATACTGGAGTTACACTGAGTTTACCCAGAATACACCACTGTCAGCAATAAAGGTTTCATGAAACAGTACACGCTGTTCCCTAATCCAAGTGTCTCACATGATTTTTATTGTCATTTTTATGGTCACACTAATCCAAGAGCAGTGCTACTGTATGGCTGTGCACAGCAACCACACCGCACTTGTCATCGTTGACACTACGCTCAAATTCAAAGCATGTACAGGACATATAAATACTAGAAAACACTGAGCATTTCGTTGACCTTTTTCTGGGTCTTTCCCACAGACCTTTCATAGGTTAGCTGATAAGAGTGATGAATATTAGTTTATTAGTTTCATTGATTTCAACGTAGTGGAATTTAAAGAGTTGACTCCCTTCCCTGCGAAGAATGCGTCACTGCAGCTTCTTCCTAATAGATAAAGTTCTACGGCGTGTGAAAATGAGACAGAGTTCAGGAGAGGTCGTTTCTACGTCAAGGACATGTGGACGCTGAAAAGTCATGTCCTTCGCATCGATGAAACAAAGTTTTACTTGTTATAAGTACACAGTCTGTTACATTTATAGAGTTTTGATAACATGACTGGCTGTGTACAAACTGAATGAATACTGTACTGTACTCATGTATCATTTTTCTTAAAGAAATACAACATTTTTGTGCTGAAAACAATTCACCTTTTTTTGTCACACCAGTGGCTTCAAATAAATTTACAGTCTCAGCTATAAGGGAACTGGACTGGGACTGAGAGGAGAAAGAAACATCAGCTGACATTTAAAATACGGTAAAATCAGGTATGCACTTCTGCGCCTCCCTCAGTGATGATATATCTTCGTCCACACCCATCTGTATGTTGTACAGATGTTTTCTGGCTCCTGGTGAGCTCCCAAACGTCTCCATCCACATAGGAAGGATTGACCTAGCTCCTAAAAAGTTATGTTACCAGAGCACGATCTTAGTTGACAATAAGTCCCAGGTTGGATAAACACCTATGTCACGACTGAGGATAAATTTTCTGCTTGCAGCTAGTCAGGACGCGCCACGCAGGTAACTGAGATCATACTTTCCTTGATATGTCCACACAAGTGAGTCTGCTTAAAACAGTCTGCAAGTATAACAGAGATTTAGAGTAAACTGAAATTCCAAAAACAGCGATAGAGCAGGTTAAAAAAAAGAAACTAAATCAAGCGTGTTATGATCAGCCATGGACGTAATTCACTGCCACTGAGCTGTACAACGTCAGCTTCACCGTCTGATTCCCTTCCAAGGAGAAGACAGTACTGGCATTTTGACCAAACAAGGACCAAGCCGAGCACAGACTATTTTAATCAGCGTCATTTCTGTTTAGGAATGTTGTTTTTTTTTAGGATCATCACCTGACATTTGTAATTCAGGGTTACAGCATAATTCACCTACGGGACAAAATCTTCAACTGGAGACCATAGAGAACCATCATTTGGACCAGCGTTGAAGCATTATTTGTTACTCATATACAAACATTTAGATAATAAGGAACACAGTCAACATGGTGTAAAAAGTCAGAGGGGTAACGTTCTGTGATGTTCGTCCATTAGCAGGATAACTGGCATCAGGTGGACCAAGTCTTTTTCTTTCAACACTGTATCCTGCAATAATCATATCCATGAAAAATATCTGCTATTATGTTGTAAACATAAAAACACACAAAAAGTAAGCGGAAAAAAAACAAGACCTACAAAGAAATCCAACTTGTGGAATAACAGGTGAATTCAAAAAAATATCTATATCTAAACTGTTGGATAATAACCCATATTGTACAGAGTGTTTTAAAAAATATATTTTTATGAGAAATGTCAGTCTGGGGGAAAACGGCTCCATAAAAAGCCACATTTATTCTGGTCTTTACACCTGGTATAGATAAAAAGACAAATTTGTCCTTCAGGAAGGTCAATAAAAATAACAGTAAAACTACAGTATACTGCCTTTCTGTGAACCTTGCCTGGAGCAGCAGACCTACTTTTGCCATTACAGCATCCCTCAGTCCTTCACTCTGCTGCTTAGGCCAACTCCAGGCATGGAGGCGAGCAAACTGGCCCGACATTCCTCCCAACAGACAAATGCTCTCGCAAACTCCATATATTGCACCGCCGTGATGTCATGCTCCATCCGGATCTGAAGGCACGTGCAGCAACGGAGCCGTTTAACAAAGATGTCATCAGGCCTTGGCAGCTCCAGCAGCAGAGGTGGAGCTGAAGTTTAAGGCGTTTGTGTTCGGTTTTCACTCACTTTTTCCCAATAAAGAGTAAGTCAGTTTAAAGGAGCGTAACACAGGCGTCACAGAGCAATGCAAGAGCGGGGCAGCCAAAGGACAACACATCTGGACCTTTGTATTTATCTGATGTCAAAAAGTATCTCTCCCCTGCACTCATAAATTTAACCAAATTCCATTCACCTTAACCCCCCTCCTCTCCTTTCCTCTTCTCTCACAGCTGAACCTTAACGCCATGCTACAAATCGATCGTGACATACAAGAAAACAGAGAGAGAAGAAAAGCAGAGAAACACGGAAGAATAAAACAATAACAGAGGTTATTCAACCTTATGGTATTCAAACAGAAGGAAAAAGAGACCAGAGAAAGAGTTTATGACTTGACAGAATCCACACAGGAGGTGTTAAAAAAAAAATCCTTTAACTCTGCTCGACTGGCTCACACACATAATAAAGTACAGGAAATGACAAAACATCTGGAGATGGAGTGTTAGCTGAGATGTCTGCAACAAAATGTGGAAAACATATTTTTCACAAAAAAAAAAGTGGTGTAGTACGCACATATTTCATTAAATCAATAAACAATAAATTCACTCCAAAAAATCTTTTAAAAGCCACAGAACACCTATGCTCTCCTACAGCTGTGGCCATCAAACAGGCGGTGCGGGGGCTGCAAACAGGCATGACCTGACCACACTGGGTCACCCTAACCCCAGACGTTTCAAGGTCTTTGTTGAACTTCAAGATTTGAATTTGAGCAGCATATACCTACAGTAACCCAATAAGTCAATAAAAAAACAATGAATGGAAATATTAAGTAGTGGAAATAGATCCAGTAGGTGGCAGTGTTGCAACCAAAAAGAAGTTGCAGTTCGTTAAAACTCACAGATGAAGACGCAGGTTGGCAGGATAAGCTCTGAAGCTGAAAATCTCAGAATCAAACTTTTCTTTGGTTTGTGAATATTACTTTAAAATACTTTAAAGTGCGTATACAGGTGTAAAGGTTTGAAGAAGTTTTTAAGATGGGGAGTTGGAGGTGTACAGCCCCACAGAAACAGCTCCAGTAAAAACTTTAAAAACTTTAATTAAACCAGAATAGAATTACAATTTGCTGCAAAAACTCTGCTGACACAGTAAGAGTGTTCGTCAGCAGTCTGGTCAATTATGGTTTTATACAGTAGGACTATTAAATATCCTCTCCCAACACAAATAAAAAGACACTCTGTCCTCCAATGAGCTATTTTTCTTGTGAACTTCCACAGACAGAGCACACATCTGTGTCACAAGCAGAGAATGTTGATTCACCCACAGGATGACTATCAGGTGTCTGCGTGCACATGTGGGAACCATCACAATTTCTCCATTTCCCCCCTCGACCACTCTTTTTCTGCCTGTCTTTCCACTGCTCTGTGTATCAGCTCAAAACTGGTTTATGTTTTTAACAATCAACGCAGCAGTGATGAAATTAATGCGACGTGCTGTGAGTTGGAGAGTTTGTTTTTTTTTCTGTTAAAACAGTCTTTTATAATTAAGAAGTTGTGGTTAATTTGAACTCTCAAAACTAGCTTCTTTTGGAATCCATTAGAATTTTTTTCCCTCTTATTCTTTCTCCAAAGCTACCGCATTTTGGGTAGCAGCTACAGAAACCCGCCGACCTTTGGCCAAAATTCAGGTCTGCTGGTTAGATTTCCAGTCTATTTGAACAAAGTTTGATTGTCCCTGTGTTTGGACGGCTTTTCTCTGGATTTATCACACAGTCCATAGATTTTCTTGATAAAAAAGAGTCTATAGAACTAACTAACTAGATGTAATTAAACCAATGAAATTAACCAAAACTTCTCAACAACAAGAAAAGGAAAAATTCAATAAGTGTTCCAGTCACAGTGCAAATCACTGACTTTCTAGCTGCAAAGTATAAAACACATCACTGGGTCAGTCCTACCAGACTTTTTTGGCCTTTTTTATCCTGTCATCAAATGCATGCACACACATTGTGTCAATAATAAAACCACAATGTCCAGTGAGTATGTTTCTGACTAAGTTCATCAGATTAAAATGTGTGTGAAGGTTATCAAAGTAAACACTGTCCGGCCCCATCACGTGCGTACTCAGGCCTGAGCAGTACCACAGTGTTCATTGTCCCTGACTTGCTTTTAGTTTTCTCTTGTCTGAGTTATTTCCACTCTCCTCACCAGACCCTCCTTCCTCCCTCTTTATATCCGCTCCTCTAATCAGCCACGGGTTCCACGAGGCTTTCATCACCTCTGAAACTGAAGTCCCTCTTACTCTTTTCATCTACGGATAATTAGTCTTTTCAGCAGAGCTGGGCTTTCTCCATCCTGCTCTGTCTTCATGGTCAATTTCAACCGTGTTTCTGAGTCAGGGATCACCGTCTTGAAAGTTCCTCCGGCTTTACAGAAGCAGACAAGCGTCAAGAAGTGGAAGAGAAAGGAAAGTTTGGTGATGGAAATCAAACTGGCCATTTTATTCTTTCATTTCCTCTGCTGCCTGTAGTCACTCCTTCCTCTGCTGATTGGAACCATCTTACGTTTCACTCATCTGCTCAAAAAGTACAGAAGCCACAAGCCATTCTCCCACTTTTCCATACTCTTGCTCTCTTCTTTCCAGAAATGAAAATGAATGTGCGAGGTCAATAGCTGGACAGGAAGTGTGATTTTAAGGCAGTGAGTAAGAGCAGCTGTAATAGCAGGAGTGATCTCCTCTGGCAAGAGAGCGACACACACTTGTGTCAGCGTCAGGTTCAACGGTAAATGAGCATTAACCAGAGTGGAACCTTGAATCTCACAAACCGTTCAGCCCACAGACTCTCTCTGACTTCATGCTTCTTCTTCATACAGTTGCCTCAGCTGTAGTCATTCTCCCTCCAATGTTTCATTTCCTCTGTGTCAGCAAATGAGAATCACCTTGGAGCACGGAAGACTCAAAGTGAGCCAACAAGACAATAGTCAGAGCTAAAGGGCCAGGTTCACTTTACAGACACCAGACGGCCGAGCTGCAGCTCCTGGGACAGGTCCACTGATGTGAACTGGGCTGATCCCAAGATAAAAAATAGAATCCAAGGAAATTTAATGAGATACCCAGACTTTGCTCACACTTGAACGGTTCGTCTGTTTTTCTCCTTGGCTTTAATTGAAACATATGTGTTTCAAAGAGGTAAAGTACCTGAAATGTGTAGGAAAGTTACCCAAGTCGTGAATTTATTTTCTAAGTCCATATATACACCATTCTTCCTGACAGTACTGTAGTACAGTACAGTAGTAGTACTTCTCCACAGAGAACTGTGACAGGCTGCCACTGAGTGACCACTGCAAACACATCACCCCGTGTTTTAAGAGGGTCAGTGTGAACAAAAATACTGGCTCCAGAATCCATCCTTCTGAATGGAAAAATAAATCATGTGGATAAAAGAGGTGGATGGAAAAATGGGAGGGGGTGAACATTAGATCAATTTATTTTTTGGAAAGTAGTAGTTGAGGTTAGAGAAGGAAAAATACAGTGAAAATGAGATAGAAGTGACACAAGTACGGATAATTTAGTAATAGACACTGCGAGTTATTATTCTAAACAGAAAGGTTACAGAAAAATCGCATCTGGTTCATTTCTAAATAACCCTAATAACCCTTTTTATGGCCATCAACACTGTAGATAATTTAGTAATAGACACTGTGAGTTATTATTCTAAACAGAAAGGTTACTAATCCTTACTTTGGCTAACCTGCTTCGTTTTAATCTTTATAACTGCTTGACAAATCAAGTTGAAGATGAGCCTGTTGATCTTATCACCTGGTTGTGATAAGTCACCTCGTGATGACAGATAAACTGGATTCTCTACACTCTCCAACAGACTAAACCAAATAAGCAGCATGAGTGTGTAAATAATTCTCTAAATGAGGTGGTGTATGATTCCATCATTATTCATTTCTTTGGGAGACACAAATGTTTTCCAGCCAATCGGCATTAAAAGTCGATGACTTGTTTTGCAATTTTTGGTTAAAAATGTGAGCAAACACATTGGTTTAACAGCAGTGTGAAGTAAAACAAAGCCCTGAAGTGGTAAACGGCTGCCATTATTGAGTCATGGTGCTAATTGCAGCATGTGGCCACAGTCAGAGACAAGTCGTCCAACCGTGCCATCATGGACTGTGGTCAACCCAGTCAGAAGTCTGAGGCACGAAAGACTGAGTGTATTGGCACCTAATACTGAGTGAAAAAAACACAAACAGTTGCAGAGACTGGACTTAAAATGATTGCACAATACAGGTCTAGTTAAGTTACTAACATACAGCGGTCACTAATCTACTGAACTTACAACCGTGTTGGACTTCATACAGCTATTTTCAGTGAAGAGCACTCAGTATCTAGATGAAGACCACTGTCAGACTCTACAGTGCCTCCACTGGTCATATCCAATTTACATCACTACAAATGGAAATACCTGTCATGCTAATGCTGCTTTAATTGTTATTAATAAAAGAGACGTACGTGTTTTCTTTCAGGTCCCCTGTTCACATTAAACCGTTGAAATTATTTTTAACCCACTATAATTGTGTAAAAACAAGCAGTCGAGTAGATTCTGAAATGGACACAACAGGAGAAAACAACAACACTGAAATCTACTGCTAATGCTCCTGCTGTTACTGACACCATTTAGATCCTCAGTCACTTCGACCTGACCCAGACCTTTGGCAATTGCTGTCTTTTGTGCCTCTTTCATAACTGACAACGGACACAGTTAGCTTCAGACTTAACTCCCTCCCTGAACCCACATCACAGGGTCTTCACATCTTCAAAGTCCACCCACACATTTGTAAAGAAGCACGAATACAGCACAGCCAGGCACATGTGTGTGAGGCATGTCGAGTTCATTTCATTAGTGCGTGATCATGAATCCTTTACTGTTACGTGTTAATACTGGGCTCAGTTGGTTAGGATTTCCACTCCTTCAGTTCATTTTATTATCTCGTTGACTTTTTTCAAGTATAAATAGAGTTCATCTACAAAGTCACAAACAGGCCGTTGAGTTCATCTACAAAGTCACAAACAGGCAAAGGGTAAATGAGGTGTTTAATCTATCCACACCATTTACAGGCCTCCATACAAGCTGCACGTGCAGCAGCAGAGCAGAGTGCAGCTAAATGACATCATGACTAATGAGCTAATCCACACTATGCTAACAAAGAGTTCAACCTCTTTCTGTAGCTCTTCACCCGGACACTGGGCAGCTAGACTGAGAGTGAACTTATATTCATCTCTCCTCTGAAACCACAAACTTCACCAGAACTTGTTGTTCCAAGGAGTTTAATTAGTAAAAGATGGAGAGGAACGGCTATTGTTGGAAAAGGATGCAGCCTTTATGAGACATGTGTGAGCCAGATTTCAGGGGCCTCTGTGCTCATTTGTTTCCCCTGTTGGTAACTCATTATGTGACGGAGCACTGCTCATTGTATTTGGCCTCGGAGAAACAAAAACATCCAACACCAATGCAGGTATGCACACCTGTGTCCTATTGTCACAACCGAACAGCAGCGTCAATGAACTGCGGCGCATTCTTCTAAATTAAAACTCTGGGAAACACTGCGGGGTGGATGTTTCATTTTAATGCCTTAGCTCGACAGGAAACGTAAGCGGACATGTTTGAAGACCCATATACAGTTGCGTCTTCAATCACGTCCGTTGCATGTTTGTCTGCATGTCACGCCCCCTGCTGTCTGATAACATTGCCAAAACGTTGATGAGTGCAATCACTCCCTTTTGTCAGCAGACGTTCAGACAAACGTTTGCTAGTGCTAAAGGCTATAACTGCTGAAGTAATGGAAACTGACTAACCACCATTATGATCAAGCTAGCATTAAGAAGATGGGATAATTGAAATAACACCAGGGCTTGCTCGAGTTAAGCTTAAATGGTGCCTGCAGTAGAGACATTGGTCTGGATATGTGGATCTCATCTGACTTTCCGACTCTGGGAAATTTCAATGTGGGCGAAATGGGTAGATGTTGGGGTTGCGTTATGTCAGGGGGCAGCGTGGAACACTACCGGGGAATACATTCACTGATGTCCCTGTAACTTCAATGACATCATGTAACTGAGATATGATAAACTGAGAGCTTCTATTTGTTTAAGCAGAGGTTGCAGGTAATCATTAAATCACTCCTGTCAGCTCTTTAAATTAGATTCTGGAACTAAATGTGTAAATGTGTTAATTTGTAAAAGAGCTGTCCTCTGTCATTATTTTCTCTCTGACCCTTTAGTTGCTGCTAACGGGCATGCTTCTGGTTCAAAATGTTCACCAGTGACAAATAGCTCCAGTTGCAATACTGCCTGTCGGTGACACTGATGCAAGTCAATAGGGTATATAATATAATTCCTTCCTTGTTGTAAAATGTCAATACTGTGTGCTACATGCACTTACATTTATATCCTGTATGTATTTACTGCACCATAATGAGTGACAGAGGCCAGAGGTGGAAATCCAAACAGCTGCTGTAGCCTTTAGGTACTCGTGTGCCTTAAAGCAAACTACACAGGAGACGAAAGATCAATATCTTGCCAACTCACACCTCATTTTGTGGCTCCGACTTGAAAAAAGCGAATAAATAAGACCGAAGTCTCCCAGCTCTCCTGAAACCTCCCAGGGCGTCAGTCATTGGCCAAGTTTAAAGTAAAGACAGAGACACAATTTGCTGTTTCTAATTAAATGAATACTCCTCGCAGTGAACTGCAGATAATAATTAAAACCATACTGTAGTTTGTAAAAAAGGAAGCTCAAAAGAGGGGGCAAACAGAGGTGAAGTCACTGGGGAGGTTAGGAGTTGCTGATTTGGAAGTGTCGATGTCAGTGCTTTCATTGATTAATGACAGCGATGCCTTTCGACATTAATCTCTCTGATTCAAAAACACTTTAATAGCTTTAATGCAACTTAAGCAGACATCTGATTTACAAAGCGTTTCACTGATTACTGAATTCAGTCGCTTTCGGTCGTCTAGTGAAACACGGCAGACATTGAGTAAACAAGGACAAATAGTTAAAGAGACCAAGCCTGTTATACTGAAGGCAGAGGCAGAAGGCAACAAGAGAAAACTTAATGCCATGTGTGTGTGTGTGTGTGTGTGTCCAATTATTGTATTAATGACGCTTCTGTAAAAAAAAACCCACACATAAATGTGCAAAAATATAATATTCTGGAAGTCTATTTAAGCAATCTGAGCTGAGGGATGAGCTGCTGCTGCTGCTGCTGCTGCTGCAGTCATGTAATGTGAAGGCCACACCAATGTTTGATATTCAGCCTTGACATTTGGTTCAGTTAGCTCGTTAGCTGTCGACTTATTTACTGCCCTGGGCATCGGTGAGGCTGGTCTGACACAAGTTTGACCTCTGACCTGAGGCTGAAGCCCTCAAACACAAACACGTGTTGAGCGCTGAAAAGATATTTTAAGCTCTCACAGAGCTGTGTATCCACTGTGTACTACAGCAACAGTAAGTGTCATTCTGCCCATGCATTAATCATTGAATTTGACTAAACTTCACAAATTAGTTAACGTCTTCATTTAGACAATCCTGGTTTTTATCCTGTATTATTTCATGTTTTTTTTTTGTGTTATAAAGTAAAGAGGACAACTGTCAGCCAGGCCAGATCTCCTGAAGCTCTAACTAACACTGGCAGACAGGAGTCCAGCAACACAGGCAGCTGAAAGCTGGACATGGACAGATGAGAGGAGGGGAGTGTGGGCTGTTAGGGGGCTGGCAACATCTGGGCTGAGTTAACGTTGGCTATTAGGTCCTGATCTCTTCAGTTCTCCAGTGGAGACACACACAGGCACAGAGCAGCGTGCACGAGGGTGACTGCAGGGAGAGTGAGTCAACAGACTGAGACAAACGACAGAGAAGAAGACGAAGAAGACGCAAAAGGAAAACAGATTTTCAGAAATTACCTCATCCAGGACACGACATCAACACAATCGCAATCTGATGTGGCTGGATTAAGGCTCAGACATGGTGTCATCATGCAGCTAGATTTCTGTCATTTTTGTTAAAGCCAGAGGTCAAAGGTCTTCTGGCAGGTTAGCAGAGGACCAGCTTGACAATCAAAGGTCTGTTTCTTGACAGGTGTCTTTTTTCCCCCATCATCAACTAAAATTTCCAGCAGCAGCAGAGGATGTGGTGCTTCACCAAAGACCCAAGCAGAAAATAAATCCTCCAGTCATCTTTGTCTGTGTTTGTGAAGTTGGTTTACATGTTCCTGCCTAACACAGTCACACACTAACACACACACAGACACAGGCAGGGAAAATGTTATTGAAACTAAGCCTCTGAGTGTACACAGAGTTCGGTTAGACTGTGACATGTTTACATTTGATTGGAGAAACTGATGATGAGCGCGTACTGTAGTCAGTGGTGAAACCCAGTGTTTTACAGTCGCACTTCACAGGCAGGAACAGGGCGCAGAAAGGCAGATCAATAAATCACGGCCTGGTTGCAGGAGAGCCGCCCACTGGGCTCTACAAAGAGGAATAGTTTGTAAAACACAGCAGTGTTTTTGGCTCGGTTTGACTTCAAACTGTGCAGCATCTGCATCTGGAATTTAAAGTTGTTGAATGAGCGTTTGACAAGTTCTTTACAGACACTTCTAGACATGCACTGCATGCGCCCAAGGTGATGGTAGCAGATATTCATCCTCCACTAAACTAAACAATAACATTTGACTGTGTGGAAAACATCAGTATCTCATTCTCTGTCATGTACAACAGCAACGTATGAGAGGCAATAAATACCAGGAATTCTTAAATGTCATATTTAAAAACCTCCACATCTTTATCTGATGTAGGTTTATGAACATTGTAAGTGTGACAGTCACACACACCCTGCCCTAACTGTCACCACAACCATGTCTGAAGAGTGTTTAGAGGTTTTCAAACAATAAAATACAAATTTTAAACATATTTAAATTATATACTTCAATAAAACACGAAGTATGTATCACATTCACACAGAGAGATGTATTTATCAGGTTGAAACTGTATTTGTTTCACATATTGAAGTTCACCCAGTCTGTCTGATGGTGAAGGCATCTCCTGTTCACACCACAGAATTAGAATTGGGTTAAGGTCTGCGCTCAGACCACAACATTCCAAAACTAGGGTTTATTCTTGTGTTATTTAGATGCATTGTTTGGGTCACTGTCATGATGAAATGTAAGAATTCCTCCATGTCTTTGTGTACAAATATCATCCAATTCTTCTAAATGTCCATAATTACCTCAGGCTAAAGAACAACCGCTTTTATTTGTGATAAATCCAAATGCCGAACAAAGGTCGACTTTAAAAATAGTTCGGTATCAGTGTAATTAACGTAACAACGATTTCACATCAGGAGGTCTGCCCTACATGGCTTTGCTTCACTAGTAAAAAAGTGACCATTTCTGAAACCTAAATGCTGGTTAGAATGAAACCAGACTCACTGTAGACACTGCTGCATGTTAACTCACTGCATACATACAGTAGATTACATTGAGAGGTTTGTCACAATGTTTATATAAAGCCAATGAACACTAGGCCTATTAGAGGTCTTTTTAATGTTCCTTAAAAGCATCAGGATTTCTAAATTTAGAATCAGAAACATGGAACAAAAAAAATTCTTAAACCTCAGTAATTTCTCTTCTAATTTCCCTCACTCAGCTCAGAGCTCTCCCTGTGGGTTTGCACCACTGCTACTAAGTAAACTGTGCTGCAGCAGTCAAAGAGTGTCATTGTTCTGCTAATTCACACACAGTCAAACAGTCACACGGACACACACGCACAGATTCTTTATTTGTTAATAAGAAAACGGAGGATTTGAACATAACACTTGTCTCTTATTTTCCAAACACAGTTTACTAGAATTCAAAAGCACAAAGAGACAAATCACCAAGATGTACAACATTGACTTAACTGAAGTTACATTAAAACCAAGTATGAAGACACACAAAGGCACGTCACATATACAGTACACACATTCCCACACACTCACTTATACACACACACCTTCCAGGGAGTGGAGTCTGAATAATTTATGGCTGAATATAAAAGATGGTATGAGCCACCTATAGCAGGGAAACCACTTTACTTTTCCTTGGCCCTGCCCATCATTCCGTCCTCATATCCAAACCCATCTCAGCCCTCGGTCCTCTCTAATTTCACCCAAAGCAGCAGAAGCTCGAGATGGAAAAGAGGAATCTGGCCCCCAAGTCCAGCAAACTTTTGCTTTTTCCCCGTCTCCCTCCTTTTGCACCGACCACAGATCGACAGCTCCACAGTCCAGCACTGACCCTAAACTATGAGGGGTATTTTCAGCACTGTAATTTGAAGCACACATGCTATACATACAGACACACACTCAGCAGAACCACATACTCAGCAAATACACAGACTCCGAGGACAGAGGAAGAGGGAAAAGAGAGCGGGAGAGAGGAGATGCAGAGGTGCAGGAAAGGCCCGTGTTTTTAAAACCATAAACACCTTAACCCACTGAGACCAGATGAGTAAATGCTCCTGGTTTTCTTGTGTGCGGAGGTTTGAGGAGTCCTGCAGCTCAGCACAGGAAAGAAGGGCGGAGGTCCGACTGCACAGAGATGTAAAGGAACCTTGTCTAAAAACAAGAGGCCAGTGTAGGGACGTTACGGAAAAGAGAGGGCAGAAACATGTCCAGTAAAGAGGGGAAACAAAATGGCTTTTATTCAATGTTTTTCAACGTGTAAAGTCTCCCTTTAGAGATTTAATGATTTGTGAATGATATTATTTAAACTTAAAAGAATAAGAAGTTTTACTGGTGCTAAAAATTTTAAACCAATTATTCATAGTGGAGGAATTTTGCCTTGATTGCAATTAAACATAATTTTATGAGATTAATCATCATTTCTGTATATGAAAAAAATATATCTTTTTTTTTGCCGGAATACATTTATATTGCCATAAAATATAGCAACAAATTTAAATCACCAATTAAATCTGCTCTCCGATGCCGAGGCCAAAAAAAGAACGAAATGCCACATAAACAAACGCACACCCTGCCCAACTGTGGCAAATACCTAAATACAACCCTCACGCACACACACTTGCATGTACACACATACACTCACTCTCTGAGTGCAGATGCAGTATGTACTGCTCCCTCTGTCCAAGACCAAATTACTGCACAGTCCTATTTCCCATAAAAATACAGTGAGAGCAAAGTTGTAATTAAGGACTATATTTACCCCACCTGTCTGCTGGAGAACCGGGCTCAGTTCTGGCCACAGGGATGAGACAGTCCTGCTACAGTACACTGCTGTGGGTGGACGAAGGACACGAGGGGACACAAGAGCTGTGCTTCAGTGTAGATTTGATTGGGATGGGAGGAGGAGAGAGGACGGGGGAGGTGAGAATGGGTGAGATTTTGTGTCTAGTTTTAGTTTGGTCTGACTCTTAGGGCCTTGTTTTCTTTCCTAAGCTTGTGTCACATGACACGTCCATTGTGCAACACACTTGTTGACATTCATTCATTGATCTTTTACAGCTTTAATCCAGGCAAAGGTCACGGGGGAGTCTGGGGTCAATCCCAGCAAGCACCAGGCAAGGTGGGAGGACACCATGGGCAGTTGAGTCCATCACCGGACCACATGTAGAGACAAGTCCGTGTACACATGGGAAGAACATGCAAACTCTGTGCAGAAAGACCAGCTATCCAATCAGCAATCTAATATTTTTTCTGGATCTAAGGACTTTTTTTAATCAACAGCAAACCTTTACTAAGAATACTGCAATAATGCCTTTTAAAGGGCTGAACCAGCAACAGGTAAAGTGCTTGTATCAGCTGTTGCATCAGGACCAAACCAGTGCAGAGTCTCCCTGAAACCACTGACACTGTGTGAAATGTTGTCTGTGTTTTACAGTGTTCTTGAACATTGCTTTGTGGTTCAGTGTCAAAATTCAAGTATTTCACACTAGTGTTTGTCCAAATTACTGCACTCTAGTTTGTGTAAAATCCAGCAAGCACACCGAGAAACTTCTCCTACGGTTCATGAAGGGGTTAATAGTAGAGAGAGGAAGAGGGTAAACGAAGAGATAGAGAACGAGACAGAGATTGTGTCTAAAAACTATCAAAGCGAGGCTCGGTACAGAAACATGGGCATCCAGGAAGTGATTTTTTTTATATATATATATATTTTTTACGATCATGGTTCCACCATCTCTTGTCCAATTTTATTCGTATTGACAGTGGATACTAATGAGAAAGGCCAAAACCAAATTGCAGGGAGACGTAGCCTCATTTTCTTATTGACTATTCAGTTGCTTTCAAAACCAGCTGTGCTACTTCCACATAAGTTTCCACTGGCTTCCCTCTGGCAGTCTGATGGCCACATCACGTCTCATAAATGTTACATCGATCAGTTGAAACCTGCCTCAGCACTAGTACTTGCTGTACTTGAAAG
>NC_024323.1:9247231-9252991 GCF_000523025.1 Cynoglossus semilaevis | reverse complement strand
CTCTGCTTTTCTCTGGTTTGAGGTGGTGCAGCCATGTGTGGCGTGTAGACGTGGCCAGAGTGCTGACTCAGGTCTCCTCGTTATTCCTCTCCGTGCCGACGAGAGCAGGAGAATTAATGAGTAAGTGGTGAAGAAGGAGGTTGAAAACAACACACACGGCTGAGAGAGTGAAGCGTACAGTAGCTGGATGGTCCATCTGGAGCCTACCACAACCTCTTATTTAACACTGCAACTACAACTGGGACTATTATTCAGACCACTCTGGTTTTCATGTCTGACAAATCCATCATCATTTTTTTTATTGCCTCCTGGATTATAACCTCTAACTATAATTTGCAGTATTCAAATGTAGAGATTGCGACTGAAATGATCAGTGGTTTGAACTAATGACAGCACAAAACATTTCTCTAAATACCTTCACACACAAATAACTTAGAAAGTATTTTTAAGGAAAACTATCAATGGTTCTTTTTGTTCATGTGGAGTAGAAGAAAAAAATCATGTCGTCAGCTGATACATCTGATGTATTCAGGTGCCAACACTGGAGAGCAGCCAACAGGTTGGCTCTGTCTTGGCTCTGTCTTGGCTCATGTTTCACAAAAACACACACACACACACACCCACACCAAACATCACAATCGGCACAGGGCTGTAAGTGTGCCACAGTAAGAAAATAATCCTATTTATTAGTACCTATTTTTCAGCTGACTGTCAAAGTGACTGACAGCAGACATGTCTGTAACTGTACCCTTTTTCAATGAATTTCCACGACAGAATAAGACGTAAGACGACATACACGTGGCTAATCTAGCTAGCTTTACTTTACTTCTGCAGGAGTGAAGTCTCTGTTCAGACAGTCACAAAGACCAAAGCATTTAGTGCTTTAACAGAATTATTTGTATTTGAAATCATGAAGATTTAGCCTTGGTGAGCGCCAGCGGTTCATACCATTACGGAGGTCTGGGGCTGTAACATGGGAGAATATTTGTTGTAGTGATGATCAGCCCTCACCACCCACACTGTATCCTCATCTCCCCCCTCCAAAACCCACTCCGATCATTTCATGACTGCCGGTTGTATAACCAAGGCCTTTTGGCTGAGTCCAGGCTGCCACTGGTGAAGAATTTCCACAAGGAAAGAAGAGCAGTGGTGTGAGTGGGGAGGTCCACGGTCACACTAGTTAACTGTGGGATGGGTACCCGTGGGAAAAGAAGAGCCAAAAATCTATCAATAAATCAACAGCGCATGACTCGCCGATTCTGAGTGGTGAGTTCTCTGGTTTATCGGCAACATGTTTATGATTAAAATGGAGCGTGGAAAAAAAAAAGACTATCTACATATGCTGAATAAGAGCAGGGTGACAGAGGCTGAGCAGATTTTACCTCGCACATGTCCCAGCTGTTTAAAATTTTAAAAAGGTAGTCCAAGCCAGAAAGCTGCATTGACTTCCTTGTCTCCTAATGGAAGACAGTCTGTGAGCTGGCAGCGTTTTAGGAGGTCTTACCTGAACAGGTGTCAGCTGGGCCCTGGGGTCAAACACTCGCAGCATCTTGTCCTGCACAGCCAAAGAGAGATGAAAAAAGAATTAAAGAAATAAAGAAATCTGGAAGTGATTAATTTTATTAGTACATCATAACGATGTAACACAGAGTAATAAATCAGATTAACAATGTCCTAGCTTGGAAACCTTTTGTGTTACATCAGAGGTTAGCTCATGCACCTTATAATCCTCAGTGAGAAATTCATGGACAGTCAGTGAAGCGATGTAATAACAACAAGTGTTGCTGTAATTGTTTCTTTAACGTGAGCGTCATGTGCTGAGATGGTCCAGGTGTAAAACGACTGTCTGGTTTTAAATGACCTCGTGACCCAAACAAAGTTTTGGATGAGGCAGAAAAAGCCTTTAGAAGTTTCTGGAAGGTTTCTTGCTTGACAAATTAACTAACAATAGTTAGTCAAAATAAGTGGATGTAAAAGGAACAACAAACAAACAACAACATCTATTAAAAACAATAAGTTAAAATTAGAGATACATTAGAAAACAATCTTTTGTTCACATTTTGCCATCATCAGTATTCTGCTGAATAAAACAACATATTTTCTAAAGTTCCTTTATTATCTTCTTCTACATCTCACCCATACATCCTGACCCCTGTGCGGCCTTCTGTTCCTTGACCCCCACCAGCCCAGACTCACATTCGGTATCAATCACTGCAGCCAATCAGAGAGGCTCCTTGTTGATTGAGAGGAAATGGGATCTAATGGGATCAGGCTGTGACCGGGACATGCGTGTCTGCAGCCGTGTCACTCAATACGAGTGTGTGACTGTGATCACAGCGGCAGACTGACAGACGGAGCCGATCACAGGTAGTCAGTCAGAGGGCCTAAACTAAACCTCGCCCGCACTTAACGAATATACGTCAAAGAGAATCAGGAATCAGACAGTGACACGTATTTACACAGAGTACTGTGAAGTACTGTGAAGTACTGAGGCATACAGAACAGTGAATACACCTTTTTCTTATTTGTTCTTCACTTTAATCCTTATAATAATTCACATTTTATGTATTTGCCATTACTTACGTTTTTTAAACCCTGTCTTTTTCTGTCTTTTCGAGTGTCTGTGTGAAGGCCACCCACGAATGTGACGCCCTAAGGCCACATCTTCAGGTCACTATGACCTGGGCCTAAGCCAAGGCTTTGAGAGTAATAAAGAGAAAACATACCCACCAAAACCTCCACCCACACACACACACACACACACTCACACAACCATGTTTTCCCACCAGATCACCAACAGACAGGTCTCCACCTGTTCCACAACGACCTCTGACCTCCAGGTCAGCCCTGAGATGAGGCTGGTTGATGACCGAGGTCGACAAAATGGCTAAAAAATCTTACTCTTTTATATTGTGAATTTTACTTTATTATTTAACTATTCAAATTTTCTGTTTCAGTCGTTACAAAGTGCAATTAAATTTGACAAAGAACAATATTTTTCATTTTATTTCATTCATTTTCCAGGTAATATTTTGTCGTGCTAATTTTGACTTATTTTTACTATCATAAATAATATAACAATAATGACGAGGATTACTACTGTCATTACTATTGTTGTATTAATTTATTGTCTAAATAAGAAAGTATCTGCTCAAAACTTTTATATGTGACTAATATATAAAGTTGATGTTGTTCACTGTGGAGTCACAGTGCTGTGTAAACACACCAGTGTGGGACCACTCACGTAGAGATTTATCCACCAGGCAAACACACTGGTACGACAATAACCCGTATAAACACAAACACACACACTGCTGCATCTCATAAATGCACAGATGGACGACTTGACATGAGCTGCATGTGTGTGTGTGTGTGTGTGTGTGTGTGTGCGTATGAAATGAGCAGCTGTTTAATCAAAGGCTCATTCTCAAGCTGCTGTTAATGAGTTTTCACTGCTTGTCTGCCGCACATTACTTTCACTTCAATGTAAACACAGAGGGTCGGTGGGAATCTTTAACCAGCCCGTCTCTCTTTACTCATCAAACACATCGCGCTGCCACCCTCATGTTCCTGGTCTCCCATGGTTACCAGTGTCCAGCCCGTGGTCGCTGCTGGACGTCTCCCCTTTCTCCACACCCTGAGAAATACGGTACGGTATGTGGAGCCCACATTATATGCAGGGTTTCAAAATTAAAGGTGGGCTATAAATCCAGCGACACCCCATCTCTAACCAGCACCCCACCCATTCCTCCACCTCATTCAGATAAACAGAGACTTTCCTCCACCACCGCTGACACTACCTTTTCCCTACCTTAAATGAATGGGGCCTTTGGTCTCTACCTCTGAGTGTGCCTTAAACACACGTCTCCCTCTGAGGCCTGTCATGATTGCTGCTCTTTGGGAGCAAGGTATCCCCTTCATCTTCCCCCACCTCCCCCAAGTGCACCCCAATGTTTACCCTGCAGAAGGGACAGGAGATTGGACCCACATGTTGGCAGGTCCTATTTGCTTTAATAAGCTGATTGTAGAGATTGAACAGAGTTTTTTGGGTGAAATGACACCACAGACCGAAAGGGCAAACACAGCCAAGGACCCCTTGTCCTGTTCTGGGTTCACATTTCCCCCAAGGCGTCTTTCTCTTCAGGTGTCTTTTTTTTAGGCTGAGCTGGCTGTTTTTGAGGATTATTACCCATCAGGATTAAATGTCAAGGTTTGGATGGAACATGTGATGGATGGAGTAATGACTTATTATTTAGAGCAAACACAAACATAGGGGGCACGGGCCTGACAATCAAAGCTGTCAAGCGCACATGAGTGGTCAGACCACCCTATCACATGGTAGCAACTAAATGTAGTTTTGTAAAGGTGGTCACTACGTCCTGCTTCAGAATAGGGAAGAACAGTGATGTTCTTCAGATCCAGACTAATTAAAAATTACAGGTGTTTTATATTTGATGAGCTTCAGCAGCAGAAGACCAAAACAGGGGCTAATCATGTCAGCTGACAACAGTAAACAGAATAGAATTTGAATTTGCCTTGGTCTGAGTAATATTGTCTTAGTACAAGTTTATCCCTCCTGTACCAGCTAAACATGGCTTGAAGGCTACGTGAATGCTTTTTCGTTTTTCTTTACAACAGCGTGTCTATCATTTTAAGTCTCAAATCTCCACACATGTAAACCTGCTTCTTGAACAAATTCTGAATGGCCTCCAAATACCTCACATCTGAAACCAATAGACCCTGCAGATTTCCATCATGGACGGGCAGATAAATAAATCTACTGCACCTGTGCGACTTAATCACTTCAATATAGAAAAAGAATTCTAAGCACAGTCTTCAGATATTTGTCTTTTCCACATCACAAGCAGCAGTGCGTTGCAAAATTATTGTACTTTCCAGTCTTCATTAGTCCTCTAGTTCCCACCGCCAAATATTTCTTAAACTGCTTTGTCATCACTATAGTCATACTGAACCAAGCAGGCTTTTATGTCTTTTACACCATAAACGTTTGTACCCTAATTATTTTCCCCTGTAAAGACGTACGTACATGTTCTTAATAAACTCTTAATGTTCACCTCTGTTGACATTCTGGCAAAATACAGAAACCTCATAAATGAACAGATAACGGGACTGAGGTTGTTTTTTTTTTACATTTACTGAGGTACACAGCATGAACTGTGGTCAACTGGTGACATCTAGTGGTCGTAAGCTGTAACTATATATTTAAACTTTAGCTTTTATTCAGATCACTGGCACAACGGCAGCGTTCAAATTTATAATCGTTAAATTATTTTAAAGTATTAACATTACATTAGTCTTTTTAAATATCCTGGTTGTGTTAGTCATCAACATTTATTTCTGCTTTTACCCATGGTATTTTCACCTCCTGCTTTTAGATTACAAGTCTGTTAGTACGTAGGAGAATGTGTATATATAAAATAGTTAATACAATATTGAGCTTGTGATAAACTAATTTAAAAAAATGACAGGAAGAACATTACCTTGCTGGAAGTAGCCAATAGGGAGCCATCTTTTTTCCAGCTCAGACTCTGCAGCTGGTCTCTGTGCTGCTCCAAGGCTGCGAACATAAAGACCAAGATTAGAGAAAGAGCTGATGTCAGTCACAGATAAAAAAAACGAGAAAGAAAAGAAGGTGAAAATCGGTACAGTCAGTGGACAGAGATCGATAATGCCATAAATCAAGCACAAAAGTTATGAAAACACACCAGAGTGGGGGTGGTAGTGGACAGATGTCCTCAC
>NC_024323.1:9211101-9247161 GCF_000523025.1 Cynoglossus semilaevis | reverse complement strand
TGATGTGAAGTGATTAGTTTGACCAGATCAACAGATGAATAGCGCACTTGTTAAAGTTGTTACAAATGGGAGGCAGTAAGACATAGCATTGTCTATGAGGAGAAAGACCAAATAAAATACAAATGAAAATCATTTAAAGTACAAAATATTTGATATTGTCCAACGGTGCTGGATGAATGAGGCATGAGGTGGAGAGTGTGGGACGTGCAGCTCACAAAATGTGGAGCAGTGAGCAGCAGCAGCAGCCAGGTCAGATGGCATGGGAAGTGGTGGGTTGAGGGGGCAGCAGTTTTTGTGGGCAGGTGTGTGTGTGTGTGGGGGGGGGGTACAGTAAGGCCAAAGGGTAATGACAATATCCTGAGGCCAGTCTGGAGCAGACTGGGACCAGGACTGCAAACCAAACGTTACCTCTGCTGCTCCGGCAAATAGACAGAGCCACAGGGCTGTAAAACGTAGGCAGTGTCAGTCAGACAGTCCCCAACAAACAAACATATACATAAACAAACCAAAAAGAACAGGAGCACAACCAGTTCAATCCAGTTGAAATACATGTAAAAGAGTTAAACACAGAAACAAAATAAGGTGACAACGAAAGGCTGTGGCGACTAATAGACAGATACTGAAATGTCAGATGTAACAGACAAATGTTTGACACAGACCGTGACACAGACCAGTCATTATCTTAAAGACATGCTTCATTACAGAACAATATACACCATCATATTTTTTTTCTGCTAATGTGGATATAATTTCCGGTGTATTTTGGACAATCTTGGCTCACATTAAATTGTTTTCCTAATTATCTTGAAACATATATATTTTTTATCTTTACCTCTCAGGTAAATGTATCTTATCCATAAAACACTGTCTGACATATAACAAATATTTTTTCCTTGAAACAACTCATACCCACATAGCAAAAACATAGCAAGTCGAGTCCGATACAGAAGCTCTGTGACCCATTTTCTGTAAAGATTTAGAAAAATCTTGGTGGTAGACACGTATCGATGTTCAATGTTCATGTCTAACTGTAGCTACCTGCCAGAGGTGTGTCTTGACGACTGGTGTCCCAAATGAGTGCTGTTTTAGCTGAGCCCACAGCCAGCAGGCCAGACGCAGTGGGGTGGAACTGCACCAGCTCCAGTCTGTCCTGACCTTGTTGCAGAGTCACCTCTGGACTGTTGGGCTGCTCCATCTCTGGGTCACACAAGCGCCACAGCTTCACCTGAACACAAAGGAAAAAAAAGAAGACAATATTCAATATGTGTTGCAACATAACTACATATTCATCCACAAGAAAAGCAGAAGTGGAAAATGACCATGTAAGACATTCTAACACTGCCTCTGTTACCTGAACTGCAGCTACAGATTTCATACCTGATCTCAGGTACAAAAAGACAATGACATTACGTTGTTTTGTTAGCAACACGCAACACGCTAATTTGTTGTTGCCAGAAATATTGAATATGATCCTACTTGGAGCTCACCTTTGCATCTGCAGAGCATGTTGCCAGAAGATTCTCATCGAAAGGAGAGAAGTCCATGTCAGTCATTAAATCTGTGGTAAATGAAAACAGAGGCATGGGTTTTCAGCATTCTTTAGTGCAGTGGCTTTCAAACTTTATTTTTAGCAGTGCTGTTTAATAGTTGGATTACTGTTTTAACTGAACCAGGGAAATAAAACTACAAGTCAGTGCAGTTATTCCACTGTGGGAGTGAAAATGACTCTGTAAGGAGGTTTGCCCTGCGCTTCAGAGTAAGAGTGCCAGAAAACAACACAGCATATAATAGAAACAACATAAGTAAGTAAAAGTAAACACTACCAGAATGGCAGGAAACGTGGGCGACGGTCCACTGGCCATCTGATCCTGGTTTGAGGGAAGACAGACCCAGCATTCCTCCACCTGTAGACACAGGAAACATGCACTGTACATACAAAGACAAATACCGACATCTGTCTGTCTTCGATTGGACAGTTTCTGTGCATACAGAGAGAAATATATCTGCACTTTCAGGTCAACAGGATAGGGGAAAAAAACAACTTGACCAAAAATACATATTTTTACTTTCTAGTAGTGTCATGGTTGAAGGCATTATCATTATCTGCAAATAAAATATTTTTCTCTAAAAAAAAAAAAAAGACAGACAGGCAGCACATCTGCAGCCTCACCAGCCTGTTCAGCCTGGAAGACCACCAGTTTGGAGGATGCTTTGATGTGGTTCCCCTGGCAGGAGAAGGATCCAGCACGAACATTGTTGATCCATCCCTGGATGATAAAAACAAATCAGACAGAGCATTTAATTAGATAGATAAGGAAAACCCTGCTCAAAGTATCGACTCGTGAAATCTGTGAAATTCATTTGACATGTGCAGGCAGGAACGGACCCGTTAGATACACAGAAGAATTCACAGTTTATCTGATTTATTCCAGCTCAAGAGCTCTCATGACCCTGCTGCTGTCACAGCCACAGTAAAGAAATACACTGACAGGAAGGAGAAAAGAGCCAAGTGTTGAGGAAGAGGAAGAGAACAAACTCCCTGCGTTGCACTGCAGAAAAACTCTGAAAAACCTCTTTCATCAGCAGAAGAAACACATGCTCGGACACGTGCTCCGTCCCTGTACAAATTCCTGCAAAACTAATAATCTTCTAGTATGAAGGAAATAAAATTACTACAAAAATACTACTAGATGTACTATGAACTCACTTTGGGAAACACTGCCATAAGGCCACAGTAATAAACACTATCCTCTATGAACAGAAAAGATCAATATCTACTCTGTTTTGTTAGACACTTTCTACTGTGAATCAATGCTTTGACCTAGAACTTAGCCTCAGGCCTTAAGGTCACTGTTTCAGCACTGGACTTAAGCAGAGTTATAAATAAATAAATTAATAAATTTAATAAATTTTAAAATTCATCAATGTTTCCACAACATCATGTGCCCAATGTGACCAATAGCAATATTTCATTTTAGTGTCTTTCTGAATGCGGGTCATGTGATAAATCTGACACTTGAGCTTAGTCACCTGAGCTTAGTGATACATTTACTGATGACAGTGGATTTCACCCTGATGTTTTTATGGTCATAAAATGTCATTAAATAATAATAAGAAGCTGAGTTTTTAGTTCTCAGCTGTCCTGCACCAGACTCTGGTTTTCTTCAACATCTGTCCCATATATAGGAATATACGTATATATGTAGGTCAACAACAGACCAGTGATCAAAACATCTTAATGACTTCTTAAATAACGTATAACAAATCATTACCCGTCTCAGTGGAGCAGGTAAAGCCTGACAGCACACTTCACACACATGCAAGAGACAGAACTGAAATGGACGATGATTTTTATATACAGTATACACTGTGCAGAGAAAAATCTTTAAGTGCAAATTCTGCAATATATAATATAGAAATAACACTGCAATCCATACTATAGTACTAACATTTCAATATATACATTGAGGTTTCTACCACACAAAGAATTTATTGTAATTCCCTGCATGACTAGAACTGTCACATCCAAACTGAATCTCCTGCTATGCCCCTATGAATGGTTACTGGAACGACTACAATACTAAACACCTGCAGCTGCAGACCCTGCACTGAGATTAAGATAAGACTAAGATAATCGTTCTCGCTCCCCAAGTATGTGCATGCCACAGATTTTACTGCCTGGCTTTAAAAACAAGGAAGATGGGTTATGTAATGCACCTGAGCAAAGAAAGCTGCAGGCACTGCAATTTGACACAGATAGATCCAGAGGAGGATGACTGAAAAATTCCAGCTCTCTACTCCGGTCCAGATTGTCAGACTCATTATTGTCAGTCATTGACTGCCGCAAAATGTGCGTGCAGAATAACGACAGCAATAAATGCATCTGTGACATAATGTGATGTAAAAACAGATGAAACAGGGGAAACACACTTTTTCTTGCTTTCTGCAACAACAAATATAGGTTAGCAGCATTATGCAACCACATGGCTCATATTTTTTACTCATAGACTTTAGTAAGAATCAGGGATGAGAGTGAAGATTCGCATGTTCTTCTACTCCGCTCAGCTCTGCAGCTTTCCACATACAGGAAGTTGAACATCTCTCACAGCCAGATAGAGAGGCAGGCGTTTCCCCCAAAACAACACATAAGAAGCACAGCTTACATGTAAACCAATGCTAGCGTTAGCCAGAAAAAAAGTGTTCCTTCCCGGTCGTACACCAACTACTCACATCTCTCTTGGCAACTTTCGGGGTGGTGTTTTTGAATTTGGAAGTCTTAAATCGGTTCATGTTGCTCTCTCACAATGACTTTCGTGTCTTCCGGGTGCCTCACTGTGTCGAGCTGGTGTAGATTGCCTGCACACGGGGCTACTGCCACTACAGTTGACAGCTCCGGTTCATCGAGTTGGTGGACGCTCGGTGTATTCACCGAGGTTGTGCGATTGGGCGGCGTTGTGCTTTTTTCACACAAAGTTACTCGCCGTTCCTTATTCGCAATTTTAAACCTAAGTTATTGAATTGAGGATTCATAAGAGCAGATTTGAGTTTATTCGAATTCCACCCTATAATATTTTATTTCCTATAAAATATTATAAAAATATTAGAGAACTGTGGTTGTCTCCATCTTCAATTGAGATAATTGTGTTCTCATAATTACAGCCAGCAGGGGCAAACAGGAGTAGCAGATAGATACATGAAAGTGGAACAGCACAATCATTATTAAGAACAATGTTAGGTTCCCCTTATTTTGGTAATAATTATGGTACATAAATAATTGCCAGCTAAGAAACATTGATCCCTATGGACCAAGCACTTGGGTCTCCAATTCTTCTTCTTCATCAGGGAATAGCTCTGAGCCTTGTGATAAAGGAAAAGTGGACAACCAGAATATTATGGTTAGGCATTAGGTAGGTAACCTGGAGACCATGTTGTAATGAAAGTAGACGGCAGATACATATTTGAGGGGGGTCTCAAACAAAATACATGGTACAACAATATACTAGAGAAGACTGTTGAAAAAGAATACTCAGAATGTTCTTTTCGGAATTTAACATTTCAATTAAACATAGTCATTAAGTGAATGTGACTTTAATGTTTTGATGTTTTGGGCAACTGGGAAGATGACTTTGTTTGATACTATATGTTTGGGGTTTTTATACGAAGGAGGGAAATATAAATTAAGGATCAGTAGTTCACTAAAGTAAAGTAATGAAGGATCGCACTGTGTATATATATACATATATATATACCTTATTTTATGTTTTTAACAACTACCACACGGAGGCAGTATACATTTAATGTCGACTTGTTTCACGGACTATTGCATTATCCAATGTTTCGTCAGATTTAAAAATCGATGTATATTAAATCATATAACTTTATATAAATATCTACAAATACGACATTCTATTGTATATTTGTATCTCTTTATGTCATACAATGTATTTAAACTAGAATAACATTTTAACGCAATTATTTAATAAAAAACCTTTCAGTTTAACAGATTATTATCTTGCCACAACCTGAACATCTTTGGATTTACTCTGACGCCCACTGCGTTCCGGACATGCGCAGTGCGCGCGGTCCGGTGGATAGGAAGGAATGATGGCGTCCTCAGCTGCTCTCCGTGTCTCACGCTGGATTACAGTCGTCGTTTCCACTGGACAACATCGGGCCACTGGTGCCGTTGTCTGCGTTGGCAATGTGGGCGTCCGCGGTATTTCTACATTGAGTGCCGGGAAACTATGGCAAGGAGGCAACCATTTGTGCGGCGGAGCAGGGAAAGCGGTGACATTGAAAGGGTTGTCAGGTGAGAGCAGTGTTAGCCATATGGCCCTAGCTAGGCTAAGCTACTGCGTGTTTTACGCAGTTAAAGACAACTGATATTCGTGCTATATATCACCTGCAGTAGCTGTTGGAATTGATTATTTTTAGTTTTTAGATTGATCACAAGCAATGTTCTGCTGTTCTCAGACTGTGTCTTAAAGGTACAATTTTGACGTTGCAAGGGTCGACCCCGTGTTGCGTTGTACCCTGTGAACTAAGTAATCTTAATTTATGCAGCATCTATTTGTTAGATGTTGCATAAATTAAGGTTGCTCAGCTCATGATGACCTCGACAAATGTGTGTTTCAATGATTTTAGCTTAGTGAAAGTTATCACTTTGGCTTTGAGGAGATGCAGGACATAGTGGTGTTTGAAGCTGATTAACAGGGAAGCTGGTTTTGTGTCATTTGACAGTTCATATTTTGCTTTTCCAGGCCTCAAATCTCCACATGCAGATTGCACACTGTCCTTTCACACAAGTGTTCCTGTCGGCCGCAAACAAGACTATTATGAGGTTCTTGGTGTGCCACGAACAGCAACCCTTAAAGAGATAAAGAGTGCCTACTACCAGGTCTGTCTCTGCCTGACACTTGTCTCCAGGCTGTCATTGTTCTCTGATAAATTGTCCTTCAGCTGATGGTGTTTGTTTTTGTCTGACAGCTGGCAAAAAAGTACCACCCTGATTCCAACAAAGATGACCCAGAGGCCAAGCAAAAGTTTGGTGAGCTGGCTGAAGCCTATGAGGTTTGTTCTCTGTGATTATGATTAGACGTGATGATGTATTTCATCATGGCCTGTTTTAACAATCAGTGTTGGTTTTAGGTCCTTAGTAATGACACAAAGAGGAAACAGTATGACACCTATGGATCAGCGGGCTTTGATGCCGGTCAGACAGGTGGAGGTCAGAGCTACTGGACCGGACAGACAAGCCACGTGGATCCAGAGGAGCTATTTCGAAAGATTTTTGGGGAATTCTCATCAGGACGTGGGTTTGGAGACTTTAACAGCATGTTTGAGCAGCCACGGGAGGTTAGTACAAGTAGTTTGTAGCCTGATGTGATTCAGTTGTTTTCTATTTCATGTGCATATAGTAAATCATTTCTGCCCATTCTGCCGATACAGTATCTTATGGACCTGACATTCACTCAAGCAGCAAAGGGAGTCAACAAAGAAATATCCGTTAAAATAGACGCAGCCTGTCGGCGCTGTGATGGTAGAGGTCACGAGCCTGGCACCAAGGTCCAGCACTGCCACACCTGCAATGGGTCTGGAATGGTACGAAAACAGACTTGCTGCTGCGCTGCATGGTGCATTCTTGTCTGTTGTGTTACCAACAGTGTGTATTCTTCCTCATCCTGTAGGAGACCGTGAACACAGGTCCGTTTGTCATGCGCTCCACATGCCGTCGCTGTCTCGGCAAAGGCTCAGTCATTTCCACGCCGTGTAATTCCTGTGGCGGGAAAGGACAAACGAAGCAGACGCAAACTGTGATGGTTCCTGTGCCTGCAGGTCAGTCACCAGGAACTATTTGATCTAGTCAGCACGTTAGAAATGCTTCTAACTTCTAATTAAACTGATCACCAAGAAGAAAAATATGTGATTATTGTTATTATTATCACAATTTAACCTTATGTCCGTCCCTGTTTTTGTTCACAGGTGTGGAGGACGGTCAGACAGTAAGAATGCCCGTTGGTAAAAAGGAGATCTTCATCACCTTTAGGGTAAGAGTCTCTGTTTGATCACAACAGAAACACAGAAATAAGAGACATAAAAGACATGAACAAAACTTGTGTGTCAAAGCCCCTTTATGACATTTCAAGTGAGGTTTTTTTGTCATGTATTTCTGTGATGTCCAGGTCCAAAAAAGTCCAGTGTTCAGGAGGGAAGGTGCGGACATCCACTCTGACCTTCTCGTGTCTGTGGGTCAAGCAGTGTTGGGCGGAACAGCCAGAACACAGGGACTTTATGAGATGCTCAACTTATCAGTGAGTGGTCATTCATCTAAACAAAACAATTAGTCACTGCATTTGGAGAATTTGGAAACCAAGCCATATGTTGTTAATTTAACTGGCCGATTGTTTCCCCCCCCCCCCGTCCTTAGATCCCTGCAGGCATTCAGACGGACCAAAAGATACGACTGGCAGGCAAGGGAATCGCTCGTGTCAGTGGATATGGATACGGAGATCACTACGTTCATGTCAAGATAAAAATACCAAAGTATGACTCCGCTGCAGTGCAGTGATAGTTTTTGTTTTTAGATTTAGAGACAAGATTTAGTCAACGACCTTCCTTTCTTAGGCCAAAACTAGAGCCAATCAGAGCTACGCTTATGCTTATAAAGCGGGATTTGCAATTTTGAAAGATTGAATCAACAAGTGGCTGTTTGGTATTAGAATAAACAGAACACAGTGTTGAGTTGGATTATTCTGTTCAGTTTTTGACGTGGCTGGACCAAACGTCTGCTTGGAAACGAAGGACAAATACTTATGGATCCTGTTTTATTTTTCTCTGCAGGACGCTGACGGAGAAACAGCGATCACTATTGATGAGCTTTGCTGAGGATGAGACAGACGTGGAAGGGACTGTGAATGGTGTTACTTCAACAACCACAGGTACAATATATTTTTTAGACCTTATTGTCGTTTCTACCAAATTCCACCAGGCATTAAAATAAAGGCCTGTTGTTGAACTATTTGTACATAAAGTATTCAGTTCTAATTCTGTTCCATATTCCTCTTCTGCGTCAAGGTAAAAGATCGTGGAACTGAGATTCCCATCGACGCATCAGCCAACAGAAACCATCATGTCACAGGAACAGAAGCAGAGACCGTTTAAAGAAGTATTGGTTGTGGATGAATGCATATAGTCCAAACCACCACATCCTTTAGTGGTTGAAAATGAAGATCAACCTGCTCCATTCCTCTGCCTGAGAGGATCCACACACACTGACACACGAGGACAATAGAGCTCAACACTCTAACTGGGAGGCTATTTAATTTGCAAAGACTGATCATTTATATTTAGTCTCTGCATGTGTGGTCGTCACTGCCCACCATAAACACAAGTACGATGCTGACAACAGAAGCTTTGTGCAAATAAATGATAGTGTTGACAGAGACTAAAGATAGAGTCACATCTTGGAGTTAGATTGAAATGAATCAGCTCTTATTAATGCTCGTTTTCTTGTCCTTTTTTGCGGTTTCCTCCTTTCTTTCCTCTCGTTGCTCTAGTTTTCTCAGTGAAGGCTTTCCCTAATTGTCATCACCAACTCTGGTCAGTTCTTACATTTAGCTGTGGTGAAAGAATTCACTTTTTTTACATGTACATAAAACAGTTGTTAAAACAATTGCTGCATAATTAATAAACTGTACAGCTATAATAAAATGAAAAAGACTTACTCTGTACAAAAGTGCACCTAAAAGACTTGAGCCATTAAAACCATACTTCGTAACAAATGATCTGCCACATTGACAGGGACTCTTGACACTCACTGGGTAAAAGCTGTTTATTCAGGAACACCAGGTGAACAAAACTGAGGTTAGTGAGATGAGGTGAATTCAAATCAACGTAAATTAGTCAAACAGCCTTTTCCACATTCATACAACTGCTTCCATCATGATTCAAGTAAATGTCCTTACACACTCCGGTTTAATACACTGGCACTGGCTTCATGAACATCAGCTCAAACATGGACGAAAGAGGAGGTTATTATTCAGCTGTTTCTTCTGGATGGGTTTCTGTGAATACTGCACATCCTCATGCAGTAGTAGTTAACACATTTCCTTTGGTACTTCGGGTCCAACAAGTTCCAAAAAGTGCTTCCAAAGTTAAACCATTACAACTTTGTTGAAATAAACGTTAAAACTTCACAGCTCTGTAAGAAGTTTACACAGCACTGCAGCATTTTTCTAGTTACATCTTGAAATTAATAACACTAAAAAAATATTTCCAGCCCACAGAGTGCACTGCAATACAGTATGGATCATGAACACAGAGCTGTAGTGACCTGTGGATGTACCATAAACAAGGGCAGAGCTGCAGGAAACAGTCCCTTAAAAGAGTGTTCATAAGTTATCACTGCTTCTGAAAGTCTATTGTTAAAACGTAACTCGTCAGTTGAATGCAACATGGTAAAAATCATTTTTAACATGCATTAGAATACATTTGAAGTACAGTATATGTGAAATATTACTTTTCATTTTTTGTAACAATAAGCGAGGACAGACTTTCAGGCAGTGTCAGAAGTGTGGAGTCTTTTATGTGTAAAATTATGGATAAACCACTGCTTCTTATTAGCAGTCAACTGAGCAGTCAAGCTAGCTTTGTTCTATGCATAGACTTTGCATAATTTTTTTCTTTGCCTTCTTTACCAAAACTAACTTTTAATACATTTTTACACTTTTCTATATGTCAATGGAATTTTTCTGATCACTGTATAGTTGCGCCTCCTGTGGCGGCCTCTGTCGGTTGGAAAGACAAACTAAATGTCCCTATTGTGGGATGAATAAGGAATTATTATTATAGTTAGTTTAGGCAACAGGATGCATCAGGGAGTTATTGTAAAGGTTTTGTTTAGAACTGGGAAAAAGCATCTCTGACACCAACATAAGTGCCTAGAAAGATGGGATGTAGAGGTAGATGGGGATGGATGGAGAGGTAGGAAGAAAAAAAAGAATTTTGAGAAGGTAAGGATGGCATACCACTGGTCCAACTGATCATCTCTCTGGTCCAAGTACATCTGCTGTCAACTTTAGCCATAACCGTTATACTAACTTGGACCCATGACCCATAAAAACGCACTTCATGTCCTTACTGTCCTCTTAACCTCCTACTGCAGTGAAAAGACCCCGAGGCCGGATCACATCAGGTACCAGGCCACCAGTCCAGCCATAGCAGCAAACCAGGTGGCAAGCAGAACTTGTCCTGTTGGGTGTTGCAGCACAGCTGTGGCCAGTTGACAAAAGTATGCGGTTCCTCCAGAGGCCGCTGGAAGAACCAACACACACAAAACACACACTTCAAACACATTCCTCATTTGTCTGTGTGCATTTATGCAACAGTGATGGGTAGAACAATTAAATACTGTAACAATAGGTGGCAGCAGATAGCTACATAGGTAAATTGTGAAACACAAACAAATGTCATACCCATTTTAGCAGCATAGTAGGGACATTTGCTGATGTCACCACCCATCGCTCCATGGACAGGCATTCCCGCATCTAACACCTCTTCCTGGATGGTTTTCCCAATTTCCTCCAGCTCCTCAAACACCTACAAGCAAAAATAAATAAATAAATAGCACATCTTTATTTTCCTACTAAATACCATATAATGGGCAAAAGAAGACAGACAAGAATTAAGATATATACAGTGAAATATATTTAAGTAATAACAGAATACAAAAAAATGCACACTTCTTTACATACACATTGCACATCACCATTTATCTCCTCTTTTTACTTTAACTGTCAATATATTAAACAGAAACACAGTAAAACACTGTCTGTGTCTGAGGAAGAAGATCTTTCAACTTTAGGCTATTAAAGACCTGACTTCTTGGTTTAATAGCGGGTCAACTCACTTAAAGAACTGTGTTCTTATGTAGGCGTAACAGGATCGTGTATATTTAAGGAAAAATTATCATTGAAAAATGAATTCAGATCACTTCCATTGTTATAACTTATTGAAGAAGAAACTTCGTCCACTCTTACCTCCATGTTAAAGTGAAAAGCTTTCACAGCCTCACTCACGATTCTCTTCTTCGTCTCCATGTCAAGTTCCAGTTCATTCATTCGGCTGCGGTACAGTTGCTTGAAAGACTTGGCACTGTGAATGGCATCAAAACAATAGAACTCCAGTCCCTCTCCTGTGGGAGGAAGCTTCAGGGCTCTTTGTGCCACCTTTTTCAGCACCTGTCCCCCAGACAAGTCTCCCATGTAGCGGGTGTATGCGTGGGCCACAAGCAGCACCGGGTCCTCTTGTCCCACCTGGTGTATACGATCCACATAGTTCTGAGCGGCCTCAGTGCAGCTGACCTGGCTCTGCCACTCAGGGCCATAGAAATACTCCAGGTCCCGGGCCAGAGCTGTATGACGGTGGAGCTCTGCAGGAAAATAGAGAGGGGCAAAGTGTGGGTGCTCCTTGTTCCGCTCAATCTCCTCCTCCATGGCCTTGTAGGTGAAGTACAGAGCCACAGTAGCACGCTGAAGACACAAAATGTTAGTTTACGATTATTGGTAATGGTCATACATGAATTATATTCCTGAGTTTACTCCAACTGACCTTGAAGAATATTCCTGATTTCATCATGTCAAACTTTCTCTGAGTTTACTCCAACTGACCTTGAAGATTTCCTTACGGATGCGACCTTTAAGGAAGTCCTTCACAAACTGTGTGTTTTCAGCTTTCTCATGGACCTCTTTGGTCCCTGCTGCTAACATCTCAGATAAATCTTCAGGACTGGAAGGCAGTAAGATGGGAAAAAAATTGCACATGACATGTTTACAAGAAACAATTACAAAAACGCAAATATTTGAGACCTGACAATCAAATAACATTTCCCATCACACCAATTGGTCACGTTCAGCTAAATTCTGTACCATATATTGCTCTGATCTGTCTTAAAGTAGTAATTTCATGTCATGTTCCTGAAATTTCTTAATTTCAGGAACATGAAATTCACCTCAGTTTTTCCTCTCTCTCTTCATATACAGGCCCGTCTCCATTGGCTGTCGTTGTCGTCTCCATTTTGTCTGATGACCTTTGTGGTGTGATCCTGTGTATAAAGTTCACCATCAATTAAAAAAATGTAGAAACCACATTATTTCAAAAGAAAGTAAAGGGATATTAAATGGTAACTGCAATGATGATGATGTCCAAAGGGAAGTTACTGTCTTTTAGCTAATCCAGCTGGTTTATGCCCCTTTTCCTGGTTTACTCAGAGTATGTTATTTTTTAGGCTCGCGTAATTTTGTTTTAACTCGAGTACCAAGGCTTTACAATACCCATAACGTTAGACAACAAAGGCCTTCTGGTGCCAACTGGATAATCACAGTATAGAATGACGAGCAGAATAACTGCTCGTCACAGCTGTGTCATTCTTTCTTTTGTCAGTGATGTACTTACATTTTCCGATCTGACCTCAAACTGAAACCTAATGTTCGACAGTAATTTAAAAAAAAATAAAGGTTACCTGACACAGACGGTTACCAAACTTGGTTTCTGTTTAATCTTTCGCACCTGCTAGCTTTCTTGTAGATATTCTCAATCATCCAGGTCATCATAAAAATCGCAAAAGCTGTTTTAAAGTAAGCCGCTGGACTCTCCTCAAGTAAGTTGAAGACGTTTGGCCTCTCATCCAAGAGGACCTGCTAACTTTACTAGCTAAGTTAGCAAAGCGACTAGCTTTCATTATAACAGGCTACAACCTCGTTCACAGGCGATTGGAAACTGCACGTACACAAACACAGGAACGCAAAAAATCTCCCTGTCATGTTTAGTTTATATGACCTAAGGCGGAAGAGTCACAACAGATTTGTGAAAACTAACCTTCACAGCACCACTGTTTGCTGAGCTGTCTTCTATAATGCCGAATGTAAATAGAATATACCGCCCCCTGTCGTCAACAGTGCTGATGACGCAGATTCATTGTTCACAACTTTGTACCTTTTACACAACAAAAAAAAATGTTGAAAATGTCAATTTATGTCACATAAATTGAGAAATGTTCCATTTCTATGTCTACCACTTTTGTCTGAAATTTTATTTCATTTGATTTGATTGTGAGATTTAACGAAGTTTTGTCTGATCAACAAAGGGGTACTACTGCACATCAAATGACAGAACACTCCTAGCCACATTGGATATCACTTCAAGCAATACCAATATCACAAACAGCACCAACTGAATTATTGTATTATTGTTTTTTTTAACAAGAATTTGTTTATTCTTGAAAGGATGCAGTGTGTGAATCTTTGAATAGCATACTCTTTGTGTGCTTGGGAGAAAGAACAAATGAAAGAACAAAGGTGTTTTACAATCAGAGGCTGCTGCTGCTTCATCAGCTGCTGAGTTGTACTTCACATCCCCCGCCCTCATTCTGCCACTGAGCCACAGGAGGTTAGTGGGGGAAAAGATGAGCCCATGAGATGATTCACCTCCCTGCAGATTGAAAAGCTGTTGCATTTACATTAAGTAGCTTTTGTCGGAGCAGTCTGATAAAGGACAACGGGGTGGGTTAATGCATTGAAGAGCGCTGATAAAAGCCAATATAAACCATCAAAGACCGATTTTTTTAAGCAACTTTGTATGAATGAAAGTTTATGAGAATATAACGTTTTACAACCTATTCAGGCTTTATCCACTTCCAAATTAAAACATTCTTTTACTTTCGTGACCCAAAAATAATAATAAAAAACACAATGACGTACAACACAATTTGTTTAAAGACCACATTTGTACAAAAATGTGTTATTAAAACTCACAATTTGTCTATCTAGCTATCATTGGTTGTTATAGCAACATGGGAAAACCCGGAAAACGCAGTAACCATAACAGTTCTCGCGAGAATTGACTATTACGACTCCGTTTATTTGTGTTTGATACAGTAGAAGTTAAACTATAACATTTATTCTGAATAAGCACAATTAGACGAGCTTTGCTGCAACAGCTGCCCCCGGTCAGTCGTTGTGTAATTTAACATATGTTATTGGAAAACGCAAACATGTGGATGCAGTGTAACTTCCGCATCCGTTTCGACTTTGTGGATCAGCGGGAAAAGTTCAGTTGGTTTTAAAGCAGGCAACAGTCGAAATCAAGACAACGCGGTCCATTCGGTCAACATATGGTCGAACAAAGAGCTCGATTGCAACCATCATGTCCTTGCTGTCCTCCGTTGAACAAGCTATTAAATCATGTAAAGCTGAACAAGCCAGGATCAATGAAAGTATTCGGCTCTACAGAGAAATACTACAGTGCTTGTAAGTAAATTACTATTATTTGTAACTCGCTCTATAGCAAGTGGTTTTCTCAAGATATATGTAACCTGACTATGTATAGGCTCGCATTTTTAATGTGATTTGCCAGCACTGCTTTCCGTCTGGCGCTGTGGCTTAGTTGGTTAAAGCGCCTGTCTAGTAAACAGGAGATCCTGGGTTCGAATCCCAGCAGTGCCTTTTTGTTTTTAATAATTACTTTGACACTTAAATGGAAAATACTGAATAATGTTTTTAGTTTGCCTTTGCAAACGTATAACCGGGGACATATAGGGGATATATAAGGATTAAAACACAATTTCTAGAAAACTTGGTACATTACACACTGCAGTACTTACAATATTTGACATTATTTTTACAGTAATCAAAATTTGTGCAGATATTGTACTTTGCTATTTGTAATCGTGTGCTAACTAGTTTTGTCTCTGTAGGACTCCACCAACAGCGACAGATGAACATCATCTGTTAGATCGTGCAGAGGCTGCTGTTACAGGTAAAATGACCGATAAGTGTAAAATAAGACTCTAAAAATAAGTCAAAAAAAGCCTAGATTTTTAATATAATGTTGAGAGGGAACTTAAAAATATATGTAGCATGATTATTTTTCACACAGCTCCTTTTGGTTTTCCCAAGATAAGCTGAGATACATGGGAGAAGTCATGTACACCACATTAAAAAAAGGATGCTGTCTGGAAATAGACTTTCTGTGTACACTGAGATTAAGCAGCTGAACTGTAACCACATGCTTTTATGCTGCTATCCTCAGACATAAATACGTCACCGGGGGAGAAGGAAGATATAGAATTGCTTGAGCGAGCACTGGAGAAAGCTCTTCAGGTCCGCACCAGCTCAGGGAAAAAGAACCCAGAGAGAGACAAACAATCCAGATCTCCATATGAACCGGACAGATTTGTTTCAACCTCAAAACACATAAAAATTCCCAAAGAAAGTCAACAAATCAGATCCACTTCAAAATTAACCAGTCTTGAAAAGAAAAGTGAATGCAACGCCACAACAACGACAGAAATGCGTGGAGGACGCTCCTCCACAGTGGGCACCGGACTCTCAGGGAACAGAAATGTGGGGCAAATGAAAAAGAAAAGCCAAAGTTCCTCAGCTAGGTTTGGGCCTCAGCAGGCTGCCAGGAAGCAGCAGCAGGCTGGTCCGAGGTCTGGTTCTCTTAATACCATCTCAACCTCACACCCACATAAGAAGACCACTAGGAGCAGCATGATCAGTTGGGATGACTCAAGCACAGCTCCTTCAAATACCCCAGAGCCTTTATCACACACAGATGAGACTGGGGCACTTAATTCTCAACCTCAAGGGTACGTTTTCACAGCGCTGACAGGGTAAAAATAATTGAGAATTAGTTTTATACTCTAAGTGTTCTGTTTGTCTTTGACAGTGGTGCCTATGAGCAGATAACAAAATGGAAATTCTTACGAAGCAAGGAAAACAGGTGGATGAAATTCACCTCTCAGTACAATCACAAAATGTTTGTGTCACTAAGGTTCCTTCTTTACATTGTCTTTAGGTTGTGGGAAAACGTTATTGCCATACAGAGGGACACTGTTCCAGGGAGAGATCACTTCCTGCACAGAATGAGAACGACGGTAAGTCTAGTTTTATGAGTTAAATTTATGACAGCGGTGTAGGAGCAGAACCAAACGGTTTTTCCACGATTAATCATATTTAATTAAGGAACGAACAGACCTGATTTCCATAAAGAGCACGTGTTTGTGTCATACTGAGTGGGGCACTGGTTGCATCTGTCAAAAAAAATCCTAGTAAAGAGAAAAAACACGTCTCTCATCTCTATAAGTCCCATTTCTTTTTTCAAAATACATTTTTTATTTGTGATTTTTAAATCTGTAAGCCTTTAAGACGGGTATTGTCAGTGGCATTAGCAGCGTTCAGTTGTCCCAAATGTAGACGGTGCCCTCTTGTGGCTACAAATGGTATATTTTGATATGTATCAACTGATTTGAACATGGGTTTTAGTCAGAATTCTGTTGCTACTGATTTTTGAAAGCCAGTAAAAATTTCCAACCAACTCGGTTCTATTGTAACATTAATTCGTACCCATTTGTTCTTCTGACTGTTCTGCCTTCTGCTTACTCTAGTTTGCTGAAGATGTGACATGTGGTATCACAGATGAGACCAGAGCTCAGGTTAATAAACCATCCCACTCACGACATGATGTCAGCGATCGTCGTCACAGGAAGGAGCGTCATGTCAAATCAACCCTACAAGCAGCAGCAGCCGAGTCTGGTAAGAAACACACACACACACACGTGGGTCATGGTTACAGGAATGAAGAGAAGGACATAAGGGGCAAGGAGTGTCAGTCTTACAGCTATAAGAGATGCAAACACCATATAAAAACACACTTAAATTGGACCAAAATGTGTTTTTTGTTTCCTTTAATCATCCTGATTATTAATTAGTAAAGTTATTCAAATTAAAGTTTTCAGCACAGAATCACAGCCACTCACATCTACGTCCATTAATTCCATCCACTTATCAAACAAAAACATTAGCTTTTTTAACCGTTAGCTGCTTGGAGGCTAAATCTAAAAAAAAATACAAATTTCCTTGCTCATTTCTATATTTTTGCAAACTTTGATCCATTCCAAATTCAATTTTTTTAACATAATTAAATGTGTGTTAATGTGATAGATATCGTATAGACAGATATAGTGCATTAGATGTTAGAAATTCTATGACTGTGGATAATGCCACCATAATGAGGCTGCCGTCTTGGACACCTCTCCAGTCATATGACCGTCTCAGTTTCAGGAATGATGTTTACCGGTCATTGTAAAGATCTATACAGCGCTAACGAGCTCAAGTGGAAAATGAAAACTAAGCTGCAGTGAAACCTTAGTGTCAGATCAGTTCTTTCCTTCTCCTCCCCACACACACCACCGCCCACATCCCTGTGATGGATACGTTTAAAACTGTCTGTCCTGACGTAGCAAAGGGCCCAGCTATTTAAAGCTGAGGCAGCAAAGTGGAGAAAAATATTTTGGGCTAAGGGCGCTCGTGCTCCTGCTCTAAAAATAACCTAATTTTCCGTCAGAGATGGAAGCATGGGATCGATGGAGGCCAGAGGAAGGATGTCTCTGCCCCACTGGGGCAAATATTGGGATGCTTTCAATTTTACCTCTGACTGTGACGTACACAACAGAAGGAGAGCTCCGACAGCTGGAGAAGCAGAGGATGCAGGTGGCACTGCTGCAGCAGGAGATAGACCTCGACCAGGTAACTCATCTTCACCTCCTTCATAACAGTTAATGAAATCATCAGTCAGGCCTTTTTTTCACTAATAGGTTCTGGAATGAAGGTCTCACATGCTGTTTTTTTTCCCGTTTCACAGGCTTTGTTTCAGGCTCTGTCTCCTCATCTCTCATCTGTATGTCCTGGCTCTGGAAGTCCAAACCCCAGTGTTCTGAGAGACATGTACTCCCTCCTGGGTGAAGGAGGCGAACGTTTCCCTGCTGTAGTCCTGGATACTGAGCCTGAATGAACCCAGAACATACTGTGTTGCACTCTGCTGTGCTTTAAAAAAAATATATATATATAATCATGTAACTCAATAAAAACATTTTTCATAAGAACAAGTTCTTTGACCATAGGTTTCTTAACAACATAACACACAACAGAACATTTAAAGCAAAGTAAATTCCCTATAAAAATATTCAAAAATATTTCAGGTCAAACCCACTACAGCTCATGGTTTTATGTTGTTACAGAAAAAAAGACCCTGGTACAAACCTACAAGAAGACTTATGGCTACAAAGACAGTTAACACTAATCACTAGAATGGCAGATTGATCAAGCCCATGTACCCACCCATTGCCGACAGTGGCGCTCAACTCAGATGACGTAACTCTTGTCATGAACGTACATCAGTGGGTTTAGCTCCTGAATTCAAACAATTCAATAAATCACAAACTGGGGGCCAAGCGCTGACCTGGACACGCAGCAGTAAACATTTAGGAAACACAATTTGATACTGTTTGTCTGCCCTGACGTGGAGCGGCATCTCTTCACATCATTTGTCTGATTTCCATGATGTCTATTTTTGTGTCTGTTACAAAAAGATCACATTGGTAGAACCAGCAAGACATCTGTGGACTGGGAGAATTATTCACCATCATTTCCTCCACTGCCAGTGTGATGATGATGATGATGATGATGATGATGATGATGGTTTATGCACCAAAGGCCAAGAAGCCTTGTTGCCCACAGATGCCATGTGTGTGATGCCGGTTGTGCCAGACTGGGTGACAGGAGGCAGTGGGTTCACACAGCAGGGCGTGGGTGTTTGGCCTCCCGCTGCATCAACCACCATGCAAACCTAAAGCTGTTTGTGCCAAAGACAATGCACTGCCTCACTGAGTGACACAGGCAAGAACTGGTCTGTTCCTTTAAGTGTGGGAATAACAAGTTACAGAGGGGTCGGTTACTTTTGTCTCGATGAGTAGAAGTACAAAAATACCACATACTCTACGCTGTAAATAAATATCCAGTCACACTTTTGTGAGGCTCTCATGGTCTCATCACTCTTGGAGCGGTGCCAGGTCATCTCTGCAGGACTGGACGCCCATACAGTCTTGGATGAGTGTGTGTGAACGTAGTAAAGGAGGAGGCGCATCCTCGAGATCACGACTGCACTACACCACAGGTCCCAGTGGGAGCGACGCCTACGTAACACAGCCTTCCTGTGACCCGCTTACATCAGCTGCTGCCTGGCTCTGCCGGTCACAAACAGATCCCTTCCACTCCCACCAGCGCGACCCGGGCCCTGCCCAGGTTAGCCACGTCTCACGCTTCTGTCCCGTACTGCTCATGGCTCCACCTTGTCACAGCGTGGAACATTGGAAGAAATATACGTCACATTCCGCGGTGTGACCTTCAATCTCTCTCTTTGTGGCAAACACATTGGAGTGTGTGATTATAGTAAATGAAACCTGTTAAGACAAGTTTTAGCACCGTATCTTTGTGTCATGTTTTATTTGAACGCCCTTTTTTAACCTCTAGATTTTTCAAAACTGAAAGAATGTTTGAACAAGGTTGCCATGTCTGATATTTCTACGGGGCTTTGGGATTGTTTTTCTGTAAATTTACCTGAAGAAAATGCACTGGTAAAAATAGATGACAGTGGGGGGAGGGGGGGGGACTCATATGAAACCATTTTCATGCAAATCCTGTTTAGTAAAGAAAGAAAAACAGTGTTCCTTAAATGATTTAGAAAAAGATGCTAAATAAATGCTTTGAAGTATATTATTAGATGGGCTTTCTAACTCCCCTCTTTTCTCATTAGTCGTGCTACTTTTCTTTCATTCCTTCTCTTTGTCACTTTTATTTTAGCCTCAGTTCACCACAACAATTGAGTCTAAGTACAAATCCACAGAAACAGAACAGTGTTACCAAGAATCCACTCCAAAAGCTCTTTTTCCCTCCTTCACCCTGTGGTGACAAACATTCCTCCCTCTGTTGCTCATCTACAGCTGTGCTGTTCGTAGCTTTATTATTGGATTTCCTCACCGTTCCCTTGGCCAAAGCCGCCTTCAGAATACTGCATCCTAATATAGGAAGAGTTGCTCTGTACAGACAGAGGCATGTTGGGCATTTTAATGAGAACATTAGTTATCTCTTAATCTGATGAAGTCCGCCTTGTGAACATTATTGACCAGAAACGCTTTTATTTAATTATATTGGAAAAACCTGTCACTAAGACAAAGTCATGTCCTGTGTGGTATAAATACAAGGAATGTGTTTCGCTCCAAAACTACTTAGTCTCAAATTAACAAAAAAATATCAATGACCTGATATACTTCAAGACGGCAAAGAAAATCCACCATCACAATAAAAAAAATAAATCCGGTAACACCCAAGGGTAAAAACAGACTTTTGTCTGCACGCACACATTTATCCTTTCTGGTAACCTTGCTTTACAGATGTAGAGAAGGAAGATTTAGAAGATCTGGAGAAAGCCTTTCTTGATTGATTTTTTCCCCCTCTTCAGTCTTTCTGGAAGATTTAACACTTTCTTTCCATTCAGACAGAACTGTCACCAGCAGTGTGTGTGTGTGTGTGTGTGTGTGTGTGTGCGTATGGGTGGGAAACGAGTGTGGGCTCTTTGTGATTTTCATGAGTCTCCCTCTGTCACGTGTGGGAATGCTCATTAGGGTGTTTTTGTTCTGGAGTAACAGTTTATTCAATACACTCCTACAAAGCAGTGGAGGTGGGTGGTCCGAGGATCCGAGAATCACAAATACAAAATCATTTTGGTCACGTACATAACCCCCACCCTCCCTTTTTAGGGGTTCTACAGTGGCCACTGAAACGCTGCGTTCCTTGAGTTGAGAGAGCCGCGTCTACATTAATGTTTGATGTAGATATATATAAAGAGACAATTCCATTCATTCATTTTTATGTAACTCCGACGTACAGTACCTTGAAGAGTACAGTATGCAGGAGTGAAAAAGTTAGTGTCAAGTTTCTCACTCGTAGTGAAACATCTGTGAATACGCCCTTCCACTGCATCAAGTCTACAGAAAAAACAGCTCTGTGTTGTGAAGTACAGAGGGATTCCCTGCTCTGCTCTGGTCTCCTCACAGCGGCAGGTTAGTGAGTTTGTGTGTGGCAGTAAAACAAAACAATTGAAAGGAGAGTTGATGGAGAGGTAAAGACGTGGAGGAGTCAACTCCTCTCCCCTCCCCCTTCCTGTGGTCTGTCAACCCGTTTGATCAGCCCCTATATTCTCCCCGCTTCACTGTTGGACGTCAGACAAAAGACAACCAATGGGAACGCTCGGACGTCCCCGTTCTTCCCTCCCCCGGCCCCTCCTCCTCTGGTTCTTTATATCCCCATCACTCCATGCAGCAGAGTGTACAATGTGCTGCCAAAGAGCCAACAGGCAGCGTACAGAGAAACAACTGGAGAGGGAGGGAAAGAAGACGAGAGTGTGAGTGGATTGTTAGCACTGCCGTAGACACCTTCATCTCACACACTGCTGCTATTCCAACTCCAAGTTATTGGTCCAGTTTCACACAGAGCACATTCCTCTCTCTCTCTGCCTTTGCCTCTCTCCACCTCTTTCTATATCCAGGCTAGAGCTGACTACCAACTCCAACCCAGAGACCGGTGCTGCAGCCTTGCTCCAGGATCCGTCAGCCCACACCAACAGCATGGGCTGTACAACAGGACACCTCGCGTGCCCTCCTCAGTCCCAGACCTGCTCCGGACAGGACGGCCAGGCTCTGGAGGCCGGTGGCAGCAAAGTTCCAGAGGTCCTCTCCTCTCTGGAACGTCTTACCCAAGCCACCGGAGGCATGGAGAAGTCCTGGTATCGCTGCATCTTTCCATTTGGAATCATCTGTTTGGTGATAGGTGTAGCAGGAACAGGGGTAACCTACACCTACAATGACCTGCCGCAGACTAAAGTTGTGTCAGTGGTGCTACTGGTCGTGGGCTTTTTGCTGTTGATCTTGGCCACAGCTTGTTGGACCGTACATAAGAAAAGGAAAAGGAAAAAGAAGGAGGGAGGCTCACTCACCTCTGAGCAGTGTCCCCTGTGACGCACACTGGGAAAACAGTTACAGGAACCGGAAAGGAGACACCGCCCAAAGCCTGGGAGTTCAAGGACTGGCTTTAGGAGCAGCACTTCACCACCTCCCTGTCATAAATTGCCTGTGTTCTTTTTTACAGAGTTGGACTTAGTTTATACCGTTTTAAAAAGTTGGACTGAAGAATCAAACAGAACGGGTGGAAACAGCGACTGGACCCGGTGGACCTGTTTGGCCAGTCAGATCTGGCTGACTCTGGATGGGCAAAGAAGCATCACCACCGCTTTACACACAGTTTTAATCGTTAGACAGCAGGTGTCCAGTGTCAAAACAACCTCAGACCAGACACACACAAATATGCGCTGCACTCTGCATGCATATTTACACACTCGGCTACATGCCCCGTCCAGTCTTTACTCACATAAGCAGTGGCACTCAACAGTGGCAGCTCGCTTAGACACCCAATACGCTATGCAGAGCTGCTGCTGGAGTCAACGTTGGCGTCACTGGCCACGTCAGTCACAACATTCTTCCTACTTGGACAGGTGACCATCCAAGAGGCCAGAAGTGGGCCAAAGACGGCAACCCGATACCCAACAGAAAGAGCAGCGCACCGGCGTCAGGGGCCAACGTCATTCACTCGTCCTGTGACACCGCAGCAATGTGTTGGGGGCTTTTTTTACGCAATGGCAGAGAGGAACTTGAGTCCAGCAGGATCTTTCTGGCATCTGTATGAGCTTCGAGCCGTGGAGGCTGCACGGTCTTTCTGAGGAGCGAAAGGTCTGCGCTCAAGTAAATGTTCTGGTAAACTGAATTCTCTTTGACTTAGATTTTCATTGCAAAAGGGGAAAAAATGTGGCCGTGGCTGTGCCGAGTAAAAAGGAAAAAAAAATATCACCACAGTGTTTGTAGCTTCAGCTCCACGGAGACAGTGACTTTTTGTCAAGTCCCAGCCATGTTCGAGCATTTGCCCCTAATCTTTGTCTACTTGGAGAGCCCCGACTCCACAGAGGGTGGCAAGGATTATTGAAGGACACTGCCTGGGGGGACATGCCACTGCAGGGAAACTTTGGACTGATCCTGCTCGCCTACAGCCCCTCCCGCCTGGTGCCTTGAGCAAGCACTCATGGAAAACAGCTCTGTTGCTTTTCCATATGTATTCCCTCATGTCTCTTTTTGGCTGGACAGCACTTTCCTCATCCATCCGTCACGGCTCCCTGTTTCTGACTCTGTCTTTGTTGTCATTTTCCTTGTGTTTTGTCCGGGCATTAAAGGCAAGACAGCCTCTTGACAGAGAGATACAACTGTTAGCCCCACAGCAGACTAGTGTTTTTTTATTCTCTTAGTGCCACATGGAGGGGCAAATCCCATTTTAATGGAAATATAGTCAAAGGCTTTCCTCTCTAATTACCAATGGATGTTTGTGCTGGAGTCTCTGTCCTGTCTGACTCCAACAGACGATGGCATTTTGTCCTCATCATGAACATTCTCATTTGTGCTACTTATTATGAATGTAAAAAATCTACTTGTGGTTAAAGTAGTTTTAAAGTACAGAACGTGGCCGTCCTTGTGTCCGGTGCTGTGTTCTAGCACTTCTTAACCCGTGAGAAGAGTTGGTCTGTGTTGAAATTGATTTAGCCTCCCAGATGTGATAAACCTACTGTGTCTATGCATTCAGAGGTAGCAGTTAACAGACAATGCCAAAGAATGTCTTTAAGGCCAACGGGCCAATCACCAGGAGGTGTTTGCCTTCACGCGCCATTGCTGTTCACTCTAATGACTCTCTGCAGCCCGGCGTGCACATGTTGGTGATCGCTGGCACAGTTATCGACAGCTATTCAGTGTACATTTGACAAATGAGAGCAGAGGAGGGAAATGTCAACGTTAAAAGGAAAGCAAATGCAGAACATGTGACTTATGATGCTTTTAACTGGAAGTGGTGAGCCAGTGCCGACGTGCTTTCACTATAATCTGACAGCCAGTGGATAAATTCAGTGACGTTCAGTGAGTTCCCATTCTTTTGAAACAAATGTATAATCTACCTCAGCCCTGTCATCTGACTCTGCTGTATGTCACACTCGATGTTTGTTTTAGTGTCCTGTAAGATTTGGTGCTGTATATAAACATACTGTAAATATCATATGTTGATCATTTTATATTCGTACTGTATATTTCTACCGTTGTAATTTTTTTGTTTGTATGTAATAAATGTTATTGTGAAGATGCAGTTCTTAGGTTGATTTCGGGCTCTAAAATTTTGTCAGGTTTTTTTTACCATGACTGTCATTATATCTAAGTGAAAATAGATTCAAAAATCCTTTGTAGAATAAAACCACTAGAATCCCCCCTGTTCTGCATACAGACACAGTAACCTGTGCGCTGACAGTTTGAATGACTCGGCCAAACACTCAGACATGACATGCCTTTTAGAGCCAGCTAGTGTCAAGTGGAATAAATGACACCCCCTACTGGCAAAGACATGGCCTGGGCAAACCCCAGCCTTTCCATGACAAGTACAGTATTATCTTATTTTTGTAACATACAGCAAATATCTGAGTGACTGTTTTATAGTGTGTGTGGTGGGAAACATCTGTGGCTGTGGAGGCAGCAGTGTTTGGGTCTGGATCAAGGGTGTGGAGGCCAACAGGGGCAAAGTGCAGATGAAGTGGAAGTGGTCACTTTGCCCGCTGAAGTCAGCGGAGATTACAGGAAACCAGATGGGAGCAACTCATCCGCCTCTGAGTCTGCAGGACTTGGCTGCAGAGCTGAGTCTTCAGATCTTATTGGCTTCTACAGTTTTAAATGATGCAAAACTGACATCAGATAAAAATGGAACAAACAGTAAAATAAGATTTTGGACATTCTCCATATGCTTCACATGACTGAATCTGTTTAGGCTTTAAATGCCAGTTCCTAATCAACATCGTCTGTGCAGTACAAAGGACAGTTCATTCTGTGAAGTTGATGAGTCACTGCCTGCTCCTGCATTCAAATAATACCTTTGTGGTGGGATTAAGTTACATTCCGGCTCTGCTTCAGCCCCCACAACATCTGTTTTCAAGGAAATTACATATTTCTGCCAAGATTGTCAAATTAGATAGCAAGCAAATGTAACACACACTTGACGTATGTATTGTAGTGAATGTGTTTAACAACACATCAACTACAACACATCTATACACAGAACATCACTTCAATTCACAATCTGGTGTCCAATCATGGCAAAAATATTTTTTTAATGCAGAATTATACTATACACTTTAATTAAAAGATTCATTGAAATTATTTTTTTGCATTTTAGTCAATGACAGCTGAATTTACAATTATAGCATCTCATTAATAAACCATTACATTTATAAATGCAGTAGGTGAGGCTATGAGCCACAGTGTCTTTTGCTCAGATCATACTCGGACTACTTAGCAGAGAGAAATCGTCTCCCTGAATTAATGAACGCATCCGAAATGGATTCCCCCGCAGTTTGTGCAATTTTGTAAACGTCACAAGTACAGTTTTATGGCTATGATTATTTCCCATTAGAATGAATAAACATGTTAATTGATCTTTTTCGCCAATGAAGCCATTACTGCTTAGTTGATGTGTTTTACTGAGAAAGTGGTTGGGATTGGTTGGTTTCTATGGAAACAATGACTGCCACCAGCGCCTTGTGCCCCATCTGAGGTCACTAAACTATGAGCTCATTGGATGTTTTTTCTCTTATGCATCATTTTACACTGGTCATAAGTTTGGTATCTATTGGATCAACATACAGCAGTTTTTTTTTGTAAAATTAGAATCACACCATGGGTAGGTTATTGACAGGTATGTCCTGTGGTGTTTAGCACAAAAAGGTGATGATGAGATTGGGTCAGTGGATGATCAATAGAAAGTCTGAGGGCCAGTGATTACCTGTGTTGGGCTATTGGGCTCTTTTATGGCCCATTTTCTAAGACTAATAATTAGGAGGGTGGTGTTCAGCAGAGATAGCAGTGTCCATTTATTTACAATGCTGTCTCCATTAGTGGTGGTGGTCTTAATCCTTATTCATCTTGTCATGTCATCAAAGGCAGACAGCAGTGTCGGAAGACAAACCAATTGCTTTTAGCTTTTTCCTCCGCTTGATCTCACAAATATTGACAGATTCATGAGATAGAAGGAGAGAGGGAAAAAATAAAATCACCTCACATGTCCACTGTATATATGTATGTGTGTATATATATATATGTGTGTGTAGAAGGAAGAGAAAGTTGTAAAGTGACAACCATTCAACCATGTGATTAACAGCAGGCCCATCAATTATAATGATAATAAGTGTCACCATTATTGATTTTGTCACTTCATGTCACAGATATTTGGGTGTCTTAGATGTCACAAAGTACTCCAAAGGATTGGGCTCTGCTTAAACAATCAAGCTTTTCATAAAATGAATGTTAACAGGCAGCTACATTGTATCATGAAACACCATGCACTTATGGACATCTTTAAACAAATTCAGCGACCAACATATGCACAAAATGTATTTTGACTCATTATCTTGGGCATATGAAATTAATTTTATTATAAAAATTATAAAAATTTCCACGTAATTTGGTTCCGTTTGACTGTGTATCTACCCCTTTAATAGCGTACCTTTAAACGGTATTCCCTCTTTCACTTCACGTCCCATAATGCACTACAAACAGGCGGATCTGTAGTCGTATTTCGTATTCGTATCAAACCAATCACATTTATCCACCGGCGAGCGCGTACTTCGAAAATGCGTCACGTCTTCCAATAATCGAACACTATTTTGCAGTTTATAAACTCCAACCAATAGACTCATCCGCTTTATCTCGTGACCAATGAAAAGGTAGTGACGCTATTTCAGGGTGGGACCTCTTCGCACCAACCAGAACTTGTGTGGAGTTTAAACGGTGCGCGCGGGCGGTCCCTCGTTACTATCGGGGGCGGGTCTAACTGCGGGGGGAAGCGTGCAAGAATTAGAACTTGGACTAGGATCCACAATTTGTAAAGCTATTAGTGAAGTTGTTCAACTCAGTGTGGTCAGTGAATTTAATCGCACCGCAGGCTGACCTACTGAGTCAAAATAGTGTATAGTGTACCTGTAAATCTACGTGTACTTGTGATTTTATAGCTAAAATCGCCGCTTTGTTTAAATAGCTTCGAAGAGCTGTTGCTAACTTTATCGACTCCACTGCTGGGGAGACTGCTATACTTGAAATGAAAGCAGGGGGTGAGTAACATGATTTACCTTTAGTTTGCATTTATGTGCTAACAAAATCAAAATCAGTTATTGTTCAATAAATGACTGTTGATTTATTGTAAAGCCTTGTATCAGACAGCAGTTCCGATAGGTATTTGCCACCGGACAGACGTTATCCAGGGTAACCACCTGTAATTCGGTGTAATTTTAATGGGGGTACATTTTGTTCTATTTACAATCATACAATCTTAAATTTCCAACTTTCGTTTTGTTTTAAAATTAAGTATGGCCATTTATCCTTATGAAACATGTCATATCTTAACAAACGTCTCTGAACCCCAGGAGGGAAATTTGGGCGCTCACTAGCCCTGAATGTTTCCCTGTCAGATTCAAAATCGCCCGACATTACACAACTATTAATGCAGAAAAAGTTTTATTAAAGAACTCTTACGACATTTTTCACTAAAGCTGGCGTAACTACAGTATATAAATTTTAATATTTTGCATTTAAACAACATTTGTGTCAGGATCGCCTGTAAATTACTCAACGTTGTCGTTTTTAATTGTGCCATCATAGAAACTGAGTTCTGACCTGTTTTAAATTAGTTCCCAATGTTTGTTTGTCATTATTGTGAGAATTACACATCAAGATGTGAAGTGTGTGTGGCTGAGTGTGCAAATACTATTTGCATAGCTGCTGTCTCTTGCGTTGGATTTAAGGACATAAGAAAGCCCACCTTAACGTTTCCCCCCCAAACCTTTTAGTGTTAAAACAGCCCCGTGTCTAAATTGTCTAAAAACATGTTTTTAATTAATATTAATTTAAATTACCAAAAATATGTAACCTCAGCCATATCTGTAGCCATTCTGTTCATATACATTTCCAAAACAGAATTGTTTTTGTATTATTATGTGTAATTTATAAATGACATTGATATTTATTTGTTCTGTTTTCCAATTAGTCCACTGCCGTTGTTCAAAATGCTACTCAGTTCCGACACGGAAGCGGGTCCGTAAGCGAACTCCAGATTTGACCTTGCTGTCTCTACCTGAGGACGTTCTCCTGTGTGTTCTCCAGTGCCTCTCTGCTGAGGACCTGCTGTCAGTTAGAGCTGTGAGTACACACACTGGACACACTAACACCTCCGCACAGGGGTCTGTCAGTCCTGCCTGCTTCTGTTGTTGGTCAACCTTTTTTTTGTCCACTCTGAGGACTAATGCTTTTTATTTCTGTCACAGGTTCACTCCCAACTTCGTGATATCGTTGACAACCATTCCAGTTTATGGGCTAGGGTCAGTTTTAGAGACACCTGGCCGTCCCCCAACACTTTATGGCTATTTGAAAGGTAGAGTCAATCTGTTAATGAAACAAATACTTCACACATACTCGCAAATACTTCTTTTTGTTTTTGACCTAAGAACTTCCTTCTTTAGATCTGCTGAAAAGGGGAATTTTGAAGCTGCTGTGAAACTTGGCATTGCTTACTTATACAACGAAGGACGTAAGTTTGACCATCCGTAATTTAAACAACAATTTTACTAATTTCTCTAAATGCTGCTTAAGTTGAATGCAACATTTAACGTATGCTCTCTCCTGTTTCCCAGCGGTACTGAGCGATGCGGGTCAGGCAGATGTGTGTGGACGAAAGGCCTCACACTTCTTTAGCCTGGCAGAGAGCCTGCGTCCTCCCACTGCAGATCCTTTCGTCTGGGTTTTCATCCGTCCACCCTGGTCACCCACTGGCAGCTGCTGCAAAGCGGTGGTGTTTGACCATCTAAAGGCTGAATGCGACCGTAATGTGGTAGGTTTTATGGACACTTCAAATTACAAACATTTTAAAATGCAAATGTCACATTATTCCCTGCTGATCTAGGTAAAACTAAATAAAACATTTTCATGTATCAGGTTTAATTGAATGTTTTCTTTCTTTTAAAGGAGAAAAAAGGACCCTTGTTGCACTGTTTGGCCAGAGTTTCATATCTCTTTAGGGTGAGTATGACAACAGTATGACAATTCTGTCGTGACCCAAGACGGACAGATATAAAGGCTATTGTTTTTGTATTTTATACTAATTGACTGAATCTGCCTTTGGCTTCTCCATTTCCCTGTTTAAGTGTGAAATGTTTTGGCTATTTTTGTCTATTAGGAAATGTTAGACATACCATCATGCTGATGTACATGAAATTGTATCGATTGAACTGGATTTAACATACATTAACATTTCCAGGATGAAGTAAAGCAGTCTGAGGCTTTGTCCATGCTGGAAGAATCTGCGCAGGCAGGCTGTCTTCAGAGCTCCTACATGCTGTGGGAACACAATCGTAGAGCAGCTGTGAGTCTGTGTAGTTGTAGGCAAAGATGTTCTTCCTCATCTGATTTTCTTATATTACAATTATATAATCAATAATGAAGTCTCCTTTATTTTTAAGTTTCAAAATGTGTTTATATATATATATGTGTTTATGTATTTGTTTTTTTAGATGGCAGATCCAGGCCGATACCTCCAGTGTGTCCGAACCCTCAGGGACTATGCTGGCAAAGGCTGCTGGGAGGCACAGGTGTGTTATTTAAAGTAGATTATCATCCAGGAACAGATTAAAAATGTTCTTGTTCTGATTAAGTCTGCTATGGACTCGACCCACCGTGTCAGTCTGTAGCATTAGTGCACCATGTCATTTTCTTAGACAATGTGAAAGACGACAGCTTGGTATTCTTGGAGGTTTTCTTCTTGTCAAGCTTGTGATTTATTTGTCATACTTCCATTTGGCCAGAGAGACAATTTTGAGTTTGTTCTTTCAGTCAGAGTCAAAAGGTGGTGACAGCTGATGACATTTTTCTGTTGCCCTTTTAAATTCCAAAATTTGTCACACAAAAAATGAAAAACTCGTGACACATCACAGTCTGATGGTCTGTAATTACATCAACCTGTCATCAACTATGTCACAGTGCACTGTGATTTGACAAAGTTTCACTTGATTTAAATTCTTCCTTGTTTTCCCTTTTGTTCTCCCAGCTCTCTCTGGCCAAAGTGTGCAGCACTGGAAATCCACTGGGTTTGGAGGCGAGAGCCTGCTCTGACTTGGTGTCCCAACTTTTTTGCTCCTCCAACCCGTCGTCACGGCGTTGTTCTCAGAGCATCCTCAGACAAGGCATCAAGGACACTATGAGGTAGATGAGAACATATAGACTGAACCATGAATAACAGTCTCTGTGAACGACATCTTTGGATTTAATTTAATATTCGTATTAGAGTCGATTTGATGACTCACTGATTTCTGATGATGTGATATCGCTTATTATGTGGCCGCCTTTACCCATGATTACAGTACAATACACTCTAGGATAGAAGAGACTGAAACCTTGTGATCAACCACTGACATTACAAAGAAATGTTCTGATAAGGCCCACAATTTCATTAAATATATTAAAACTCCTTCAGGTACATCCTGGTGGACTGGCTGGTGGAGGTGACCACCATGAAGGACTTCTCCAGCCTGACCCTCCATGTGACGGTGGGTTGTGTGGATAGATACCTGGCTCTCCGCTCCGTGCCCAAGGCTCGCCTTCAGTTATTGGGCATTGCCTGCATGGTGGTTTGTACACGGTGAGAATCTGCTTCCTGTGTTGTTGTTGAGTTGAGATTTTTTTTTTTTTTTTTTTTTTTTTTTTACATACAATAATTTTTATATACTGTCGTTTTCAGCTACGTCAGTAAAGAAATCCTCACAATACGAGAAGCAGTTTGGCTCACTGACAACACCTACCAATATGAGGACCTGGTTCGCATGATGGGAGAGGTGGTCTCTGTGCTGGAGGGAAAGATCAGAGTGAGTTTAAGATGTATTAATATTGCATATTCTAAATTCTAAGTGTTTCATGTATTTTAGCCAGTTTCACCTCCACAACACACGACTCTGCTATGTCTGTAATGATGTGCTATATGAATAACAAATAACTAATTAAAAATCATGTGATATGAATTCACAGTAAGGGAATAATTCTTTTGGTGTTTAAAAAAAATGGAAATAAAACCCAGTTCTAACTTTGATTTTACTTTACAAATCAAAGAGAAATTAAATCTCCTGTCATGAAAATCTGTCTCAGTGCCACAATTGTGTCATTGGACTAATTTTACCTCTCCCCCCTCAGAGCCCCACACTGCTGGACTATGGGGAGGTACTTCTGTCTCTTCTACCCCTGGAAAGTCGGTCTTCTCACCTTTTCAGCTACATCTGTGAACTGTCGCTGCTCTACAGCGCCCTCTCCACACCGCCACCTGCCAAACTGGCCTGTGCTGCACTACTGCTTACACGAGCACTACATCACTATGGTAATAACATTAACCTAACACACTTACACACACAGAACATGTCCAACTGAAAACATGGGCTACCCCTCTCTGAACGTTGACACCTGTTTCAGACAGTACCTTCCAAACAAAGCTGATTTACAGTTTCTACTGAGTCCAAGGTTGGTTTTTTTTTCTCACTGTGATTCATGTTTCTGTTCTCTGTCTCTGCAGCTCCACTCTGGCCCAGTCAGTTGGTCGACCACACAGGCTTCTCCAAGCAGGACCTCGTCTCCCTCTGTGTGCTGCTCTATGTCAAGTGGTGAGTTTTTCAGTGTTTCCTAGGACTTTTTTATTCCATCATCATCAACAAACTGCCTGTGACACAGATGACATCACCTCTGCGTTTGAAGCAGAACACCTGCAGCCTCTTCCAAAAGTGGAGCAGTTTGTATTTTTGCTACATACAGTCTGTGTATGTGTGTGAGACTGAGGGAAAAAAAATGGCCGTCCATTGGGGGTTGTGTTGTGCTCAGAAATCTGCAGGCATGAAATTCCATCAGCAGCATGTGGTTTCACAATGCCATTACTGAATCACCTATTGAGTCACAGTGATGTTGTTTACAGTGACTCACTTTGATTAGTGATGACTGCATCCACTAACCTGTTTATGTTTGAATGTAACAAGGTTTCATTTTTCTCTTGTCACCTGCAGTTTCAGCCAGGATGTTCCAAAAGACTACAGACATGTTTCCCTGACTGGAGTGAAGCAAAGGTTTGAGGATGAAGCTTACCAGCACATCAGCAGACAAAAGGTGATGGTTTTATTTTCTTTGGCAGATTAAATTACTGTAACTGACTTCTGTCTTTCAATAATTTTCAAATAAGACACGTTGTTGTGTTTTCGCTGTGTAATGTTTGTTTTTCGTGGCTGCCTGTAGGTGATGGATTACAAAGAACTGTGTCAAATCTTGGAGATTCCTGAGGTGAAGCCTCAGATGGAGCCTCCCAGCCCCACTGGTCAGCCAACAGACATCCACACTTTCATGGCTTCTCCTTCTAGCACTAACAAAAGGTAAACGACTTTCCAGCACACAAAAATATCATCCCTTAACATATATATATATATTATTATTATTTTTTTTAAACACTCGTGACTTATGGGAAATTAAAACTAATCTGACAAGTGAGCCCCACTCTTCTGCTGCCTCCTGCTCGTTCTGTAGCTAAGATGCTGCTGAGTCACCTGTGCTCCACCACACACAGATCTGAGATCCGTTCAGTTCTGCCTTTGTTTGTTTGCCATCTGTGAGATTCTGTAGTGACTCACTGGTCCCTTTCCGTCTTTTCACTTTTCTCCCCACAGGAGGCGTGACAACAGCATGCAGGCCCACAGAGCCAGCTTCATAGCCACGCCCACAGCAGAGCTGTCCAATCAGGAGGAGACGCTGCTGGGGGACATGTTGGACTGGAGTCTGGACACTTCCTGCTCAGGTTATGAAGGGGACCAAGAAGAAGAAAGCGAAGGAGAGACGGGTGCTGATTGTAAGTGTTGAAAAGACCTTTCTTTGGGGGTTTTTTCCTACCCTCTCCTGGAGTACATACTTTTCAGACTTCAGACTGACAGACCTAAATATCTAACAGTTTATTCTCCTTTTTTTCTAAATGACTTTACCAAGTTGTAGTTGTGAGTACAGTCCTAAACATTCTAAGGGCATTTTGTCCTAAACCCTTACTAATGTCTGACCTTGATACTGACTTATATACATTTAGATGATTCAGTCTTTAAGTAAATTGTGAGTCATGATGACTCAGCCAGTGTCCAGCACAGTAAGCAAGTTCATATATTAAGGCCTTAATATTATGCACGCAGTACAGTGGTGAGATGTAGATGGATGACATCAGCTGCACACACTTAAACTCTGCCTGAATAATTAAAACCCACTCTTTTCCTGCAACAGGTTCAATGGTTTCAGTCCAACTGCATCCACTGACAGAAACGGACACAGACGTGGGATCAGAGTACTGCAGGGCCTTGTCCAGTGATGAAGACAGCTTCTGTGACGTAAACATGGGGAACAGAGACCCGTCCCTCTCTGTTCATAGTTCAGGATACTCCTCTGTCCCCAGCGTCAGCCCCTCATCCTCATGTTCTTCCTCATCCTCATGTTCCTCCTCGTCCCTCATGCCTCTCTTTCAATCCTTTACCACTGTTCTGGATGAGGCTTGCGGCCAACTGGGCTTCCGTCTTTTGGTGCCCACACATAGGCCCCGGGGCACCTCCAGCAGACAAGTGAAGAGGAAAAATGCAGCAGCACACAGTGGAGGCGAAATGGAAAGTGAAGAGGGCGACAGGGAGGAGGACGCACACCCGGCCGGTGTGGGGTTTCTCAGTCTGTAGTCGGCGGTGGTCTCATGGCCCTGGGGCATTTACAGACCACTTGCTCCGACATCGTCCTCCAGCACTTTCCTTCAGTTCTGGACAATGTTTCTCCCTTCTGTCAGTCTGCACTGTTCCATCAATGTTGTTTTCTTTTTTTTGTGCTTTAAAACAAACAAGGGAAAATGTTTATCAATGAGCCTTTTTGAATAACATTTCATCGTGTTTACAGGTACAATGAAATACCTCCCATCAACCAACAGTCAGCTTTCAAACCACTGGGACATGTTTTATTTCTCAGGACACTGGTAAAATCATCTGTGTTTTACAGCCTTTGTTTAAGGTCAAGGTCAAAAACAGATGTCTGTTTAAGGTCTGTCTTGAAGTTTTAACTGTATACTTGTTTAGTTTTTGTTCAGTACTTCATATTTTGAATTCTGAGGCATCTACCTTAAAGGAAACAGCTGTGAAAGAAGACTTATAGTTGTCTGTATTCATATACCTGTGGTTCTGTTAATAACTGTAGACTTTATCTCATTAGGAAAACCAAAACAAATAATAAATTATACACACACTCAAATAGAATCAATGAGAAAGAATCACCTGCTGTGTGAGAATTAACATAAATGTCCATCGTTCCGACCATGGGTGTTTGTAAACCTCAGCATTAAGTCCAGCACTTTTATCATGACCAGAGGTTTAATACTATGCTTGAACAATCATTACTATCCAATGTATTGAGTGAATTTGATTTACTGCCCTAAAAAAATTGACGTTCAGACACTAAAGAGAAAAATACGACTTAATGAGGTCTTCAAAAAATACTGTATACCTCATTCAAGACAGAACACAACAGCAAAGATGATTTTGACTGACTGAGTACATTTAGGAACTGTTGCTCCAGACTGGTTATCGTCTGGGTTTTAATGAATGTACATAGTGTTATATGTATTAAAAAAAAGAGAGAGAGAGTTTGCCACCACTACTTGAAAATGTAATTGCTTCATTCCAAAAGTGCAGGTTTTTTTTACATGAAATCTGCTTTTTCTACAGTATTTTTGTATTATTTCTCTGATGTGAATATGTACGTGAGTATTGTCTTGAGATAAAATCTTTTTTTTTTAAATGCACATTTTCTCTAGTGTGTTTTTAATTGTCATGCATTAGGTAAATAGCCTTTTCTTTAATTTACTGCCTTTATCAAGAAAATTAAGCCTTAGATTAAAACAAAAGTGAAGGTTCTCTACGAGGTCTTTAAGGTTTTCCTCTTCTGAAAACCATGACACCAGTCAGCAGTGATTTGTTTAGAATAACTGAATTTATGTCTCATGACTAGACAGTTATGTCCGAAGAGAATGTCTTTAACAAAGTCAAATTAGCACGATGATGAAGGACTGCAAATACTGTGTAATGGTAATTGCTTTTAATGACGCTTATTTAAGTACATCATAAATGTGCTGAATATTAACCTCATGATAAAAGTAAAATTATTGGATAATCTGATCCATCTCTATCTGTTTAAAAAAATATATTAAAATGCATATCAACAAACCCACTCAAAATAATCATAATTAGCTGTGGCCAAAGCTGCATAATGGCCACTCCATTAGAATCACACCAGGTTAGCTGGCGTTATAAAAGGTTGAAGGTAACTAGGCTACTAAAATAGCCCCAGTATCTTGTACTTTTAGACCGAACATCGCTTTCCCCCCCCCAATCTTTTCTCTATTTTTGATGAGCTGTTGCGATTTTTAGCCATAGTTCCAGTTCTGAGGTAAAAAAAAGTGACAT
>NC_024323.1:9195412-9210992 GCF_000523025.1 Cynoglossus semilaevis | reverse complement strand
TACCCCTCTAGCAGTAACAACTTGTTTACAATAGTGAAAAGAAATGCTGCCCCATAGGTATTTTCCTTCTTGTTTAGAACAATTCCCTTTCTTTTCTCATTGAGTTTTAATGCTGTTTAAATGTCTCATGCATTGACTATATGTCATGTAATTGGTGGATTAGATGTTTGGCCAAATCAGTTTAACAAATGTGACTGTAGGAGGTAGTACGAGTCTACAAACTACATGTAGTTTTTAACTGTTTAGTGATAACCTAAAACGTCATGTAGTCAAGTGGGTTTCATCGAAATTAAATAAATCAACAAACTACATTTATTTATCAAGCAGGTCCTGAGGTCTTTAAGATACACCCGTCGTACAAGGTGAGTCTATCGTAAAGATAAACATCCGCTTTGCATGTAAGTCAAAGGTTTAAAACCTCAAAGTGAGAATGCATGTGGATGAAATGGATGACCTATTAATGCACATGAACTTAGTCAGTTGCAACGACGGCTGATGATTCGATCACGCAATTTATTGTAAATATTTTTGCGAGAAACGAGAAAGAAATCAATTTTTCTCAGTAAATAATTTCCTTCCCTATACCCAGCATTCTTATTACTTAAAAAAGACAGGTAAGGCTTTAGACCAGGAGGTCCAGCTGTTGGATCACGTGACATGTCTGTTTGACGAAGATCACGTGGTGTGCTTTGTTGACGATTGTCGCTGCATTTTTCGATCCAGCAGCTGCCGTTACTGCTGCAATGTCATCTGGTTAACAGAGTCCCAGCGACCTGGAAGAGAGGAGGAACCTGCAGAGGACAGCACACGTCCTCGGTGCCACTCATGTCCGACCGAACGCCCTCGGTGTCAGTGAACAGAGAGGTGATGCTTTTATTATTGATTTGAGACAACAAAAAGGAGGAAGTGCTTTTCACCTCGACGGGACCACAGCTTGTAAAGTTCATGTGGGGAGACTGTTCCTTTTTCAGGTAATCTGACACACACGGACACATGTTGTACCGCGAAAAGCCACAGATCAGTTAAACGCGTGTTATGGGTTTACACGTGAGTCAGCACATTATATTTTTCTGTGATACCTAGCTTTGTCTCTCAGCTTCATCATTAGCATTCATCAAGATTCCTTAGGGATTGACGAGCACCTCTTGTATCCAATCAGAAGAGAGAGAGAGCTGTCTCCAGCCAATCAGAGAGGATGAAGGCGGGCTTATCTTCATGAGGAAAACGTTCACGTCTGTAGTGACATCTTTACTGGCCTAATCGCTTTTTTTTAAACGCAAAATAGTTCCTGTTCCTTAATCTGATTTATTAATAGTAATTGCATGAAAATACAGAAAACGGTCGCTTTGGTCGAAGTCCATAAGTATTGATTTCAAACGGACGTAAAAAGGGTTCGTGTTACTTGTAAACGTGTCCATTTTGACGTAGGTATAAATTAAACTAAAACAATGTTGACATTTTATAGCTGTACCTTGTTTTTGTAACCCTTTATTAGTTACTTCAGTAGGTAAATATGAAAAAAGTAAAGAGGCTTTAAGTTGTGTGAAAATAGATCAAACTTCAGATAAAACGTCAAAAGATCGGGGGAAAGTCCTAATTCCAATTATTTAAAAACAAACAACAAAAAAATCCAAAATGTGAGGAACAATAGTGATTAGCCCAGCCCAGGGAGCAGTGGGTTTGGACAGTGCCATGGGCAGTGAACCTCAGAGGAACCTGGTAGCTGGTGGAATCAAACCTTCTGGACACAGGTAGTATGGCTGTATCCTGAGCTGAGAACAAGAGGTTTCTTAGTTCAACGTTTAACATTTAATACTAAGCCATACATTTTTAAAATTGACACCATAATTTGCTAAATATGATTACAAATTAAATTAAATTAAATTTTCACCAGTTAATTTTACACGTTACTTCTTGTACACATGATTAAAAATATAAAAAAAATATATATATATATTTGAGTGATATTTGAGACACGAGTGTCAATGTGGTAGTCAATGTGTTAAAAAGATGTTTTACATTCAGCATTTATTATGTAAAAACATCAACCTTTTGCTGGTCCTGCTGCTTTTGCTGAAGATATCATGTTCTTATTTCCTTATGTTCAGATCATTTGACTCTGTTGTAATTTTCCTACAGCTGACACACAGTTTCACTGCTGCTTTTTTGTTTACTTTTATTACTGTTGAATAGAAACTAGAAAGTAAAAAAAAGTAAAGTTAAAAAATATAAGAGACCTGAAACCTTTTGATAAAACTTGACACCAAAAATATCTCTGTACACTATAGACGGTGACTGGATAGTGACCAGTGGTGGACAAGTGTCAAGAATGGCGATCACGAAACAGTTCAGACTCCTGGTCTGGAAGAACTACCTTCAGCAGGTGAGTTACTGACACAGCACCTGTGTGCGTGTGTGCGTGTGTGTGTGCTTTTAAGGTGTCGACCCAGTGTAAACTCTCAGAGAACAGCTGAGAAGTATGTTTTGACTGTGTTTGTTAAGCCGTTGATTCATGTGGTTCAATAACAAAATACAGTTTATTGACTGACACTTTGTTTTTCCTACACAAGTACAGTGTGATGTCACTCATCTTCATAGAAACTGGTCAACCCCAGTGTTGTTGTACTACACATTGACTGTACCTGGGTCAGCTGGTCAGCTGGTCTGTCACATGACCTCATATGACCACCTTTAGGAAGTCACGTTTCATAAGTTACATGATTGTGTGGCTCTATTCATAATCCTGTCGAGACAAACTTTGCGAAACGTACAATATTTGATCACGGACAGATCCTGTGTTTCGTAACCCTATATGTGTGTTTCCTTCTAGCTTGTTTAAATGTGTTTTGCAATAGTTTATTATGCAGAAGCAGATGAACAGATTCTTGCACAAATGATGCATTCAAGGGATGCAGTAGTATCACCAGACTCAGTTGACTTAAGATATGTAAAAATAAAACTGCGTGAACATTTTTTATCAGTCAGTCTAAAGTGTCATGAACGCTGCAGCTATTCAGAAATGTAAATTACAATCTGCTGCACCGTGCTGCTGTGATGGTGTCGCAACAACACACTTGTGATCGTCCTGACTGACCAGTAAGAGGAGGAAGTAGAACTGGAGTGGATGCTCTCTACATACTTTGGCACAGCATAGATGATTTTAATAAGAAAACGTTTTGTTATTAAGAAGATCATTTCTGATGTGAACTATGTTAAACAACATGGGTGTGAAATATGTTTTTATAATAAAAGCATGAAAGTGTACTGTAATTATTCATAGACATTCAGAGGTTTAGCAATTAAGATGAATCTGTCCCATGTCCCACCGTACCCAGGGTTGTGCACAGCCAAAGAGGCAGCACATTTAGACTGCATTTAATCTTCTGAGTCATAACTTTTTGGATTAATGCAGAAAGGACAGGATGAGATATTGAGCCCCTCCAACTCCCTATTGATTTAATGTGTAATGTCATGAAAATGACCAAAAAACCCTCTGCTAGGAGCCATACGATCGCATGGGAGCGGAATATAAATCTCCTCTTGTCTTAACTGTCTGACACCCTAAGCAGCAGTGCGATACACAGATTGATGTTGGACTTTATTGTGAGTTGTAAAGATTTATTTTTCAGCTCTGTCAGTCTTCGTAAACACCTGTGAAATGTGGGGTAAATAAATATGCCGTATTCTTTTTCTAGTGTTTCAAGCGATTCGTCTCTTGCCTTTGGTAGACCCTTGACTGAACTGTGTCTAATAGAAATGTCTTTATACCTGCACCGCAGAAACGACAAATCCTGGTCACACTGGTGGAGATTCTCCTGCCACTGCTCTTCTCCAGCATCCTCATTGTGTTGCGTCAAAAGGTGCCCTTCAAGGACTACCCCAATGCCACGATCTACGAGAGCTACAGCGTGGACACTTTACCCAAGAGTTTTTTTGAACGACTGCAGCTGGGCTACGTGCCCCTTAACTCCAGCGTGGTGCGTCAGGTGGCAGAGGATGTGCGAGAAAACCTGGCGCTTTCCTCAGGTGAGTGAAGGAAAACAGGATGATGATTATTTGTCCTTTTGTTCCTAAAATGTTTTTTATTATTTCTCTTAATGTTAATTTATTTCAATTACTCTTGAATAATTGTGATTAAATACAATCATGATTAGTCTTGACTAGTTGTGATTGATCACAACCATGATTAATCTTAGTCAATCAACAGCTACAATAAAATATCTCTTTGACCATTTAACATGAAATACTGTATTTTGATTGGCTCAACATCTGGATGTGGACCCTGATTTTGTTTAGTTTTTTTTGCCCCCACTGCACTTGAGGTTTCTCCACTGTGCTGTATTCATAAATGAATACAGCTGCACTGCTTTTATGTAAAATTGTATGCAACCCCTCATTAACTTGCTGCTAGATGATGTATTATATTTGCTGTATTGTCATAAAGGAGATTTGTCGTTAATATTTTCAGCACGTAAATGTGATTTAAGGTGCAACAGTCAGTGCTTTTGCTGGATCAGTACACAGTACATATTATCAGTTCCAGGTTCCCGTTCCTCACAGGAACTCATTGACACATCAGGCCGTGGTAGAACTGAAATGTGAAAGGTATCAGTTAAATAATTACTGTCACAGTGTTGTTCTATAAAACATGACTCTAAGACAGTGAAACGAACACCTGCGCTTGTAATTCAGTGCCGAGCTGGGAAAACTGGTTCCTCCAGAAACAGGCCTCAGGAGATCAGACAGAGTTGCCCTTCTCTGGTGTCACACTGTCAGGTGGTGGGTGAGAGCGTGAGGACAATCCTTGTCCTCCTTCCTCAGCACTCTGACACTGCAGCACACTAACAAACACACACATACTGCATATGTAGCTACATAACCAGTGTGGATTTGTGTATATTTCTTTCCCACTGGGAGGTGATCTGAAAGATACACAGGGAGCAGCTCTGATGAAGCTGACAGACATGTTTTTGTAGCTGCTGGTTGGTCTGTGGACAATGAGGCAACTGATGAATAATTCAGCTGATCTCGGTGTTGGGAGGAAACAGTGGAGAAGAGTCCACTTCTGTAGGGTGTTGTGCAAACACAGGCAGGTGACCACAGGAAGTCATCCAACTGTCACACTCACCTGGACTAGTGATGCTGTGGTTTTTACAGATGTGGGCCTACTGTATTTCTGTGCCCTTTACTTTCCATCTGATAATGTTGTTATTGTGTTAATGGAAGTAAATGTGACGGCTGTCATTCCTAAGGTGCTGCCCTGTACGTGTGGTTTGTTTCATGTCAGGTTGTGTTTGTTGTCGTGTCTGTAACTGTGTGTCTCTGAGTGTTTATCTTACTTGACTGATCCAGATTTGACACTGGAGTTCAGACCTGAACCTGCCAGACTGTGAACACGTTCCTGTGTTTGATAAGAAGGGCTGAAACAACCGTTGAGAAATGAAGACACTGTTACAAAGAGAGCTTTTGTCCTTCTGCTGTCCTTCTCTTGTCCGTCTGTAGTTCTGTGTGGGAGCGTGTGACATTCACTGTAATGTCTTACTGTATGTAACAGCGTGTGTGAATTTGTGTTTATTTTCCAGTGCGTGGCTTTGAGACCGAGGAGCATTTGGAGGAATTTGTGAGGAACGACCCTCTGTCAGGAAAACTGCTGGCTGCTGTGGTTTTTGAGCACCCTTTCAGCCACGATGACGAACCTATGCCTCTGCAGGTAAAGTGACGGTGACGCTCACAGACACACCGTCACTGTGGGTGTGGTAACGGTTGCAGCCACAGTGTTTGTTCTGAAGCGGCTGCTTCCGTGACTCTGGTCAAATCCTCCTCGATCTTTCTTTTGTGTCTGATGATACAGATGTTCTGCTAATGTCAGAGTGATGAAGGGAGAGAAGTAACCAGTCATCATTTACAGAACAGATGTCAAAAACAAGTGGTGCAGCCACCATGTTTTATTCAGAGACACTACATAGAAATGAATGGAATTCTCCCGTCTCTACACGAGGTGGAGTGGAGCCCTGGAAAAAAACAACAGAAGTGAAATCATGTGATCACGACTAAATAGGAACATGAAATGAAGTGCAGTGAGACCGATCCAGGAGTTGTGTTGTACACGACAGTATGGGTGTGAGTGTAACCCACAGTTTAACCCAGCTGTCATGTTCAACTGTTGTCTTAATTTATTGTTGCCCATTTTTAAACAATTCTGGACGAAGTACAAAAACAAATGATTTTTTTCTGCTCGTGTCTCATTCTGTCTGGAATGAAGGTCTTTTTACAGGGATATTTTTGTTGCTTCTGCTGTTATTATAGAAAAGGCAACATATCATGCTGTGAAACTTGAAACCAAAGCTAAGGGTTTTGAGATTTTGTATTTAATAGTAAACCATAAACAAAGGCCTGATACTAGCAATTAAGATAATTAACGTGATTAGGCGACTGTTAGCTTGATTGAAACTATTGAAATAGAATCAGTGATGTTTGTTAAACCTGTCCCAGAGTTTTCCTTCACCACAGGCTGCAACAGAATTCTGTCTGTCCCCTCGGTCTGTGGTTTTACTTGAAGCAAAATAAAATAGTTGAACAGAAAGTATGTGTGGTGAACTCAAAGTACTACAGTTTGCAGGATGGCAGCAAATTTTCCTGCTGCTTTTACTATTAAAGGGCCATTGCAAATGAAATAGCCTGGTATGGCAGTGCATGTTTGAACCAGATCTAATTCCTTTGTTACTGAGCAGTTCAGAAAAACAGTACTTTAAACTTTACCGTACAGAGACAACAATATCTACTGTATTCTATTTCACTTCCATATTTCCTTGGCTCTCCTCCTCTTCCAGGTGAACTACCACCTACGGTTCTCCTTCACGCCTCGCAACGCTCCTCCTAAGGAGAAGTCGGAGCTGAACCCAAACAGTGACCTGGACTGGCACACACTCAGCCTCTTCCCACTCTTTCAACTGCCAGGACCCAGAGAGCAGTATGATAAGCAGGGGGGCACGCCAGGTGACACCTGCCTTTTCCAGCTCTTTTTTTCTTCACCGTTTTTGCCTTACAAAATATAAATATTAATTTTTTTTGTCCTCCTCATCTTGGAAGCATTATTCAGAGAATCATTAGTCGTTCCATGAAACAGTACAAAGTGTTTTTTTTTTTTACATTTCTCCTCAGATGTAGATTAAGATTAAATGTAAAAAGCCTCTTGGTTCACATTATCCCTTAACACAGAGCCCTGCACGATCCCTCTGTTTCTATGGTAACCACGTCCATGGACATGAGTGGCATGATGATCAGTGTTTTCCTCTAGCCGGTGTACAATCGTAGAGGTTCGGATGCTGTTCTGGAGATATGAAAAGCTCTTGAGTCATTGTTATTTTACATAAACAAAAGTTGAATTAAATATAGATGAAATGATCCAGAACTAGGGAGTTAGGTTTGCTAAGAATTTATCAAAAACATGTATTCCTTATTATATATGAAATATATTAAATATTTTTGTTTGATTCCTCTTGAAGGTTATTTCCGAGAGGGCTTTCTGGCCGTGCAGCACGCAGTGGACCTAGCCATCATGCACGCGTACAACAGAACCAGCGCTGCTCCCTTGCTGCGACAGATCAGGGTGGTCCTGTCACGGTTTCCTTTCCCCCCTTTCATGTATGATGTCTTCATCCTGGCCATTCAGAACCAACTGCCACTTCTGCTGGTGCTCAGTTTCACCTACACTTCCCTCAACATAGTACGGTCTGTGGTGCAGGAGAAGGAGAGGAAGCTGAAGGTAGGTTGTTGAACCATTGGTGGAATACCATTAAAAAAAGAACGACAGACTGATTCTTTACTCGATGCTCGTCGTTTGTTCTTCTCAGGAGTACATGAGGATGATGGGCCTCAGCAACTGGCTCCACTGGAGCGCCTGGTTCCTCATGTTCTTCCTCTTTCTCTCAATATCTGTCCTGTTTGTCACTCTGCTGCTCTGTGTCCAGGTGAGTAAGTCACGTAGCAACATTCCACCATTCACTATGTTTTTCCACATTCTGAAATAGTCCAAAGGTCACTCGGTATTATCATTTGCAGTATTTACACAGTAATTGCATAACCTACACCAGAGCGAGTATTTGGCTGGCTTTGACTTTTGTTTGTTTTCTACACAGCAAGTGTGTTTACGTGAATCACAACTGAATAAACCTGACGTTAATCTGTCGTCTCAGGTGAAGCCTAACGGAGCAGTGCTGTCCTACAGTGACCCCACGCTGGTCTTTGTTTTCCTGCTGGTCTTCACCGTGGCTACAATCAACTTCAGCTTCATGATCAGTGCCTTCTTCTCCAGAGGTGCGTGAACCCTGCTGTTCATCTGCTTCACCAGTAATTAGCTCTGAGCCTGCTGCTGTTTGTGTGCTCACATGCGTTCTGTACAGTGCTCGAGAAATAAAGTATGTGAAACTGTGGGCTGGCTAAGAAGTAGGTCAATGTGTCAACAGCGTTGTGGCTGACACAATGTAAAACAGCCAATAGGATGGCCTCAAAAACAAAAGGTAAAAAGAAACTATTATTGCTCCTGAACTGGTAGTTTTTTTGTTTTGTCCAGAGCTGGTTTTCTTCGGGGTTACAGAGAAGTTTTTTAGGCAGATACCTTACGGGCCAGACACTCAAAAAAAATTACATGTTTTGTCTAACACAGCTTTTCAAACTCATCTTAACTCATCTTAATCTTTAAAAAAAAACATAGAAATCAAACACAGATCTTCCTCATGTGGTTCAAGGGTTCTTCACATTACTGAGTTGATGAGTTGAGAGGCTTTTTCAGAAAATAGGCCAGAGCTGCTGATTGAAAGAACACTTCAGTGCTCTTATTTTCTTTTTCTTTCTTTTTTTTACAAAGAGGACTGTTTTTTGTATTTCTGCCAATCTTTATATGTGCAGCAGGTGTCTGAAATTCTCCAATCTTCCAAACTTTAAGAGAGGAGATAATGGCACTGAATCAGCCTGGCTCAAAATGACACTCTCTCCACTCCGAGTGCTGCCTTCTGCTTTTTATTCTCTTCCTTCAGTTCAGAGATGGAGGCTTTCATTCTACTTATCCCAAAAGCTTTTTTCTCATTTCTGTCTCTTTCTCATATTTTCTCCTCTCTGTTTCAACCTATCTGAGCTAATTTGTGGAAAGAAAAACTTCTCTTGCTCAAATTCAACACTTTTTTTTTTTTGCAATCCAAAAGACATAGTTATCTGCACCTGTGGCACCAAACACTGGAAAAAGCTTTTTTAACTGTTCTTTCTTTGAGCTCTTGATTGAAGTGAATTGAACTGAATGGATTTCTAAAAGACTACATGAGCTTCCATAAAAAAGCTGAAAGTTTCACTTTCCTCCATGTTCCCTTGCAGCCAATGTGGCGGCAGCAGCTGGAGGCTTCATTTATTTCCTGAGCTACTTGCCTTATTTGTTCCTGTGGCCTCGCTACGACCTACTGAGCCAAGCCCAGAAGGTGTCAGCCTGCCTCATCTCCAACGTGGCCATGGCCATGGGCGCGCAGCTTATTGGGATGTTTGAAGGCAAAGGTGAGACCAATGATGTGTTTCCATTTTTAGGTCCTTCAAATGTCCTATTTATGTCTGCAAAATACAAGAGAGAGAAGTCTTAACATTTGTGAAGCCGGCCATTTAAAAAAATATATTGATTAATTGTTCAACATTGATCTCTACATTGATAATTAATTATTAACACAAATATGTAGCCAAGTGACTGACCTGCTGAAGATCCTGGAACTGTGGATTGATTTGTCCTCGGTTTCTTTGTTTGTTTTTTTTTAATCCTAGGCACAGGCATCCAGTGGTCAAACATGTTTGACTCGGTCACGGTGGACGATGACTTCTCCATAGCCCAGGTTCTGGCCCTTTTGCTCTTTGATGCTGTGCTTTATGGACTTGTGGCCTGGTACGTGGAGGCAGTTTTCCCTGGGGAGTACGGAGTGCCTCTGCCAGCCTACTTCTTTGTTCTGGTAACTATCAAACTGACAAAAACAATTAAAATGTTTACATGGCTTTTTAAATGGTTTTAATAGACATTTACAGTCCTTTCACAGTATTTAAAGTAAAATTTAGTGTCATATTTTAAAGGAGAGAACACACATAAGGTAGAGATAAAGACAACACCGTATTTCTGCTGAGCTGCTCACTGTTATTCCTGTTACAAAGCTGTGACAATGGACATCTCTTGTAAAAGAAATCAACCTCAGATTAAAAGAGAGAGACCGTGACATATCAACCACAGGAAGTCATTAGATTAGACCAACTACAATGGCAGGAAATGTCTGAGTGTGTTCAGCCAACACTAATGTTTGTCTTCATGAGAAACAACCACTGTCACAGTATAGGGTGTCTACGCACATCCACAAAAATAGACCGATGGCCCTTCATTTACCAAGGCACCGTCGTCAGGGTGTGGATTCGATTTTGACGCATGTTGGTCTGAGCCCATTGTGTGAGTGGGTGTTTGTGACGTTTGTGTGTGGAAAGTGACCGTTTTCACTGCGGCTTGGAGAAAAAGAACCGGAGAACGATTTGGTCAGGAAACAATTCTCTTTAATGTACTTCCCACTGAAGATGTGTCGGCGCGATCAGTCTTTCTGACATTTTCTGTTCTTGGCTGCTTCCTGTTTAACTCCACTGTCACTGAATGCTCTTCTGTGTGCCAATAGCAGGTTCTCTTTATCTGACTGTAGGTCCACCAGTTTGTTCACACTCTTCTTGGATGGACCAGGTGGCCGCTGGTGCCACTATCACTTTACTACTAGGCCACATCAGTGTTTGAAAAAAAAAAAGATATTTTAGAAAAACTTGTTTGTTTATTAATAATACACAATATGCAGTGCAAACAGTGAGTTCAAATCTTTTTTTCACATTAAAATAAAAACATATTTATGGGTAAAATTTAATTGCTATTGACATCTTGCTGCGGGCCGGATGTGAGGGGGACCCCTCCATGTTAGAGTAGTTCAGGATAAATCACAAAAAGTCTTCTGATCTTTCCCACCCCCCTCTCTCTAGCCCTCATATTGGTGTGGCAGCCCCCGCATGGCTTTGGTGAATGAGAAGGAGGAAGAGGAGGATGCAGAAAAGGCTCTGAAGGGAGAGTTCATTGAGGAGGAGCCAGCTGGACTGGTCTCTGGGGTCAAAATCAAGCACCTTGTTAAGGTTAGTGTACAAAAAACAAACACACTGAGAAAAACAATGAGTTCTGTGGTCAGATTAGATGTTAGACTTCAACCTTTCCTACAGTGATGATGCAGGTATACGTTTTATCTACTGACAGGAGTTTAAAGTGGGCAACAAGACACGCAAAGCAGTGCGTGACCTGACCCTGAACATGTTTGAAGGACAGATCACGGTGCTGCTGGGACACAACGGTGCTGGAAAGACCACAACGCTGTCCATGCTGACAGGTGAAGGGGACGCTCCAGAGATAGACCAACCAATCAAACCCTTCAAACGTAACCGCCTACTATTGACAGGCGTCACCCATCAGTTAGTAATTAATCATTAGTTTGTGTTTTAGGTCTTTTCCCTCCCACCAGTGGCAGAGCCTACATCAGTGGGTACGACATCTGTCAGGACATGGCTCTGATCCGCCGCAGTCTGGGACTGTGTCCGCAGCACGACGTGCTGTTTGACAACCTCACAGTCCGAGAACACCTGCTCTTCTATGGTCAGGTAGGAACAGTCATTTCTGCTCTTCTGTAGCTTCATCTTCATCATCATCAGTCGCAGTCACAGTGTATTCAAGTTGTTTTTTTTATCTTTCCACTTCACCATCAGTTAAAAGGCTTTTCCAAAAGCAAGATTCTAGACGAGGTCGACAGAATCATCCGCATCCTGAACCTCGAGGACAAGCGGCACGCTCGCTCCAAGACCCTCTCAGGTGGTATGAAGAGAAAACTCTCCATTGGTATCGCCCTCATCGGAGACTCCAAGGTGAGGAGTTTCACAGACAATAATCACCCTTCATCCCTCTGTCCGTCCTGCTAACTAACCCTACGGTATCTGATTGTCTCCAGGTGGTAATGTTGGACGAGCCCACGTCGGGCATGGACCCATCGGCCAGACGCGCCACCTGGGACCTCCTACAGGGGGAGAAACGTGGTCGCACCATTCTGCTCACCACGCATTTCATGGACGAAGCTGATCTGCTGGGCGATCGCATCGCCATCATGGCGGGGGGAGAGCTGCAGTGCTGTGGGTCACCGCTTTTTCTGAAGAACAAATATGGTGAGTCATGGAGAAACAGATGGGGTTGGTTGGTTGGGAGATCAAAATGAACAACGCTGCTTTCAGTGCTGTTCAAGTAAAAGTCAACAGCTTTTAATAGGTGATTGATTTTTAAAAATGAAACAAGTCAGAGCATGTCTCAAGCACCTTACGGAGTTTTGTCAGCTTATAACTAAAGCTCTCATAATTAGTTGGAAGAAATAAAAGCTGACAAGACCTTAGTCAGTTTGACAGGCAAAATGTAGTTCATTTTGCAGCTACTCCGTGATTCCATTTAGCCCCTAAAGTAAGAGTAATATAAAAATATAAATACAAAATATGGAAGTATTGGCCATAAATGTTAAGACCTCATACGCAGTATCTCAGTTTGACTACAGTCATAAATTCAGCTATAATGGCCTCAAAAGCCACATAAATCAGGGTCATCAAAGAAGAAACATATTATGGCCAAACTAATGCAGGTCACAGTGAAACACTTTTATCATCTCTGCTGACCAGGTGCTGGCTACCACATGGTGATTGTAAAGGACGCCCTGTGTAACGTGTCTGAGATCACCCGCCTCGTCCACATGTATGTCCCCAACGCCACACTGGAGAGCAGTGCCGGAGCGGAGCTCTCTTACATTTTACCTAAAGAAAGCACCAGCAGGTAACTGGGTCTCATATTTGGTAGACATTTCTGGTTGATGTCTCTTTTGTTAATCTGAAGTGATGAAATGATAATGACTCAGAGGTCATTGAGAGGAATCCATGGAGCAGCTTGGATGAAATCATGTAAGCTGTAATTGATTTTTACTTTCATCTGCCATCCCACCGTTGCTCTATTTTATAGTAATAAGTCAATACATATTAAATTTGACATTCATTAAAAGCATTGCCTGACCCAAGAGGTAATGTTTCCTCCCAGTGTCTGGCTGTGACTCATGTGTTGTCATGATTTACTCCTGTTTCTGCCTTCGCCTCAGGTTCGAGCTGCTGTTTGCCGAACTGGAGATGAACAGGGAGGAGCTGGGCATCGCCAGCTACGGCGCTTCTGTAACCACCATGGAAGAAGTTTTCCTCAGGTAGGAGAAACACCACATGATGGAAGGTCTGGGTATTGACCAAATTTCAGCGACTTTGATTTGGATATTGATTTTTAGTGCTGGACTTATACCCAGTAGTTTTTGTTCAGAGACTAGGATAACTGAATATGTCGACCATTAGCAGTGATATTACACTGATAAAACAAAATGTCAAAATACATTTAGTCCAAATGGAACTGCTTGGTAAAAAGCTTCACTTAATAAAGGTCCCAGCTCCTACTGACACACAGACACTGTCTATGTAATGTTATGTCATGTTCACGTGTCTTCAGCGAGATGAACTGAAGCTGACGCGTCCCGGCGGAAACATAACAACAGCAGCATCTGAGCATTAGTGATAAACACAACATTTGTGTTGCATATAATCTAAAACAATAATCCTACAATCACATTACAGTTTAGCTCTGATATTATGACACAGTTTAATGAAACATCAACTCTTGGTTTAGCTCTGGGCTCATAATGAGATTTTAATATGTCTCTGTCTCTGCTAAGCACATAAAATAATTTAAATGTCCTTGTATTGTTACAAACTAAGCAATTAAGGAGCAAAATCAAACAGTGTTGCCACTGATCACAGACACCTTTTTTTGGTAAGAAGTCGATGTTTTAAAACAACCGTTGCTAAAATGTCTGCCTTCTCTCTTCTTCTGTGCTTACACATGTCAGTCCCAGCTGCCTGCTGCTTAATGAGCACTTATTTCTAATCCCCATGGACTCGTATGTGTATCTGTGGCAACAATCACAAAGAACACAATTTCACTGCACATGTCTGGCACTGCAGGCTATTTCCAACAGTCACTGCCAAGTAACGCGCTGCTACCAGGCCTCATTAGATCAAGACTGTGTTTGGTTCATGACTTCATTTTTTTTATTTTAACTGCACACTAAAAATCAAAGATGGAACCAGCTAAAGCTGCCAGCGCACATTTAGATCCATGTCTTGTGTTCATTAGTTTCCAGCCAAGTCAAATGCTGTTGTGTAATGACAGAGTATGAACTGTGTCTTCAGAGTGGGGAAGCTGGTAGATTCCAGTTTGGACATTCAGGCCATCCAGTTGCCTGCGCTTCAGTACCAACATGAGAGACGCTCCAATGACTGGACCACAGACGACGCCAGCAGCATCAGCGGAATGACTGACGTGACGGATTTCACAGACAGCGGCACACTGGTGTCAGAAGACTGCTCCAACATCAAACTGAACACAGGGGTGAGATGAGAGGACAGTCAGACCTGGTTTACTGTTTTGGATAAATACTGCACATTTCACCTCCTTCTCTCTTCTCCTTCTTCCTCCTCCTTCTCTTCCTCCTCCTCCTCCCAAAGAAATGTATTCTGTATCTGCAGCAGTTCTATGCAATGTTCCTGAAGAGGGCGTTGTACAGCTGGAGGAACTGGAAGGTGATGGTGGCTCAGTTCCTGGTTCCCTTGGTCTTCACCATCATGGCCTTGGTGGTGGCACGCACTTTACCTGATCATAAGGACGCTCCTCAGCTGAGGCTGGACCTCAGCAAATATGGCCCCACCAAGGTCCCCGTCTCTCTGCAGCCCGGGGCCAGTTCTCTGGCCACTGACCTGGCAGATGCATTCACTGCTCAGCTCTCCGCCCAGCTGGGCCAGTACATTAACGCCACAGGTGAGAACAGCGAGGGTAAATCTGAACGCCAATCCTAAACTGTCCGTATAAAAAACAAAGAAATGTATTCTGTCAAATTAATTTGTTTTTCAAAGGTTTTTTTTATATAGTTGACCACTTGTTGACCACTCTTCACTCCTCTGCTCCCCTCAGATTTTACCGACTACATCCTCACCCAGGCAGAGGAGGAGGGCGGCAGCTTCAACGAGCGCTGCGTGGTGGGTGCTGCTTTCCGTGGCAGCAGCAGTGTATACACCGAGGTCACGGCCTATTTCAACAACCAGGGCTACCACACAGCTGCCACGGCGCTCATGATGGTGGACAACGCCTTGTTTAGACTGATAGCAGGTCCAAACGCTTCTATACAGACAGGAAACTTCCCAATGCCCCGCAACCTGTCAGAGGTCGCACAGAGCCAGCTCACAGAGTACGTCTCTGATAATAAAGATTCAGATATTTAAATGACCACACATAAAAGGGTAGAAGTTTTTATTTTTTTTATTTTTTTCCCTCCTTCTTCCTGCAGGGGTAAAACGGGCTTCGCCATCGCCATCAACCTGATGTATGGAATGGCCTCCTTGTCCAGCACCTTTGCCCTGCTGCTGGTCACGG
>NC_024323.1:9156890-9195337 GCF_000523025.1 Cynoglossus semilaevis | reverse complement strand
AGCCCTGCTGTGGGACCTGGTCAACTTCCTGTTACCTTGTCTCCTGATGCTGGTGGGTTTTTCTACCACTGATAAATAAACACCTCAGACTGGTACTGTGTGGAAGTATATGTTTGCTCATCAGCTTTTACCCATGCGTGTGGTTGGTTGTAGGTTGTATTCCGGGCGTTTGGAGTCGAGGCTTTCGTTGAGCACAACCACCTGGTGGATGTGTTGCTGTTACTGCTGCTCTATGGCTGGGCCATTGTGCCTCTGATGTACCTTCTCAGCTTCTTCTTCTCCACCGCTGCTACGGCTTACACTCGACTCACCATCTTCAACATGATCTCTGGCACAGCCACCTTCCTGGCTGTCAGCATCATGACCATCCCAGGTCAGTGGAAACATCGGCTTCAAGTAGTCAGTGGTGGTGGTGACAGTACAAACATGTGGAGAAGCTGATTCATAATTACGTGTATCAGGCTTTTTTTTTCAAGTAAAGGCTAAAGCACAAGTAGTAAAGAATGTCTTTTGCTCTTGTTGACTGAAATGCTACTCCCTTCTCCAGAGTTGAACCTGCAGAACCTGTCCAAGTTACTTGATAAGGTCTTCCTCATCTTCCCAAACTACTGCCTCGGAATGTCCTTCAGTCAGTTTTACCAGAATTATGAATTCATCACGTTTTGTACCTCCAGTCCTTTCAGCCAGGCTCTCTGCAAAGTTCTCAGTAAGTACGGTATAAAGGTAATTAGAGTAAAGTTTTAGAGCTTGATTGACAGCTGAAGCCTCTGCTCTCAGACATCACCTACCAGCCAAACTACTTCTCCATGTCGGAGCCTGGAGTGGGACGCTTCCTGGTGGCCTTCTCTATTCAGGGAGTGGTTTTCATCATCCTGTTGTTTGTCATCGAGCTGCAGTGTGTCCGCACTCTCTCAGCATTTCTCAGGTCTCTGGGCAGAAGAAGGAAACAGGTACAGCAGACCAATCAGTGAACGATGACAAATGATCCTGTTGGAATTATTTTGCCTATGAAGTTACTCATTGATGCACACACGACTGTGTGTTCTAGTTACCTTTAATAGAGGACGCAGCGCTGCATCCAGAAGACAGAGATGTGGCCGAGGAGAGGAAGAGGGTACTGGAGTGTCAGCCAATCGTGGAATCTATGGTCGGCAGCCCCCTCATAGTGACGGAGCTCAGTAAGGTGTGTAAGGCCGTGTGGACACACACAGGATGGATCTTAATCCTACCAGGACACTGAAGCTGTCTCTTTTCTCCTCAGGTGTACAGCAGCGGGACAGATCTCCTGGCTGTGGACAGGCTGTCTCTGGCTGTAGGCAAAGGTGAATGTTTTGGACTCCTGGGCTTCAACGGAGCTGGAAAGACCACGACCTTTAAGATGCTGACGGGTGATGAGAGCGTTACCTCCGGGGACGCCTTTATCGATGGATACAGCATCTTGAGGGACATTAAGAAGGTACAAAGCAGATGAACGGTTTCAAAAGTCTACTCTGTTTAAGACGCCTATCCTCAGTGTCCTGCTCATCTGAAAACAAACCTTTATCTCTGCTCTGCAGGTGCAGCAGCGTATCGGTTACTGTCCCCAGTTTGATGCTGTGCTGGATCACATGACAGGGAGGGAGACTCTGTGTATGTACGCCAGGCTCAGAGGGATACCAGAGAAGTATGTTGTGGGCTGTGTGGAGAACGTCCTCAGGTCCCTGCTGCTGGAGCCTCATGCTGACAAACTGGTCCGCAGCTACAGGTCAGTGATGATGGAGAGATGCTGTACCATGACTGGGGCCACACAGCACCCATAACACTGGACCATCCTCTATTCTGTCCAACCAAAAATCTTTTTTATGATCATGCAGTGGCGGTAACAAACGGAAGCTGAGTGCAGGCATGGCTCTGATTGGTGGACCTCCGGTCATCTTCCTGGATGAGCCCTCCACTGGGATGGACCCTGTGGCCCGCAGGCTGCTGTGGGATTCTGTAACACGTACACGGGAGTCTGGAAAGGCCATAATCATCACCTCTCACAGGTGATCAGAGCAGTGAACAGAATTAAAACAGAAATAAAACATCTTGCTAGAATGCTATTTGGCTTAATTCTTAAGCTAATTTCTTTTATTATTTTTTGGTGAACACTTTTGGATGAACAGCTTTTACTAAGAGTTAAATGTAATTTACTAACTACTAATCAACTTTCAACAATTTTCTGTTGTATATATTAATTTATTTCTCTTATGCTTTTGTTCTTTTAAAACATTTTCAAAGGCTTCAAAAACATTAAACATGTAAACAATGTTTGTTCACCAGTATGGAGGAGTGTGAGGCTCTCTGTACAAGGCTGGCAGTGATGGTCAGTGGTCAGATCAAATGTCTGGGGAGTCCACAGCACCTGAAGAGCAAGTTTGGCAGCGGCTACACACTGCTGGCCAAGGTACACGTGGAGATGGAGCTGGAGGACAGTGACCTGCAGCTGTTCAAAGACTTCATTGAGAGCACGTTTCCAGGTCAGAGACAGAGACACTGCTCCACACATTCACTTATGTAGGAATCAACATTTGAAGGTTAAGTCACAGTGGGTGAAACGTCTGCCTTCAAAAGGAAAGGCAATTTTACAATTTTAGAGCTGATTTAAACAGACAACATTTGCTCTCACCATAGGAAGTCAACTGAAGGACGAACACCAGGGGATGGTTCACTATCACCTGACCGACAAAACGCTGACCTGGGCCCAGGTAATGCAACTGAGCTGTCTGTATTTAAACAAACAAAACAAAAAACAAAAACAAAAAAAAAAGAAGGCCTAAGCCAGTGCTGTTGCGTGATTGCCCTCTACTGGACAAAATATCCAGCTTCTATTTTGTTTAAAAGAGATTTATGGTTTAATGTAGCGTTTGGAACTCAAAATCCTCCATGTTCTCCACTTCAACACAGGTGTTTGGTACTCTGGAAGCAGCCAAGGAGAAATACCACATTGAAGACTACTGTGTGAGTCAGATATCGCTGGAGCAGGTGTTCCTCAGCTTCGCCCAGTTCCAGCACTGTGGGAGAAAATAGGTGGAGCCAGAAGTCTGTCCATTCAAACATCCATTTTTTACTGTGTGTGTGTGTGTGTGTGAGTGAGTGTGTGTGAGAGTGAAAGAGACCTGCGGACATGGACCTGTTAATGTTACACTGCACTTATTTAAACAGGATGGAGCACCTGGTGATTTCTCTGTGGCCTATTTCTATCCAGGACCAACAATGAACACAACACAACACACACACACACACATACACACACACAGACGCTTGGCTAAAGTCACACCTCCACCTCAGTGCTCTGAATCCTGTTGATTTGTCTGTTGATGAGGAACTCTTGGATAGCAACATGTAGGCGATGTTGTTCATCACCGCACCTCTTCAATGATGTCACAGACGACGACAACAACGACTGTGTTCATCAGACGTGACCACTCCTCCGAGCCGCCACTTAAATTCTACGTGTGTACAGTTTTTTATTTATAATTGTTATGAGTTGATTCAGTTTCCGATGACATGATGTTTGGTTTCGGTGATCGGCCGTCCACCAGCGTGTGACGTGCTCTATTTTTTTTTTTTTTTTGTTGATGAAATCTTTGCACACCTCGGCGCCTTATAGACCTAATGAGGGTTTGTTTGTTTTTAAAAATGTTCGTCACAGAATGTTATTTTCAGATGTAAATAATGCAGCTGCTCTCTGGTACTAAAATTACCTAACCGTCCAGACCAGAGCAGGACTTTTAAAGTTTGAACTAAAGGATTTTATATGTCATTAATTAATGCATGCAAAAAAAAATGTACTGAGAGCATGATGATGATGATGATGATGATGATGATGATGATGATGATGATGTAAATGAACTCTGGGAGGCAGTCTTCTCTGCTGAGGATGAATCCTCAGTATCCACTTTAGCAGTCTGACTCATATACGGGAGTCTAAACCTCAAACTCGACCAAGTAGCCCAACGTGTGAAGCATCACCACAAGTAATGATTAGCTGAGGAAGGTAAAGTGCTGCAATTGACCTTTTAAGACTTTTACCAACTGGATCACTGACACCTCCGGTGGACAAGCGACTTTAGGCTACTTCTTTTTTTTTTTTATATGATTATGTGATTCAGCCTAAATTCAGCGTTAATCTTATAACCCAATTTAAAGGAAAAGAAATGATCAAATCAAAGCCTGGTGAAGCAACATATAAATAGACACTGAGTTGTGAATGAATCACAAACCGACTTTGCCTGCGTCCAGTCTTGGTCATCACAGTGCTGCTGTCAATCACAGGCAGTGTCCACTCTAAATGCCATTTAAATAGCAAATTTGAGATCATGTTGTGTTGGCAGCAGCTGATTGGCTAATCATGATGTAATAAGTTACCGGTAGATAAGGAGTAGCCTGATTCTCCATAGATTTCTATTTATATCCAGGTTATTTCCTAGCCAGTGGAGCAGCCCATATGTCCATGTCTGTGGCTCCAGTCTGTAAAGTATGCATCCAATATGAACCGATGATGGTTATTGTGCTGCCAAAAACAATAATGATCCACACAGTTTTAATCCAGCCTTCACAGTCTGTGTGAACCAAATGGCAGGAGATTCTTTTGGTGCTCCAGCAGTAAAAAAAAAAACTACTCGACTTCAAACTGTACAAGACTTTAAGGTCTTAATCTAATCTCATGTTTTCTTGCTGCTATGCATATGTTACAGTCACATATATGAGTGTATTTGTATAAGTGTGATCTTTTTTTCCCCCCTGAATTCATTTTCTATCCAAAAAAAAGTATATATGAATACGATTGTTATCGTGAAGTGGACATGCGTTAATGCTGTGTTCGATTTATTGAAGGGCTGCTGCTTTGGGATCTGTGTGTTGTACAGTTAAGGTTGTGAACCAGGTTCTCTTCACACTGTTGATGCCTTACCTGGAAAAGGATTATGGGTACAGTGCTTTATTTTCTTCACTTTTGTTTAGAATGTGCACCAATAACACAACCCCGAAAGCCTGTACTTTTAAAAAACTATGTCAAAGATGCGTGCACTATATGTAGGATTATAACAATATAATTGTCACAGAACAATGAAGTGAAATACTGTATTAATTGCTACTTGTTATTTGCTTTAAGGATCCATGATATTATCTGATGAAAACAAACAAATCAAATCCTGTTTTCTTTGAAAATCAAATCAGTCAGATGATGAATGTATTTGCCGTCTCACAGAAAAGCAGACACAGTAATCAATGTTATTACTACTAAGAAATGACTTCAGCACTTTCTCCCATGAACTGGTGTGTGTAGTGAAAATGTAGACTGACATTCCAGAAAGACTTGGATATGTGGCTTGTTCGCTTTTAATTTCTTATATTTGTTTTAACTTTGTTGGTGTATCTGCACAGTTCATGTCATAACGCTCGACTCACGTCAACTGCGATGTCGTAAACTGTATGTAACTAGAGATAAATGGACAGGTTTGCACTTCTGACACTGAGGAACTGAGTTCTGCTGAGAAACCAACAGTGTATCATATATATACAAGGGGAATTTACTTTACTGTATTTGTGTACAATGACACCGCTTGTCTAATGTGTGTGTATGTCTGTGTGTGTGTGTGTGTATGTGTCGCTTTTCTTTTTAAATTAAAACAATGCTGTTTGCAAAAGGAAGTGGTTGTGACTGACGTATCTATTTTAAACATTTACAGGAGAGCCTGAACCCACACCTGTGCCAAGGTTTTGTGGATTCCTTTGTGGTTTGCAAAACTAAGCATGAGGTAAAAGATGTCTCCATGAGTGTAGAAAGCTGCTTTATCAAATTCCACAGAGTAAATGACTTCTTCATCAAATAAAAGGCATCTAGGCAAACAAATCATTACCAGAGATAATCTCCAGCTGTCAGTTGTCAACATGTTCACTGCTGGCACCGACAGCACCACTTCCACTCTAAGCTTTGGTTTACTGCTCATGGCCAAGTATCCTGAAGTTCAAGGTAAGGAACAATCAATGAGACTCAATTACTAGAAGAGATGTCCTTCAGATATTGTACATTGGTTTAATACTTTTTTGATCACAAAAATACCACAAGGAATTGACGTTTCTTTATTGAATCAGAGCACTCACGGTGTTGTCAGACAGACATGCTCATTCATACTAGTTTAAGTGGTAGTGTTATCTTTCACAAAGTTGAAATGTCAAAAAGTAGTTGCTTAAAAAATGTTTTTCACAAAAGTGTATTTGGTATTTTTTTCTTTTCATTTTTTTTGCCATTGCTGTAACAAAATGATCATCACAAATCACGTTAATCCTTTACTTCTATTGCAAAATAAATAATGAATAGTTAAAATTAAATGCAAAAGCTACATTTGTGTTTATGGTCAACAGCTTCATGGTCCTTCTGCTTTAATGGCGTTGGTTAGCTGCTGCCCTCCTGTGTGGTTAAATGTCAACCCCACCTGCATGGAGCCACTACAGTCTTGAAGTGTCTGTGTGGCTGAACAGCTGCTTTGGTAATCTGCCGTCTTGTCCTCGGACATTCTGAAACTCTGAGGGTGTGACTGGTCATACGAGGGGACGTACGACTGCACGCAGGAGTGCATCAGTGTTTGTTCTCCGTACGCAGCTACGTAAGCTTGGCTTTGAGGTTGAGTGTGAGTGAGAGGAAAGGTCTTCGATTTGCTACATGGTGAAAATCCATTCATGCTCAAAGGGCTCTGTCTGGGAAGTTTGAACGCTTCGACACTTTGTAAACTGTCCACAGAGTTGTAACCTGCCTCGGTTTGGCTGCACGCTGTGTAGGTGCCTTGACTAAAGTTGAAGTCGCCTTGGTTGAAGGTGGTGGATGTTGAAGTTGTTGGCAAAGCAGAGGGTGATAGGGTTTTGTTGTGCTCCGTCTGAGAACTGCTGCTCTGCCCCACTTTGGTGGACAGCCCCTGCAGAGTGCTGAGAATCTGCTTCTGAAGGTGTGTCTGCTCTGCCTGCTCCCTCTCCAGGCGATGCTGCTGCTCCACAAGCATCTTCACTGCCAGGGCCAAGCTACGTACCTCAGAACCCAGTGTCTGAATCTGATCCTGCAGCCCTCCTCTTACTACCATGTCCTGGCCTGTCTGTGGAGGGCCTTGGTTCTTCTCACTATGTGTAGCACCTTGGCATCCAACAGTCTGTAAGCGAGCGATAGCACCTGCTGGTGCTGCAGGTGGTGAAGGTACTGGTGGCCGATTAGAAAGACGAACGCCAACCCGAGGAGGAGTGTAGGGAGAACGGAGAACCAGACCTGGTCTCTGTGTGAGAAAACGTTTGGGAGCTGTTCCCTCTCCACGTTGATTCTCCATGACAGTCTTGACAACATTGAAGTTGTAAACAGGAAGGTGAAAAGAAGAAAACATTTTAATCACTTGTCCACACAAGCCTGATAAAGCAGAATTTTGATTGAATTGGCGTTTATGGACATGCAGTTTTTAATCAAAAAATGTTTCTCCTTTCTCACCTTTTCAGTGGTCAGGTCATATGTATCAGTCCTCTGAGGCACTGCATTCCTCACACTAGAATCTTGGACACTAAAGTGATCTTTTCTCAACCACGATGCCCCTTTAGTAATTGAGTGCTAAAAAAAGGAGATAAGGTTGAGACAAAAGACACAGCTTTGTGACACAAAATACGTATAACACAGTTGAATACCTTCATTCTGTGCGACAGAGCTTTATCCAAAAGCCTCTTCCGTGCTGCCCATATTGAATTAGTCGCTGGGGAAGCTGTGACTTTTCTTCTCATGAATGCTTCAGAGGATGTTGAAGTGGAAGTCCCAGTGCACGACTCAGCCTCACCAACAGAAGACTGGGGGGCGTTTTGACTGGGGTTGTTTTGTGCAAGAGATGTGACGCTAACAATCTGAATAGAATTTTCCTCCTTGTCTCCCTCGTGCTGCTGTTCCGTCCTGCTGCCCCTACTGACCTCTTCATTCCCAGGCGGCTTCGTACAGGTCTCTGGGTTTAAGGAAGGCTGTTTGGTAACTTCTAATGAAGCTGTAAGGCCAAAGTGATGAGCTTTTTCATGGAAGAGGTTTTTGTGACGGACATTATTCCAGTTCACTTGTATTTGTCCAGCTCCACCCTGTAGCTGTGCTATTGTTGTGCTACCTCTAGCCGCCACTGGTCTCACCCTCCCTGTTGGGCCTCCTTGAAGCTCTCTCAAGTACAGGTAAATGGCCTGGGCAGAAACCTCAATGTTGTCCAGCTCCAGCACAGCTTTAATCTTTCTGAAACTCAGACCTGTTTTGCGCAATTCCACCACTTTCCGTTTGGCAGCATCATCCAGTCGACCCATGTTCCCTCCAAGCAGAGCAGCTCTGTGATTTTTCTGTTAGGCTACAGAAGATTGCAGGAAGAGAAGATTAATGATAAATTCACAATGATCAAAAAGTTGATCTAAATAAATAATGTTATTTTTTATAATTAATATTTTATTATACTATTACATTTTCTGATTAAATAAGATAAAAAACATTGAATTGAAAGTATTGACTTCTTTGAGAATAGTACATTTTAATTCTAACTTTAGCACTAATCATGTGTCTAAGAGAACAATAATCTTTCGAAAACATTTGGTACGTTTAAAGACTGTTTCCTATCATACATAACAAATATTAGTCAAGGGGCTAACAGCTACGGCTAACACTAGGATCCTTACAAAATAAAGCGTACACAGGTCAAGAAGCAATACCGGGTACTGTAGTTAATTTAGCTCCCTTAAAACGTTGATGCATTTTCCCGTGCAGCTAATTTGCAAAAAAAAGCAAGCTAACGTAAATATTTAACTCTCTCAACGTCAACGTAAAGGAATATCCTGAGACAGATAGGTCACTTCCGCTCTGACGTCAACACAGAGCGACGATCTTTCTGCAGCGAGCGGAATTAGCAAGCGCGTCCACCTTGTTCAAGAGAAATGTACGTATGTTTTTTAATTTGTTGTGGTACCTGCTATAGCTGTCTAGTTTTATTTTATTTATACAATAAAGAGTGGTTTGTGCTAGTGTGCATCATCACACTTCATTTAGACACAGGGTAATTTTCAAAATCGCGGTAGTTTCCTGCTCCTTGTTTCTTGTTTTGAATGGAAGTCAATGACTTAAAACATTTCCACGATTTAATTCGAGAAGTGATCCTAACATTTACTATTATGTTTAATTATAACTTAAATATAAATCATTAACGTTTATTCTAAGTCTACTCTAAGATATTGTTATTACATTTTACTTAATAAACATTACACTTTATAATGACGTCACCTTGCTGAATTTAGGGCACCCTCACCCACAAAGCGAAAGGAGGAGGAAAAACAAAAGGACAGAACCAAAGAAAAGAGTGGAACTAAAGATGGAGATAAGGAGAGGGGAAGAAATAAAGTGAGGAAACGTCGTGGTGGATCCTCTGGTAGTAGCAGCAGCAGGTTTGTCATATGATCCTCTTTGATATGAATTATTTTAGTGATTCACTTTGCTTAAATATGTTTTCATTTTCGACAGATCTCGCTCGAGTTCTACTTCAAGCAGCAGTTCTGGCTCTAGCTCAGGCTCCTCAAGTGGGTCTAGCTCCTCTGGTTCTAGTCGATCTGGTTCCTCAAGCTCTCGCTCCTCCTCATCCTCAAGCTCCTCAGGTTCTCCGAGTCCCGGCCGCAGACGCCATACCAACAGGCGTCGTTCACCCTCAAAGTAAGTCCCTTAATACCAGACAGTATTATTGCAGAAGTCACAGGGTGCTTTATTAATTTGATATTTGTTTGAAAATATGCAGTTCCAAAACTGAGAAGAAGGGAGATGATAAGGAACGAAGAAAAAGAAGTGCAAGCCCTAAACCAACCAAGGTTCATGTGGGACGGCTCACTAGAAATGTGACCAAGGTAATAAAAACAAATGATGGCCTCACCCCAGTTCAGTCTAATTATTCTGGTCTGAAAAGATACTGAACCATTTAACATTTTATTTTGCTAATTTTGATGAAACATTGTTTTTTTCACAGGACCACATACAAGAGATCGTGAAACGTGTTTTTCACAGGACCACATACAAGAGATCTTTTCAACGTATGGGAAAATAAAAATGGTTGACATGCCAGTTGACAGGATGTACCCACACATGACCCGAGGCTACGCTTACGTGGAGTTTGAAACTCCGGAAGAGGCGGAGAAAGCCCTCAAACACATGGATGGGGGTGAGCCAGTCTGTTTCTGTAGCTCTGCCTCAAATGATTACTCTGCACTGTGTGTCATGTAACATCTACGACCTTCGTGTCATTCATAGGTCAAATTGATGGACAGGAAATCTCCGCATCTGCCGTGCTGACTCAGCGAGTCCGTCCTCTGCCTCGCAGGCTGTCTCCCCCACGTAGAATGCCCCCACCTCCACCGATGTGGCGACGAAGTCCCCCACGCATGAGAAGAAGGTAAATTCACCAAACACTGATATATTCTTTTTCCTTATTTTTTGTGCTGACCCCATTTGTTTTTTAAACATGAATGTCCACTGTGTCATCAAAGGTCTCGCTCCCCCAGAAGACGGTCCCCAGTTCGTCGACGCTCTCGTTCCAGATCTCCTGGTCGCAGGCGTCATCGTTCTCGTTCCAGCTCTAACTCCTCTAGATAAATTGAGCAGAAAAGATAAAAAGTGATCACTCAGATGTTCCAACACCAGGTCACCTGGACTTACTGCTTCGACAGATGTCTAGAAGACCCCTGGTGTGAATTTAAAATCTTGATTTGTGTCCAACATAAGTTTTTGTGCTTGATGTAGGATGTGTATTTTTTATTTTTATGTTTCTCTCCATATTTTTTGGTATCAATTTAGCTTTGCTTGGTGTTAATTACAGTTTGATTTCTTTAAAGTGTCTTATTTTTAACCATGTACTGACTTTTTGACCAATAAAAGGTGTGGAAAACTCTGTGTATTGACAGTCAACAGTTGCAACAGACAGCCAACCAAATTTCACTGAAACGTTTAAATAAATCAGTGAATTATTTATGTTAAAATTGAGTGAATAAAATTAGCATTTCGACCATGTAAAAATATTTTTATTAGCTTTCTCGATGTGACAATTTAAATTTATTTCTGGGTATGGATTTTTAGAACTTTAGAACTAGCGTTTTGTTGGAACTGATTTGAAAATATGAAAAATTAAGACAGTATAGTATTTAAATATATTTTCGGACTAAAGGAATAATTGAAAGTTTGTTATCGTTAGTGCAAAAGAAATTCGACGTTTGTCCTAATGGGCTTTCCGTAGGTTCACTTTCCTTGTATATTCCTTCTTTTTGAATTTCAAAACGTTCCAGCAATTTCATCAAACTTACTGGAGGTTTTTGAACTATGAATTTGCAGACTTTACACAAAACATACCCGCTATAATTCGCAGGTGAATAATTTCAACAAGAGAGGAAAACAAAGTCCGCTTTAAGTGTTGTAGCTGAACGACAGCTAACTGCTACATTAGCTATTTAGCCAATGCAACTGAGCCGGGAGAAAAGAAGTAAGAGTTTTAATTAAATTAAATACAAATAAAACCGTACTCCAAAGTCCAGATGGCCTAAATACATATGTGTTAAAAGCAGGATGGGACACAGGTCAAACTACTCAGCATCAGTTGTCATCATACTTTCTTTTTTAATCTCTTTTTACATCATTCACTTATTAGACCAACATTTCACTCTGGTCAGGTCGAACTATACCAAGAACAATCCCGTCTTCATCTATGAAAGGCTTTCTGGACAAAATCTAATTGATATCAGAGAAAATAATCCAGTGAATTCCAAAGACAGTAACATTTACAGACATCAGAAATGCAGCTTGGAGCCAGAATATCGATTTGACTGTGGCAGAGATAGAGTTCTTGGCCAAAGCCAGTGTGAGGATAGAGGTTGCTGTTATGATCCTCTGTCCAACTCTGCCGGACCACCGTGGTGCTTCTATCCCACTTTTTATCCTGGGTACAAAATGGGGCCACTCACTCCTACAGAGCGAGGTCGGGCTGCAGTCCTGACCCGCTCCAAGCCGTTCTATCTCCCCAGAGACATTTCTACTCTTAGACTAGAAATTGAAGAGAGGACCGCTGGTGTGTTGCACCTCACTGTGAGTATCTAATGCCACTTTTTTTCTTGTGATAAAAAAGGGGATTATAGTACATGAAGACATTCATTACGATGTAATGGGCTGAACCGAACTGACATGCATTCATTCTGCAGCTGAAAGACCCTTCTGTGCAGCGATATGAGGTCGAACTCCCTGATGATGTTACTCAGAGCAGAGATAAGAAGGACGTCCTCTACATCACTGAGTTTAAGTCTGATCCATTTGGTTTCATAGTGCGACGCAAATCCAACGGAAATGTGATGTAAGTCAAATAAAAGACTTGTTTCACGTTACTTTTCATAATGTGTGTTATTTACCTACAATATTTACATATACCAGAAACATGTGAAAGATATTTACTCACACTGATTTGCCCTAGTTGTGATATAAATGGTACTGGTGCTACCATGTTCATGTTTTTCGATGTAGGAACACAGTATACAATCTTAGCTAATGGTTTGTATGTATTTTGTCCTCACTGTGCAGCGTGAACACCACTGTGGCTCCTCTGCTGTTTGCTGATCAGTACCTGCAGCTGTCCACCACTCTGGCCTCTACTCTGGTGTCTGGCCTTGGGGAACACTACACCTCCCTGCTCTTGGACCTTAACTGGACTTCACTTACTTTGTGGAACAGAGACATGGCACCTCATGTGAGTCTGGTACAGGGAAACATGCATAAAAAACTAGACAAAAAATTTGTAATAGGTATTTCAGTTTTGGAAATAGATTTAATGATTGTCTGTATTTAAAATAGGAATTTCAGATTTGGAAATAGATTTAATGATTGTCTGTTGTCACTTAAGTAGTAAATTCTGACTCTGTATTTCTCTGCAGGCTGATGCTAACCTCTACGGCTCCCATCCATTCTACTTAGTTCAGGAAGGAGACGGGTCAGCACATGGAGTTTTCCTGCTCAACAGCAATGCAATTGGTCCAGAACTTTTGGATTTTCTTTGACCCTATGACTCATTGTATGATTTCTTTTTTTAATTTAACATTTATTAACTTTTGCTGAATATTTTTACTGTATCTGTAGAGGTGGTACTTCAGCCGACCCCTGCTCTCACCTGGGTCTCCACTGGAGGAATTCTGGACCTGTATATCATTCTAGGTGCCGACCCCCAGAGTGTTGTACAACAGTACCTTCAGGTCATTGGTATGGAAGAGGTTATTAAACTTGACTTTGGATATAACATTTCAAATGTAGTTGTGATTAAACCAAAGTGATGAATATCTTTCCTAAGGTTTTCCCATGATGCCACCTTATTGGTCACTAGGATTCCACCTGTGTCGCTGGGGTTACACGACCACCAACACAACCCGCTATGTAGCGCAGCGCATGCACGATGCAGGCTTTCCCTTGGTAGAGGACACCAGTGTTGTGTTTTCTTTATGGGAATATATTTGGTTATGTTCACAGTTCAAATTTAGAAAGGGGATACCGTTATTTTTAAATGAAATATGCTCTTTTCTCCCCTTAACTTTCTTTAAATTAAACAAGGAATGTATTTTTTTATCAGGATGTACAGTGGAACGACCTGGATTATGCAGACAAGCGCAGGATTTTCACCTTTGACCCCCAGCGATTTGGTGACCTCCCGGAGATGGTGGAAGAGTTCCATCAAAGAGGCCTGAAGTACATCCTGATTCTGGTGTGACATTTGATTTAACCTCCAAACTTATAACACAGATTTAACTGTCGAGTAAATGTTCCTGCTTAAATCCAGGAATGAATGATACAACTCTTCTGATAATGAAGAGTTGTAATCAACGTTTAGTATAATATATCTCCAGTAGGTGGCAGCAGATGCCGTGATCCCTTTTGTCCCTGGTTTCTATCCTAGGACCCTGGGATCAGCAGCACCAGTCGTCCTGGTACTTACCCTCCTTTTGATGATGGCCTCAAACGAGACGTCTTTATTAAAAATGTAACTGGAGACATTCTGATTGGGAAGGTTGGTGTTTGTCTTGTACTGTTACCAATATTTACCAGAACATGATCTTATAGAACAACCATTTTTAAATATTTTTGTTCTGTATATTTGCTTAAAAAATGTGATATTTGTTGTGTTTTTGTTTGTTTAACTATTCACCTGTCAGTGTCACTCATTACACCTTTGCAGGTTTGGCCTGGACCAACAGCCTTCCCTGATTTCACCAACCCAGAGGCTATACAGTGGTGGGAAGACTGCATCAGGAATTTTTATTCCAAAGTGCCGGTGGATGGACTGTGGATTGTGAGTGTGTACGAAAATACAGCTTGTATAAAGCACAGTAATAATACAACACAAATGTAGTTTATATAGCTAAAGAATTGCAGTGAAGACCATTATAAAACAAAAATGTCACTCAGTGACTATTTTTTTTATCTACTTCGTTGCTCAACACAGGATATGAATGAACCATCCAGCTTTGTCCAGGGCTCAGTGGAGGGCTGTCCTGACACAGGTCTTGAGAACCCACCGTATACACCTAGTAAGTTACGAGTTAGATCCGTGCTCATTTTCCCATTTAAATATTCCCAGGTCATTAACAGTCTCTGGTTTTAATGCTAACAGGAGTAATCGGAGGTCAGCTGAACTCAGGGACTCTCTGCATGTCAGCTCAGCAGAAGCAGTCAACTCACTACAACCTGCACAATATGTATGGACTGACAGAAGCGTTTGCCACCAACAGGTTTGACTAAAGTGAAGTGGTAGCAGTTAATGCAAGAGGGTTACAGCACACTATGAAGTAATAAGACATACCAAGAAAACAATGTTACTGTTTTACCAGATAAATTGTAACATACCCCCTCCCCATCCCCCAAAGATTGATAGCTAAATGAAGACAAATATACTCCAAGTTGTAGGGTTGTTTTAAATCTTTTTTTTAAATTTTACTTCAATGTCAATCTTAGAGCTCTGATGAAGATTACAGGGAAGAGGCCCTTCGTTCTGTCCCGCTCCTCTTTCTCCGGCATCGGACGTTTCTCTGCTGTGTGGACCGGTGATGTCAGGAGTGACTGGGAGCAGCTCCGGTTCTCCATCCCTGGTTTATATGTTTTGAATGAACTAAATCATTCTAGATTATTGAATAAACGGTATTTCAGCTGAACTGTTTCCACCTGCCTGCTTCCAGCTGTGCTGCAGTTCGGCCTGTTCGGTGTGCCTCTGGTCGGGGCAGACATCTGTGGCTTTGGAGGCGACACGACTGAAGAGCTGTGTGTGCGATGGATGCAGCTTGGAGCCTTTTACCCATTTATGAGGAACCACAATGACAGGCCTAATGCTGTGAGACCATAACGTGTTTGTTTTTGACTGTGTGTGCTCCAGGAAGTACATTGGAATGCTTGAGTTATCTGTGCAACTGAAGATGAAAGTGACTGTTTCTCTGTTCTTCCGAGTAACCGTATATCTGACTATTGTCTGTGTGTGTTTCTTTGTCCTTCAGCCTCAGGAGCCGTACGTTTTTGGGCGTGAGGCTCAGGCTGCCATGCGTAGTGTGTTGAAAGTTCGTTACTCCCTCCTCCCCTTTCTCTACACCCTCTTTCATCACGCACACACCTCTGCGGACACTGTGGCCCGGCCTCTCTTCATGGTGTAGGTATCACATACACAACAGCCAAATTGAAGGTTTAGAATGTAACACTGTGACTTGTAACATGTTCAAAAATCACAAGTGCTTTCCAACAATTCTAACAAGACAAAATGATTCTTGTACAAAGATCGTCTGAAAAATTGTGTTTTTTTCTCATTGGTCCATTCCTTAGATTTCCCACAGACCCTGACTGTCAGACTATAGACCGGCAATTCTTGTGGGGGACCTCACTTCTAATTAGCCCAGTATTAGAGCAAGGGGCTGCACAGTTGAATGCTTACCTGCCCAAAGGTACTTGGTACAACTTTTATAACGTAAGTAGTTCATCCCTATTAAACACTACTTCTCTCAGAGCTGTTTAAATGTGGCATGAACTCTGTTGTTTCTTGCTCTGTAGGGTGAACCCTTCTACAGTAAGGGTCAGTATGTACTTCTACCTGCTCCTCTGGACACTATTAATGTACATGTGAGAGAGGGACACATTATTCCTCAGCAGGTGGGTGTCTGTGTGGTATACACCAATTGTACTCTCACTTCTAAGACCATTGTTTATTTGATAAAAAACATGATGAAAATCACAGGTCTGCTCTTGCAGTTAAGGTTCACTAGTGAAACCTGTATTTGTGTGTCACAAATTATTTTCCTAATTCATTTGTTTTGTTCTTTCTGTGTAGGAACCTGCCTTAACAACCACAGCCTCACGCAGAAACCCTTTCTTCCTGATGGTGGCACTATCATCAGGCGGTCAGGCCTGGGGCGATCTGTTTTGGGATGATGGGGAGAGTCTTGACACCTACGAAACAAGAAATTACTGTCACGTCACTTTTGCAGCTGGACAGGTACAGGAGATTAAGAAATAAAATGATGATGTGCAGCATTTTAAATTTTACAATAGTTCAGAGTCAAAAGCCTTTTAAATTACATTTTACTTTTGTTCCACATCAGTCTCAGATTGTGAGTGATCCTCTGAAGCTGAACAAGGCCCTGGATGGGCTGGTGCTGGGGGGGCTACGAGTGTTTGGGGTGCCTTCTGCTCCACACTGTGTTTTGGCCAATAGGGTTAAAGTCAGGAATTTCACGTACCGAAGTGACACCAAGGTGAGTTCTAAGTACTCAACATGGAAGCTGTCCTTGTCAGAAGGGAACTCTCTTTTTTAAGAGAGCTGTTATGTGTTTATCCTTCCTCTATCATTAATTTTAAATAATCTTGTCTTCTGTGTTTTTCATCCTCCAGGTTTTGACAGTAAGCAACCTAACCCTACCCATGTCAAGAGCTTTTACAGTCCAATGGATTCTCTGAATAACTAAACATTATTGTCTATAGACTGGGAATTGGAAATGAGAAAATATTTATTTTGTCCATATGTATATTAATATTTTATGCGAACAATGCTCATATCTACAATATAATTCATACATACAATTTTTTTATTTTATTTCAGCAGTACAACTAAGAGAAACGGAATGTTTAGTCCAGAACTGTAATCATAATATCATGAAATTGATATGCAATTAGCCTAATTAGCATGATACCAAGAAATGCAATTTCTACCCCATACATGAATTTATATTAGCTAACAATTTGTGGAGGGAAACTGTTCCTTAAAGCTTATGTAGTCGACATAACGCTTATCTATATGAAGGTTTCAAAACAAGAAAGACCAAATACCTAAGCTACATGTTAGCATCAACTAATAGTAAATTAGTAAGAAAAAAACTGAGAAGGTAGCCTAAAAAGCGCGAAATGTGTATTGTATCATAATCCAAAAAAATTGGATTATAATAATTACAGCGAGTCTGTTGAGGAAATGGATTACCCGTGGTTAAAATTAAAGTACAATTTGTTAACGTCGTCATTTTACAATTAACAATTCTAGATGTGAGTTTTACTTTGAAAAGTTTGACCGGAAGTGCAGCTGATGCTGTGGAGCAGCGGTGTCGGGCGTGTGTGTAGTGACTGTGGGAGAAGAGGTGGACACAGGGCTAAAAACACACAGGCATCTAAACTAAACCCCGCCAGGAGACGTGAGACGTGCTGTTGTCCTGCGTCCCCGTGTGACCGGTGACATGGATGTCCGACGCGGGCTGTAGGCTCCTGCTGCGGGACTGAAGGTGAGAGCTGTACAAGCGCCTGCTCCCGGTTTTCTGGTCCGTGTTGTTCGTTTGTATAAATGTTCATATCACCTATTCATTAATTGCAGCTGGTGACAAGTGAACGTTAACGTGTTTCTAGAAACATCTGTCATGGCTGTCCTCTTCGTTAGCGAGCAGCTGCTGGGTTAAACAAACTTCTGAAGTGTACCTAGCCCAGGATGTTGGCCCTTTTCAGAGGCAGCGGAACCAAAATGATGAGGGGGATGTTCAGGGAGGAAATGAAGGACTTCCATGGCCAGTACCATCACGGTAGATGTTAGTGTCGGGCCTGAGTGTGTGTTTGTGTGCAGTGTAACGCTGCGGTGATAAAAGCCTCTTCCATCCTCCCCTCTGCACCTCCCGTCAGGCGGATGCTGACTGTCAGACACAGGCATGGGACAGAATACGGTATTACCGTGGTATGAAGTATCTCTTAAGAACTGGTGATTTTTTTCCTTATTTGACATTGTGGTGTTGAATTTTGATGTAATCTCCAAACTGCCTTATAATCATAATCATCTTATAATGTTTCTGCTCTAATAGTGTTATGCTGAGAAACACTGTTTACTCTAAAAAAATTGCCTCTACATGGACAGAGGCGTCACACTATTTCATTTGTGAACTGTTGCCAAGAAAGTTTGAGCCAGTAAAATAAGCCTACATTATTATTTATTTTATATTTAGAAGTCCAAACCAACATGAACCACCTTCCAACAAGACAATTCCTTCTTTTCACAGTACAGGTTTTACAACAATATAATGACCCATATTGTACAAAACAGCTGTAAATTGATGTTTTTAAATTATTAGGTATTCAAGTTCTTGGGCAGTGTTTTTAAATGAATTGTATTCTTTTGGAAGTTTGAGTGACCCCCCGATCCCCACCCTTCAACTTTACAATTCATGTATTTCTGTACAGATTTCAAATGGCGTAAATAGTGCAGTATTCCCTCAACCAAAATCAAACAAATACATGATGTGTTTTCTTCAGTTACTTTTTTCATAAATTCTTGTTTTTCTAAGGTTTAGACCAACCTATATCACAGTCCAAAGAGAATAGAACAATATCTTTTGTGTCAATAGAGTCAGATCCTGTGTAGAGAACCCTGTTTTTCAGGCTTTTTCCATTTAGATCGTTTTTCTTCTCACTCTGCCCCAGGCACATATACTTTATTCTTTTTGACTTAAAGTATACTTTACACTCTACAAGTGAGTGGGTGTTCTGTGTTGACTCATCCATTCAAATAATGGCTGACAACGAAATTAATGTTGCCCAGGGCTGAGAAACTAAGACCCTGAAAGTTTTTGTAGTTGTTTTTGATACCTGCAACTTTATTTTTACAATGTAGGTTTTGTGCTCTTTTTTAAAATCCGTTAAATCCATTAGTATAAAAGAATCAATTTTCACTTTTGTTTATTGTCTTTGTGTGTTATGAGCTACAAGATGAACTCGTGACTGGGCCTTAGTCTCTTTTGGATAAAAGAGTAAAAGGCCAGAGTGGAGAGGCCCAAGTCAGAGCACACTCAGGTGTTGACAGCATAAAATGATGAAGTGAGACGTAAGCAGCTGAAGGAGTCTGTGAACAGGCTGTATAAAAGTGACCCGAGTCACACTGTAATCACACACCGACAAAAATAACCACAGGATAGTGGTGTTAGCACAGCCCTGAGTCTGTTGCTGTATATAAACAGGTGTGAGGACCAGTTTGCAGCACATTTATTATTCAGGCAACAACTTTAAAAAAGGAAACAAATGTTTCATATTTACAGTCAGAAATCTCTAAAAAAAAAAAAAAACCTCCATCTTTAGTTTATCTAATTTTGGGATTTTCTCATGATAACTCACACAGAATTATAAAAAAAAATTAAACTTGCTCATGTTTCGAATATAATTTGGGCTACATATCTCCTCTCCCAAAGTAAATAAATGTATCTTTTAGTACCTAGTAGTTGTAGTGACAATTTAAGTTCCTATTGTGTTAACCTTTTTTAAAACCTTTGTTTTTTTACATCATCACCATCACTAATCAACTGTCTGTATGTGCACTACTGCCACCTACAGTCTGGAGTGTGCATCCGTTTTGCAGGTGTATTTTCTTTTTTGTTTTAATTAATCAATATTAACACCTTAGCGTCCCAGCCCTGATGATATAATAATAGCGCCATCTGTGGCAGATGTGTGTAGTTTTGGTGACTTAGTGCATTAGAAAACTAAAGAAAAACTATATTAACAAAAAGCAATACTTTAATTTAGTCCCTTTGTCTGTGGCTCAGTGCAGCACATCAGCACCTGTCTGCTCAGTTTAAAAAATCAGCCACAGATGCCACAACCCTGTCCAGATTACTGAACTCTGGTTGAACTACTCACAGCTAGCGGTGTGAGAATGTGTCAACAGTTTGGGGCCACTTTGGATTTGGTCCCAGCCGCTCCTCCTGCTTGGGGCCTGGCATCAGGAAGTGGGTGCCTGGTTAATCAGGGGAGCTAAACAACATGCCTCTGTAAGGAGGAGCAGGGGAGAAGAGAACATTCCTCACATGTAGCGAGGAGAAGGATATTCTGCCAATGTGGATCAAAGTGGCACAAGTGAAGTCGATCCAAGAGACACTTTTTGCGAATGTGGTAAAATAATAATGATCCAAGTTTCACCTGAAAACTCTGATCCTTTCAAGGCCTTTTCCAAACAATCTGAAGATGGAGGGTTAGGAGAGATGTTTGCTTTTTTGTTCTGTGTTTTTTTGTCTAATCAAACAAGGAAGCAGACGCTCGTTGATGACACCTGTTGGCTTCTGATAACTGCTTGGAATTTCACACGCACGCAGCAGAGTGTGTTTGCTTTGCGAGTGTATTTACGTGTGTGGTTTACAAAAGGAGTGGTGCACATTCGGCAGTATATTATCCACTGTACCTAATGTGTAAAGTAAATGTGTGAGGAGGTGCAGGTGTGTGCTGAACTTTGTCCATCTTAAATTTAGAATTTTTTTATGTAAAAAATGCTGTATAAAAGCAAGTATTGTCAAAGGTACTTTATCTTTTGTCTGTGTAAACAGTTCAGTTACAGTTATTCTCAATTCTTTTTTTTTCTCCTGGTAAATAGCTGCTCACAACTCACAAATCTGTCTCTCTCCTTTTTAGATTATATAGCTATCTTTCACCACCTAGTGGAAGGGTATTTATTTTGTTCTGAGTCACTGTGACATTGATAATTGAGGACAAATTATATGCAGTAAATAAATAATAGTTTTCAGAACACTTTGGTGATCATTTTCCAGAACACACCCATGTACCACTACACAGTTGTTGGGAATCACTGTCTTATCTTAAATTCCCACATTCTGCTCTTTTTTTAAATGTTTTTTTTATAAAATATCATCGTCATCTATCTTTCCTTTCTTCCTCAAAACTGCGTTCTTTTTTGTCATCTCCTCTTCCAAGGATGGGCCCAGCGTCCTCGTACCTGAGGAGATGTCTCTGGGTCGGCTGCTGCGGCGTGCCTCCTCCAAGGCCTCGGACCTCCTGACCTTTAACCCAGGGGCAGGAGGCTCAACGTTGCGCTCGGGGCTTGATGGCGAGATCATCTTCTCCAAAAATAATGTTTGTGTGCATCCTGCAGAGCCTGTGCCAGGTCTGGCTGAGCACCACCCAGGTCAGATTGACTCATGTGGAAACTACCTTCTCTGTGAACACAGTTTACTCACTGTTTATACACTTTTATAAATTACTTGTGTTTTATTTCTGCAGCTCCTTCTCAACCAAATCTGTTAATTGTTACATTAACTTTGAATCTTTATTTAATTTAAGAAGTGTATGTGTTTTCTTAAGACCATGTTCGTGGTTCTTTGGAACCAGACCCTGCCAGTCAGAGTTGTGAATGCATTTCTGGGTAAATTAAAAAACTACTTACAGAGAGGATGTGTGTCGTACAAACACAGTTTGTATTTTTTTTGTTGACCTTGTCTGTGTGCTCTAATAATCTAGGACTCACTCTTCTGGTTTCTCTCCGCGTCATCACCTCTGTGTTTGCTCCTCGTTTTTTTGGTTGTTTGTTTTTTAACCTGCTACCTGATTATTCTCAGAATAAAATAATTGCCATTCATCACCTCTCTGCTCTGCACTGCCTCCTGCAGGTTATCTGTGCATACATGTGGAGAAGGACGAAAGCCTTGGCTCCACTCTGATACTGACCTGGGTACCAAATTCCCGCATCCAGAGGCAGGACGAGGAGGCTCTGCGCTTTATCACCCCTGAGAGCTCGCCTGTCCGGAGAAATGCACGTCGACGAGGCAGACGGTGGGGAAGGACATTTTCTAAAAAGTCTGTTTTCAATAAATCTAATCATTTTTAAATTGTGATTATTAGGGATGTCAAAGTGTTAACACATGGGCAGAGCAACAGACACTGAGTATATCTAATAAGGAATTGTCTTTCTGTTCAAGCGACATACAGAAAAACACGGTTTTGTCATACTTAGAAATGTTGATTTTTGTCAATAATATCCAAGGTCATGTGTAATTCACAGATACCGTTTGGTCATTTGACAGCCCCTAGTAATGATTATAAAAGTTAAGAATTAAGACATCAATCATTAAGGGCTGTCATTAAGACAATCAGCCCATATTCCTTGTTTAAATATTGCAATTTTAAAATAGTTCCTGGATTTTGATATGATCTTATATTTCTTATTATATCACAGTTTTCTTCAAGGAATTCAAGAACAGGTTTAATGTCTTGTAGCCACAGATATATTTATATGAAAATAGTTCAAAAAGTTAAAAATCAGGCTCTAAAGTTGTTCACTGACCTGTTTTCACATCTGAAACACACACTCAGTGTTTCAGTGACACTGACAACTTTTTTAAAACAAACTGTCCTGTCCAGAGCTCACTCCCGTCCTCCAGCAGCCCAGGAGGAAGATGTAGATGAAGAGAGGAATATAACCAGCAGCACCTCCACAGACAGTCAGAGTCTGGTGCTGGAGTCCGTAGCTGACGCCTCGCTGTACCAGCAGCAGCTTCCCTCAGCTTCAGAGGAGGGAGACGAGGGCTCCTGCGAGCTGTCAGACGAAGTGAGCAGAGACAGCACCATGGGCTCTGACTCCGACACCTTCTCCTCTCCTTTCTGCTTGTCCCCCGTCAGTGAGGCCCTCTGTGAAAGCAGTGGTTCTGTCTTCTTGGATTGTGATAGCAGGTCAGTGACAACCTAAACTGATCCTTGTTAATGATCAACTTTATCACCATTATTGACATAACTGTATGTTCTAAAGGAGATGATCTCATGTGGCACCCCCTGGAGGTGCAGGAAAAAAACATGTACAGTATATGCATGTATTTGTGATGGCATTACCCCACTTGTCTACTAAAAACATAGAGATTGAAGTTACAGTAAGCTACATTTTATTAATGTAAAAATATAATTTACAATGGAATACAGTAAATTCAAGTCATCAGAGGAAAAATAACATACTCGTGTGATATGACCAATGACAGTACACATTAAAACATTGAGTGTATAGTTAGGCAAACAATTTTGGCTGGTAAAAGTAAGAAATTGTGTTTTTATTTGTATAATATTTTTGTTCAGAAATAGAAAGAAGTTAAAGGTTAACATTGTTATTTAACTCTGCTTTTTTTTAAAAAAATCTACTTTATTTCTTCGCTTTCTGTTTTTTAGTGTTTTTATGTTCCTGGAAGTATTGCTAAAGTGAATTATCACGGTGTCATTGTTTTCACGTCTTGCGTATGTAGTAGCGTGCCCTTGACGACCACAAGGTGGAGCCAAAGAGAAAATAATTTCTGCCTGTAGGGTTGTTCACACTCTTTGGCCACACGGTGGCTTCCTGCACTTTGGTATCCAGCAGGTAGACGACTTGAGCAGGGTCCGTGAAACGTTGTCAGACTTCAAAGTAGGTTGACTTATTCGGAGCAGAGATGCGGTGACGTGGTTCTCGACGTCACAGATGGTGCAACACAAGACCCAGAACCATAGAAAGTGGAGAAACCCGCACTTTCCGCTGCGTTTTCTCTAATCAGAGCGGCCATCTGGACAGTGACTGTGGTGCTGTACCGAGCTCAGGGCCATTTGACTTTATGATTCCCCCCGTGGTCGTTTCCTCACGCAGCTATTTGGCCTGACATGTTGCCCAGAATGTGCGAGCCTGTGTCAGTGTGAGTCTGGGAGAGTGAGAGAGTGAGTCAGTGTGTTCAAGCCTCTTTTTAACCACTCTCAGACCTCAGCCTGCTGTAAGTGCAGTCAATGTGTGACTTGGCAGTGGACTAAGCTTCACAGCTTCTAACCTTTCCTCCGTCCTTCTCTTCCTCCACTCGTTTCCTCTCTCTGACCCTTCACATCCATCTGCTCCACGGCCTGCTCTCTTCTTCGTTTGTTATGTCCTCTGCTTTTCTCCTCTCTTTATTCAGTAATATATTTTATTTTTCTTAACGTCCATCAGTTCTTTTATCTTTTTATTTCTAAATATTGTTTCTTTCTGGGTTGCCCACCTCTCAAATATCTCACCCTCCTCCCCTTCTCTTCCTGAAGTCTCTGTGAAGCCCTTTGATTCCCAGTGCTCCCGGGGATGTTGTGCTGGGCTGAATGTCAGCGCTCCGGATTAGAGGACTGAAGAGACCGGAGAAGCAGCCAAAACCCTGGAACCCACTCAAACTTTCTTTCTCTCCCTCTCTCTCTTTCTCTCTCTCTCTCTTGCTTTAATTGACACTGTTAAGGGGCCAGGAACTGGAAACATGTCACTTGGAATCACTCAAGGAGAAAGAGCCGCGTTTGGGAGTGGAAGAACAGATGAAATAGTGGGGGTGTGGCGGAAGGGCGGGTGTTGAGAAAAATCCACCAGCAAATTCTGTCAAGTCTTTTAACCATTTTCTTCAAATTTAACGTGGTTTTGTAAAACACGTTTCATTGTTTTACTGTGTTGTAAAGGCTTCACCTTCTTCATCTCCATCTTCATCATATACCATATATATTCAGACAGATTTTTAATATGGTAATCAATCCAAACATTTATTTATCAAGGTCAAAGAAAAGACTCTTGGCAGGGATGTCAACAAAATCTGGCTTGTGACCTAATTTTAAAATGCCTAGGCCAAAATGTTGAAGAATATGAAATATCTTATATATTTTTTCATAACCTGGGGATACTTTTTTTTTTTTTCAACAGAGGGTTGTTCAAAACACTGCTTTTAAACTATATATATGTGTTTTGTTAAGATTACCTGTACTGCAATACTATACCCACAGAGTACTCTCCTTCACCTGAGTCCTTCATCATCTCTCCATTCCCTCAGGGGAGCATCTAAAGTTCCCTCACAATCCCTGCAGTCCTCCAGCACTGTCCTGGTTCACAAGGTGACCTGGCAGCACCTGGTCCCCGGGGGTAAAGCTTCAGGGCAGTTTAATCTCTTATTGTCCTTTTGGGACACACTGGTGACAGGAGCCGGGCTTGTTTACATAACGTCTGCCTACACTACGGGCACAGAGCCGCGCTGTCGACACCGACGGACGTTGTTAATCATTCGTAGACTTTCTGCTTGAATGACCCGGGTTCAGCGCCAAGAAGAGAAGAGTTGTGTGATTTTATTTACCTGTAGAAATGTTGTTTGTGTGAACATAAGGCAGTAAACCTCTTCTGTAAATGGTCTCATAAACACGACAATATTCGGCTTCGTGAAAAAGCGAGTGCAGGCGTCTAGTAAAAAGAGCTCATGCACAGTTTTTGACTGCTTAACTCTCTTAACAGGCTTCTCTGTGGATCTGTCACAGCCTCCCCCTATGCCACAGTCTGGCCTGTGGTGTGATACATGAGACGGAGGGCAGTAAATCAGCAGATAGCAGGGGAAACTGTGCAGCTTGGATTGATCAGCCGTGTTATTTTCCCATCTGCTAACGGGGAAATGATTAGCCAGACATGATTGATTCAGGGTGTAATGGATTAGACCTGGCCTGCCTCCCGTGGCTCTACAAAATACCAACATGCCACGTGTGTTTGTTACACTGTCATAAAAGAGGCCTGTTATATAAGTTTCCTCCTTAACTTCTGACCTTAATCTCTTATTGTCCTTTTGGGACACACTGGTGACAGGAGCCGGGCTTGTTTACATAACGTCTGCCTACACTACGGGCACAGAGCCGCGCTGTCGACACCGACGGACGTTGTTAATCATTCGTAGACTTTCTGCTTGAATGACCCGGGTTCAGCGCCAAGAAGAGAAGAGTTGTGTGATTTTATTTACCTGTAGAAATGTTGTTTGTGTGAACATAAGGCAGTAAACCTCTTCTGTAAATGGTCTCATAAACACGACAATATTCGGCTTCGTGAAAAAGCGAGTGCAGGCGTCTAGTAAAAAGAGCTCATGCACAGTTTTTGACTGCTTAACTCTCTTAACAGGCTTCTCTGTGGATCTGTCACAGCCTCCCCCTATGCCACAGTCTGGCCTGTGGTGTGATACATGAGACGGAGGGCAGTAAATCAGCAGATAGCAGGGGAAACTGTGCAGCTTGGATTGATCAGCCGTGTTATTTTCCCATCTGCTAACGGGGAAATGATTAGCCAGACATGATTGATTCAGGGTGTAATGGATTAGACCTGGCCTGCCTCCCGTGGCTCTACAAAATACCAACATGCCACGTGTGTTTGTTACACTGTCATAAAAGAGGCCTGTTATATAAGTTTCCTCCTTAACTTCTGACCTTCATGGAAACACAAAGGAGATTTTATAAAAGCTTGTTTGGCTGAGAATTTAAATAGTTTCCATCTTTAAAAAATTAAAAAAAAAATTGTTTTGTCATATCTTCCCACATCATCCTCTTCAGGATCCTGGTGGAGTTAGAACTAATCCCAGCGGTTGTCAGGTGTGCCACATGCTGAGCACTTGTACATGTGAGCTGAATATAGAAAACATTTCATAATTTCCATTAAGCAGAGAAGATATCTATTTTTTGGATCCATGTTGAAAGAGAAGCCGTTCAGTAAAGTTTCAGACGAGACTCCAGTGGAGTCTTAGCTTAATCTTCTTTGGTCTTTCTGGGTCCACAGCCCTGGAGTCTTACTGGGACGAGTTCCAGGGACCGTCTTTCATTCATAGTTCTAAACCATTCACTAATGTCAGCCCCTGATTCGTGATAAGTGTTTTTGTTAACTGTCTTTGTGCTTTTTGCACAGAAAGGAAAAATGGACATTTCTTTGCTCAACCCTTGAACCCTGGTCTACAACATGAGCCTCAGCTTTAACATTTCATTACTTTGAATGATGTCAGGGCCCGGATTACTTTGTCACTTTAGGGAAGAGCAGCCGACACAGACACAGACAACACTTGGATGACTTATTACTCTTGTTATGATCAAATATTCTTTATATCTCGTACACAATAGTTCTCTTTGTTGTTGTTGTGTTGTTTGCACATCCATTCATTTATTTATACTTTGACATATGAATGTATTTATGTGTGACTGCTCTGTCTGCTTTTAATTGCTCCCCGGGGACAAAAAGAACTTCTTTGAATTAAAACTGGATTGAAGTTTTTTTTTTGTTGTTGTTTTATTTTTGTGATTACACTAAAATAATGCAGGTTTCCTTTAAAAAAAGAAGTCGGCGTCTTAATATGTCAACTAAATTTAGACATTCAGCCTCTGAAACACCAGCTGGTTTTGCACGTTTTTGTGCAGACTGTGTTTGATAGTGTTAGCGTCTCCCAACACAGAAGTGTCTGAGAGCTTGTCATGGTCATTAGCTGCAGTCCACTCATGTGTCTGAGTGAGAGTGAAAGGCGTAAACATCCCACTTAGTCAGTGTTTGTTTTAATTGCAGAGTGTGTGTGTGTGTGTGTGTGTGTTTGCGGTGTGTAGCTGCATGTAGAGTTAAGTCTGTTTTTGCAGTTTTGTCGTATTTGTGTGTTCCTTTACTGCATATATGTTAGGTGTGTGTGTCCTCGTGCACATGGGTGGGTGTGTGTGTGTCTCCTCTTGCAGCAGAGGAACCATCAGCTCAGGTTTCGGTGCCGGGAACAACGTGCTGGCCATGGGGTGTACAGATTTTCTTCTCTGTGTGTGTGTCTGTGTGTATGTGTGTGTCCTTAGAAGCCTCCATGCATTCCTCCCATTCTCCACCTTTTGGGGAACACATATTAAGACACACAAAGACAGGGCTGAGCTGCAGTAAATCTCACATGTCTGCTCCGTGCTCACTGACCACTCTCTGGTGTCCACTGTCTACACAACATGTAATAATGTCCCACGGAGATGTTTAAGACAGAGTAGGAGACACTGTGTGTGGACCACATCTGAAGTCACCCTTATTTGATTTCATGGAAAAAATGACTCATTTTTTCCTATTAAAAAAATCTAACAACACATGAAACCCATTAATATATTTTTTTTTACGGTTGTTGTTTTACTAGAGAGCTGGGCGAGGAGACCATGACCCACTCCGCCAGCTCTGCCTCCAGCCTGGACAGCCACGCTCTGTCCGAGAGCTGCTGCCAGTCGCAGGGTGTGCGGTGGGAGGAGCAGCAGAAGGTGCTGGCCCTGGAGCAGTTGTGCGGCGTTTTTAGGGTGGACCTGGGTCACATGAGGTCACTGAGACTCTTCTTCAGGTCAGACATTGGTGTGAAGGGTCATCATAGGGTCACAAGGGGGTCACTACTCACTTCACTACTTTACTTTGTCTGCAAGGTGTCTTCAAGTCCAACTCAGGGTTACCTCACGTCACACTTTTTGTATCTGGTTTATTTATTTATTTATTTTCATTTAAAGTTAGATAACAACTTGAACTCTGTTCAAAGTTACAGATTGTTACAAGAGGTGATTTTAATAAACTTTATTTAGCAGCAGTCATATTGGCAGTTATCTGCCATATGAATATTTTCTTGTTATTTGAGTTATAATTTTGTCTGTGTTTTAGTATTTAAGTACCTTTCAGCTAAAGTTAAACTCTTTGGTTATTTTTGAATTCTCAATTTTCTTTATCAAAGTTTAAAGCTAAGCTTTAAAATGCATTAAGTGAAGAAAAAATGATCCAAAGATTTTTCTTTTTTGTAGCAGGCTTTTTACTATTTGTATTGTTTTCTCCTGTCGTCTAATTTCAAGGTATTAAATGCTTTTACTTAAAGGTTTAGACACATGTTTGTGGGCTGTAATATTTACAGTACACTAAAACAGTATTTATGATAGCTGCTATTGATTGTGTTGGCTGCAGTGATGATGCCTGTACCAGTGGCCAGCTGGTGATAGCGAGCAGAGAGAGCCAGTATAAAATCCTCCACTTCCACCATGCTGGACTGGATAAACTGGCTGAAGTCTTTCATCAGTGGAAATGCTGCAGGGAAACTCACCGCAAAGACCAGGTTGGATATCAAATTCTGAGTCCTGTTTGAGATCTTTCTTTTTTCTTTTTTGTTTAATCTGTTTCGTCTCTCTGTCTTTCAGGTGTCAGAGGAGAAATCCTGTATGCAGTTTTCCATTCAGAGACCCACACTGCCATCGACAGAAACACATCCAGAGGAGAGGCTTTATCGGCGGCTGGATGTCACCACTTGGCTGCACCATCTCAACCAGAACGGGCAGGTGGAGGAGGAGTATAAGCTACGGAAGGTAGGAATGTCACAGTGGGAATATCTTACCGCTTCTGAGAAGCGAGATTTTCAGTTCCAGTCCAGGGCCTTTGTTGTAGGAAGAATTGTCACAGTTAGAAAGAAAGTCCTGGACAGTGCAACATATGCTGTGGTTAGTCAGAGGCACTTGTCTGTAAAAAATAAACTAGTTAGCCTTTGGAACAACACAGTTTGTTCTCTTGATGGTCACAGGTGTTTTTTGTGTTTCTTTTCAGTCTGACTAATTAGAACTTATTTTAAAACTCCTCTCCATGAGGTGCTACTTTCGGTCTTACTCATCTTCTCCACGCTGTAAAAAAAAAAAAAAAAAAAGGCACTGGTGGTGGTCCACTCCAACCAGTGAGTCATAAAGCTTCTGTGGAATTGACTCAGATCAAGATATGCTGTCTCACTGAAATCACCCAGTGGTTGTTTGACTGTAACCATGATTTGCTTGTTGTCGAGTGTGCAGAGTGAATGCCGTTGATCTCTCTTAGTTTATTTTGCACAGCGTTTGGAAAATATAAAATGTATGCAACAAATACAAGAGCTGCGGGTACGTGAGGTGATAGTTGAACGCCTGTGGTTTTCGTCTCCCGCCTGCGTGTCCTCTCTTTGCCCACTCCCTCACTCCCTGTGGTGCTCACTGCACTTGTTTTGCCCTCTCCTCCCAAGGCCATCTTCTTCGGTGGTATTGACCCATCCATCCGCGGTGAGGTGTGGCCCTTCCTGCTGCACTACTACAGCTACGACTCCACTTCACAGGAGAGGGAGACGTGGAGACTGCAGAAACGAGGCCACTATCATGACATCCAGCAGAGAAGGTGAGGAACATATGTTCCTAACATCTGCCACAAAACAAAGACGAATGTAGTAAACACTATTTACAGAAAAAGTTAGTTACATTCCTAAAGATAGAAGAAAAGTGAAATCTGTAATATGGTGATTGGCTCCAACTAAAATTAACAGAGCAAGTAAAAAATAAATTTGTAGTTTAATGGCTTATAGTTATTTGCCAGATATTTTGTATACAAGTTAATAAATGGTAGTGGTGCTAACAGGCCAACACTTATTTTGCCGCATTCAAGTTAAAAATCTAAATACATTTTTTTTGACAGTATATTTCAGAATCTAGTAAAAAATTTTAGCAAAAAAAAGTAAGTTGTTCACTTCCTGTCCTTTTGTCCTGCCGTAAAGTTTGAAGAACATTGGCAAAGGATAGATTTTAGTACCGTTTTGTTGGGTTCTTGGAACGTCTCCTATCTTTCGTAAACAGGGAGTTCACAGAATGTGAATCAATTTAACCAAAGAGGAAGAGCAGTGTTCTTGACACGGTGAAAAAGCTGATAAACTGTCACACGGCCGCAGCCCAGGCTGCCAAACGCGCAGTCAGTCAAACATTAAACCACATGTGAGTCCATGGTGGGGTTTCATCGCAGACATGCAGCAATCAATAGGCACAATCAGGGAGGTGTAAAAGGGAGGTGCCGGGTGTGAAATAAAATGTCTCTGGAGAAATAACATGTCAGTGCTCATCAGATCATGCTCTCATCAGACGCAGCTCTAGTGCACACAGATGAGCACATGCACACGTGTCGCACTCATAAAGCCCTCATACACTGTAACACCACCAGCTAAAAGGCGTGTACTCACACACACACGCTGCAACACGTGGTGTGGTGAACATGATAATTGCCACTGCTTTCATCTGGGTGGAGCACGAACATTTAAAGGTTTTACCTTCAAAGTTATATATTTTTTTTGGACACGGGCAGCTTCCAGCATCGCTGGTTAATCATTAGCACCAAGATTACATGTCTGTGGTTTTTACTCCTCGTCTCCTAACCACACGTCACTCCCTCCGCTGCACTAGAGTAGAGAGCAGCTGTGATGAGGGCTTGTAACAGAATCAAAGATTTGAGTGCTGCAGGTGTGAACCAGAAGAAAAAAAGTGATGGAAAAAAAACTGTTTATTTGAAGCTGTCATCTTGTTTTTATCACCTCTGTTTTTATAGATGTTTAATGGTTTCTTTATTTTATTTATCAGTTGTGCTGGCATACATCAGGGGAATTTGAATAAAGAGGACAACCAGATAATAAGCAAGTCACTTTCACATGGAGGTTGTTGGTGTGATCCCCACTTTCAGTTGTCTATATTCTAAGGTCATCTTGGGAATAATTTAATTTAAAAAATGAAGGAACCACAATTTTGCTACTAAGACTACCAATGATAATATTAATAGTGATTGTCTAATATATAGGTCTTGTATGTTATTATTATTATTAAAAGCATCCTAAATAAAAGCCTTTTCTATCCAAAGGTCAGACATGCAGTTTTACCTCATCAGCAGATCATTTCTGATTCCAGTTTTCCTTGTGTTCCCTTTTTCATAGCTGATCAGCTGTATAGATATCTTTTTATTGCCCGTGTAAAAAGTTTTATTGACATTTTTGAACATTTACAGAATGTACGTTCCATCTTGTGTTAGCACAGGCACTCTGGCCTGATTTTGTTGTTTTGGATTTTTATCAGCAATATTAGCAATATATAATTTTTCTATTTATTTTTTTGCCCTGCAAAATTTGAACCTTTGGTGTTTTTTGGTTATTAATTCAAGTTTCACGTTCACTCACAGTTTGGTACATTTTCTCCTCCGTGGTCTGACTGACAATACTTTTATTATGCAGTTAATAAGTATATTTAATTGCAGTGGATTTTTATGACACCTCGTTACAGTCTATACTATCACAGCAGGAGCATTTGACCCTTGGGTATATTTACATTATCATATCTTTCTCCCTGGGTTAGGTGCTTGTTATACAAGTTTTATGGTTTATTTTTATAGCCTGTTGTGCTTTTCCTGTTCATTTTGGTGCTTTAAAAAAAAAAAAAATCCTGTGGAGAGACAAATCACAGAGGAGCTTAGCCTGTCTGACGCTCTGTTGCTAGAGTAACAAATTAGCATAACCCTGGGGCAGGCGGTGTTTTTGCTGTAATAATGCTTTAATATTTAATATTGTTATATGATCCTACGTGTGTTGTGGCTGAACCCTCTCAGCCTCAGAAACATAAAGTGTTGAAAACACACAGTGAACTCCAGAGCAGAAACCTCCAGAGGGAGCAAGGCGGGAGAAAGCGGCGGCCAATGACACAAACACACCACAGTGAAACTAAACAGTTGCGTGGCATTGCATCAGGTGTGTGCTTATTATTCCTGTTGGGGCCGCGTGGAAAACAAACAGTGTTAATTAAATCCCCTCTGCTTGTTAGGACTTGAGTACATTAGTGCCGAGCCCAGAGCACATGGCTAATATAGTGGCTAACATTTAGAGGGACGGCTGGGGGTTTATGGCAGTGCTGTTGTATTCATAGACCTTCAGTGTCACTGCCCACGCAGTAGTAACATTCAGGGTGGACGTCTATATTTTTTTATGTTTAAAATAAGAAAACAGCTGCATTTTTTTTAAACATTTATTTTCTGTCCTTTACTCACATCCTGTCTCGTTTACATGTATTCTTTGGTTCAGGTTGTCAATGAGTCCAGAGGAGCACAGTGAGTTCTGGAGGAAGGTCCAGTTCACTGTAGACAAAGATGTGGTGAGAACAGATCGCAGCAACCTCTTCTTCAGAGGAGAGAACAACCCCAACGTGGAGATCATGAGGTCAGACGTTCTTATCGTTTTCTGTTACCCCCTCGCCCCCACAACCACCTCACCCTTCACTTTTAATGTTTCTTTTTGGCCTTTTCCTCTGTTACTTTCTCTCACTCATCCTTATCATTGCATTGCTTCGGCCCAATGCACAGACATGTACCTATTCATTTCATATTCCAAACTCTTGGGGGCCGGGGGACTTAAATGAGATTTCATGCTTTATTGACTTGGACTGAGCCTGCAGAGGTCTTTGATGCATACACAGAGCTAATAGCTTTCCAAACGAGCAGCAGGAGGATTTAAACACTCTTCTTATTTTAGGGGCTGTTAATGAGGCTGTTTGTATTTGTCAAGGTTTTTTATTCCTCCTCTCTTTAAGAGATGACCAACAGTCTATACTGTTGGCTGTAGTAGTATTATTAAACAGAAAAATACATTTGTTTCGTTCTGTAAAAACAAAGACAAAAAAATGAAAGAAATCATTTTAATAATTTTGTGCCTTAATTGAAGTGCACCAGTGCCCCCTAGAGGGGGTGCTCCTCACACTTCAAAAACTGCTGGTGAAGATGATATATAAAAAATGGCTCCAATCATTTATTTATCCACTAAGGAGATTTTTTTTTTTACCCGTGGATTTGTCTTTTTATCTTTCTCTAAATAGAATTTTAATTTCCAAATCTCGCCGTCATATCAAGTTCACTTCAACAACACTTTACAACTTAATCTCTTCATCATCCTTGACTGCACATGTTGATTTAATCTCGCTGCCCCAACAACATTCTGCTTGTTCCGCACATTCCACCGCATGTTGCCTGGTCATCACCACAAACAGTATCGCGCTTTCTCGTCCACACCCTTGTCTTATGACACGTTATGTACTGTAGCTCACTACTGCTTACTTCAACTTCTGCTTTATTTCCTCGTCTTTTTTGAATGCCACTTGCCAATACTCAATGACAGACAGAACTTTCCTTCTAGGTAGGGACCATGTATATGAGAAAGAACAGGGGGGAAAAAGCAGATCATTAATTATCTCCGTAGTTACCAGGCTGGTTGGCATAGCAACCCTTAGGCAGGACTCCTGGTGTTTTTCTGGGCATTAGCAGCAGAGCGTTTGGGTGGGGGCTGACTTTTTCAGTGGTCTGGCTGAGCCCCGGGGTCGGGAACATTTTTATACAGGAGATTTAAAAATGTTTAAGATGTTTTATTGCCCTGTCATGTCCGTGCCTTTCAAAATGTTAACCTCAGCACTAAGATGACCCTGGCTGTTCTCGCCCCAGGCGGATTCTGCTCAACTATGCAGTCTTTAATCCAGACATGGGCTACTGCCAGGGCATGTCTGACCTGGTGGCCCCCCTGCTCACGGAGATCCAGGATGAAAGCGACACCTTCTGGTGCTTTGTCGGCCTAATGGAGAACACCATCTTCATCAGCTCACCTCGGGATGAGGACATGGAGAGGCAGCTGGTAGAAAGAGTCTGTGTGTGTGTGTGTGTGTGTGTGTTTGATTGGCTAAATGTCACACTCTGTCTGACATTTAGACATGAGGAAAAAGTTCCTGCTTTGCTCACAGTTACAGTGAGTTGTACTGTATGAATTTGTGGGTTTATGTTCACACCGTTGTATGAACTCTTGCCTTTTATCCAAATACTGATGAGATTAAATGTCAAAACTAGTGGTGGTAAAAAAAGAGATTAAAAAAAAAAAGAGATTAAATGTCAAAACTAGTGGTGGTAAAAAAAGATCTTAGACTGCTTAACGCAGTTACTGTGTGATCCAGCAGAGGGCACATTTTATCACAGCGCCTCATAAAAGACAAGTAATGCTGGTTAGTTTTGCTGTTAGCAAGCAAGAAAAAAATACAAAATACACAAAGAGCAGTCACCACACAGTTGTAGTGACCGGTTTAAACTAATAGAGTCGATGGATGTGTATATTTTAATTGTTAAATATTTTTAAGTTTTCTTTGAGACGTTGTGATTATCTAAATATTGTGCAGCCAAACACTAACTTCAGTATGCAGTACTTATATATCACAGAGTAAATGTTTGGGTGTGTCAGTACGATGCTCTGTGCCCACACCCAGATGTACCTGCGGGAGCTGCTGCGTCTCATGCTGCCCCGCTTTCACCAGCACCTGACCGTGCTGGGAGAAGATGGTCTGCAGCTGCTCTTCTGCCACCGCTGGATTCTGCTCTGTTTTAAACGAGAGTTTCCTGACACGGAGGCTCTGCGTATGTGGGAGGCCTGCTGGGCTCACTACCAGGTCAGGCCAAAGTCCAGCACTCTCTGCTACACTGGTTTAAAAAGAAAAAAATGATATACCAATACATGTGGGTGTAGTCTGTGATTTGAATTGCACTTGAAAATAGAGCGGTTAATCACCAGTGATTAGATTCTATTTTAAGATTACAATTAATGTAGATATGACAATGTGACAGTGTTGTTGTTGGTGACATTAGAAGACGTTAATAAACAAAACGTGACGCCTCAGTCGTGTTTGTCACAGTAGGAGCTCAGTGTGTGAGTCTGCTGCCACTCTGAGTGCATAGTGTTGCTATTGAAAAAATCTATAGTTTATGCACATTACATTATGATGTTAAGGAGACATGAGAGAAGAAAACAATTGTATTATGTACATCATTATGCCTCACCAATGTCCTATATCCAGGTGTCTGTAGAGAATGGGACAAGTTCATGACCCACTTTAGTCCATGTGGTTAATGCAGAACAATTACGTGCCAGTGATGTGTTTTAAACTGCTCTCTGCATCAACTGGTGTTGGATAAAAAATAAAAATAAATGACTACAGCCGACTGACCAGCTGCTTTGGTGAAACATTTTTCCTCAGTATTTAAGGCCTCCCTCCATTTTCCTTTCCTCTTCCTCACAGACGGACTATTTCCACCTGTTCCTGTGTGTGGCCATCATCGTTCTCTACGGGGAGGATGTGACGGAGCAGCAGCTCGCCACCGACCAAATGCTGCTTCATTTTAGCAACCTCTCCATGCACATGAACGGAGAACTTGTGCTGCGTAAGGTATCACCAAACAATTCCTGTTTTTTTTTATTATTTTGTTTTTTTTCCTCCCTTGTTAGTGAATAATTTACGCTCGGTGCCTCCTCGGAGGCAGATGAGTACCTGTACTTAAAACAATAGAATAATCAGTGCTTTATGCGTATGATCATACGACACTTGGTGTCCAGAGCTGCAGCACAGCAGCAGTGATTTACAGTGACCGGTCCACAGTGGCCTTGAGCTGCTGCCATGAGATGCAGAGGATTTATGATGTGCATCCTGGCTATTGTGTCTGTGCCTGCATCCTCATGTTTATGGATGTTGTGTTGGTACTGCTGCACAGCAGAGGCAGAGAGTTTGTGTTAGCATGCAGAACACATAACTCCCTTTTTTGGTTGTTGTTGTTGCCTGATATTTGCATCTAGAGTTTCAGGACCAGCCAGAGCAGCTTTAAGGTGATGGTGACCTTAACTTCTGTTTTTCTTATTAATATATGAGTCAAACATTTTAAAGGAAATGTATTTATGAAAATCACAAAAATATTTCAGGCTTTCATATCAAAATCTAATTTTCTTCCCTTAAATTTTTTTTGTTTTTTTTGTTTCAGTTATATGTTTTAATTTGTTGTCGATCCAAAGCTCCTCTGAGTTTTTTTCCACTGAGCATTTTCAGGACAAACTGCCATTGTCGTCCTGCTCTCCCAGGCCCGCAGCCTTCTCTACCAATTCCGTCTCCTACCCAGGATTCCGTGCAGCTTACACGACCTCTGTAAACTGTGTGGTCCGGGGATGTGGGACAGCCGCTACATCCCCACCGTGGAGTGTTCAGGAGAACACCCGGACTCTCAGAGCTGCCCCTATGGAGGCATGTCCACCCCTCAGCCGTCCTCCCCCTCACCGTCATCCACACCCTCACCTTCACCAAAGCCCATTCCCACGTCTCTGGTGGAGGGCAAGAAAGGATCCAAAGCCAGGGATATTTTCACCTTCCGTAAACACACCTGAGCAGGATCTCAGCAGGATTTTGTGCTTGAGGAGTCCTCTGACCTCTCAGTCCACTGTTACTGCTTCCTGCGTCTTGGGATGATTTTTCACACTTGAACCAATCCTTTGGTGCATTGTGAGACAGTCCCATTTTTTAACCATAGTGTTACTTCAGACATTTGACTGAACCTGTCGCGAGGATCACGATGAGAAGCTGTTTTTTTTTTCTGCGGGCAGAGCAGACAATCACCGGCCGCCGTGGAGCCTCTTCGGGTTTTTCGTCTGCTGCTGGTCTGGCTGGCATTCCCGCGTGGGCTTTGTGGGCAGGGGTCACACAAGGGTCCCAGGCGGCCAGCTCGACTCCAAAACCACGGGTCAAACGCAACTAAAAGATCCTTTCATAAGACTTGAACTGGAACTGTAAAAAATGTTACTGTGTTCTCACAATGGGATGTTTGTTTTCATATCAAACTCTATGAGCATTCCTGGTGTTTGAACCAGAGCATTTTTTACAGGGAGAAATTTGAAAAAAACAAAAAAATAACCAAAACGCTTGTTTTAGGTTCATTAGAAATTGCTGGTACATTTCAGTTTTAAATTTTTATTAAAAATGTTTTTTTTTCAATTTCCAACAGGATGTTTGCCTTTAAATCGATGGTTAAAAGATATTTAGCAATATTATATCCCTGCATGAGAGTTTCTGTCCGTATAGAGGCGACAATATATCTGTTAGAAAGTCCAACTGAGACAGAAATACATTTACATGTGGACACATTGACGGGGTCCGCACATTTCATCATCCCAATGTGATGGAAATCACTCTGTGGTTTATTTTTATCTGTTAAAGTGGCAGGGTTTTTTTTTTCTCTGACAAACAGCAGGAAGCTGACCATATGCTCTTCTTCTGATAAACTCATATGCAGAATCACTTTTAATGTCTATGAAAACAAAGGAGAGTCTGTCACAGTGAGCACAGACCAGGTTTGTTTTTTGTCGTTTTTTGAGGACATTCTGTTTTACTTGAAAATTTTCCTTTTTAAAAAAAAATCATTTCTAAGCAGGGTATTGAAAAAATCGTAAACACAGTGTTGTTTTGTTTCCTCTCTCACTCTCTTACCAGGAAAATGAATGATGAGCAACTATGAACACTTAAAGTCCACAGGAATGTATCTGTTTTCTGTGTCTTTTTCACTTCTAGGGAAGCGAGAAACACTGCTTGTGCGAATGTATGTGTGTGTGTATAAACTGGAGTGACCTCTAAACATCTGGTAATGAGTTGGAGAGCAGGCGTAGAAGGCCTCCCCTCTGACCAGTCTCTTTAATTATAGCAGTCATCATGGTTGAGACGCAGGGAGAGGAATGAA
>NC_024323.1:9130898-9156877 GCF_000523025.1 Cynoglossus semilaevis | reverse complement strand
GAGAAAACAACACGAGAGTGAAGAGAGAAACCAGACGATTGAGGCCTGACTTACAGATGGACGCAGATTGCTGTCTTTCCTTTTGAATCAAAAAGTCCCAAATGTAAAAATGACACAAAGAGGATTTCCCCCCTGAGCCGCACAGGAAGGAGAAACTGGTGCTAAAATGTAACATTATGACCTTCAATCACTCTCTCTCTCGCTCTCTCTCTCTTTCTCTCTTTCTCTTTTTCTCTCTCCACACACGCATTCACACACCCCTGATTCCCCCTTTTTCACTCCATAAGCAGTTGCTGCAAATGACATTCATAACTGCTGCTCATTTTTCCCCCATTACTGATCATGTGCAGCTGTTCAGTGGAAATGCCTGGACAGTTTTTCCCGATAGGAGGCTGAAACCGAAACGAGCCGAGACATAGATGCATGATGGGGGGAAAAGTGTGTGCGTGTGTGGTCCACAGAGTCTTCTGCTCAGGCCTATTTAGCGACCACTCCTCGTGAAAAAGGTCGTGATCCGTGTGTTCAGCTTCTCGTTTGTCTCAACGTCACACGTCCACTCTTATACTGAGTATGAAAGTGCAAAGTATGAAAATACATTTCAGGAAATACAGTATCTCTGCAGAATAATTTACTTTTGTCATTAAACAATGCTGAAATAAAAACATCTCTTGGTTTTTGGGGATTTTCTAATGTAAACAGTAGCTAATGGAAGATGTTAAATCAAATTATTTTATCATCATACAAACAATATTAACCTAAAGAGTTTGAATTGTCTAAGATATTTTTTACTTGTGTCATTTTCTTATCTTGTCTTTGTTCATTTCTTTTTTTTGTTTTCCTGTAATAATTTTGGTAAATTAGTATTTATTTGCAACTGAAGGCACAGTCGGCTCTGCAGCAGATTTACCTCTGAAACTCGACCACAGTTGTGTGATGAACTTAATGTTTTTCTTTCAGGTTCTATGTGCATCAGAATTACCCGATCAAGGCTGCGGAGGTTGAGGACATAAATGTCAGATAAAAGACACAAAGCGACCACGGAGAGACGATAAAGGTGGAGGATGAACGTAAAGACACACCATTACCACTGTGAGGTTGCGGTGTTAATAGTCCTTGTGCGTCTCTCTCACTGTTGGTGTCCTATTTATGAGGAGCAGGGGGGCTTTAACCCATTTGGGTCCTGCTGCCCATTTGCTCATTTTCTCATAATCTGTTCATTATGAGGAAATGGGGCCCATAATGGTGGGCCGCGGCCACTGCAGCCTCCCAGAAAAGACATTGTTTTCACTAATCGCCATGAAACTGTGGCAAAAAAAAAAAAAAAAAATGCCATGAAACTGCGGCAAAAAAAAAAGAAAATCCTCCAAACTGTATCTGCTGACTGTAAGACCACGTTTCACTGAGACCGGTGTTGTGTTCATGACTATTTTGTTTATCTTCTGGTGCGGCACAGGCAGAATTAACTCCCTGAAAGTGTTTACTTGTTCTTCCAGCAGCCTTTGCATCAATACGTGGGCACTGGAGAGGAGAAGAGAGAAAACACCAGAGAAGAAAACACTGCTGTGTTAGTGTAAAACTAATTAATTTGCCAAGTGGTCCGGCTTATCAGATGGAGAGAAGGTACACTACACACTTCTTTTCCCCACTCATTTATTTGCTCTGATGCAAGAAATTCTTTCACCTCAATCTCCCTCACATTTATAAAAACAAAATTTGACACAAAACTATGCATTATATTTTAACTGGTGCTGATCTTCAGCCTTAGATGAGGACAGAAGCTAATTCAACACCACAACTGCAATATATTCATTATTGTTGGACTGTATCTGCAGTGACTGCATCTTTGATGAAAGAAATAAACGGGATGTATTTGAAAAAGTCAGTGGTTCTCAAACTATGGTACTGTAATGGTACGAGGGGAAAATTCATATTCTCACATTTTCAATTGAATAAATCTGAAACATACCATGCACAATTATACAACAACATAAACATCTCTCCCATGTGGTGGAAGCTAACAGGGAAGGCCTATGCTGCTATATTCTTCTTGGTCATCATGCTGGTACTCACCATGAGAGCTCAATGTTTCAATGTGGTACAGAGTATAAAAAGTTTGAGAACCACTGTCTTAGAGAACTTGGTGTTTCATGGTCACATCCCCATCTCCCAACAAATTCTTGGAATTCAGTTTCCTCCTCTAGGGTTGGGCTGATGCCACCATGTCTTAGTGTGAAGCTAAAGAAGTGTGTTTTGTACACGGCAGTTTGCTTTCTTTAACGCTGTATGAAAAAAACATGAGGCGTGGATTCTGCAGCCTCACGGGGATTTTCTTTCCCCTGCACTTCCCTGACAAACAGCACAGAGCCTCCCGTGAGAAAAGTCTGCAGAGACCGACGACACGTTTCCCAAAGTTTACCTTAAACGATCCAGCGGTGTTATCAGGCTCTGCCGCTTGTTGTGGCTCTTTGACTGTGTGTGCAATGACTTGGGCATATGCCAGCGATCAACTGACAGTAACAGCCAGCTGTTGAGATAACATCAAACTGCATATAGTCAGGTGGTTGGTTTCTAGGAAAATAAAAGGAGAAGTTTAAAAGCACATTTTAATAGAGACGTTCTCGCTGCGTTAGTTACAAAAGATGTTTAATGGAAGTAGATTTCAGTTTTCATCTTGGCAATTGTATTTTTCACACTTCATCATCTTTTAGAGCAATGGTTCCCAAGGTGAGGGGCGAGTCCCCTCTGCGCCCATAGGACACAAAGCTATTAAAGGGGGATGCAGTGAGGCAAATTAATTTCACTTTCAACATTTTCTTTTTAGGAACCATCATCTGGGAAATTGGACTGTAATTTCATTCCCTGAATATTAATATTAGAGTGTTTTAAATAAACTTTGGTGGAGATCTGAACCGTGAATTAGTTGGGCCGCAGTAAACTTTGTCCTGCCTATAAAAAATCAGTTGGGCCCAAAAAAATTTAACTTTAATTTAGCAAAAGCGGTTTAAGTAAGTCAGATTAGAGGAATCTTACCTTGGAAGAATTTAATTCTAGCAGTACTGAATATTTGCTCAACAACAGAGAGATTAGTTAATATTACAAAATTAGCCTAAAGCAAAACATTGGTAAAATAAAATTGCTAAAGGTTACCACAGAAGCAGTAGCTTTGAGTTTTGTTCTAATTGGCGCCTGAATCTTCTCTTCTTCGTGGTAAAATAAAATTGCTAAAGGTTAGCACAGAAGGAGTAATATTTAGCTTTGAGTGACGTTTTGTTTTAATTGGCGCCTGAATCTTCTCTTCTTCCTGTGTGTCTGTTCAAAACCACTCAGTTTATTAGGCCTGATGTTTAATGCAAAGTATGACTGGGATGATAATAATGGCTTTCAAAAGGAAAATGAGTTGGAAATTACCTTAACCTTTACCCCGGGGACCAAATCTGTTATAAGCAATTCTTTACTGTACATGTGATTATTCTGCTATCCAGAGACCCTGGTGCCTCTGATGTGGGGCCCGCCTGCGTGCAATTACAACCCATTAGCTCCTGATTGATCACTTCTCCAAGGGCTTAATGCATTTCTACAGCACCAAACAGGATAAATGCAAAATGACAATGAATACAATAATGAATAAAACAGCACTCATCACGGGCAAATGTCCAAACCAAAAATATCTAAATAACCAACCATGTGAAAGACAGTGTCAAAAAATAATGTCACCCTGACAACAGCTGCTAAAGCTCCGCTGGTGTAAAGCTGACAAGTAGCCGGAGTAGCAGATAAAAAACAAGTAGCTCAAAGTTAGACACCATTGATTAGAGCAGAAATGATAAATAAGATGTGTTGGTTTGACACTGAAGACAAAATAGATTTATAAGACGTCAACTTTGACCTCTGTCTTTGAGGTGCTGCACAGCTGCACATGTCAATCATTTGAATTGTGTGGAGAATCACAGCCGTAAATCTCTGTGTCCTGTCTCTCTGTCTTGTCTCGTGTCTGTCTCTGCATGTGTCTCTCTCTGGTGCCTCTTTTTTTTTAATTATAGCTCCTCTTTTTCCCTCCTTCTCCACCATAATTCTCCTGTTTCCTCAGCCTCTGACTGAGTGACAGCGTGAGGCCCGGCTCCTCTCCTGTTGTGAGGCCTGCACTGAATGCTGGGTTATTGCCTCCTAATTTTCAATTACAGGCTCGGCTTCCACACCTGGCGCAGGCCGGGCTGGGAATGAGCTCAGCCCATTAGGATGGACCTCCGGCTGGGCTGTTTATAGGGGGGGCAGGGTTCCTCCCCCTGGAGGTGTTAATGGACCTTCCTGGGATACAGTCGCAGCCAGAATACTGCATTCACTCTTAGTCCTTAACATTCTATACATCTATATGTAAACTGGTCACGTATTCATGCCTGTATTTTGTCATGTTCTAGTGTTGAATTTCTAAGAAAACAAAAGTCTAGTCAGCATGCATGGATGCTTAGGCAGGATGAAGACAACAAGGGGTAAAAGTCTAGTCACTAGTTCTGGTTTAAACAATGTATATATCTGTAGAAAATGAATGAATGAATAGTTTTTCTGATTATTCTACTGACAGAATGGCCAATTTAGGTCAATGTAGAGTGAGAAATTATTCTAATCCTAAAAACTTTAGTATCTGAAAAAAAAAAACATTCATCCACAGCGAGAACATTCATAATCCATACAAAAAAAATCATATGGGATTGAACCTGTGATCATCTTGCTGTAAGGCAAGACTACTAGCCACCCTATCTGCGTGGCCCTACACCATATTGTTGTTCTATAAAAATCCTCCCCATTGTAAAAAAAATGTTGCTGTTTTTCTGGACATCGGATGTCATCGCCTCACAGCTACTGATGTCTTTGTGTGCGACGGCGGCGGCGACTCAGAGGTCACTGCTCTCAGAGTGAAGGACACCTGTATCCTCTGCTCTCTTCTCTGCATGAACACGCACCAAAATAGATGTCTTTTCACCCTTGAATGCAAATAAATGGACTCAGCCTCTTAACATTTTAATAGTTGTTCTGGAGCCGCTCTCATCCCGCTGCTCTATTCAACTGTTAGCAGCGTTCAGGTGAAAAGTCGGCTCATGGCGGCGCTTAGGGGAGAAGATTGAAATGAAAATGAGTCCTTTCTGAGCACGGCTGCAGGCGAAGGGTGATGGGGTGAAGATATACGCTACAACGTGGTGTGTATTTTGCAGCGTGTGCCGTGCTGAATGATTCTGAGATAACAGATGTTATGATGGGATGGTTGGAGTGTTGTGAGCTGAATTAACTCAGCAATTGGTTGGAATTGTGAAGGCACTGAATACACACACACACACACACACACACACAGACAGTGACAGGTATGTTTGCTTGTGAAAACAAACATATAGTTGTACATCCAGTTCCTTCAGACCTTGATTTTACATATTCTGAAATAGAATACGAATGACTCAGAACCTGTTTGAAATAATATTATGAGAAACTCATTTTCAGCTTATCTCTTAATCAGGGGTGGCCACAGCTGTTCATCGTTCCCTCCACACCGTCCAAACCCAGTGTTCCTGCTGGTGAAAAGCAGCCACAAACGATGTTACTGCCACCACCGTACTGACACAGTAAGTCTTACAACACACTCTAGTTCTGCGGCTCATCCCTCATCAACACAAATGAGGAACGTAGATCATTTTGTCTGTGCACTTTCTGCTGTGAACCACTCACATTCTTTAATGTTTTTAAAGATCATCTCTGAGATCATCCTTTAAGATAATATTATAAGTGTCATACATTGTATTATGCAACAAAAGGAAATCTGACCACGACAGCTGAACTCTATTAGGATGAGCTGAAAGGGTCTTTGTGATAGCAGCTGTTTGGCTTAAACCTATAGCTAATTACTAAATTCAGAACCAAGACCTGTCTCTCAAATTAGATTGTGATTTAGTTTTAGTTGGAATTCTACATGGTTTTTATCTCCTTAGTTTGGTTGTTTGACATAATAATTTGTATTTTGACAGGGGTGTAAACATATAAAACACGTAAACATATATGCCATATATTTCCCATATTCAAGGCTGGTGAAACAAAACATACATCAATGCTCTTATCATAGAAAAGTAAATAATGAAATCATCAGTCGTGTTATTTGATCTCAGCTGAATTACTGTTGTCCAGTTGCTGGTGTAACTGCAGTGTTGCCATGATGTGTCCACACACACTCTCTGGCTGCATTAATGTTGTCCCCCAGCGTTCTTCTCCGGGGCTTTGGGACGTGTGCACTGACGCAAGCTGCAGCGTCTCAGGGGCAGAACTGCAGGTAAATAAAGTGCTGATTGTGTGCTGAGGGAGGAGGTCACGTGAACAAATGGAAAAGTCCGGCAGCGCAAATAATCGTCCGTGTCTCTGTGTCTTAGTCCCAGGATAATCTCTGGAACCGGTTTTAAATAAGGAGACAGAGATCTGCGTTCTGTATTGACTTCAATTCTTCATCAACATCATTTATTTATGAGTATTCCCCATTGGTTATGTTCATAGCCCTGCCTGGCAACCATTATATAAGTGACCATAACAACATAACACAATAATGTACTTGAAATGTTACACTGATCAGTATCAGGAACATAAATTGTGTTAATGTACTTTAAATTTTACACTGATCAGTATCAGGAACATAAACTTACCAAAAAAGAGATTACAAAATGAATTCAAATTCACAGTGACACAAAAATGAAAAATACATAATAAACATGTGATTAAACCTTTAAAAAAATCCTAAACTTCCCCATGTACAAGATGGGAGTTTTTTAAATAGAAAACTGCATTAAATTGAATTGAAATGTTTAACAAATCAGTCCTTGTATGGAGACGTTAGAAAACACATCCTGAAAAGCCTTGAATTAAGGAAATACAAACACAAACACACGAGCCACACGTCACGCCACTTACTGAGACAATAGCTGCAGCGATCCACCCGTCAGTGTGTGTGTGTGTGTGTGTGTATCCACGTTTACACGTTGGCGGCTCACCTCCTCAAATTCTTCATTTCGTATCATTGTCACCTCAGATGACAAGCACTTGTAACATCACAAGGCCGATCCTCCATTATCCCTCTTTACCATTATATCTGCACTAAGCAGCAGCAGCAGCAGCTCCCCTCGGGGCAACAAGGAGAGGTTTGGTGCAATTCAATCCTAATCAGACACTGTTTGCCTGGGTGGGTTTTTTTTGGACCGGCTGTGGTATATTCTCCCAGGCTGTAAAAGGCACGGTGCCTCAGGCACAGCTGACACTGACAGGGCCCCTATGAGGAACCTCGTGGCCGCTCCATTAAGAGGAGCTCCTAATCTAGGATTATTTCCCCAGACCCACAGCCGACTGGATTAGAGGGTAGTCGGCAGAAAAGGGCACAGTCAGCACTTTTTTTTTCTGAGCAGCTCAGTGGATTAGAGCTGTGCAGACGTGGGACTGCCTGTCAGGAACGGCACAGCTCGCTGGTCACCTCGCAGCTACACAGCAGCACCATACATGGAGATGGAAAGAGGGCGGGGGGTGGGGTGGGGGTGGGGGAGTGGCTGAGTGAATACACGTGCACTACCAACGGTTGGAGTTTCCAGTGTGGTCAAATATGGTGGTGGTGGGGGATAAATGTTCTAGCTGTGGAGAGTGGACACTGGTGGACGGTTTTAGACTGAATTCAGCCACGAAGGCATTTTAAATCAACGGAAATGGATTTTGTATAATTACTCCAAACAACTCACCGCTATGTTGTTAAACATTCTGGGTTTTTTTATCTTCTTACTTCCGTTTTCTAGTTAGGTGAAGTAAATGCTCAGGAAATGACTCAGTACCTGTGTAATTTTCTAGAACAATTTCAGTAAATCAGTATGACACAAGGTATTCATGTGAATAATCTTTCTATTTCAGACCATTTTTTTAGCTCTAGTTTGAAAACGATGTCCACATTGTTTAGGTTTAACTTGACAAAGTGTGTGTTGGACAACAGTGCTGTCCCTGGATGAGCCAGAAAAATAACTTTGACGTTTGTCCTCAGTCATTCTTGTTTCCTTTTAGAGGCTGTTTTTGCCCAATCAGAACCACTCATGGATGTGTGCTGTTGTGTCAATAGATATACAACATTTTAAATAAATACTCACAGGGTGAGAAGCGACTCAGTCTTACATTTTATCGTAGTCGTCCATGTACAGCCGAGCATGTGACAAATAAACTCTTTAACGAGAAAAACAACTTCTGTTCTGTTTATATATACCCTCTAATAAATAATTTCTCTAGAGACGCACTGGAGTGAAGTCAGTTTGGCACAGCATCCTCACACACACACACACTGACCTGATTCTTTGACTTTGCACACACAAACACAGAAAGAATTTTAAAACTTCCTTCCTTTCAGGAAGTGACCTGTTTTTTTTAACCACAGGACAAACCAATCAGGTGTGTTAAAGCAGTCATACTCTGAACCAAAGAACTGTAGTTCAACTGAAGTTTATATCTGTGATATACAGTACATGTTGTATGAGAACGTGGTGAAGTGAATGATACTTAAAAGAAAGTCTCAGGAATCACTTGAACTTTGTTTTTTTTTCACTTCTCCCAAACTTAATTTAAATTTAACAAAATTAAATTAACAGAGGTAAAATATAATATAATAATTTAAAAAATCTATATTTACTACTAGTTGTAAATGTGCTGTGTTAGAATAAACTGATAGAAGCTTTTTAAATCATGCCAGTGTATTCACAGTGTTGTTCATCATATATGCATTTACCATAGAAATACTTTTATGTATTTGTGACCCTTGACATTCTCCACATTACTGTTCATTTGTGCAGTAACATCCGTGTCTCACTGACCTTCCTGCAGACGATTCACAGCTTGAATTCAGTCTCAACTCTCCTTCCCTCATTAGAGAGATTATCTACATTATAGTCACAGCAGGGCCCTGCGTTTGTACTGTATATGATACTCTGTGTGTGTGTGTGTGTGTGTGTGTGTGAGAGAGAGAGCTGTGGGAGCTCCCTGGCAGACACGGACTGCCTTTGCATATTTGTTTCCTGTGGTTAGTGTGTAGTGCACGGCTGCAGCAGCACAGCAGTGTCAGAAACCTCAGCTAGTTTTTACGGCCAGTGATCAGCCACTGTACTGTATTGATTGTGAGAGTAAGGTCTCAATGAGCCAACCTTGGGCGGATCGATCAGGGTCTTCTGCTGCCGCGGCCTCCACCGCTGCTGCTGCTGCTGCTGCTCAGACTTTGCACGACCGTGTTGATGGAATGTTCATGACGGAGTGAATTGTTTGCTTTTCCATGACAAAGGTTGGAGGATGTCTCACCCAGATTGGGGTCATAAGTTACAATATTTCAAACTCTTTCTTTTATCCATTTTCAAACTCAGTTATTTTTAGCACGCTTTTGTGCACGACTGCATGCAGTAACGCGGGCGACCACCATACATCCCCCTCCCACTCACCCCTACTCTCCTCAATCCAATCCACATCCTCTCTAGTTAATGCAGAAAAGGAGGCCATATTGAAACTGCCAGGTGCCTAATTTGGTCTTTGTTGCTCATAATTGAAAGCACTCACCCCTTCATCTCCCCCCCCCCCCCCCCCCCGCCCCGCCAGAAGGATGGACAACAGCCTTATATAAGGCAGTAGGCTGGTCTGAACGTGACGCCTCAGTCGTAGCAGCGTGCTGGCAGATGATACGGTAAAGCCCAGGTCTCAGATCCATCTGAAGGAGCTGGCTCTCCCAGCTGTCTGGTCCAGGACACGCTGGTGTGTGTGTACGTGTGTGTACATGCAAGTATGTGCTTATGTCCGCAGAAGGGGGGGATGGTGCATGTAAGTGTGTGTTTTCAGTGGTGGGGGCAGCCGTGTGTGTGTGTGTGTTATTGACTCCTAAATGACTTCTCTGCAGGGGACTTTGGTGGAATTCAGTGTGTGTGGCTGCAGAACATAGATGATGAATAGAAGTGTGTGTGGGGGGGGGTTGCATGTGTGTGTGTGTGTGTGTGTGTGTGTGATGCTGAGTCAGGTGCTTGATTTACAGTGTTAACATTGCAGTGCAGGTGGCCGCACACACACACACACTCTCTCTCTCTCCATGTGTACCATATTTCTCCTTCCTCCTTCTTGGTTCCCTTGTCTCACATTCTTGGACGTGTGTTCCTCCTTTTTTTTCTTCCTCCCTCGTTGCGTCGCTCTTTATTGCTCTCCTCTGCTCTCTGATTCTCTCTCCTCCTCTCCATCACTATCCCTCCTCGTCTCCCTGCATCTCTGTGGTTGCCCCTCCCCCAACCAGACAGCAGGGCTGGATCTGGATATATATGTGTGTGTGTGTGTGTGAGTATTTCGGCTGGGGGTGGCAGTAGGGAGGGATGTTCTTTGGGGAAATGGAGGACGGCGTGCAGTCTGCTCATCTTGGAAAACCGTCAGTGTTTCATCATCATCATCAACTCTTCCTAATTTCGTCAACTATGAATTTATTTTGCTTTTTCTTCAGGTTTAAAGTCAGTAAATTTTGACTGCATTTGAGGGAAAGAATAACAAACCAGACTGTGATGATACAGTGTAGATGATACTATTGGACGACCCAGGTGTTAATCACATGTGGTGTCCACTCATCAGCACTGGTTTAATGCCGTCATCTACTTTCTCTCCTTTTCCGTGGATGATGTTGTTTGTGTGACAGACATGATGTTCCAAATGTTCAGCCTTAAACATAACTTTAGTGTTTACTGTCTGAAGACCCACGAGCCTTTGTCTGAGTGTATCTCTTTCTGACAGTATTTTTGTTTTAGTGGAAATATTCTTAAGAAAAAGGTGTAGTTTGTTAGTTGTTGGTAATAATTTACACCCAAATGTCTTTACTGAGGCTTGTGAATGACTTTGCCTAGTCTTTATTCAAAGTCTATGATAAAAATAAAAAACATAAAAAATTAAATAATTCTTCTCCCTCTGTACTTTGAATGTGGCTTCTACATCTGTCTTCACAAAAAATCTTTCTTCTCTACCTGTCACAGCCGCCTCCCTCTTTATTCTCCTCCTACGTCTTGTTCTGCTCTCTCTCTTTCTCCCTCTCTCTCTCTCTCTCTCTCTCTATCTATCTCTATCTCTGATGAGCCAGGATTTTTTTTTTATCTTCCTCCTCAGTTTCTTCTGCCCTCTCAGCATGTGCCGCTCAGTCCCACAGTGCGGGGTTTCTCTTGTCACTACACACACACCTCACAGCTTATCCTCTCTCTACCAGCAGCCTTTAAAGTGCAGCCCTCCATTTATCAGTGCTCTCTTTTTTTTATCTTCCCATTTTCCTTTTATAGAAGTGCTGCGAGCTTCTTTCAATTATCCACCTCTCACTGGTCGCTTGGAGACAGCTTCTCTGTGCAAATATTTGCGTTTCATGAATATGCCATCATTAAAGCACCCTGCATAGGTGTGGGCGCAGCACTGATGAAATGTTAATTGCAGCGCAGCAAGGCCCTCTCGTGCATTCCTCCCCTTGCAGGAATCTGGCAGGAGCTCAGACAGGGAACAGACGTCTGGTTCAGGGCAGGCTCAGGCAGAAAAAAAAAAAGTGCACGAGAGACAGAGTGAGAGAGAGAGAAGAGAAGAGAAAACAACATGTGAATAACAATCATTATAATGTTATAAACCTGTTTTTGCAATATTTAAAGATTGCTCTGTTGAAATCCTCCAGCCTTCAGCTCTAATTTTAACCACAGAAGGGTTGGAAAATGTAAGGGCTTGCACAACGTAACCTCTTAAGGTTAATCAAACATGACTTATTGAAGAAATCCTTGAACATTATCTCCACAGTTCCAGAGAGTTCAACCCTTGACTCTTCCCTCTGCTCCAGATTCAACCTCTTCCTTGTTGTTTTACCTGCTTTTAATTTCCTCCTTTAACTTTAACCCCTGGGAGTAAAGCAGCTTAATAAAACATGTGTTATGTATAAAATGCATTATTACTGTTACTCTCTTAGGCCTGAAAACAAAATGTGCCTGTGAACGGGGGCCGGGAGGGAGGGGGGGAGGGGTGTAGTGGTCAGTCGTAGTCCAAATAACTGAGGAACAAGAGGCCAGCGTGAAAAGAAGGATTAAAGTCCATGTCAGCCTCAGAGTTTGATTCTGTCGCCAGATCGCCTTAATATGACGAACAAGCTGCGGCTTTGTTTTGGGTGAGGAATGCAGCCGGACAAGCTCATTTAAGGCGACATTCAGCAGGGCTCCACCATGAGGGAGGTCAATGACACTGCGATATGAAATTAAATTCCAATTAGGCTTAGAGGAAAACAAATGATGAAGCAAAAACGATTGTAACATTGTGTGAGATTGACATTTAGGCCAATACTGTGAACATTTTCACCTCATCGGTTCTGATGGTTACTATAAAAAGCCAGTGAAGTGTTTCTGGTCTACTGCCAGGCTTGACCTGCAGCATTTGCTTAATCTGTCAATTATTAATGCACTTGAACCACAGCAACATTTATGTATTGTAAACCTTGATTTATACTGACACCAGGTCACGCCCGCTTCTTTCATTCATTTATTAATTGATTTTTCTTCTTTACCTTTCAGGAATGCTGTAGAGGCCCAGAGTCAGTCGTCAGGTGAGAACAGGCCACACCTTAGACAAAACAAAACCGCACTGACTCACTCAGTCACACTTATCAATTTACAGTGAAGAACTGTAATAACCTAAAAAGGAAACCTAAATGCAGACATGGAAAATTTGCAGACTACACACAGGAGAACTACGAGTGTTTCTGTCCAACTAGGAAGTCTCCTTCAAAGGTTCCTCTCTGTCGCTTGATTGTTTATCCTCCTCCTGGAAATCACTTTGGATTAAAGCATCTCCTAATGTCCACTGAGACTCAAACCAATGATCTTTTTGCTGTAAGGCAGGGAACACTAACCACTCCTCCACCAGGTGGTCCATTTCCTTGGGTTGTGTTTTGAAGTTGTCGAGTTCTCTGTCCTGAGCAGTTGACAAGATGAACATTTCGGTATAGTTACAGATGTTGCAGGAACTTTGGGTTGTACGAGTCGAAACAACAGGTATTGGTCAATGACACGTTGACGTCCCCTGTCTGAGAAACACAGTTTATTGAAGATGTGTTTAATGTTAGGTTGTGATCGTCTGTTTATTTACATGAACAGACGTGCGGGAGATGAAACAGTTCTGGTACTGGTACTGGTACTGGTACTGGTACTGGTATGTATGTGAAAGCTCTGGTGTTGTGTCTCTGAGGTCACAGAGTGAGAATCCCTGTGAAACTGCTGATCCAGACAGGGTGCAGTCACAGGGCTCACACATGACGTGACTGGAGTTAGTCACAGTGGGCCAGTGTGACTGCTGCCACAGCTCAGTGAGACGCTGCTTTGGTGTGTCACGGCCCATCACAGCAGCTCCGTATCGTCTGTGTCTCAAGCTCTTCTCACTACGTGAGTTTGTTTACACACTCTGAGGAGAGATGGAGCTGCCGAACATGCTCGCTCCTCCATATTTTTACACTGAGATCATCTGACATGTGAACGTTTGTTTGTTTGGATGGGGACGGGGGGGGGAGGGACGTCTTTTGCCACTCACTCCATCAGTGCTCTCTGTCTGGCAGTCTTTTCTAACAGTCCCATCCAGACTCAGATGTGAAGCTGGCACTCGCCGGTTCACGTGGGCAGAGTGATGGTTTCCCTCCTTCCTCTGTTATAACTCTTTGCTGTGACACTTAAACATCATCCTCTTCCTCACCTCTGTTTTGTTTCCTTTCCACAGGTGAATTCTCCTGCATGCTCTGCTCCTTTGTCTTTCGTCTATCACTGCCCCCCCTCCTCCTCCTCCTCTAACCCTCCAGCCCCCCCCCCCCCCCCCCCTGCCTCACTGCCTGCTGCTTTCCCAGAGATGTCAACCTGTTATCGGCAGCCTCTATGAATAGCACGGGGTTGGAGCTGCAGCGACCCACTCACCTCCCCAAACATAGCTCATGTCTAATGCAATGCTACTGAATCCTTGGCAGAACTGTTTCCACTGATACTCCCCTCTGATTCTAGAACAAAGACATTAGCATAAATGTATTATTTAAAGTGCAATCCTTAATGTGGTGCTAAAACAAACTTTTCAGTTCATTAGCAGCAAACCCTTCTTTTCAGTGTCTGACTGTGTGCGTCTCAGGCGACGTGCATCATCTTACTAGATAGAAAATAATAATAAAAAAAACCTGTCATGAATTTGCCAATAAATATTATATAACACACTTATTTGAATTCTGCACGTCGCTCCGGCGGATATAAAATGTGCATTTATTACAGTAATGGCAGCTCAGCACTCAAGAGCTGCACAAACACAGATGCAGAGAAGCGATAATCATCCGCCATCCTTCTTCCTACGTTGCTTCTGGAAATTTGGTTATGATGCTCATTTTCCAAACGCTATTTACAAAGCAGCAGCAGCATCAGCAGCAGCAGCAGCAGCAGCATCAGCAGCATCAGCAGCAGCAGCAGCCGCAGTAATAGCCGCCGCCCCACCTCCTCCCAGCAGCGTTGTCGTTGTCGTCCGTCTCATCTTCTCAGTGTTTCTTCCCTGTGCCACAGCTCCAATAATACACCAGGGACAAGCAGCTTAGCAGTGACAGCCCCAAATCCCTCTTTCCACAGCCACTGATTTCTGGATTAGGGGGGGGGGGTTTCACACCTCTGAATTGTATTGCGTTACGGGGCTCACGCATCTTTTCATGCATCTCTTCCTTTACACTCTGCATTTCCTTATTTACACAGATTTAGAGCGAATGTGGATGGAGCAGTCGGGGCTCAAACACGGATGTGTTTTTTAAAGAAGAGAGAAGGTAGAGAATAATGGTGATTATTGTGGTAAACCTCCTTTATGGCAGGATTAGGAGCTTTAGGAGCAGAATGAATGAACAGCATATTTTAGTTCCTAAAAAGCATGTGTCTGGAGAGCAGAGTAGCTTTTTTTTTCATTCATTTTGCTTTAATTTGAAGAACCAGCTCATATCTGTTCTCCTGTTGCCTTGACAGATTTCGATGCTTTCAAAAGGTTGGAAATATTTTCTGTGTGATAAATCGCCCTGCTTCATTCCCTCTGTCCTCCTCCACTCCCCGGCCACTCCTTTTTCCCTTCTCGCTCACTCCTGACACACTACAGAAACCTCCTCGTGTCCTTTCCCCTCTAAATTCAATCACTGAACGTTGTTTTTAACTTTTTCGCGTTCCGCATTCCTTCACACAGTACTGTCCTGCCGGAAAAATCCTGCTCGGTGATTATTCATTCATATTCCATTCACACACACACACACACATAACCAGTTTCTATTGATCAGCGAGACTAACATGTTAGACTGTTAGATGTTTTTTCTAAAGGTTGCGACAGAAGTCATTTCAAAAGTGTTAGCCTGTCACATTCCATACAGTCAGATGCAGTGTAGCATTAAAGATTAGATAAGTCACAGCTTAGAGACGACAAACAACTGAAGAGGTTAGACTTTAAGTGGCTAAAAACCAGCCCATGCACAAAAAATTAGTCCAATCAGAATCCACATGGGTCGGTCAAAGGGTTTGTGACTTATTTAATGGCCAAATAATAAATAATAAACCTGTAAAATGTAGTTTACACTTTGGAAATACCTACTGTACAGTGATGTTCTCACTAAGTGTAATTCATCCAATGGACTCTAGGGGACCTAATTTTCATCCCTATAACTGGTCAGAAACACATGACTCTAAAAGCAGAGTTTTGTCTCCACAGCATGCTGAAAACCACTACAGTCACACACACACACACACACACACACACACACATACTGGTAGGGAGGGGCAATAAATGAATCCAGGAGCAGCCTCTACTCTTTTATTGCCTGTGCAGCGAGGTTTATTATTTCTTGTTGCAGGGAGTTGTTGAACTGATTTATTGATACGTTCCCAAATGTCTAAACGCCATTGATTTTTTCTTTTGAGTGATCAATGGGGGGATATTTGTGTTTTTATTTGCTGTGTGGCGAAGAATATTGTGTGTGGAGTTTGTGGTGGACCGTGGTGATTTACAACAGGTTTTTTTTTTTTTTACTTTACATTTACTGGGAAAATGAACTTTCAAAGAGCAATTAATTAGAATAAGGAGAAGAAGAACATTTGAGGCCATTCAACGCTCGTGTCCCCGTGTGATGCAGCTGCAGTAATGAGGGCCTTTTGGTGCAGAGTCATAATTATGGCAAACACACAGTTTTGTCAGCAGACACAGTCGTTTTTGCGCCAAAGAGAGAACAAATCAAAGGCGTTAATGTATCTGGAGCAGACACGTGTGTGTAATGCATGTACACAGTCTCTCTCTCACACACACACACACACACACACACACACACAGACAAATACAACCTTCCAGTCGGCAGTGGGTGTTAATTGTGTGGGGCCTCGGGGCAAAAGTAACATTGCACCAAAGACAGAGAGACAGAGCGAGAGAGAGAGAGAGAGAGTGAATGTGAACAAACTCTGTCTTTGGGCGACCTGTGTTTTTCTATCACGACCAACAAACACCATCATGTAACTCTTGTAAAAAAAAAAAAAAGTTAAATAAATAAATAAATAACAGGAGCTCCTTCATTAGGCAGAGAGAGAGAGAGAGAGAGAGAGAGAGAGATTACAACAGACGCCTTTACTTAAGACCAGAAGCAGTTGATGTATTTTCTTTAAGTGTTGTATTTACAGTCCCCCCGGTGAGACGGTCCCACAGACAGTGTTTTCATGAGTGTGTGACTGTTAATTGCTAATTAGGCTGGTGTTGCAACAGACCCCTGTGTGAGGGTGACGCCACTGTCGCTGTACACACCGTAATTACAATGAAAGGTGTCACAGGAGCGTGTCAACATCTGCCTCGTGTGTGCCGCTAAGACGGAGGAGAAAAAGGGAAGGAGCTGTGGAAGGAGCTGTGGAAGGAGCAGTGGCTCCTGTGACGGAGCGTGTGGTTCTACCTGTGTGGATCTGTCAACAGGCAAATGTACTGTGTGTTAATGTGCACTGAGGTAGAACTGTGGTTATATTTGAGTCAGAACAGAACTGAAAGTGTTGGGAGTCGTCTTGACAGAATGATTCTTGGTTTCTATGGAGTTTGCATGCATCCTCCCCCCCCCCCCCTCCACCCCCCCTCCACACCCCCCACCTCGAGTTTCCTCTCACAGTCCAAATACTAGCTGTCGGGTTAATTAGACACTTCAAATGCCCATTGGTTTGACTGTGAGTGTGACTGGCTGGTTGTCCTCATCCATCCCAGGATGCCATGGATTGGCTCTACCTCCCGTCTCTGCAACCCTGAAAGGAATTAAGATTTAAAAGAGATTTTAGATTTTAGATAGTCATGGTTTCCTCTCGTGGAGCCTGGTTTTCAGGTTTCTTTAAAGGACGTCCTGTTTTCTTCATAGTTTCTCACCTGATTCACTGATAAGGCGGCATCATCACTTCACCAGGCTGTCCTTAACAGAGTTCAGTCAGGTGGTGGTTGTAGAAGTGCAGTTGTTCTTGGTCTTTACACTAATTTTAAATATAGTTTAATCATTAGCATGGTCAGCTAACAAATCGTTTTGCTCTTTTCCATTTGTTCACCGGCTAACATTTGTCTGAGTTTGGATGTAAAAATAAAAGAAAATATATTCAAGAGGGAAAATATGGACATAGAGTCAATATGGTATTACAATTATATTACCTAGACAACGCAGCTGCAGCCCCCGCCCCTCCACTTTATTATCCTTATTTGATGTCTGCATTAATGCATGTCTGTCCGTGCATTTGAGGTTTTGGGGGGGGCTGCGGCCGGCTGACGTGCTCCGGTCTGTGGGTGCAGCTATTCTGAAAACACATGTTGGTCTAATGGATGTGATATGGCTGTAAATTACAGTGGGTGAAGAGCAGGAGCATCGGTGCCACTCACATGGAAATGAGCACTACTTGAGTGCCTTTTGCTATTGTATTTAAAGCTTAAGCCGTGTGTGTGTGTGTGTGCGTGGGTGGGTGTGGTGTGCCTGTGTGTGTGCGTGTGCTTGACGTTCACTGCTGCACCCTGATGAGTGGACCTATCGGGCTGCGTCTTTCATATTTCTCTTCGTCTACTTCCTTTTTCTTTCACACCTTTCACGCTGTGCATCATGATCCGGAGCAGACTGCATCTCCTCGCTGCTCTGTGATTAATTTCATGCTTCATTTGAACACGTTGTCTCATTATACAGACAACTGATTATGCTAAAATAGCTCTGGCAGAGTGTAGCTTCAAATTTAAACTGCAATTTGTCTACATCTCTCTACCCCCCCCCCCACTCTCTGTCTTCATCATTAACAGTTACATATGACGTGGGGACTTTCTGCAGAAAGCAGTTCCTGTACATGTCAGTGACGAACCGTGCAGCACGAGTGATACTGATGTGTCGGTGTGTGTGTGTTGAAACTGTTATTGGTGTGCGTGTGTGTGTGTGTGTGTGTGTGTGGTGGTAACATGCAGCCACATTTTAACCTGTGCCTCTGCCTCATTAGGCCTGCCTCCGTTGCCATGGTTGTCTATTAGAGCAAGAGAGATTAAAGACTGATTTACATGTGAAAGACAAGAGTGGTGAGAGAGGGAGAGAGAGAGGTAGAAAGAGAGAGAGAGATAGAGAAAAGAAAGGGGAGTAGAATGGAGAGAGAGAGGTGGAAGGGGAGAGAGAGAGAGAGAGAGAGAGCACTCTCCCTCTCTCACTCGAGTGTATTCTGGACCACAGGGTCAGTAAGGCCACGGGCAAATGTTTGCTTTAACCATTTATGTGTATCTCTGTGTGTGTGTGTGTGTGTGTGTGTGTGTGTTTGCCCAGGGATTTTTTTGGGCCCTTGTGTATTGAGTGCATTTTGACTAATTTTGAGGGCAGTTTTATCAAATGTTGTGACTCACTGTGGAATAACAGTTTCCTAGGCAACATGAAGCTTATTGGCTAACATTTCTTCTAATTCTTTGCTATATTTTAAGTCATACTCATTTCTGGCAAAAATCTTTAGCTGTCATTTTGTATCTAAATTTCCATTTTGGGTCAGTTAATGACTTTAACGTATAAAACTCCTGGCTATTTTTAGCTGTTTTCTCGTGGCATGTATGGATTTAAGATGATTAATCTGATTTCACAAAAAACATTTTTTTGAGGCATTAGTTTCAGCCTCTACTCATTTCTTGAATGTTTAAATTAGCTCTCGATTTTGCTGTTTTTAGCTCTGGCGTTATGCTAAGTGTTTAGCTGCATTTATCATTGATGTATTCTGATTTTCATCTTTTTCTGAACAACTTTGTTGTCTTTCATATTTTTAATTATAATTTTAGAATCAGCTTTAAGTTTCAAGGCCAGCACATCACTTATCAATAAATCAATCTGTTGTCCCACAACAAGTTTCAGTTTCATACACAGAACAGAAAGACAGTTATAAGCAACAAAGACGTGGGAGTTTTTTTTTAGTCACTGTTAAGCACTGAAATTCCCAGTTGAGGGAAATTTCATGTGCATTTCAGTTGTTGCAGTTGACCCTGAACTCCGACTGAGTTCTGACCCTGCTTTAAGGTGAACTGAGACAAACAACACACTTGTTTATGACTCCATGTTGTGTCAGTGGCTTGTGGTTTCAAACACAAACCTGGACTTGTTATACGTACGTTCGAACAATATTTCCTGTCTACCGCTACGGTTAAATGTGAGAAAAAGAACAAGTGGAAACTTTAAACAAGAAGTACATTTAACTTTTACTGAGTGTATATGTGCGAATGTCTGATCACATAAATCTCCTGGTTTGTTCTGGGTGTGAGTCACAGCCTCCCCACCCGGAGGCCTTCGCTATTTGGTGGAGCTGAACTGTGCAGCATAATCCAAGCGCCATAAATTTTTATGAAGCCTATAATGTTCCTTTTTGACATGGTCGCTGGGCGTTACTTCACTCATAGAGTGTGTTTTTAGAACTGGGATCACAGTAAGTGCTGGCGCGGTTCCAGCGACAAAGGGCTCTCTGCTCCTCTGCATGTTCACGTAAATAAACAGCAACAGCTCCAGGTTTGGAGCAGAGCACCAGCAGACAGGTGTGGAATCACTTCATGCAGTGGTGAAAATAATGAGGTTTGATGTCAGCTTTATCTAATTATGACCCTGTCTCCCCTTGTTAGGGGTTTTAGGACCAGTGTTTTCTTATAGGGACAGAAATCTGGTCCTAATCAGAGACAGAGTTGTTGTGTCTGACGCTTGAATCCAGGGTTTATGTGCTGGTTATGAAAGTGCAGTTCTTCCTTCTTTTCTCTTCCTTTCCTTTATCCTGTATTGTCGCATTGGACAAAGTTCAAAGTCTCACAGTATCCCACCTGTACAATGATTCATTGGGCCGAGAGACACTTGCTAAAATGACATAAGTGTAAGTTAAAACTGTTCTGAGTCAGGTTAATAAATTAATTTTAAAAACAGGGTGTCTTGTTTCAAAAACTCAAACATGTTACCACACGTCTCCCAGGCGTCTCCGACAAGTTTAACAACTTTTATTGCCATATCTTTGTCGAGCCTTTGGCTCTGTTTTTTCAACCTTTGATCAGGTCAACCCTCGACAATGAACAATTGTAAAGTCAGAGGAAAAAAAAGCTTTTTTTTTTCAAAACAGAATTGAATGGAACATTTGTTAAAATTTTTTGAAGCTTTGCAACAGGTGTTGATCCATCTCCATATGTTTTCATTGTTTTATTTTTTTTATTACTATTATTTTTGAAAAATAAATAAATTCTTTCTACAAAGAACATATTTTCTGTAGAAATCTACATTTAGGATATTTAAACAAATATTTATTCTCACACGTAGAGATCATTTTATTTTGTCTTAGAATCCTTCGACCTGTTCTTGTGTACCATCACTGAGGGAAATAACCATGACCGTGGGGGCACGGTGGAAATTTCATGCTATCACTTCCTTGTTGAAATGGCTTCAGTGTTTCCACCTTGTTGGTCACCAGATCAAACTCCCTCAGTGAATCCATTATTTCTCAGTTCAAGCCTGACATCCAGAACAGCCTCACCACAGATAGACTTTTTTTTTTCATCTCCATATCCTGAGCTCTTCCAGGCGGTGAAGGTCTCTCCTAACGCAGAGCCTGCTGGCTAAATTTAAGATCCCTAATAAGCCAAGTCTGTGGGCTACACGGAGCAACAGACAGCAGGGCGAGAATCTTCTCTATGAATATTAATGTGTGGTTCGGGGGAGGTTGAGGTGCAAGGAGGGTTTGGGATCCAAAGCCTCTTCCAAATCCTTCACAGATAAACTGAGAGGGGAAGAGAGATGATTACACGCATGGTTTTTCACAGGGCTCTTCCCAAATCTCATTTTCTGTAGTGCATTTTAATGGGATCCTCACACACATATACACACACATACACAAACCTCCGCCAACTAAGTCTCCGGATGCTGCCGTTAAGAGAGAGCGCTGATAAATTCACTGTGGCCGTGAATTTTTAATGGTGTGCAGTGAGAGCGACTCACAACCTGGTCTGGTCAGGGGGTTTTGTTTTTTGTTTTTTTTAACTCCAGCCAAGACTGGGCCTTGTCGACCTTTTGTCTTCATAACGTGCCATATGTATCACTGTCATTTAAATTCAGCCTCAGACAATAGGTAGCTGTGAGAGATGGATGAGACGAGGCGCAGAAACAGGAATCAAAGTCTTTCACCGCTGCAGATGATGGAAGAGGTCAGCACCTACAGGCCCCGAGGGAAAAAGATTTAGACGCATGTGTGACATGGAAACCTGGAGGAAAATTAGTTCAAATGAAAGGTAGTGGTCACTGGAGAGATTGGGTTTTTTTCTTTCTAAATTTATTTCCAGGATTTGTGATTTGCAAGCCTTAAAAGGGCAGGGGGGAAAAATGCTGGGATGTAACCCAACACTCTCGGAATTCATTTCATCTTCCATGATTTCCAGTTTGGGAATTTGACACTCTTCCATTGATCCGAGTTCCCTCTTCCTCTCGGTCCGTCTCCTGTTTATTGCTGATGGTCATCAGGGTGACCTGAGCACACACGGGGGACTGTTTAATTACACACTGTTTCTCCACGTGTCCGTCAATAATCTGACTGATGCAATCATTCACGTGGCCTCTTCAATCAATACCCCCGCGGCCAAACTCTGCCTGATGAGGCTCCGCTGTTACGGCACAGTACTCTGCTAATTTTACTATCTGTAGCATCGGTCCGATGATCATGTGACACATTCGGACTTCACAAAGTAACTGAGCACGTGCTGCTGAAAGGCGATTAGCGAGCATTAGCAGGTGTGGAACCTGGAAAATTCTTATATATCATTATTCATATATATGTGTGTATATGTATATAAATATATATATATGAATAATGGTACATATGTATTATATATAGCTCATATATGTATATACTGTATATATACATACTAAGTATATATATATATTAATATATATAAACAAATAAAAACAAATGCCAGTATTTGTGCCCATTTTCCAAAATTATATAAATATATAAAAATTAGGCTCCTCCAGTTCCTGTCAAAAAAAACTAAGTGTTAATAAGTGACCATGTGTCGTCAGTATCGTAGGCCTCACACACACACACACACACACACACTCGTCTGTTTCTGTCACCATCTTTATCACTCTGCCCCTTCATCTGTCACCACATCTGATGCAGGAACAGTGGCCGTGTTGCATCATCATGACCCTCAGAGCTGGTCTCTTTTTTGTTGCATCCTCTTAACTCCCGTGTGTGTGTGTGTGTGTGTGTGTGTGTGTGTGTGTGAATCGACGGTTCACATCCAGATTCTGAAACCGATTCTGAAACGCTGATACCCAGAAAACAGGAAAAAAACACTCTGTCTGTGTCGATATGTGTGATAACTCTGACTCACAGGGGAGATTGAGGTGTGTGTGTGTGTGTGTGTCTGTGAGAGGGAGAGAGGGAGAGAGAGAGAGCATCCGTTCTGCTGGAGGGCTCACTCTGAAGCTCAGAGGTGTTAGATTGATATCACACAGCACTGTGTATGTGTGTGTGTGTGTGTGTGTGTGTGTGTGTGCGATCTGTTCAATATTTCACTTCTGACTTGGTCTCACTCAGCCAGGTCTGTGCTTCTAGGGCTGTGTATTGATGAGCGTTCGTGACAGAACCCTAACTAGAATCTTAATCGAGCTCATCCGTGGGTTGGTCTGGACTTGGATCAGGTCTGAGCTGTAATGAGTTAAAATAAACTGATAGAACAAGCAATATATATATATATATAGATAGATAGATATTATTATTACCATTCTTTTAATGAATCACCACAGTGAGTTCTACACCTGTGACTTGACACAGACCTAAACATTGTAGGAAATCAGATTTTACTTGTTTTTTTTTTCTTCATTTACATGAATTGCATGAGGGAACTGTGAGAATGTCATCATTTTTTGTTGATAATGTGGATTTTACTTTAATCCTTTAAGTTGTTTCTTCTTCTGTGATTTGGCCTTGGACTCAGACTCTGACAGATCTGGTCTTCGTTGACAGGGATCCAGACTAGAATTCTCAGGATTCAAACCTCAGCGCTACCAGAGACAGAAACCAGAAACCGTGAAGTCACAGGCCTGGCCTTCTGGTTTAAAGGTAACTGGTCATTGGATCATTGGATCATGTGACCACTGGTTGTAACTGTGGTCGTAAAACAATGAGGAACAGTTTTAGAAAAATGTCCTGAAGAAACAAACAACAACAGATTCAAACTTCAGATTGTCAAAACTTTATTTATGCCTGAAGGACAACTTAGAGAGTAGAGAGGGACACGAAGGTCGAAATGACAAAATGAAAATTTGAATCTCTACAATCTCTGAAATTAAATAATATTTGTACAAATATCCTAAATGTAAATTTCTACAAGTGGTGCTTCCATCAGAAAATAGTGGAAAGAATTCAGGTCATTTCTCAAAATAATAGTAATAAGAAATATAAGAAATTTCAAATTTAAAAAATATTGAACACAAGACTATTTTAAGTCTTATGTTCAATATTTTTAGTCAATAATTTTAAATACATTTAAAAAATGTCTCTCTCTCTCTCTCTCACACACACACACACATAATGTACACACTCCACATCTATATGTACAGAGGATCATCGTTTGTCCAGTTGTCCATTTGATTTTTTTCTGTCTTTGTTTGGACAACGGTCTATTTTCAGCTCTTCTTGTGCAGAAATGTTTGTATATTTCCAGCCTCACTGATTAGCGATGACATGAATCAGAGGCTCATTAGTTTTGATGTGATTGTGTTCACACTGAGGAGACAGGATCACACTGACAGCTTGTTAGTGTGATCCCCAGCTCCGCTCTCCTCGGGCTGCACCGACACAAAGGAGGCTTTTTAAAAAAAAAAGAAACCAGCCCCGGCCTCGACCCAAGGAGTCTGGCGAGGGCTTCGCCTTCACAAGAGCTCTCCAACTTCGGTGCACAAGGCAGACAACCTTTCCTTTGTCAGTGTGGGAGCGTGAGTAGAGCCGACAGTCACGAAGCGTTACTTCAGCTGTTACCATATCTGGATGTGGAGTGTCACTCTCTGATTTTCCCGCCCACGGCCTCTGGATTCTTTCATATCCAGAGGCTATCGACGGTGGCAGCGACGGTGGCAATGATTAAGCAGGATTTTCTGCCAATCCTCTGCTCTCCCTGCTGCTGCTGCTGCTGCTGCTGCTGCCGCGGCTGCCGCGGCCGGGTCGGTCGGGGGGGCGGGGGTGGGGGGCTCAGGGAATGCCACGAGTGTCAGAAATGAGGACGACACCGGCGTCGGTGACAGACAGACAGGACGGAAAGTGTACATTGAGGCCTCCGGGCATTTTTGCCGCGTGACATCTGTGTTTTCGTAGGTCTTTTTGGTCATGTTAGACTCATTTCCTTGTTGTCTTTGATTCCTTCCTTCATCCCTCTTCATTTAAACCATTCCTCTGAGTAAGGTTCCTATATTCCATGCCCAGTAGGAAACAGCTGTCCAGTCTATAAGTCATGATAACTACCATCTTCCTCCTTTCCCTCCAGGCTGCCCCCCCCGCCCCCCTCATCTTACACACACATGCAAACACACTGCAGTGAATAACCAGCCCACAGCATGATGTCAGACGTCTGCTGGCTGACAAGTTCTGCCGTGGGTAAAACACACTTACTGTAAATGCACACGGATGTGTGTGCATGTGTGTGTATGTGTGTCGCCCACAACACAGGGGACCCTCGCAGGCACAGTGGTACTCTCACACACATGTACCACATGTGTGCACAAACACACAAACACACCCATCCACAGCTGCAATCCAACTCCAGACGGGAGACAAGGAAATGGAACAGAACAGACTGCGTTGGTGGAATACAAGTTCCTCCTGACACTATGATGACGACACATTTTTTTACATTCATCTCCATAAAGGACAAGAATGATTAATCAGCTGTTTTTTATAATGTTGTTTTAAAATCCATCTCTCCCCTTTTTTTTCACCCAGACTCCGGTTCAATTTGCCCTCCCATCCTTTAGGCCTGCTACGAAAAGCCCGCTCTCCTCGTATGGCCCGGGTTATTGATTTGCCATTATGTTATATGGGGGGAGAAAATCCATGGCTTTCCCTTTAAATAACCATCACATGAAGACAAGAGAGATATATCACAGAGAAACCATATCGAATTGGAACACATGGGACGCCCGGCGTAAGCAAGGTAATCTTCTCTGCGCCTCTTACGTCTGACAAAGACGAAGCTGCTGAATTATTTTAAGCTTTGCTGAATCAGACTTTTCTTAAGACTCTGCTGCTGCGTTGTTGTTGTGAGGGTCAGATCTGCATATATTTATATTTAACCAGTCGGTCGATCACAGTTCATTGGACATTGGTGCATTCATGGTCTTTTGTTCCTGACCTGTTATGACATGCTATGTTCTGATTGGACAGATCACGGTCTTTGACCATGGA
>NC_024323.1:9123590-9128237 GCF_000523025.1 Cynoglossus semilaevis | reverse complement strand
CTGCTGCTGCTGCTGCTGCTGCTGCTGCTGCTGGTGGTGGTGGTGGTGGTGAGTCATTTAGGGAATGCCACGAGTGTCAGAAATAAGGACGACACCGGCGTCGGTGACAGACAGACAGGACGGAAAGTGTACATTGAGGCCTCCGGGCATTTTTGCCGCGTGACATCTGTGTTTTCGTAGGTCTTTTTGGTCATGTTAGACTCATTTCCTTGTTGTCTTTGATTCCTTCCTTCATCCCTCTTCATTTAAACCATTCCTCTGAGTAAGGTTCCTATATTCCATGCCCAGTAGGAAACAGCTGTCCAGTCTATAAGTCATGATAACTACCATCTTCCTCCTTTCCCTCCAGGCTGCCCCCCCCGCCCCCCTCATCTTACACACACATGCAAACACACTGCAGTGAATAACCAGCCCACAGCATGATGTCAGACGTCTGCTGGCTGACAAGTTCTGCCGTGGGTAAAACACACTTACTGTAAATGCACACGGATGTGTGTGCATGTGTGTGTATGTGTGTCGCCCACAACACAGGGGACCCTCGCAGGCACAGTGGTACTCTCACACACATGTACCACATGTGTGCACAAACACACAAACACACCCATCCACAGCTGCAATCCAACTCCAGACGGGAGACAAGGAAATGGAACAGAACAGACTGCGTTGGTGGAATACAAGTTCCTCCTGACACTATGATGACGACACATTTTTTTACATTCATCTCCATAAAGGACAAGAATGATTAATCAGCTGTTTTTTATAATGTTGTTTTAAAATCCATCTCTCCCCTTTTTTTTCACCCAGACTCCGGTTCAATTTGCCCTCCCATCCTTTAGGCCTGCTACGAAAAGCCCGCTCTCCTCGTATGGCCCGGGTTATTGATTTGCCATTATGTTATATGGGGGGAGAAAATCCATGGCTTTCCCTTTAAATAACCATCACATGAAGACAAGAGAGATATATCACAGAGAAACCATATCGAATTGGAACACATGGGACGCCCGGCGTAAGCAAGGTAATCTTCTCTGCGCCTCTTACGTCTGACAAAGACGAAGCTGCTGAATTATTTTAAGCTTTGCTGAATCAGACTTTTCTTAAGACTCTGCTGCTGCGTTGTTGTTGTGAGGGTCAGATCTGCATATATTTATATTTAACCAGTCGGTCGATCACAGTTCATTGGACATTGGTGCATTCATGGTCTTTTGTTCCTGACCTGTTATGACATGCTATGTTCTGATTGGACAGATCACGGTCTTTGACCATGGACTGTAGAGTCACTTTTATAAGATGTTGACTGATGTAAAAGATGTAAAAAAAAACAATGGTGATGATTGGACAGTCAGTGGTGTCAAATGGTTAGGGTCCAATTGGAAGTTGCTCATCCTCACAGCAACAGAATGTTGTCCATTTGAATATATATGGTCTATTGTTTCAGATGATAGTTTGACAATGCTGTTATTGAAGCAGCCTTTTTTATGGACTGTTTTACGGCGCAGTAAAGAGTCCGCTACACGCCAGACAACCAACGGCCGCTCGTTTCCCATAAGCCCTTAAACAGTTCTACCATTCAAATGTGGAGAAGTCACCAAAAGGCTCTTATCCTGATGGGATTTCAGTGTGAGGCACATCTGCAGTTTGCGGTTCTCGTTGCATACAAAAATGCATCTTGACCTTCTGCCAAACGTAATACAATGCTTTAGGCTGAGTCAGTCGAATGAGCAGAGTGTTTACTGAAATTACTGTTTTCACTGTAATATCCTCTCTTTGTGTTTCTATTCCTTCGCTGGAGCTCGGCACAGAAACCCTGTCTGCCCTTAAAAAAACACAAGTTTGGACGATTTCCACAAAGCCTTAAATTAGCTCTGCTGCATTTTTACAAACTTTACGAACAAAGAGTCTTCACATGGCAGCTGCACAGGGACAGCTCCAGCCAATCGCATTTAATGTAAATTCCCCAAAGAAGGACCCACACAACGTCACTTTTAAACAGTTGAAAAAACTGTTTGACTAAGTCACTGCTCAGTCCACAGACTTTACAGGAGACAAAATGATTATTGTTGTAATTAAGGGACTTTTTTTTCTAATTTAAAGATAAAGATAATTTGGCTTCGAAGCCACTAATTGTTTGAATTACCTCGTGTTAGAAACACAATATACACGTTAACTTATTGCAAAAGTTGAAAAAAAAACTACAAGCCTGAGAAATACAAATATATTGTATTAATCGCTTAATCGCAGATTCTTAAAGATAGCTACATTTATATGAATAATTTATTTAATGTTTATGAAATGATCTGTACAACAAACGTGAAACAATGTTAGAATTGAAATACAAATGTAAAGATATTAGTCGCATTTTATGGATAATTAGGATCATAATGTGCTTAAGAAAAGTTGCACCAATAACAAAAATACTTAACATCTAACATGAGAACTTACAGTATATTGTCAGGATTTTAGCCCCAGGTGATCAAAAACATCAGAGTCACGATCCAAAAAAACTGCCCCACAGTCTGGACAAACAGAGGAAATGAAAACTCTTCATAAATGTTCATCTCTGTGTAAATGACAGGCTATGACTAAAGAAAGCCTGGAAGCCAAGGGGGAAAAAAACACTAAACAACAAACTTATCTGTTACAAAAGAATTAGTTGTTTCCAATAAAGTCAAAGGAAAAAAAAACCACTTTACAAAAATGTCCTATTTCTCTTCACTTTGAGGTTCAGCTGCTCTGCTGCCGTTTCATCATCTTTAAATTTGGTCATTTTAAAACATATGTGTTTGAAAATCTGAGTCCAATTAACTGTGTTGGAAGGGATGAAGAAAACAGCAAATTTATTTCCTTGGGAAGGATGCAGAGCCGGATAATTTACTTTAGAGTTACCAGGAATTGAAGCCTCCCTGGGACTGAGAGACTTTTGGCAGGAAAATGTCCAGGCTCCGTTTGCTCATGGTAAGAAACATTTAAATCCTTCAATTAAAAAGTTTGAGCAGGAAACTTGCCATGAGCTTTTAGCGCCCGATGTGTGTGCAGCTGTGCATTTGTGTGTGTGTGTGTGTGTGTGTGTGTAGGACGAGACGTGCTAAATTAGCGCTGGTGTGGAGACTGTGCTGCTCTGCTGCAGCCACATCACGGTGAAACGCACGTCTGAGGCCCACGACGCAGCACTGTCACAGAAAACCTCTCCAACAACAGAGGGAGGACAACAGAGGACACGCAGCAGACAAAGGGCTGCCTGTGCTGTTATGTTCAGGAAGTGAGGCCTAATCTGCTCTGATGTGGTGAGCTGCAGTACCTGTAACACACACACACACACACACACACACACACACAGGCAGTTCCTGTGTAGAGCGTATGATGTCTAGTGCACGTGAACCAGAGTGACAGGACGATGAGTGACACAGACACACACTCTGCCAGAGCGACTCACGAGTCCTGACAGACTTGCCGTAGGCCGTGTGTGTGTGTGTGTGTGTGTGTGTGTGTGTGTGTGGGAGACAGAGGTGATTATAGTCGTGCAGCTCTTGTGCTAAAACTTTTCTGTAATAAAGCATATTTTTATGCAAATACAAAACCACACAGCGGACTGATAAACAGCCTCACATTTACAGAAGTCGTGAATCATACAGTAGGTTTGCCTGTGTGCAGCGGGGGGAGGAGTGGAGGGGGGGGACGCCACAAGGACAGAATAAGAGCATAAGCTAAAAAACAAAGTATAGCATTAACAGAGAGAGGCTTTGTTTGTATGTGAGTTAAAAGTGCTGCGGACGGCAGTTTCTCTCTCAGGGACGAACGGCAAACGCGTGATTATCTCTGCCAGTTTAATACCAATCTGAAATCCCTGTTGTGTTCTTTGATCAGGGGAACCAGGCTTGTTTTTATCTTCCTTCTCTGAAGCCCCTTCTCTTTGCTCTGTGCGCAGCCAATCAGAACCCAAACTGAATTATGGAAAAAAAGAGAGAGAGAGAGAGAGACAACACGTGCGGCTGAATTTCCATATAGATAGACGAGCACATTAAACTTGTCTATCAGCTGGTCCTCTGTCTACTCTTCCTCTTATTAGACTTTGATGGAGAGATGGCGGCTCCATCTACATCCTCAGCTTCACCGCTGTGCCTCCGTCTCCCCCTCCCATCGTTCTGTCTCTCTTTATCTGCCCTGGACACTCGATTGTTCCTGAACCAGTGTTGACCCCACAAAGAGGAACCCGGCACCCTTCGCAGTCTGTTGTTTTCATTGGCGATGAATGTGGACGTTCTTGTTACTCAACCCAGACTCTTCAGTATCTGGTCAGAGCTACAGTTGACTATCCCTCAGTGGTGAGAAAAGAGGAAGGAAAAGAAGGGGAGGGGTGTAAAATAAAAATAAAAAAGACTTGCTTCCAGGCTTACATGTAAATTAAAACGCAATTAAAAACAGGCAAATAAGCTGTTCCCCGGAGATGGTGAAGAGAGGAGGGAGGGCAAAAGAGAAGAGCGAGGAGAAGAGCTCTCAGGATAAGGGCCTGTGTCACTCATCATTAGCATGGCATTAGAGTGAAGGGAGCTAAATCTGAACACTAGGTCAGAGGCACATTTAGAGGAACTGTGTCTGCCTCTGCACGGTCCCCGCTCTAGTGGAAATAACCACAGCATGCCAGGCAGGGGT
>NC_024323.1:9111178-9123548 GCF_000523025.1 Cynoglossus semilaevis | reverse complement strand
CAGCCACACAATCATTCTGTGGATTATTCAGCTATTGTTCTCTGAGGCAGCGCCATTGTGCCGGCCGTACAAGCGCACTATTGTGATTTCCTGTACAAAGCAGTGGAGTATCTATCATTGATGGCGAGGGAATAAATACATCCAAAATGGAGGAGTGCCGAGCTGCAGCTCCGCTCCTCGCACACTGTGCTGCAGCTCAATACTGTATTGACAAGTGGTGTCTGTTCGGCCGCAGATTCTGCGAGAATTCCACCGCACCGCACTGCACTGCACCTCCTTCTCCTTCTCCTTCCCCTTCCCCTACAGCTTGGCCCTCACCCCCTTTCTCACTATCTCCTCCTCTTATTCCCTCTCTCTCGACACAACCACCCACCTCCTGCTCAAGCTCCTTGATATGGTGTGGAGAGGTGGGGGTCAATGTGGGAAGCGTATGGTGGTGGTGGTAGTGAACCCCACACGACGAAAGACAGGCAGGCAGGCGGTGGGGAGGGTGGAGGAGAAGGTAGCACCCCTCTCTGTAAGACCTGTCACCTCGGTGCAACAATGGCCGTGACAATGACACTGGAGGAGAAATTTCCGCAGACACCTCCTCCCCAGCTCCCCACTCCCCAAGCTTACCACCACACAGCTCACGCCTCATCCTCGTAGTGCATTAAAATCTGCTGCATCAAGATGAATGGGTTCTTAATGGCTTCCATTTGTTACAATTATCATAATTAAACACATGTCAGGGGCAGACAAAGGGAAAAAGGGGCATTTCTGTGTTAGCACCTGAAGCTGGAGAAGGAAAAGAAGGAGGATCGGGGCCCTGGGTGCAGAGAGCAGCTGTTACAAAACAATCTAATAGAGCAGTGTGAAGGAATCAGGCAGTAAATTAACACACAGCATTTCCAGAAAAGTTGGCACGTGGCCAAAAACGCCATTAACTCCAAAAAGCCGTTGTTTGGTAATTTAGTTTAACATTTATTTAGCGGTGAAAAGAGTTGTTTCTACTGAAAACCTTATTTGTACTGAACATGAGGACGTTTGGAAATCACTGCCTGTGAACACACTCAGACTGAAGGCTCTTGCACGTAACCTCGGAGATTAACTGGTAAAAGGTTTATGGGTCAGGGTGAAGTATTTAAGCAGAATCCACACAAAGGTCAACCCTCGTCAGGAAGCTTCTTACCAGTCTGTGCCAGACTTCTCAGCTCAGCTCGTGGCTGTTAAAACAAGTCCAAGATAGCAAAGAATTTTGGATTGTCTCCATTTATGGTAAATGATACGGCCAAAAAAAAGTCTGAGGAAACATGATGTTTATAAAGGCCAGGGTTAGAATATATATATATATATATATATACCTGTACCCAAGTATAGGCTTAGGACTATTATTTACTGTATTTACAATTATACTATACTATTTATTTATGTATTTATTTTTATCTGAACAGGGAGATTCCCGACTCTGAAAAACAAAAACCGCTCCCAGTCCAGCACCTGTGATGGTGCAGAGCTGCATTCACAGCGATGGTATTTTATGTAAATATGTGAAGGAACCACTGAAGTGGAGAGTCTGTGTCCTGGTCTGGCCTGACTGCAGTCTGGAACTGTTCTCCATTGGACACGTCTGTTCCCTTATGTCAAAGAGGAGACGGCAGCAGTGGCCTGAGTCTTTATACACACAAGTCTTTTTATATACACAGGTGCTGGTGCTGGTGGTCGGGGAGGTTGAGGTTGAGGGGGGGTCCAGTTACAAAATTGTATATATTAACCAGTATCCACAGTTCCATGGTGTAATGGTCAGCACTCTCAAATCTCAGTGGAACACTAAGTACTTGGATGCAGGTAACAATTATTTTTATCATCATTTATTTTATTTAATAAACAGCATTGCGTTAAACAACGGTTGAACATCTTTGTCTATTTGGAATTTCAAATTTAACCACATTTTTTCACAAAGTGCACAAACTTGTGTGGATGTGGAGGGTTTTCTTACGGCACATAATTAAAGATGTCCTCTTCCATTTCCATAATCTCTTTTCTGCAACAGTGTGAACCTTGATCCTTTCTTGCCATGTTTCATCACTATGTCCTTGTCCGTTTGATAGTGGAGCTTAATGACCGCCTGCTGAGCGCTGCCAGAAAGGCTGTAGGGCCCTCTTAACATTTTTGTAACACTCCCCTCCTTCTCCTTCTCCTTCTCCCCACTCTGTCCCTGCATTCTGTCCCTTAAACCAATCAACTCTTTTCTTTCCCATCACTGTGGAGGAATGAATCGGATGCTTGGCAAGGGCCTTTTACTCCTCCTCCTTTTCTCTCTTTCTTTCTTTCCTTCCTCCCTCCCTCCTTTCTGTCTCCCTTTTGTAGCTCTCATCCTCCCTCTTGTCCTCTTTCCACCACACCTTTTTATTTCCCTCACCCCTCCGCATCAATCACACATTCCCAGCTTTCCCTCCCACTACCACCAACGACACTGCCTCCAAAACCTCCTCCTCCTCCTCCCCCTCCTCCCCCTCCTCATCGTCATTCCCTCACTTGGCACTCCTGGCACTGTGGGTGGCGAGTGCCAGTGAAGAGAGGCCTCCTCCTGGCTTCTCCCTGCATGAGCCTCCATTTTGTGAACTGGCTTCTTGAGGGAGCCAGCTGTACGTGCAGACACAGAGTGTGTGTGTATGTGTGTGTGTGTGTGCGCGCAAGACAGAATGAGGAAAGAAATTGGTGTTGCAATGGAAAACAGTCACAAGGCTGAGTTCTTTGTGCTTCCCGCTGAGAGCGGCCCAGGGATCATGACTTAACCTGACCCCGGCCCTGCTCAAGACACACATTCACACTGACATAAATATACACCAGTGACATTCTAACACGCACGTACAATCATCCACTTTCAGCTCCTTCACTGTGCTAAAAAAAAAAAAAGGACAATCCAAACTCTAACAAACTAAACAAAAAAAGTCTGTTACCTCACGACACAATTTGCAGCAGCAGGAGGCTCATAAATATATTTTTGCACTGGCAGTTTTATAAATATTTAAAACTTTGAAACAGTCAAGAAGATCCTTTGGCGTTGGAATAAAACCACACCATGGGTCGTTTGAAAAAAAAAAAAGTCCTGTACAAATAAGAGATAAGACTTCAGCTCTGAGTACATCCTCGTGTTTATGATAACAGCTGGTTTGACCTTGATGAGCAGCAGCAAGGACAAAATAAACACCAGTTCCTGTCAAAAGAGGAAGGAGGAAGAGTGTGGAAATCTTCTACACCAGAAAATAACAGCTAAAAAAAACCTCTCAGAATTAAAAGAATAGGAGCTGCTGTCTATAGGATGACATCAGTTAACTGTTTCTGTGCGTGGACTTTTTCAACACGCAGTGAATAATAACTGAATTATTTCTTAACCACTTCGTCTTCTTTTCAGCTCTCCAGAAATACACCACCATCCATTAATGCTGCCTTTTTAACCCGCTCGATCTAATTCTCTAAACTGTCGGGAATCGAACATCTCACCGAACCCTCTTAGATTTCCAATACCCGACTTTTTTTTTCTTTCTCATCCTTATAAGTATAAGTCAACAAGTGTACATGAAGGAGGGAGGGGACGCGGCCATGCAGGAGCTCTTCACACAACAGAGCTATTTAAAAAGACGTCATTTTTATTTATTAATGTTTATTTATTTTTTTAAGAGAAAAACGAACGGTTTCTTATCCCATGTAGAACCCGGGCGCAGGAAATTAAACAAGCAACAACAAAAAATGCCCTATAATCCAGACGTGCTGCTGAAGCTGATTCACATCATCCAAGCCAGGAATTAAGTCAGTTTGAAACGAAAGTGCAGCACTTTTGTTGGAATATAACCAAATGTTGAAAGTTCAGGTTGTGTTTTTATAATTACATGGAGCTGCCGTGATGAGACCGCGCGCGCCCACGGGCTGCCCAGGAGGATATTCTCAACACATTATCTCCTAGACGCAGGCTCGCGCTGCGTCCTTGCCGTCAGCTCCAACAAAAATATGAATTGTAATTTGTATTTTTGGAAACCTGCTGTGTAAACAGAGCTGCGTGTGAATATGCACAAAGCCTGGAAAACACGGCTACCTGCGCTGCGTGGCTTATGAATATGCATTTGGTTCCTTCAAGGGCAAAATAACGTTTGAGGAAACGACGGATCGTTGGAGCCATTTTGTGACAGAAGCTTATTTGTTTGTGTAAAACTTAAATTGTCCCCCTGTCTCTCTGCCTGCCCGCATCTGTCTGTCTGTCTCCCCGTCTGTCTCTCTGCCTCTGTCTGTCTCTCGCTCTCCTTTCATGCTGTTGCTAGGGAAGCAGGGCGTATGCGCTCCCTTGCCGCGGCTGAAGGGTACGGGGAAAAAACAGAAATGAGGAGAAAATGCGACGCTTTGACCGACCACCTTTGAAGTCAAATGGGACTTGACCCCCTCCCGCATCAATTTCACGACACAAATCCGGGAATAAATGGGTGTAAAATGTCTAATTTGGCCGCTTTCTGTCCATTACCTTATATGGCAGGGCAGAGATATATCGTGCCTGTGTTTAATAGGCTGGCTGTGCCGCTCTGCTTGGAGGCTTCGTTTTAACCCTTGTGCTGCTGAATTATTTTTTTGAGACACAGAGGCGTCGGTCGTCGCCCCCTCCTCTCCGTTTTTTAGCTGTTTTTGTGCCACTAATGCGACACCTTTCGTCGAATGGCGTCGTTCTGGTGGCCGCGACGCGTGCGGGGCGCAAAATTTAAGCGCACGAAACGCGTCTTTTACGCAGGAGGAGGAGGGGGGGGATTCTCCCTGGTTCTAATTATGTGGCCATAAATTTAGGTGACTGAAAAGGAGTGACAGCTACAGCACACTGTACACACACTCACTGGTGATGTGGTTTATGTTGTTGGATTTAAATTGCCATGGTGCAGATATACGTACCACACACACACAGACAGTCAGTGTGGTGATTTTGGTGTTTGGAACAGAGCTCTCTCTCTGTCTCTCTCTCTCTCTCAGTGAGCGGGTGTCTACCATTACAAAGTTGCCACAGGTATGCTGAAGGCGGCACAGCAAACATCTGCTGTGTGTCAAATTAATGCCAGTTGAGCCCAGAGGACATGGCACCGGTTTGACGATCACAGAGTGTGACCTATATATGCGCGGCGCAAATAGAGCCTCAGCCCCATGCACTCACCCTCCACTGTGCAGTTTGAAGAAATAAATAAATAAATGATCTTGAGTTCTTCTTCTTCTTCAGTCTCGGTGAGCTCCAAATCATTGGTGATTATGTCGCTGTGCTTCCATTTAAACAGTGCTCCTTCATCAAAGTTTGCACCAAAACACGTGTGATTTTCAGCTTCTCCAGGTGCTAATTTGCCGCCATAAAAATGTCGCAGGTCTCGGATGGCGCATTTTCCGTGCAAATATTTGCGGTTTATTATTAATTGTTATTAACACAATTCTTCAACCCCTTTTTCTAAATGACCCGTGTGGTCTTAAAACCATTGGATAAATGGATATAATTCAACTTTAGTGTTGATCTTTTAGTCACTATTCAGTGTAAGGATGGTGATGGTGGAGGTGGAGGATGGCACCGACACCACCATCCACAGATGTGAACTCGAATTAAACAGTAACAGATTCACAAGTGGATTTCCTGCACGCCATGACTGTAACGCGCTGATTGATTTTGGTTTCCAGATATGCCTCCCGCAGTCCAGCACTCACTCACTCACCCACTCTGGGGATAAACCCCAACCTCTGTACGGTGCAAGGACTCCACCGCCTACCCCTCCCCTCCTGACGTCATGCAAGCGAGCTGAAGCTATTGCAGGAGAGAGGAGAGGAGAGGAGAGAGGAGTAGCAGCTCACAGAGCCGCACTACTGTGAATATATCTCTGTACGTATGTATCCTGCTGCTGCTGCTGCTGCTGCTGCTGGTGGTGGTTGCCAGGACTGAGGAGTGAGTGTGTGCAAAAGCTAAGAGAGTGAAAGAGCGAGAGGGGGAGGGAGAGGGAGGTGGAGGGAAGAATACACTTGGATTTGGATACAACTGGAAAACTACCAAGCGCGCACAGAACGCACCGAGAGGGAAAGCACATCGACCGTGCGGAGCCAGCGTTTCACCTTCTCCCTGCCGGGATCCCGCGGTCGGATTCAACCGAACATGGAGCTCCCTGCCGCCGGAGAGCACGTCTTTGCGGTGGAGGGCATCGAAAAGAAGCGCATCCGCAAGGTAACAGGGAGACACACGGAGGGAGAGAGGGAGCACGTTTGCACCAGCGCGGCCGCCGCCGCTGCTGCTGCGGTTACTGAAATATTGCGTTGACATATTTTACCCAACAAAAATATTCTCCTTCTCCACAACCACAGGGCAAGATCGAGTACCTGGTCAAGTGGCGAGGCTGGTCTCCCAAGTAAGTGTCCGTGGCGCACGGAACATTTTCTGAATTATCTGAGATTATGATTCATGGAAACAAAATCAAGTTTGTGCAGGAAAAAAAAGGGCAGTTATAAAATGCGCGCGGCTGCAGCGCGCGCGTGTATGTGCGATATAGTGTGTGTGGTTGTTTGTGTCACTGTATGCGTTTGAGTGTGTGTTTGTGGAGCGCGGTCGGTGTGTGTTTCAGTGTATCCACGGATGCCTTCACTAATTTATGCGAGGGAACGGGGGGAAGGCACAGCCATGTAATCCCGTTTTAATTATTTCTGCTCTGCCAGCGAGTTTGTGAGACAGTGGTGTTAAGATGGCCGACTGTATGCTGGTGCTGGAGCAACGTTTGGACACACACACACATTATGTTTTTGCTGTTATGTTTTGTTTTGTTTTTAATTTTTTTGCACGTCCTTGTGGCTCATTCCATGCCCGCGGACGTCACCGTTCATTTGCTGATCGCGATCCTTCCACTATCACTGACCTTAATATTTAAAAAGAAACGACATATTCAAATGTAGGTCACAAAATTTAAATTTTGGCACGGAGCTGGACCAGTGTCCTCTGTGCTGTGCAGTGCCAGAGGCATGTTTATGCATCTGTTTACCTGTGTGTGTGTGTGTCACTGAGGCCCGTCAGAGTGACAGCTCTCTGACAGTTGTTGTTGTTTCTGCTCCTCTGCAGATACAACACCTGGGAGCCAGAGGAAAACATCCTTGACCCGCGTCTTCTCGTCGCCTTTCAACACAGGTGAGAGGGATGTGGACTTTGGACGAGGCCTCCGCAGCCTCCACTTCAGCCATGACCATATATGGGCATGGGAGGAGGGGCGCAGCAGTAATTCTACCGCCCCCCCCTTCCCCCATCAGCCACCCTCCCCGCATCCGCCCCCTTCCCCATAGGACAGTCTCCTGCCCGTGGGGATGCGTGAATAGAGGCGAGAATTCCTCAATCATCAGGAAATAAGCGCGGAAATACGTACGAATGTGCGCGCTAATAGCGTAAAATTGTCTGATTTTGACATATGTACGCGTCAAGAATTGGACTTCTACTAGAGCACGGAGCACGTCTTTCTACTGATTGACCGAGACTCATTAAAAGGAAGCGGGATTGTCCTGGTGATCATTTAAGTGAACGGATCTTCACAGTTTGGCTTCCTGGAAACCTCTGTACCAGAGCAGGACAGGTGCTAAGTTAGCAGCTAATTTTCACAAAAGACCCAGGCTGTGTGTGTGTGTGTGTGTGTGCAGCGTTTGTTGTGGTTTTCTCATCAGTAGGCCGAGCTGCACCTGATGGTATTTCCATCATCACTATCACTGAGCCTTTACTGTGCTGTAGATGCTGAATATCATACCTAAATGGCAACCGGCGTTCAGTCTGGGTCAACAGCAGGCATGTTAAATAATTACAAACACATAAATGTCAATCTCTGGGGTTGGGATGTTAATGAATACAAATGATGGCACTCTCACAGCTTGGTGACATGTGCACAGCAACATCTTGTCTGGGTTGCAGGACCCATGAGGCCTGTGTGATACAGTCTCTCTGTAGGCCACCAGGCCTGAAGACATGAGGGCTGGGGAAAGGAATTCGCTTTTCTGAAAAGGCTAATTGACACACACACACACACTGCTCTCCAGCGTTTCCAGTGTGCCGCTCTCATATTCCCCTGCAGCCTGCCTGCCTGGCTCAGTGTGTATGCATGAGTGTGAGTGTGTGTGTGTGTGTGTTTGGCTCTGAAGGTCATGGAGTGCTGCCTCTGCCTCTGCTCTGTGTGTGGATTCCTCTCTGCTCCCAGAGGATGGGGGAGGGGATCCAACAAGGGAGGCTGTAATTGCCAAATCTTCTGTGAATGGAGGTCACCCCCAGTCGGATGCTGGTTAGAAATGCCACGCATTATAGCATTAAAAAGGTAGAGAGTGTGTATATATATATATATATGATACTGCACTTTAGTGACCGGCTCTGACACTTTAAACATCTGCAGCAGAGTGACCCAACAATGGGCTGGCTTCACACATGCCTGGTGGAGTCTGTGCACAGCCAGTTTTCACCCACCACTGGTTATTTATGAGCCAATGATGAGTCAAGGTTTATATCAGGGAGCAGCGTTTCACGGGCAGACCGCTGCCGAAAGTCTGCACAGCCGTCGTCATGTTCTCAGTCCTTCCTCGTTAAAAGCAGTGTATAATTAGTCTGATATTTATCTCTCTGCACTTTTGCAGCATGGTGTTGTACAAGACACGGCGCTGCATGCATCCCGGCGCTGTGGCGTTGTGTTCGTCCCATTCCTTCCCTATCTCATGACCCTGATTAGACATTAAACGTGTGGAGAGGAGGCTGAGCTGACGGAGAGTGGATGTTTGAAAGACAAGGGGAGATTCTGCCTGCTTTGGCAGTAATTAAATTTTCCAGGGTAATGAGAATACGGAATGGGCCGATTACCATGGAGAGCTATGCAAATAGGGACCATCATGCTTTGCAGAGGGTCACGTGTGGGCATTCATTAGACGTCTGAGTGAAGATTCCACTTTTGACCTTGAACGGATACAAGAAAATGAAGAATGATCGAAATGCTATGCATGTTTTTCCCATTTTGTACACTTACATTGTTTATTTCACCAAAGGGACACTGTGGACAAATTAGTTTCATTTTTTATTTTATTTTTATTTTTAGAGAGAGACAAGAGCAGCAGATGGGATACCGAAAGCGGGGGCCAAAGCCAAAACATCTTCTTCTTCAGGTAATTATTATCTCCATTTGTTTTTTAGTGTTTCTGTTTATGAAACCACACACACATGAATCAGATTGAAGGAATGTTAATGTTGTTATTATGGTCGTCAGTTTGGAGATACTAGTTAACCAGGTTTGTTGTCTTCGTTTACAAAAGCATTGCTCGTGTGCTTAAATTCGTTCCATCCAAAGTTTGTCTATTTTATGACTCAGCTCTCAGTTGCGAGGACTAAACTGTTAAACTTGGTCTATTTATAGCTTAAAATTAGTTTAAACAATTACAAAATTGTGGTTGCTATAAGTAGGCTGAGAAACGCCCTTAAATTAGTCAAATATCCTTAAGTACGTTAGCTTGTGACTTGAACTACTTCCTGACTTTTCCCAGAGTTAGACCAAGACTTATTAAAATATTGTAATATACTCTAATGTTTTGGACACAGAGTAGCTCAAATATAATAATAACCTGAGCAACAGTTTACAAATAAAATAAAATTGAGAAGAAAGCTCGAGGATAGGACAAACAGTGCTAGGACCTAATCAAATCATTCATTTCCAACACTGTTAATAAACCATTAATGAAACTGTATTTTCTACAGAATAGTTGAGCCCATAGGAACCCCTTCAAGTGTCATAACTTGCCCCCCGGCCAGACCTGGGACTTTGATCCTTTTCAGCTTGTTGACTTCCTCTTCGACCGTGTGTGTCCATATCCGTACAATGTTTTCATTCACATGCCTGTTTACAAATGTCCCTCAGATTAAAATAGATGAGGCTGAAGTAGCACATTGTCGTGCCTCGGCCGTCTCAGCGCAGGCCTTTTACACCGCAGTATTTGCAGCCAAATTTGATTATATATTCTGAGGCTCAGAGCTGATTGCTATTCATTGTCACTTCCTAAGAGGCGCACCTCGATGCCAGAGTCACACGTGGCCAGCGATCAGGGATAAAGCGTGACATGTCTGGTGGCACTTCTCTGACCTAAGGTCACAGCCACAGCGTCTTGAGCGTTCCGCTGCACTGCCCTCCTGACGGCCCGAGGGGTCAGTCTGTGCAGGGGCAGGAGGAGGGGAAGAGACGGTGGAGGGGCTGGGGGGTGGGTCACATGCTGAGTACTACTCCAGTGCCTTCTGCCAGCGTCCTGGAAACCAAATTTTTATGCAACAACCATAACTGGTTTGTAAATGTTAGTCCTGGCAGATGATTCAGCTGCAGTAAAATCTCCTGTTATTGACATTTAGATCATAATGAGTCGACAGTTTCTCACACGTAAGCACACCTACACAACAGTTTTGTTTCGACAAAATAAACATCAGTATGCTGCAGTGATTACATTACATTGTTTCAACTTGGCCACAAAGATGACACGTTTATAATGGAAAGACTGAAGTGTCAAAACCTGTATGTATGCCCTGCGTACTGAGTGCTTTCCATTCCGGTGTATGAGGCCTTGTTGCCATGTTAAACATTAATAATATATTTGTATTATGAAATATATTTATATATTAAATATATAGTATGTATTTTTTATTAGATTTTTTTATAATAAAATAATAATTTGTATCTTTTTTTTTTACTCTGTTTTTTTACTTTGTTGAAAATCTTACCGTTGTGTCTTGACCCCCGTGTCAGGTACCCTCGTTTGCCAGGAGATCCAGTATCCCTGCTGGTTTTGAGGAAGCAAGTCAGGAGACAGAGGGTGGAGTCAAGTCAGATCCTGTCCAGGTCCAACGTCCCCAGATTCAGCAGTACCAGCTAAACAGCAAGAAGCACCATCAGTACCAGCCCAGCAGCCCGGAGGTTTCGGCTGACCAGCTCGCCAACGGCAAAAAGAAATTCATCTACCAGCTGAACAGCAAGAAGCACCACCACTACGAGCCTGACCCAAATATGTTTGACACGCAGGCCTCTAAGCTCAGAGAGGTGGTCAAAGTTCAGGAGCCGGCCTGTAAACAAGCTAATCCTGGCTGGAACTTACCTCTGGCTCTGCAGCAGAAATGGGTTCGTGACAAAGACACAGGATGTTTGAGCAAAGTCAAAGAGTTGGCAGTGGAGGTGAGGAAACCGGTGGTGAAGGAGGCCGAGAGTGAACATGCCCTGAAACCAGATCCTAAAGACGCAACGCTGCCGAGCGCTGTCAGCAGCAAAATGAAGATAATCAAGAACAAAAACAAAAACGGACGCATTGTGATTGTCATGAGCAAATACATGGACGGTAACAAGGTTCACGCAGCCAAGGGTAAACACGGGGAATCGTCAGGTGAGGAGAAACCCATGAGCACCAAACCATCAGAGAGCAATCCAGGGCAGAGAACCAAAATAGGGGAGCATCTGGAGAATGGCGTTCCCAAAGAGATTTGTAACGGCCGCTCCCCTCCTGCTGCAGAGCATCCCATCAAGTGTTCTCCAAAGAACAGACATTTTTCCAAACCTTCACCAAGCACGGCAGAGGAATACAACACTGAGGTGGCCAGAGGTCAGGCCGATCTACCTGATGACCTGCCGTTACAGCTGACTGCCAGCTCACCGTCCATGTCCTGGGCCATGGACACCAACATTCCCACACCTACAGCTGTGGACCAGATCAGGATACCTTCATATCCTGGCGACCGCAAGCGGAAGCTGTCAGATCCGGTGGAGGACAGGGGTGTTTCTAAAACCTTTCTGGCCTCCAGGAGCTTCAGTGTGCCCAGCACAGTGGTGCCGCCCCCTCAGGATAAACCCATGGACCTACACTGTAGCAGCCGACGTCCCAGCAGCAATTGCACGTATGACTTTGTGGACTCTGGCGGCCAGGACGAGCCCATGGATCTCAGCTGCCCAAAGACTAAGAGACAAACGGAGCCAGAATTACGTCCAGAACCACAACCGGAACCGGAGATAGAACCGGAGCCCGTACAAAAGTCTGAAACACAGCCAGCAGACGCCGAGGCTCCACCTGTGATGGAGGACACGCCCAAATCTGCAGAGAAAAGTAAAGAGGCGCCTGTGAAGAAAATCTCCCCCTTCATGGGAAACATCATCATCACTGACATCACGTCAAACAGCCTCACCGTCACCTTCAAGGAATATATCTCTTTCTGAGGAACTCGTTGTGAATTATGACCAGCTGGAGCGCCATGTCAATATGTGCATATGTAAACATGTAACATATGTATGTATCCTGTATATAAGGAAATTTATAATTTATCATTCAAATTCAATATGTTTCTTATAATGTTTTATACTGTAAC
>NC_024323.1:9104915-9111155 GCF_000523025.1 Cynoglossus semilaevis | reverse complement strand
TACACTGTAACCGCACTTAATCGGTGCAGCCAAGAAAGTGCCCTCGAGGATTTGAGCGAATGCTTTTAAGGTGGAAAGAATCCACGAAAAACAAACAAAAAAAGCCGTTTATCTCTCATATGGAACTTCATGGGAAACGTTTGCTGTTGTTTCATACGTACCAAACCTATAACCTGAGATGTATGAAGGTTTCTATGTATTTTGTATGAATGATATGTTATTTTGGTCCTAACAATAGACGGTAGAGAGAGATTTAAGAGGTATAATGATCCAAGATCAAATTGAAAGCACTTAATTAATTACATTTTATATGTAAATTTGCAACATTGTGTCATTACGGAGAATTCCCTTGTTTTAACTGATGTTTTATTTAATTCCGGACACTGGCCCTCGGTCCTTGGTGGAATATTTAGTCACAGACTCTCTTTATGGGTTGTTTTAAAAAAACAACAAAAAAACATTCACAAAATCGTGCAGTTTGAAGCATAGATTATACATAAGAAATGGACGAGAAATGGGAAATGTAGCTGCTTCTTTATCGTTATAAGTTATATACATGTTTTTGTTGCTAGTTTGTTGTCTTCTCCAGGGGAACATGGTATCTGTTTTTTTGATAATTTTGATCATTAGAGAGCAAGGCACAAGATGCTAAATGGATGCTAAGGATCTACAGTTCTAGTGGCAGGGAGAAGGTCGTGACCTGGAATCAAACCTCCGACTCCCAGGTGTAGGAAGGATACGTCATTATGCTACTTAGCTTTTGTTGTGGTAACCCTTGAGAAACGGCTGATTCACCTGTGGCGTTGACGTGCCGTTTCTTTACGTCATGTTGATTTGGAGAAGAGACGGACCAATAGGTGGCCTCATTTTTTGCCGTATTTTCTGTTCCGGGTCCATTTCTTAAATGCAGTCGAGGGCGTAAACATGAGGGCAAACTGTGAGACATTTCCAGCTACGTCAACAATCTTTAAGGAATGTACCGGCCTTTGTTTTGACTTACATCAATAGTTGAGATGCAGTGAAGCCATCAGTGATAACAATCCAAATTAGGGCTGTTCTACTGAACACAGAGTCAATAACCACGTTATAGATCAAATTCTGTCATTTATCAAATACTACCCCTAACGTTGAGGTGGCTCGTTGAGTCTGACCACTAGGGGGACTGTGAATAATTACCTTCTGTTTGACCTCACACTATGCTGGAGCTGAAATATGTCTAAATGTGTTTGGGATTTTCCTGACAACACACAGACTCAACAATAATCATCTCATTTTGCTAATAAACCGTCTTGTGTGATCTCTTTGACTGCTTCATGTTATAGAAGGGGGGGGGGGGGGGGGGGGGGGCGAGCAGGGTCACGGAGGAGTATGTTGAGCGGATGAAATATGAGTTGCACGGTGGGCCGGCGTGTATTGTGTTACATGTGATCCGGTGAGCGCAAGCTGTTCTGAAAATGCTGCTGAAAAATTCAAATGTCAAAGCTGTTGGATGTAACCCACGTCAGAGTCTAAATTGCCTTCCATGCACAGCTAATGCAAGACCAGGGAGAATGCTAAACAAAACGTCAGATTGGTTAAGAAAAATGTGCATATTTATTGACTTTTAATTTGTTGTTCAGAAACCATTACAGCGTGTTCTCTGTACCAGAGGCTGCAGGTGATCCCACTGAAGCAGTCACATCTGTTGGTCCGTCTTGTGTCAATTCTCTCTTGCATTTGTTTCACAGTGTAACGGTTTATTGTTGGAAGGTCGACTGACTTATCGCTTTTGGCACAGCTCATTGAATGGTATGTTTTACAATAAAGAAAGAGACCTGTTGGAACTCTTGTTTTTTTTTTGTTTGTTTTTTCCTGCCGCTCTGAGACCCGGTGGAGACTGAACGTCCGACTTGTCAACGTAACGTGAAGAATTTGTTCTTTATTTTTAGGCCAGTATTCCAGTGTTTGTTCTTGTTTTGCAGTTAGAGATTTATGAATCATTGTTCTGCAGTTCCTCTCTGCACATGCAGAGGAAGACTGGAACATTAGGTGCAAGAAAGCTAGTTGCTAACCGCAAATAGGAAAACGTCTCATGTTGCATAATCAGAAAGGATTGTGTACAAAGGACCTTCTGTATTGCGTAACAGCACCGGTCACTTGTATCATCCACACTTCACACAGACGTTGTCTCTCTCCGAGGCACAGGACCTCAAACAGGAATGGAAACACACTGGTGTACAGTACGTACGCAGTATGTGACCGTGCGACGGTTGCGAGACAAAAGGCTTCACTGAGGTTCTGTGTTCCACTGTGGTTGTTCCGAGCGCACAGAGCAGGGGAGGGTGTCAATTATGTGACATTTAAATACAATGTGTCTGCGGAACGCTCAGAGTCGACCGGTACAGAGCTGTGTTTTCTCTGTGTCACTGTGACGCAGCATTTCTCCTCCAGGTTATTTTCATACTCTACTGGAGCTCACAGCTGGAGTTTTCCATGCAGTCTTGAGGAGATCATTAAAGGCCCGGAGCCAGAGGAGCAGGGCTGAGAAACATCCAGACAGAAATGGAATGGAAAGATTTACTCTGGAATGTTTAGAATGAGAATAAGGCCCAGGAATGTGTGTGGCGTCTTCTGGTGTTTTTATCTGGGGAGATGCCGATGTACAAAAACAAAGCAACCTTGGAGAGGAGGAAGGGCAGGAAAGAGAAGGAGGAAGAGTTTCGTGTAAACTATAAAGTGTGCAGACCGATGTGATCAGCCAATAAGAGATAAAGAATGTGTAGTAACAACTTTAACAACCGTGACACCTGTGAGGCAGGAGTTCAACGGACTTCATTTGACTCTCCATACATTTGAACCACAAAATGAAGAGGCTACAGACAGAAAGGGGTTTTTGTTCAACTTCTCTTTGATCACAGGGATTTTGTCATGGAAATGCTTGCCTCGAAAGGGGAAGTCTGGCATTTTTCAAATTGAAAACAAAAAAGAAAAAAGGTAAAAAAGAAAAGGAAGCCAGCAGCCGGCCGGGACTGTAGAGCTGTAAATACCCCTCAGGTACTTTCTCTTGTCTGTCCAGGAATTTTGAGGTATACCCCTTACATTTAAATACACCATGGAAATCCCCCCAAATCTGTGCCCAGGTTTGCCAGAGTAAAAGGTCAGTGTGGAACCTTTAGGTTCTCTTTTTGGTCACATTAAGAACAAAAGATTGAAAGAAAGCCAAAAAAGTAGAAAAAAAGAAAATAAGAGAGTCATCAGTCAGCAGTGGTTTGCTCCAATCAGGGCCACGGCAGTCGTGTAGATCTGTCTAAAACAGGCTGCAGATGTGACACAGCACATTTTTTGCATGGTGAAACTCACTTGATACAGTGAATATGAGTAGTATGTGAAAGACCATGAACACACACACACAGCTGGCATGCTTGTCTCTGAGATCGAGGGCGATCACTGAAGGCCTAACATGGCTGTGAACTAGGCGTGGGACTCAGTCATGCGTCGGTTAGGAAACTGAAACTGAAACATGGCTGTGCAGGCCTGACATATTTATAGAGCGAGTGTGATGTTTCACATGCCCTCTTTATCATCATACTGCCTGCACAGAGGTGGTTTCATCTCTGCAACACTGCAACAGTGCATGGGCAGAATGCTTATTCTGTAATTGATTTAAAACAGTCATGTCCAAAGTCTGGGGTGAGGGCCAGTTTTGGCACTCGGACAGGTTTTGATGCAGCCCTGGTCTAGTTATTTAAAGTTTTTCTCATGACAGGTGAAACATATTTATATTAATTTGATAGAAAATTTGAAGGCAACTTTTGACAGATTTTGTTGGCAAACTTTGTTCAATGTGTGGCTAACTTTTAGTTTTACTTTTGGATGTATTATCTATTTTTGACTCATTTAAAAATAGTGTTTGGCTTTTCTGGCTACAAAGTATTTATAACTACAAATACTCTCAAGAGAGCAAGACAGGTAAAAACTGACAAATTCTCTATAACAAATAATGCTACGTAGTAAATTAATACTGGTTGGCATGGTAGTATTTTCTATCCAGTTAAATTAAATCATTTTTTACACATTAAAATATTTGTGGAAATGCAGAAGATCCACTCATGACACTTTATTTTAATTGTGTTAATTAAGAGAGTCACAGATTGGATTCTAGTTTGAGTTACAAACATTTTCTCCGTAGCTTCACTACGTTTTTATATTATTCAACACTATTTACTATAAGTTTAAAAAGAAGACTAAAGGAGACGGAAACCAAGAATCTGCTTTAAATAAGACTCTTAAAAAGAGGGGTTTCTGGGTTTGACCCAGAAGTGGGTCGTAGGGCTACATCTTGTAGATCAAAACTCTATGTTACTAATTTGTGCAGTGAGATAACCCCTGCTCAGATCAGGACTCCACTGCAGATTTAAACTCCAACCTTTATCCTAACAAAATAACCAAAAAAGAAAAAAACAACCAGAGAAACTCACTGTATAGGTTAGTCAGCCAAAAAGACATTTTGGAAGAAAAAAAAAAAGTAAAATATTCTACTCATGATTTAGTATTAAATTAAATCATTTCTTGTAAAATTAATACATTTTCTAAAACGTTTTCATGTAACAGTGTTCCAGTTAAAGACCAGTGCTGGGTTATTACAGTGTGAAGGTACTGTGTGTACTGTGTGTACTGTGTGTACTGTCTCTGTGTGTGTTTATGTGTGTGTATATATATGTGTGTGTGTTTGTTAAAGAAAGTAATTCAACAAAAGTGGAAGGACACACTCCACTCCACGATTATTGCAGATCTGTTCCGTCAACTGGACTATCTTAAACTGTCTCCTGTGATCCACGAGTGGTTCCCGACCCAGTGTTTAGGTCGGGAACCACTCGTGGATCACAGGAGACAGTTTATTGGGTCGCTCCGATACATGATTGAAATATATTTAATGACCTGATCATCGGGTGGATTTTTAAAAACATAGGTACTGTTTTGAGAATCATTCCTTAACTGATTTTTTAAGTCGGGGAATATTAAAAAAATATATTTAAATAGAATATGTGAAGAGATTAGAGTATCGGATAGAGTATTGAGTTTTGGCTTGCTGTCCAACATACAGTCTTGGTGATTTTGTTAAGCTTCAACTTTCGTCTGTTTGCTTCTTAAAGCTGCAGGAAATGCGCCAAAAATCTGGAGCGCATACATTTCGTGGACAAACCAAAGACAGGGCAGGTCTTGTCGGGAAGCCAGTGACTTTATTATTTTACGAATGGCATTTATGCGGCCGCGGAAAACCCCGGGCAAATCGGCTCATCGTGGTTGAAGAGATGCCGCCTTATAATAATAGTACATTTCCAGATGAAAACTGTGAAGTCGTGCACGAGGCTGCGCTGTGTCCTCGTGCACGACTTCGCAGTTTTCATGTCTGAGCAGAAAATGTCGCCCAGTAAAGTAGGACACATGAGCAGACAGACAGTCAGACAGTCAGACAGACAGTCAGTCAGACAGAGAGCTGTGCTCAGCAGTTGCCCAGAAACCAGGCAGCCAATAATGCTCTCTCCTACACACATACACAGACACACATACACAGAGCCAGCTCTGTTTATTCATCGCCATTACGGCTCACTTTTTCAGCCTAACGTCAGGAACCACCACGAGCAGCAGCTGAAGCAGCTGTGCTCTTATTATTGGCGTAATCATTATTATTAAAAATAATAATATTGCGCCAAGACCTATGCGCACTAGCCCGGAAGAGAACGCGTACAGGATCGAGCCATTCTACTGTAGCACCGACAGGAAATGTCGGGTCTGTGCTCTATCAAAATGGTGGTTCATATTTCCACAGCAGCCACAACGCATCTTTTGTCCACGATCTGTCTTTCGTCCTTTGTCTTCTGCTCCACCGCGGCAGATAAAAAAAACACTTTAGATTTTGACATAGAAATGCACATCATTTATGATTTTACCGTAATAAAAGCTCAGGTAAGAATCAGGGGAAGGAAGCAGAATGAGCCGCAGCAGCTCCTCTGTCTCCACTCAGGATTTCTTCTCCTTCACCTTCATCCACATGACTCCACATGAAAATTAAAAAACCCGCAGAAATAACTATTGTTGTAATGTTGCAACAAGACTGTGATGTGAGTTACACTTTACTGAAATTCAATTAGAAAAAAAGACAACCTGGCTTAAAGCAGCACAATGTGGGGACAAAAAATAAAAACTAAATTCATCATTTCATCTTTTTGTAAAAAACGTATTGGTTTAAAAAGTTTTCTT
>NC_024323.1:8994760-9104877 GCF_000523025.1 Cynoglossus semilaevis | reverse complement strand
CCCACACCTAAAGCCCAGTGTTTCACGATGTTCACTCTAGAATTCTATAGATTCTATAGAATTCTATAGAAATCTCTATAAATTCTTACAACGACGCTGACAAAGTCTTTTTCACTGTGCGCTTTTAAAAACATCCATCTGCACAGACTTTTACACTATTTTGTTTTAATTAACAATCGACTAATCACCGAACAAAAAACTTTTATTTTCCGCACCCGATGTTTTATATTGAATTTTTGCCCGTGTATAATTGTGACCAATCATCAGTCTACACTGGGCACAGTCGATAAAGCTGCCGCCATGTCTGTAGCATCTGAAGGGTTTATTTGACTGTGTCCAGGTCCATGTCTTCTCCCGTCTCTCTACTCAACCTCCCTCCATTCTTTGCCTCCCCCGTCTCCCCCCTGTCCGACGAGGTACTTGTCCGTATGGACCTGTGAATATTCCTTCTCTTCTACTGCCGCCGTTTCTGTGTTGACGTTTCTATTTCCGCCCCGGTTTCACCTGCGCCTCTATAGAAAAAAAAATCTTATTCTTCAAATTTGATCTTCCTTCATCGGTTAAATTTGCAAAGATGAAACAAATACTGGCTGAATAAACACTATAGTATTCGTTTTGTTTTTTGTTTAAAAAAAATCCCAACAAATTATCTATAAAGGTTGAGCAGTTATAGTAAAGGTATAGATAAATGTAATAATAAATAAATAAAAAATATAATAATAAAGAAAATATACAAGTAACAATTTAAATGTTAACATGACGTGTATTAACATTTAATGAATAAATAAATCTAAAATACCATCATGGATTCAATTAATATTTAAATAAAAATAAAAAATAACCTGAATGACAAACGCTTCCTTCCCTGTTTTTATGATCCCGGTTTTGTATAAAAAATATTTTTAATGTTTTTATTTTAGATAACAATAGTTATTCAGTTTGATGTCTGCTCTGCTGTTTTTGTAGATATAAAAATGGAACAAAAGCAAGAAATTCTGAAAATTACAATTATCTAAATTCCAAATTGTTTTTTGTTTTCATTTTGTTCAGAGGATTTCATCAGAATATCCTAACTTTCCAGATGGTTCCATCGTGACCCTGCTCTGCGGGTAAACAGAGGCCTGAGTGACTTCAAGGTCCAGACGTTAGAGTCAGTCATGTTTCTTTACCGAATCTGCGGCGGAGAATTCACTGTTGATGTTGATATTTGAGTGAGTTTCATCAGCTCGTATGTGAATCTGGTGAATGTAGGAAACGACCGGAAATAGAAGGTTTCACAGCGTGAACACATTTATTATATTTTTAAATAAATGTAGTTATTTTTATCATAATTGTTGTGACTATTATTATTATTGTGTCTCGATTTTCATCTATGGAAAAATAGTATTTGATATAAAATAAGTACCGCGATAAAAATATTATATTACGTTATATCGCTGATAGAAAAAACCCGACAGATTTTTAAAAAAAAGTGTTGCTTTTTAACTAACGCCCAAAACCCACAGTGCTAATGTAGAGTTTTGTTCTCTGTTTTATACACCTTTAAAACGTCGGGGCAAAAGTTTAAAAAAAATGTAAATGAATGTTCCGGTGAACTGAACACCTCGTCTATTGTCATCTCTTTTCTTCCCAGGATTCAAAGTGCGTGATAACAACTAAATTTTGCGTTGCAAAACAATGAGAGGAAAAAATAAAACCACACATGTTAAACGTCGCGTGCTCGTGCGCGTGTTCCTGTTGTCAGAGAAAGTTTGTCTTTTTGAAAAAAAAAAAAACAATTTGCAATTTGCGGCCCCCACCCAGGACAACACGCATGCGCCAGAAAAAATAGACGCAACAGGAACTAAAAATAAAACAAGTCTTTTTTTTATTATTATTATTTTTAGGTTGACTCCTACCATAACCATAACAAATAGTTGGCTGTCTCCATGTGTGGCCCTGTGATGGGCGGAGGATCGGGCTCCACCTATTTAAATATTAATAAAATTATGATTTAAAAATAATTAATTTCTTAAATGTTGTTCTGTATAAAACAAAAAATATATATCTTATACGTTGGAGAATCTGGACTGACTCTAAGGACGGTAGTAACAGGAAGACTCGATTTTAAGGCTGTGGTGACTTTTGGACCGCTCGACATGAGATTACACTGTTTTTAATCTGAACAATTGTCACAGATTACAGTGAAGTGACATTTTAACCCATGTTCACGTTATGGACCTGCAGGCCGGTCTGAGTGGAGCTGAGTGGAGGAGCCAGCATCAATGAACGTGTAATTTAAACGTTTTATGTATATTTGTTATTCCCAACAGGAGCCAGCATCAGTGATTTTAAACGTTTTATGTATATTTGTTATTTATTTTATTTTATTTCTTAAACAAATTCGGATTCAGTGATTATTTGTTAGTGTGCACAGATAGGACTAATATCCACAGCCCTGTCCTGCTGACTGGACTGCTCCTCCAAGTCATGGTTCTATTATTTCCTCCAGCCCGACCTCGGTGGCCCGTCACCCCCTCGTGGACCTCCGGGCTCCGTGGATCCGCTCCGGGAGCCCGTGACTGTGCTCGCTCGGTTGCTGTGCCAGAGATTCCAGTGCAGCAGCCGGAGCAGCGGGACTCCTCCCCCGCGCTCGGAAAAGCCGAGCACGTAGCAACAACCGAGCCAATGCGCTGCACCGCGGTCCGTCCTACCGACCGCGGTGCCTGGCAACAGAGAAAGACGTCATGACGTCCTCTTCAGATTGCGTATTATGGGATGTGCGGAATTAAACAACCCGAGGAGGACACGAGGGGAGAGCAAAAATAATAAAATAATTAAAGAGACAGGGACAGCGGAGGTGCATGGTGAGGAATGGAGCTCTCCGCTGTGGGTGAGAGCGTCTTTGCAGCAGAGTCCATCATTAAACGGAGGATCAGACGGGTATTCGCTGCTGCCCCCCCTCACACACACTCACACAGGCTGTCTCTCCTCACATATTACGCAACTATATATCTGCGCGGCGCCATCAAGCGTTGTGTTGATAATCGAACTGTGTTGATTCGATCTGTTTTTGCAGGGTCGCTGGGAATATCTGGTGAAATGGAAGGGCTGGTCGAAGAAGTGAGTATTGTGGACGAGTCTGGAGAGGACAGCGCTCCATCCTGGCCGTTTGCACAACTGCACCTCAGACACTGATCGTTACTCAGCTCATGGAGGGCTTTTTTATTATTTTTATTATTATTCGTTCCATGTTGAGCCTGAAATGCAGCGCGGCGCAGCCCGGCTCTGACGGCACGGTTTATCACCGCTGCAGTGTGGCGCTAAAGAGACGGGATGTTTGTGTTCAAATTCCCCAGCTGTAGCGTTAGCAATGGCCGGGTTCACGGTGCGTCACCGTCCGCTACGTAGCCCGGAGAATGCATGCTGCGTATGTGCGCAGCAGAAATGCTTAGATCAAAGTGGGGCCAACGTTCGTGTTAGCGGGTCAGGACGACCAGAGTGTGGGGTCCAACTCTTGTCATTTGTGTTGTGTGTGACGCAGGTACAGCACTTGGGAGCCGGAGGAAAACATTCTGGACGCACGGTTGTTCGCAGCTTTCGAGGAGAGGTGAGGGTTTGACAGCGCAGCAGCAGTAGGCCTCTCTCCCCCAGTCTCTCCCCAGTCTCTCTCTCTCCCTCAGTCTCTCCCTCTCTCTCTCTCTCTCTGCTCCCCTCCACCACTGCTTTTGTGCCAAAACGGAATAGCACCGTGCGCTGCAAAAACACATATCCTTAAAGGACACGCAAACAACGCGTGAAAGTAAAAGGTTTGAGCCTTTTCACAGCTGAAGTGTGAAGTTGTGTTCGCGGGGCTGGTGGTCTGCCCCGGACTCGAACAGGTTGTCAAAGTAAATGAATTTATTTGGACTATTTTTGTCCTTATAGGTTGTAAATGTCTTGTAAAATTTGAGAACACGTGACCGACTCTTTTTTGAGCGTGAAAATAACGGAAAAAATTAAATAAAGTTTTGAAGGTAATCATTTATGTTGATTTTGTTTGTTTGTATTTTGCTGTTCGTTTTTTGTTTGTTAGGGAACGTGAAAGAGAGCAGTTCGGTCCGAAGAAGCGGGGACCCAAACCGGAGACCTTCCTGTTGAAGGTGGGTGGACGGTCTAATGACATCTGTCTCATTTCCTAAGACAAAAAAGAAGAAGTTGACTGTGCTCTAATTTACATAAATCAGGTTCAATTATAAGCCGTAATTATCCGGCGGTTTTTGTAACATATTTAAATTTTGTTGCCCTTCATTCATTTTCAAAACTTAACTTTAAAAATATCTTCTGGTCCGGAGTCAGACCTTCAAGTTTTCCCTCAGGAGAACTCATTTTATTCATTCACTTTATTTACTTTTTCCTCAGGCCAAAGCCAAAGAAAAATCGTATGAATTCCGAAGAGAGGCTCCCAGAGGGATCCAGGTTTCCTATCCGGTCCCGGAGCCAGTTAAAACCCCCAGAGCCCGGGAGGGTTTACGCGCCGTGGTTCCCACAATCTTCCCTCCGAGCGCCATCAATAGAGGAGAAAGCGTCCACCTCCAACCACCAGAACCAGAGAGGAGGCCGAGAGCGACACCACCCACGGCCGCTTCCACGCTCCAAGAACTGGGTCGTTTCCCTAAAAAGCGAGGGCGCAAACCGAAGCTGCAGTTGCACTACGATGAAGATGATGAGAGCAGCTCAGCGGAGCCGGACACGAAGAGGGCGAGGTCCGTGCAGGAGGGCGATCTGTCCAACAGCAGCCGACGTCTGCACCACCACCACCATCAGCACCATCAGCACCATCAGCACACAGTGAAGGAGGCGTCTGACCGCAGCCTCATCCAGCTCACCAAGAGGTTCCAGGTGGAGACCACGATCACACCCAAACCCGGCGGTGAACACAGACTCCCCGGTGACGCAGCTCTGGCCTACACCTGCGCCTTCAGCCCAGACATGCGCACAAGCGAGCCGAGGGGACACAGCAGGCCCGAGAGTCTGCGCAGGACGTGTGTCTCCCAGCCCGAGAAGATGAAGCACCAGGTGAAGATGTCCTGCCGTGCTCCACAGTCACAGTCCACGTGTGATTTCCCTGCGCGAGCGGCGTCCTCGTGGAGACCCAGTCTGTCCAACCTGGACCGGGTGACGGTGACAGACGTGACCATGAACCTGTTGACGGTGACCATCAGAGAGAGCAGCACAGACCAGGGCTTTTTCAGAGAGAAAAGATGAGAGACACCCGTGACGTCATTGTCATCTAACATACTGTACCTACTGTATTACTATATTTTTATATGTTACTCTACAACCTGTGAGTATGCGCATATTTAATACGTTGTTGGAGAAAAAATAAATTGAAAAAAAAAATAAAAATAACAAATGACCCGGATGCTGTCATGTTGTTGACATTTGAAACGGTGTAGCAGCTTTGTTCAAACAGTGTTACACAATTAGGAACAGTTGTTTTGGGGGGATGTTTTACGTTTCCAGTCCATGTCTAATAAAAAAAAAGTTTCTGTACGAACATGTTTTCACCACCAACAAATAAAGACGATTAAAAACTGTAGACTTAATGTAGATAAAAATGTATTTTCTAGGGAATATAAATTCCTCCACGAGTTCCACAGCATTGAAATAAATTTTGTATGCGTTATATATACGTTTTTGAGTCACAATTAAAACAATATGTTTGGAGAGTAAATTGTGCCGTTTTTTATTTGATGAATGGGCCTGGTGAAAGGTCAAGACGAAAAATTAGCAAAAAAGAAAAAATATTCAAGTCAAGTATTAAACATTATCTATTTATTTATTTATTTTTGGACTGAACTCAAATATACAGGCCTGTATGTGTACACTGTATATACAACAAAACTGACATCTGGGAATGACTTCGTCAAACAGTGAAGGCCCGAACGAGGAAAGATACATTTATTTATATATATATATGTAAATGAGTTGTTTTATTTAAATAAAGCCACCGTCATTGACCTTTAGTCTCATGAGCGACACTTTTTATGTAATAATTTGTATAATGTTAGTAAAACTGGCTGAACCCGTTCTTCTTCATTCATTCATCGTCATCCTTTATGGTTAAAACCTGTTTATCTCAGACATTGTTAGTAATTACAGTTAAATTATAGCGGACTGAAATTACAGACCTGAGAACTGGCGCTGAGAAACTGTGTGAAGTACAATTTCAAACGTTTTAATGTAGAGCTTTTGTTATTTATTTTTTAAAAGTAATATGACACACATTTACCCAGAAGGCCTGTGTGGAGACACATTAAACGTGCGATTATGAAAATAATCATATAAGTTAAATTTGTATATATGAAAGACCCAGGAGTCAATACAGACATTATAGTACTGTATTGTTGTAAACTCCTTTTATTTATTTATTTTGTAGCAATCCCTGAAAAAAGGGACAAAGCCGAAAGGAAGAGAAGAAGAAGTACTGTAATCCCTGTCGTCATAATTTTACAACACTACAATCATGTTGACAGTTATTCATAATGGGTCAGCGTTTTCAAGGGTGAATAAAACACGACAGACAACAGGAGCCAGAGCAAACATGCATGTAGACGTTTTCTCTTTCTATTTCAATTTATTTCCTATTTAATTTTCCGGAAACATCAACATCATGTTGACCGCGATAAAGAAGAAAACCCCAAAATTCCACACCGTTCCAGGCCAACCTGTCCTGTGACACCTGCTCCAACAAGGCCAAAAAATAAAAATAAATAAATAAAACTTCAAACCCCAATATACAAACTATACAAAATACAAGCGCCTGAATAAATTAAACTCAAACCGAACTGAACCGAACTGATCTGAACTGAACTAGACCCAAGGTCAGAGATCCCGATAAATAAATAAATAAATATGTAAATACATAAGAGTGTAAAGAAATCCTTTTTTTGTACTTGTGCAAAACGATACGGCAATGTCACACAATGTCAGGTAAATAATGATTTAAGCCGTAGAATACAGCATTAGTAAATAATTACATCCAATCAGCACGCACATGTGGGCTTCACCTGCGTTGTCTAGGCTGCAGCGGTTTCTATAGATAGGACGGATTCTGTGGAGCGCAGAAGGTCATTAAATGTACGGGGTTTTTTTTTATTTTTATTTTTTGTTTTTTTTTTTCATCTGCGAACCAAACCATATGTGTTCCACTTTTCATCTCCCAGCCTTTCTTATAAATCTTTTCTATTGACTGGTGTCTTTATCCACCCATCCACCCGGAAATGAGAGAAGACCCTCTCCTCTCATTTCCGTTTTAATGCTATACACTGACAAAGCTTTCACCAACGGGACGTCACGGCCACGCGTTGTCCAACTGCCTCATTGTTCAGGCAGAGGCGGAGGTAAGGTCTTGTTTTTAAAACTCTCCCCCCTTTTCACATGCAGTCATAACAACTGCAAGCGTTTTGCAAATATGACTGTATTTCCTAATCTAGGTTGACATCCGCTGATGATATTTAATCAGTTTAAGGCCCGTTTTTAAGTTTGGAGTGATTTGAGCAGCAGGGGGATTTTCCTTGGAGCTGCATGAGTCAACATCTGGAGCATTTCTCCATGTGAGTGCAATTAACTCAAAGACATATCCATCACAAACCACGGCCCTTTTATCTGCTTCTGCCTCTGGCCTTTTAGAAGTTAAACACAACAAGAAGCTCCGTGTGTGCAGCCCTCCGAGACAAGGAGTCGTTTCACCTCCACAAGAGGTCGCCAACATAACCGTAAACAACACCTTGAACCAGTGCCAAAATCATATTTGCACTCGAAGTACATTTTAGCCTCCTTGGATGGTTATTGGCTAAAGCTGGTGACGTATCTGACTGTGTATCTATTTAGAATACAAGCAGCTGCTGAGTTATAGCTTTCTCCCGCTGCTGAGGGTGGAAAGCCTTCTGTTAAAAAGATTTTGATGCACAAAATCACCACTAGATGGAGCTCAGGCACACAAACACATGCATCCATTTATTATCCACTTTTTTAAAAATGACTTGACTATAGCTGCGGTTCTAAGTGGTGTTACCTTATTTGTAAGTTCTTTAAATATTTTTACTTAAAAATAATAATCACACCATTTAGACTAGAGGCTTTGCAAACAATTCCTCACAACTTTCGAGTCACGTTTGTGGTCCTACGTTTAAGGCTCTTTAAGGTTTTTTATTTAAATATTGCTTTATGTTAAATTGTAATTGAATCTTAAGATTTAACATTCTTGAGATTCATTCAGCTTTTTACTGTGTATTTACTCAAACCTAAAATTCCAATATTATGAATGTACTGCAAATTACATCCAGGCACACTCATGAAAACATGTACGCGCAACAGGGCGCATGACAACTATGAATTGCTGCTTTATTGATAATGGAGTACAGAATGTTGGCAGGGCGGCAGGGTGCATGACAACTATGAATTGCTGCTTTATCACAGAAAACTCACACCGTTTATTTCAGTATTTATTCAATAAATCAGTTGGATTATTCTGTCAGTGTCTGTAATACAGATAATTCACAATCAAATATTACAAAAGTAAATCTGCCTGATAACATACTGTAAAATCAGCCTTTAATATACACATTTATACGTATCTGGTTTAATAATACAAATTAACAATTATATATTCTGTATGAACTCATTTCACATTTGTTACTGTAACAGCTGCAACACATGGATTTTTTTAATCTTAAAAAAATGGTATGTTGAAGAAAATTACTTTCTCAGTTAATACACATAATTTGGTTCAGACAATTTGTCCCATCACTAAAAATCTCAGCCTTTTATGGTGCTTCAAACAGCTCTGTTCCTCCACAGTTCTGCAGTCATTCGTCACCACTTCAAGATGAGTCCGTTCGTCTGCTTCTCTACTGCGTGGTACCGTGTGTGCAGCAGTTCTTTGGCTCGCTCCTCTCCAACACTGTGGAGCCAGGACTGATAGATTTCAGCCACACGTGTGTCCTCTTCTGGAGTCAGGGGGCACTCTGCCTTGTAGAGTTCCTCAACTTTCTGGAGGAGATCCTTTTGGTTGTGGTCAGGTAAGGCCTTTATCTGCCCCCCACCGTTTAGACATCCTGAATATCAGCGTAAAGTAAAGAAAGAATTGTGTTTGTACCAAAAGGCATTGTCAGTTTAAGTTTTTTTCATTACAGATAGATGTGCTCCTTACCTGAAGGACAAGCCATCACTTCAACAAAGTGGTACGGAGATTTTCCCCGTTTTAGCTTTTGAACCAGGTTCTGGATGTTACGGAACCCATATGCAGATGCGAAGCTTAGCAGAACAACTCCATCCTTCTCAAGGGTCACCTCTTGAAAGTCTTTATTTCTGGAGCAGGGAGATGGATTTTTTTTTTAAATAACATAAAAACCAGAAGGTATGCAAACTGAAACAATTATTTATTTTATAAAATGTTTTTTTTACCATATTCTGATCCAGGATAGACAACTGTCATTCATTCTAAATCCTACTGAGGGAAACTCACCTGAGAGTCTTGTAGGTAAGTTCTTTCACCTCCTCTCCAAACAGATGCTTGGCGGCATAAGTGAAGACATGATGGAGGTAACCCCCCGATCCACCTCCAGAATGGCTCCAAAACTCATCCCCACTAACATGACTGAACCTGTAAAGTATAAAATCATATCTAATCCTCATTCTCAAAATAATGCTCTTCTATGGTGTAACATAAAAGAAGCAACAAACTTACATTGTGTCCAGACTGGCAGGCTCCAAATCTTGAAGGGACGTGTTTTCTTCCTCCAACATTTTCAGAACCTCCCCTTCATGAAACAGTGAAAATTAGGATTAAAATATCCCTTAAATATACACCAAAAATATAACAAAGTACAAAAGTACCTGAGGTGATGACCAGGTCCACTTCTCTGGTCTCTGCTTCATTCAAATAGAAGTCTGACCTTGAAGCTTCAAGTTTCTTGTCGAAGCAGGGCATTACTGTCACGTGGTAGATCTGCTCTGGACTCAAGCCCTGAGAACAACACAGTACATACAGTACATGAGTCTACAGAACATACATTTATGGCATGTTTTAAGTGGATAATAAAAAATAGTATTTTCTTTAACAAACCCCTACCTGTTGTTCAGCAAAATAGCATTTGACCAGTGAACCCATCATTTGCTGAGGGGAGCGTGTTGTGCTAACGTATGGGAGAATGAACTCCCCGTGTGTCTTCTCAGCATAGCAAATCCAACCTGTGCAAATCATACACATGTTAAAAGAAGTACATTTACATGATGGTGTTGTCACCAAGTATAGCAGTGTTGTACTACAGTCAGTGACAACACTTATTTCACGATGGAATAGAAAAAAAATAACTAATAGTACTTTTAAATAGTACATGACAGGTATTGGAGGAAATACCTGGACAGGCAGATGTCAGCATTGGAAGAACTTTTCTGTCCTGGTCCTTTTTCTGGAACCTCTCCACAAACTCTCTCTGACTCTCCAGGAGGCTGAAGGTCCGACTGAAGCTCGTGTCAAACACATGATGAACACCTGAAGAGTGATTTTGAAAATTTGTGAAAGTGAAATTTTTAATTTCTTTCTTTAACTACTTTTCTAAAGGAATCTGAACTCACCGATGTGTTTCAGAAAAGTAGTTAGTCTTCTGCCTGCTTCACTACTGCTGAGGTTATAGTGGGCTGCGAGGGAGGCTCTGGACTGAGGTGACACTGACACTACCACCACCTTCTGTTTGCTTAAGTCAGTCTGACACACAAATGTTTACACTCCTGTTACAAAGGCTGAAAGAAGAGGTGGATTCATAACTATATACACTTGTAACTACCTGTACCTTGTTGTTCTGTAGCACTTTAAAAAGCTCTTCATGACTCTGTTGTGTGATGAGGACACTTTCTGCTGACGTAATGCAGCCACTGCAGGCCAAACAATCATTCAGAGTGATCTTTGCTTTTTCCAGCTTTGTCTTACTACCAACCTGAGAATAAATACAGAATAAAATCAAATTTAGAAAAAAAAAAGACGACTTATCCACAAAAAATTTTATTGGCTGAATAATGCACCTGATTGATTTGGGTGTAACTTCCATCATCTTCTATTTGAATTTTGGCCACGGATTTGCCTTGTTTCTTCTCGACTTTGACTGGTTTGACACATTCCTGAGAATCAATGATGTGAACAAATAAAACATCAAATACACTGCATAAATATTTTCCAGTTATTTACAAAAATGCAAATAAATTGAGCGTATATCGAGGTTAAATTCACATTTAATAAAGCAAAGGTTACATGTCATTGCAAAGCTAACGTTAGCAGCATGCTAAACTTTAGGCGTATATCATCACGAGAGAAGATGGTGTGTTGTCTCTGCTCATGAGGCTTTGTTAGCATATAAAACGCATTGAAATGAACCTCTCTGTGCTAGATTGCTTTTTAACTGTCGTATTTTTCTGTTTTTTCATAACGGTGTCGAAGGAAAGGACTGGAAGCTGACGGAGACGTGACTTCCGTTTACCTGACACTTTAATCTCAATACAAATTTGTGAATGTAGCTAAAGACAGTATTATAGATATTCTACTACCTGAGACGGAGTGATATAGTCATCCAGATCTGTCAACTGTAACACACCGCTGAAGTGCGACGCCATGTTTACTGCCGTAAAGTGTTCATTGTTTACTTTTCTGTCGTGAATAGCTATCTGGGTAAAACGTCAAACGTCTGTCTGTCACGTATGTGTGTGTGTGAGGTGTTTTAAATTAGTTTATAACATTTTACAATGGGGTAAATTACGTCAGATATAAGTAGATATTATTATGTGGCCTTTGACATAATTGTGCAGATTATTTTATTTAATTTAGCATTTTTACCTGTAATTATTTTCAGAACACAGTGTGCAACTTTAATAAAGTGACATATAAAATAATTTTTATTAATTATTTTTATTATTTATTCTTGTAAAATCAAATTTAAAAGTAAAACTAATAGTTTTCAAACTCAAAAGCAAATGAATCTACAAATATAGAATAAAAGACACAAAATAAAGTAAACGTGTAAATTAAATGGAAGAAGCTTTTATTTATACTTTATTTAAACTAAATAAATAAAAAATATAATATAATTAAGGTGCATTTATTGTTGTATGTGCCAGTGACACGCTCGTTCATTTTGTTGTTATGACTACAGGGGCCGTAAATCCGCCATGTTTTCTATCCGCGTTGCGACAGAGACGGAGAAGTGGAACGACATGAATGTAGAAAATAATCATACGGCAGAGACAGAGGGGGAGCAAACGAATAACGGCAGCGAGACAATCACAATCCACACCACACTGGGAGACGAAGGTTAGTCGTCTATACCAAATCTCACACGTTTTTACAGGTTACACCCTATAGCTTAGGCTAACTACGTCTTTTTTCACCGTGAAGTGTTGCTAACAGCTAGCTTTCTTTAGCAGCATTTGCTTTTTTCTGAGCATTGAATTCACAGCAACACAGACTCTGTGAATCTGTCTTACCCACAGTCGGTTTGTCTGTGTGTCGGTAGATGAAGATGTACATAAATGTGGCCGCTGTCAGTCAGAGTTCTCCTCTCTGGAGGCCTTTATTCAGCACAAACAGCACCAAAGCTGCAGGCGGGAGACGAGCACACGAGGAGACCACCAGGAGGTCGGTGATGCTCCATTGGAATAAATATGAATGATTTCTACATTGGAGAGAAAATTGCTTATGTTGGTCTTTGCAATTTTTGTAGGTGGTTGAAACTAATGGAGCAGTCGCCTCTGAGGTGAAAACAGTTGAGGATGAACAACCGAAGAACACTTTAGGTAAGCTCTACATCTGCCAATGTAATATTTACACTGGTAACATTGTGAATTCCGAGATTTTAATTGTGACGGGATGGACACTGAGACTGACACTTGACACTCAATATATAATTATTTTAATCTGTGATGTGATTTTAAAAGGTCTTTTTTAAACACAGATGAAACTAGGAGTGTCATGGGTCGAGGTCGCAGGAAGAAAGTCGCTTCTCCCAAAGTTACTGATCAGTCAGATGGTACAGAAGGATCCACATCTGACAGTGAGAAACTTGTTTACAAAATTAACCCTGACGGACGTTACGTTTGCCAACTTTGTGAAAAGACTTTTAAAACTGTAAGTGTCTTCTTTCAATGGTTTGCATATATCGAAAATATGTTATAGTATATGGTATCATGCACACTCCTCCCTGAGCTTCTTTGATAATGAATTGACTAGCTGTTGTGTTTTATGTAAATTTCAGTTTTATTTGTTTCTACCAGTTGTTGCAAGTTCAGGTAAAAACACTCTTATTTTAACACTGTTTTGTTTTTGTTTTTTTCAACAGAACAACATTTTAAAAACTCACTTGAAAACCCACAGTGACCTGAAGAACTTCTCATGTGACCTCTGTGGGACGTCATTTCGCACTAAAGGCTCTCTGATTCGCCACAATCGTCGACACACTGGTACATAGCAGAAATGTAGCAATAAAGTCATCTCAGTTCGACACGATGATGGCACTACTGTAACTTATTTTTACCTCTACTACAGATGAACGGCCATATCGCTGTACCCTCTGTGGCCAGTCTTTCAGAGAATCCGGCGCCCTCACCCGACACCTTAAGGCTATTACACCGTGTACAGAAAAGATTCGATTTGTACAGTACAAAGAAATTTTGGTCAGCAAGGATGGTGTACAGAAAGGTAAGATTTTATTTAAAATAAAATATTTCATCTTGTAAACAAAAAAGCTGTAATCTAACCGACTGTCTGTTGACTTGGACTTTTAATTGTGTTGTGCAGGTGTTGATGGTGAACAAGCTGCAGTGCACAGCCAGGAACAGATGGTGCTTGTGGAAAGGCAGCAGCCTGAAGAGCAGGAGATTATGGAGAGTCAGGAAATGGTGGAGGCTCAAGAGATGGTGGAGGCTCAAGAGATGGTGGAGGCTCAAGAGATGGTGGAGGCTCAAGAGATGGTGGATGCTCAGGAAATAGTGGAGAGTCAGGAGATGGTGGAGGCTCAGGAGATGGTGGAGGCTCAGGAGATGGTGGAGGCTCAGACAGCTGTAGTCAGTGTGGTGGAGGCTGGTACTCAGGAGGTCCTGCATCAGGTCCACTTCACAATGGAGGTGGATGGAACAACGCAGGAGCAACAGGTGAGTGGAGAAATTGTGGACAGGTAGAAAATATGATATAGGCTCATTACTACATTCTAGAATTTTTTTCTTCCAATCAGGTGGTAGTAGACCAGTCTCAGGCTGAAGCTCTAGCTGCAGCGGCAGCCGCTGGTGACAACCTCATCTGCCAGGCCATCATTAACTCGGGCATTGCACTAGAGACAGAGGAAACTGTGGTGGCGGAGATGTCACAGGAAACAGAGGAAACAACAAAAGTGGTTTCTGAGTGTCCTAATGTTGATGAGGGGATGACTGAGATCCAGATGAAAGCTGAAGAGTTGGTTCAGATGTCCACGACGGTAGGAACAATCAGCTGATGTGTTTTTTTTTATAATTTCAATGCCATTTTAGTAAAATTATTTTTATGTATTATTTTATTTTACAGGAAACACTTGCTAAAGATGGTCAAACAACAAAATTGTACACATGTCCACACTGTAATCGCTCCTTTAAAGGGGTAAATTACTTCAGATTTCACGTCAAAGGCCATTTAGGTAAAATGCAAGTAAAACTTATAAATGAGACACCACCGCTTTGATTATCTGGAAATAAATATATATCTATAAATGTTTTTTAGGTTATAAGCCTTTTAAGTGCTTCTGCCAAAAGGAGTTTCTCACTGGTTACCTGCTGAAGAAACACATGGAAGTTCATGTCAGTGAGAGGAGGTACAAGTGTGGAGAATGTGGAAAACTGTACAAAACAGTTGGACATGTACGTGAGCACATGAGGGCGCACTCCGATGAAAGACCATACAATTGTGCCAAATGTAACAAAGGATACAAGACTAAGGTGAGTTGGTCTCAAAATTTTGTACATGTCCAACACATAATGTGCAATGCTGAAATCTAACCCTGACCTTTCCTCACCCAGAATGCACTGCAAGTGCATCAGCGAACTCATGGTGAGGAAAAACCCTATGTGTGTCAATTCTGCTTGAGAGGATTCAGGGAGAAAGGTTCTTTGGTGCGACATATTCGCCATCACACTGGAGAGAAGCCTTTTAAATGCCCAAAGTGTGGACGGGGCTTTGCTGAGCACGGGACCCTCAATCGCCACCTGCGTGCTAAAGGTCAGTGTGGTGAGTAGAATAAAGTAATAGTCTTAAACTTTGTGTCCTTTAACCAAACCCTGGTTTTAATTGCACCAGGAGGTTGTCAGAAGGATGACGTTGGTGAGCAACAGGTCACAGTGTCAGAGGAGCAGACTTCAGTGGACGGCCTGACAACAGCAGCCATTATCTCAGAAGACCCTCATGCTGTTCTGGTGGAGTTCTCCTCTGTAGTGGCAGACACACAGGAGTATATCATCAAGGTAAGAGCTACTGCAGGGGCTGTGTTTGGTTTTTAAATATAAGGAGAAGTGTGTTTTTTGTTTTTCTTGAATGCCTCATGAAATGTGTTTAGTTCTGTAATCAACAGTCTTTGATTTTCTTTTCCCAATGTGTTTAGACTCAGACAGAGGAGGAAATACAGGGAGAGGAGGTCACACTCATTCAAGATGGCCAAAATGAGGTCAGCACACACACACACACACACACACACACAAAGAACCTCACAAAGATGAGTTTGAAAAACAGGTTGAAGTCTGTGAAGAGACTGTTAGACTTTTGATTAGAATATTTTAAGAACAATTTTGTGTCGTAACTGTGTTTTGTGTTTGTAATCAAACCCTCCACCCAGCAGATGGAAAACCACATCATGAAAGTTGTCCAGCAGATTGTCAACCAGTCACGGGGCGCAGGCTCCACGGGCAGCCCTCAGATTATCGTACGAAATGTGGAGGAGAACGAGGAGGGTCCGTCCATTTCCGACTGCGGCGATACCATCACCATTGCTACTCCCGAGAGTCTGACGGAGCAGGTGGCCATGACCCTGGCCTCTGCCATCAGTGATGGCACGCTGCTGGCTACGTCGGGCAGCGTGGAGACAGTGGATGGAACTGTTACCATGGTCACTACAGAGGGAACGGTGGAGGAGGAAATCCAGTTGGTGGAGCAGCAGGAGGAGTTTGTCATCACCTCCCCAGAGGAGGTGGAGATTCAGACTGTCATCGTATGACAAAGAGGACATGGGTTCTGAAGTGTTACGATCTGGGCCTCTGTAGCAGACGTTCATGGACTTTGAATAGTTAAAAGACAATGACCAAAGTGTTGATGAGGTGTAAAGATTTATATGTTTGTTTTTGATGGTTTACTGAAAAAGAAGCACTGTGTCCGTTAAGCTAGCTAACTATGAAACTAATAGTCTTCACTCCCTGGAAGATTTTTTTTTTGTTATGTTAGATATTATTAAAATGTCTTTTAAATACTTTGCATCATTCTGCTGTGTCATGAAACGTCTTGAATGTGATGTTTTACGCTTGTCCATCACTGTGCATCCTAATGGCATGGCAGATAATGTGTGGTCAAGTGAATTTAGCAGAGTTTGCATCAAATAAATGCTATTTTACTAAAACACTGTCTGCAGCTTAGTTTGTGTTTTTTGGGGGGATGGTGGGCAACCCGGGGCTCCGTTTCTGCATCTGGCTTTTTCATGCAGCTCCCAGTGGCTTTGAAAAATAAATATTGAATACCAAATTTGATTTATGTAGTGTTTTTTAGTCTAAATGTGAAGATTACGGCTCTGTTTAAATTATCCATACACATTTTTCAACTCCATGAAATGCTACTTCTATTTTCGGATCCACATTCGTATGTGAGCAGGACCAATATTGAAAACAAAAATCGTGCCTCACAAACAGTTGACAATCCTGTGAAGAGGAAGGTAACGTCAGCCCTGAAGTGCAGACGGTGTGCACTTAAACTCAGGAGCAAACACTAATAAAACAAAGTAGGACAAATATGGGATTTATTATTTGGAAAATATATTTTTTACATTAATCAGTGCAACAGTGTATTTTTATTCAGCTTGTCAGTGACCGCTTCAGTGCACGTTAAACGAAGACAGCACTCAGAAGCTGCGGCGTTTTTGGTTCACTGCAGGCGGACAATTAAAGTTCGGTATTTTTTTAAGAATATTTCAACCTAGCGTATTATTTTCGAAGCTCAAAATGTTTTTGTTGTTCGGATAATTACGTTTTTTTTAGTTTAGCACTAACGTGTTTAAGGTAGCTACTTTAGCTCGTGGCTAAGGTAAGCTAAAGTAGCTAAATTGGAGTGAACTTCATTAAGCCCGCACTGGTTCAATAATATAATAGATCTTTTAATTATAAAATGAGTATCGATACAAATACAAATTTTAAATATGTGTTTCCTCCATATTGGCGCAGTGACAAATGTACTTTATTGCACAAGAACAATATGTTGCTATCTTTTTGACGTTTTTTTAAACATCACGCGAAGTAAAAACTATACTAAAAAGCTTTTCATTTAAAAATGGTTTTTGAAAATGTTTTTGAATATATAATGTTTATGCTGTGATCTTCACAAACAGATACCTAGGAGCTCTACGTTTGTGGCAAACCACAGTTTTTCAAAGCTGATTACTGACAGGTGAAGTATACTGTTGATTGTCCTTAAACATAACATGCAGGGATTTTGTTTATTATTAAAACTTTAAAAATCTTTTACTATCACTGTCCTATTAACGGAAGTGTAGGAACCACAAGCTAGTTCGTACATTTGTCTTAGTATATTTGATTGCCTCCTCTCCCACATGTGCCTCCAGATCTTCTCTGAAAGTAACCTTGAGCTGCTGAGGTTAATATAGATGCTATCATCAGAGAAGTGTCCCTCGCTGTTACAACACACAGTTTCTGGGTCACTCCCCGGCCCTGTGAGAGGGCCCCATCCACATGAGCAAGAGAGGGAGACGGAGAGGGAGTGAGGGTGTGAGAGAGGAAAAGAGAGAGAGAGAGGTACGTATTTATAGAAAAATGGGGCTTTGCAGTACCTTTTCTTGCAAAGAACCACTTCAGGACCAAGTGAGCTTGTCCCAGTTTTTCTGATCACCGCTCAGCCATAGGGTCTGGACTCAGGCTGGACAAAGCTCATTCAGCATGGAGAGCCTGATTTTCAGATGCTCCGTGCTCTCTTCTTACCTTTGTATGTCTTCACGTAGGAACCACTGGTTGGTTAATTGAGAACCAGCGAGGAGACCGTGGCCTACATAGCCTTCAAATGTTCACCTAGGTGGGTAGAGGCTTAGGGAGACGAAGGGCTCAGGTGAGGAGCAGCTTGAGGGTGTCAGAGGACACTCTTTGGCTGCATCCACCCCCAGGAAGGGGGAGAGAGGAGACTGGCTGGAACGTGCCCTGCCGCAAGCCGGGCAAGGATGAGGCGTTTCCTGAGCAGAAAGGGCCGCTTCTCCCTGCGCCAGAGCAAGTCTGGAACCCGGAGTGCCTCCAAAGATTTCTGTAAGTCTTATCTCGACTCCGAACGGTAAAGTGTACATCATGTTCCTGTAGAAGTACAGAGAGCTTAAAAAGGCATGAATGAAATTAACAATCTAGGTCACGGGCTCAAAAGAACAGAAATAAAAGTCAATTACCGCAATTTAGATGTTATTTATACATTGATCAATAATGAGTGGGAAAAAAATGTCTTTTTTAACTATTTTATTCTCTCAGTTACATCACTTTTTTAAAAATGTAACATTTGCACATTCCATGGTAAATGTAGTTTAAAGTTTTATTTTCCTGTTTCCTTATTTAATTTGTTTGGATTTGTCTTTATTTTGCCATCTTCTTTTTATCTTTTTCCTACTCTTATTACTTAGTGTGAACATAATAACACTGCTGATCATTTGATAAATGTCGGTGCATAATCAATTCGCTGATTTTACACTGACCATTTCACTGCGCTGTTTATCGTTTCTAACACGGTTTCCTTTACAAACATTGTCTCACATGTATGAAATGTGTTTTTCTTTTCTAAATGTGCACTTATGGTCTGTGATTGTCAGATTGGAAACATTGTTTTATCAAGTGGGTTAGCCACTTGATGAGACAAACTGGATTTATTAAGTGTAGTCAGAGATGCAGAATAAAACCCTCACAAAAATATGAATGTCCTACATGTACGATAATCTAAAATAAGTTTGTAGGGACTGCAGCAGAATGGGGTCAGTGACCAGAGGGAGGGCAGCAGGTCAGCTTCCGGGCTTATTACCAAGATTTAAAAATAACCCATGTCCATGTATGCATTCCATATGTCCATAAATCTGAAAATGCCTATTAACGTTGTACTCTTGTCTGTTTTGTCCTGTTATCCACGGCCTAATTACTGAGAGCAGCATACCTCTGAAAATGCCTATTAACGTTGTAGTCTTGTCTGTTTTGTCCTGTTATCCTCGGCCTAATTACTGAGAGCAGCATACCTGCTGTGACAGCCAGGCAGCATCTTCACTATGGTGCCCTATTTAAACCCACGGACCAGCTGACCTCCATTTTATAGTCAGCCTGTTTGTCTGTGGAAGCTGCTGCTCCAGATAAAGTTTCTTTTTTTCTTTTTTTTTAAATTCTTACATGATTCACATATGTTTCTGGGACCATTGATAAAGATCCTTGGTTCATTTATCAACCTGAGGAGTGGATGCTAATTTGCAGTTGTGCCCTGCAGCTAAACTTGTGCTCTGTGTGCAGAATGATTTTATGACAGCTGTCAACTTTGAATTGCGTTACTGCCACCAACACAGTCTATTTTTCACCATGATAAACCCAGAAACTTTCTAACGTCTTGCAAAAAGAAAAGGACCAAAGAAAATCCAGATGCTGCAGACGAATTAAAAAAAAACTTTTTCTTTTAGTTTTTTAGGAAGTTCCTGCAGGCTGCACATTTTATGCGTTTTCCCTGCAAAATTACTCTTCTGTTTTCATGTCATCCTGCAGACCTTGGTCTTCCAGCCACCAATCAGAACTGGCCAGAGGCCTTTGGTTTCCGTTTGGGTGGCACTGGGCCCAGTTACATCCTGTCAGTGGTAGAGGGCAGTAGTGCCTTCCTGGCTGGTCTGCAGCCCGGAGACCAGGTGGTGGATATTGAGGGTCAGGATGTGACCAACCTCAGCACACCAGCACTAATCGCTCTGGCTCAGACTCTCAAGACCGTCCCACCCAGCATTGGGGTGGTGTCACGAATTGAACAGGTCAGCCGCAGACAAAATGTTTTTCTTGTTTCTGCTGACAAAGGATAAAAAACATTTAGTTTGAATTGAATTTCAGATTGACATCACACCAGGTCCTGACGGCCGGTTTGGATTCACCATAGTCGGCGACAGCCCTCTCATGGTGGAGGACAGCATCCCCAACGGACCGGCAGCTCGCAGTGGACTGAAGGTGGGCGACTACGTCTTGGAGGTCAACGGCATCCCAGTAAAGCATCATGAAACAGCAGCGGCCATGATCAAAGCAGCCCAGGGTCGACCTCTGAGACTAGGCACTCTTAGCATGGCCCGGCGACCCAAGAGACTGAGCAGCAGCATGAGGGTGTTGTCACAGAGTGGAGACAGTGTCAGGGAGAGTCGGGCCCACAAGGCAATGGAGTTCAATAGGAAGGTGGGAGAAAAGTCCAGATTTGTTTCAGTGTTTTTACTGTATCTGTGATGTAGTGACGTTTGTCGTTGTCTCTGTCAGGTGGAGGACGTGCTCGGAGAGGAGCCCGATGTGAAGGAACAGCTGTTTGAGGTTCTAAAGCAGTACGCTGCTGACAGGGATGTGGAGAGTCTGGCTGAGGCCCTGCCTGATATCCTGATCACAGAGGAGCATCAACAGCTGATCGACAATGTCAGGTAACCTGTCCGTCCAGAACAGTATGGATCCATGTTTTTGTTTAATCCAAATGTAATCTGAGCTTCTCGGGCATAAATGTATTGTTCATTGCTTAGAAATTAGTACAAGATGGAAACAATTAAATTGCTAAAGTTCATCAATACAAAGCTAGCATGGCAATAACTTGAAGAAAACAAAGGTGGCTGAATTTACACACTGTAGGACTAAAGGTTAACAAACAGCAGAACAAACAGAACTAAAAGTAGGCATACTGTAGGCTAAGTTAAGTTAGTTCTGAAGTGTATATGAAGCAAATCAATAGAAGTTGATACAGTAGCCAAGATATACGAAAGAGCTAATGAGCAAAACGTGGCAAAAACATGACAACGTACAGCTCAAACAGTTGACGATTTAATAACTGCATGAAAATCCTTTTGTAGATTCTATCCTATCAAAAGGTTCCACATCATTTATTTTGTTTACTTTTTCCTTCGGTTCAGTTCACAAGGGTTTGGTTAGAAACCTTTTCATCACTGCTGCATTTGTCTAAAGCCTAACAAACATCACCACTGCACACACTTGGACTTCCTCTCCCAGCTGCTCCTCTCTCCCATTCCTCCCTGTCAGCTGTCAGCCTCCCTTTCATACCTGCTCCTTTTTTTGGGGTGGATCGCATCACGTCTCCTTATTATTCCCTCGTCTGCATACAGTACAGCCAGTTTACTGCTGCTGCTGCTGCTGCTGGAGCTGATATGCACAGGAACAAAACCAGAAAAATGCGCAGATCACTGGACTGTGTTGACACACGGCACTGTCTCTCAAACACACACACACAGCCTCTGCTTTGAACGTCTTTGCTGGAAGATAATGAGCTGCTGTCTCAGGTGAGTGCTGAAAATTCATGTGGTTTTGAGTTCCCGCAGAAGACATGTTTCAGAGGATGGTGGTGGATTGAGATGTTACAGCATGGTACACAACATTTGAAAGTTTTTTTTTAGTTTTTGGTGCTTTCGGCTGGCAAAAAAATATAACATCCATTCACTTTATTTTGTGAAGATTGAGTGGTCTGAAGTAAAGCTTTGTTAGACCTTTTCTCCTTCTGAATCATGCCTTTATGATTTATCACACCTCAGCTGTATCCATGAAGACTGTGTGGAGGATGTACATGCACTTAATAAAATAAAAAAGGAGTGTTTGCTTCTTTAGGTGATGTATCTTCCCATAGGCTTCATGTACCCTTTTTAGTTTTAGTAGCTAAATTTATTGGAGTACAGAAAGACCGGTAACTTCAGTAACATGCTTTTCACCCTAACAAATTAGACATACTGTAGACTCCCTGTAAAAGTGTGAGTCACTTCAGTGTCACGTAGCATCAGGTAAATGCATTCTTCCTCTGTGAAAGTTAATTTTCAGTCATTCTGTCCCCTTCCTATTTCTGGGCCCATTAAATTTAAATGGTCTGTGTTTATATAGTCTGTAGGACTCAGAGTACTTAACACTACAGGTTCTGCTGTCCAGCTGGGTGTGACATAAAACCTATAGAATTGAAAAGTATAGAATTGAACCCACAATCCTCCATCTAAGTATAGAATTGAACCCACAATCCTCCAGGTGTCTATCTACTCTACCTTACTTAGCCGTAGCTGCCATAATGTTGTGACGTATGAAGGGTTTGTTTTCTGCTGCCATGGTGGTTGTTTCTCCTCCTGGTCTTGTCTCAGAGTTCTGGGACCAGGGAAGTATTATGAATGTGAACAAGTACTACACAGATATTCATGGTCTCCAGAGGATCGCACCCACACTCTGGGTAGTCTGTGACTCAGCATTTCACCGAGGTTGTCATTGGTGCTTGCTAAATGAAAGGTCCGTATGTTGTCCGTATGTGTTCTTCATGGATGTGTTCTTGCAATATTTACTCACATATAAATAGGGCTTTATTTATGTTTTGTTTACAGTAAAACATTCATTTCAGTTTTTAATTTTATTTTTTTTTATCCTACTTGGCAACTGATGATGACACTGATGAGGCTGTTATCTGATGTGGATTTTGTTGATTTGACTTAACTAATCAACGACCTAATTACAACTACATTGTAAACATCCATCACTGTGTGTATGTTTGTGTGTGTGTGTGTCACTGGAGCCGCCTGTCAGTCTCCTTGCTTCTATTACTCACACATTAACACACACACACAGAGATTACACATTGTTGGTAATTACAGGTGTGTGTCAGAGGAGTGTGGTAACCAGAAGTTTTTTTTCTTCTGTGTTCTTCTGAAAAACTAGCAGCTGGGCTACGTTGTGCACAATCTGTCTGTGAGCCGATTTGCTTTGTCCTCCCATGGGATGTGTTCTATTTTTGAGCAGCCTATTTCTGTTAATAAATTCTCTCTTAGGTTTCTGACACGCTCTGCAATGTCAATTCCTTAAATGTCTGTAAATCCACAGAAGTGAGTGTGGGAGTTCACGCTTGTCCACAGATGTCACGGACAGAATGATGAGCAGTTCTGGCAGCTCTTGTGTTAATTGGTGTTTCATGTAATACTACACCCATGTGTGAATGCATTTTTATTTTTTACACAGGCTTTCAGATGACAATTATCTATTTAATAGCATTTCAGAAGTTTCTGTTTCTAAACAAAGAGGAGTCAGCTACACTTATTCCCCTGCAGAGGGTGCTATAAATGTTTCTTTGGCCCATGATTTGAGTGCTTGGGTTCAGTACCATTATACAGTATGTAGTATGTCAATTAAACTGCTGGTAAAACTTATTATTAGAGTAGAATGGAGAATATAAGAGTTAGCCATTGAGGCTAGAATAGACTGGGGCTGGATTATAAATCTACTTGAGGCTAGAATAGACTGGGGCTGGACAATAAATCTACTGTCGTTTTTACAGTATATTAATATGTTTTGGTACGCAATATCAATTTAGCCAGATATAAACTCTTACCCTGATGTTATCAAACCACCAGTTTACCTGTTTCTGTCTGTTCATCTATTTATATATAGATACATTTATATAAATGCGTCTGTTTACATCACAGAATCTTTCATCTCTCTTTTGCTCTCTATCTATCTCTCACACACACACACGCACTTACACACACTTTGTGCTGTCTGACCTGCCTATAATATTCCACAGAGGCCTTCCTCCTTCTCTCTCCCTCCTCACTTACTCCTTTCTTCATCATCTCATTCTTTCTTCCTTCCTCCTCTGAGAGGAGCGATGAATTGTCACTCCCTAGCTCTCACTGTCAAATGATGGATGACTCATTATCAAGGACCATGCTGTAGCACTGCTGCAGAAGACAAACTCACTGTGACCCTTCACTTTTCCTTCTTCCGCTGCCCGAAGAAGTTGGTGCAACATGGAAACAAGGGACAAGTGCTGCTCCACAGATAAAGTTGGAGACCAGCTGCTGCTGCTACTGTTGCTGCTGCTGCCTGAGGATGTTTCAGAGGAGTGGAGGGATGTGCACCGCAGCCATTTTTACACTTTTCTCCCTCCCTCTCTTTCTTTTCGTCTTTTTGTTCATTGGGCTGCTTTGAGGGTGTGGAGCAATCTCGTTTGAGATCCAGGACATCTTTCTGCTCCATTTTTCTCATCTTTTCCCCGTGTTCCGGGCCGTTCTTTGCTCAAAGTAGATGGGGACTCACTGAGATAACGGAGGAACATTTCCATGGCTTGACTGAGCACAGGCACTTCCTGGAAGCCCTGAAGAGTCATGGGAAGAGATAAAAACCTGTCCAGACACTTTCGGTATGGACTTTCTTTCTTCTTTGTTCCTTCTCTGTGTTTGTGGTGATGTGGTCTGAACTGGTTTTACTGTTTTCTGTGTTTCTACTGATTGAATTTGATGTTTGTTGCCACCTTATACGACTATGATATTCGGTGCTTTGTCCAATCTTCCTGTTGCTGAGGTTTTTATCTTCCTCACTAGTCAAGCCCTTACAGTTTCTGCCTCCTCCCTGCTAATCTGATCAATTGTGTCTGATCAGAAGTGGGTTAGAATGAGATTGTTCCTTGGAATGAGTTTCCCAGCTGGTTTTAGCTGCCGCTCATCTGTCTCTGTGCTGTGACCTTGATCCACGCCTCTTTTCTGCTTATTTTTAGCCTCCTCTCGCCCTCCTTATAATCGAGGGCACACTGAGGCCTACATCCAACTTTAGCAAAGGTGGCCGGAAAGTTTGGACTCACTTGTTTGAGCTGGAATTCAAAAGATGCCGAGTATTCCTTTAGTTACTGTGGACTGTTCAGTGATTGGCTCTAAAATGAAACCAAATTAAAAGGCAACAGAAGTCCATAGTTGCAAAAATGTACAGTAATGAAGTTGTGTTGAGTTGTGTTGAGTTCTCCCTGTCTGCAGACTGTCTAAGGAGCTGTCATGATGCATACATGTTTGGGAAAATTCCGTGGCCTACATAGAAAATAAAAACACAGACTGGCTCTATTCCCTGCAGTTCTTTGACCCTGGCCTAGAAAAATCTCTCGTTCTCTTCTTTCTCCCTCTCTTCTGTCATATTTTTCTCTCTTTTTCTCAAACTGTCCCCTTGTGTCTTTTCTCATTGACTCTGCCCACTTGTCTTGGCTCTTACCGTCGCTGTCTCTCACTCCACTCTCTCACTATTCCTCTTCAAGTTTACTCACGTTGAAACGCCGACCAGAATCACTGGGCTCCTTTGATGACTGGCTCCCTGCTGGGATGAACCAGAACAGTTTTGTCCTTGGGTTGTAAAATAAAAACACACGGTGCATTTAATCACTGTCTCCTACAGACAGGATATTCTACCCTCTGCTGTTATTTTTCTGAATGACTCTTTGCACATTTAACACTTAATGGCTGGTGTTATACACAAGTACACACTTGGACTTTCTACTACTACAGTATATATGTAGTATACAATTGTGTTCTATATTTGGCTGTATTTGATTTTACTTTACGTACAATAACGATTAGTTGGGATACTTAGCTTAAACAATTACATTTCACAGTGTACTTTTTAACATCATGAACAGGATCAGCAAAGTGATACTAAACTGCACCACTAGATGTTGCTAAATCCTGCACGTTGTACCTATGAGTTTATTCTGTGTGTTTTGTATTTTTTATTGTCATTTTACAACTTCCAAATCTACCCAAAAAGATATCTGCTATTTTTCTGTCTCAAGTGTGAGCAGCACGTCTCCAACAGTACAGCCAGGGTGGTGCAGGATGAGAGGCTCTGAACAAGTGTAGGCTATGACTACATTTTTAGATTAGAATGTCATTAAATGTTGACATAAGGCTGTCCCAGGGCAGAGGTGAGTGATCGAGGAAAGCTGTTTCTGGAAGGTTGTAAAGGTTTACAATTCAAACAATATTCTCTCCACAGATTACTGGTGTGTTAAAGGGACACCAAGGGTGTTGTGTTTATTGATGTGAAGAGAGAAACCTTAGAACCAGACATGAATTAGTTCATGTGTTTGTCCAACGGATTATTCTTGTTATGTGTTTGGGTTTGAGAGGAAGAAGTTTTAGGTCAGAAAAGAATGATTTCATCCTGGGATTATACCATCAAATATGAGCAGCTCAGCTTCTGTGTCATTATTAATTATTCATATATAAAACCAAATTGTTTATTCCCAAATTGTACTTAACAAGGGACAAATACAGTTCTAAAAACCTGATCCTTCAGCAGTGGCATTTGGGAACGCAGTCGTGTCTCATACACAAACACACTCTCAGAGTCTTCGTTTCTCTTTTTTTATTCATGATGCTCTGGAGATTTTATTTGAAGATGAACAGATAAGAGATGAGCTGTCGTGGAGGATGGAGCTATAAAAATTGATAGTGGGAAGAAATATGCCAAAGACAATAAAAAGAGGCAAATGAGCCGTGTGTTCAACCGTCTGAGGTGAAGGTGTATTTCAGTATCTCTGATAAAGGACCAATTTAGACACTACTGGAAAATATCTCCCATCTCCCACCAATAAAGTCGGGTCCAATTGATTCTCCTGTTTGAGAAATTTGGCCAAACTAAATTCATAAATGTAATAGAAATCTCATTTGTGCGCATTTCATGTTATCTTGTCATCTCTGCTGTGTGTAACACACAGAACAGATAAGAGAAAGGCCAGTGCTCTAAACTTACAAATCTTCCCCTGACAAACGTCAGTAGATTTTTAGGTGGTGCTAATAGGAGTAAAATATAACATTGGCAGAGAGAGTGTGAAGCTTTATGGTAGTAATGTCTCTGTCACTCTGCTCCCCTCCGTTCACACATTAGCTGCAGACTGTCACTGGATATTCCTACCTGCAGCTGCTCATGTGACAGAACGGCACAACTTAACTCATTCTCTCACACACACACATCTGCTCCTAACGACACACACTCGTGCATCAGCTACTGCTGGACCAGTCACTCGTCACTGGATCTCCCATGAGATAACGGCAGCTGAACTATTTCTGAACCAATTAAGTGCATCCTGCAACTGGAACATTTTCATCTTTGGCTCATTTCGTGGCTACGATGATGTTCTGACGCAACTTTCATTTGTGTGTGCGTCCTTATGTAAGAATCTGTAAATGATCTTTTCACTGTCAGAACAGTGGGGGCGCCGAGCTGGGAGCTGCAGCATATCTTCTCTGCTGTAGAGCTTTTTTTCTCTAAGTCAAGTCTGAGGTTGACTCTGAATACATCATGTTTGTCAGGATCTTCATTCCCAAGAAGCATCGGGAGCGTTTTGACGAAGTGGTTTCCCAGAGCCTGATGAGCAGGCTCAAGGGGCGGAGCTTCAGTGACCCTAGCCGTAGCCACCTTCGCCGCAGCCGGAGTGAGGACCACCCGGAGCGCCTTCTGGTTTCCACCCGTGCCAGCTCTGTTCCACGCACCCACGCAGAGGAAAGTGTCGGCCCACCCACCCGAGGCATGAGAAAGACCACGTCGCTCATAGCTGGCCACTCCAGTGGCAGCAGCACCAACTGCAGGTGAGTATGATGCTGCAGCGACCGAGTGAACGTTTTTGGTATAAATGCTGTGACACATCTGTCTGTTATTCTTAAACGTCCAATTAAAATAATAACAAGTTAAACAGTTCAACATAAGATGTGTTTAAAAAGCATAAACATGATTGGATGGATCGGGACCTGAGCTGTGTTTGGTGTCAGGGTTTTTTCATTTCCTTTACCAACAGATCCTAGACCTTTCTCACATCATCATCTGATGAAAAAAAGTTACCAAATGACACGGTTACACACATATCATGTTTAAATGTAGATTGAAGTGTCTCAGTAATCCACTCTTCCCTTTCTTGCAGCCTGTGTTGTTGTTATGCAGCTCCTGAGGGAGGTTCATATTTAAGCAGGATGTGAATTTAAAGTAGTCAGCTGAATACGGTGGCAGCTGGGAGTCCACTCGGAGCTTCTCTGCTCATGATTCAGGGTTTTACAAAGTTTTGTCATTTTTAAGTTTTGTAATTAATAAATCATATTTAATGCTCAGAAAACTTTTTTGACAACTGGGTTTTCCCTGGATTCTCCTGCAGGAATTTTGAGTTAGTGTTGGCATAAATAGGATGTGTATTTTCCTCTTTCTCCTCTGTAGAGGGAGCTATAATGGCAATGGGGTGTCCCTGATACTATAAAGCTGAACACCTTATCGATATTACCTTATGGCAAACACATTTTAATACATATACCACACATAATTAGTATATAACAAATTATTTGCTTTATGGTTAACAGTCCTTTAATCAAAGCTTACGTCTCTCCCCTCAGGACAGTGCGAGTTTGCAAAGGCAACATGAGTTTTGGCTTCACCCTCAGAGGTCATGCTCCAGTCTGGATAGACTCTATCATTCCTGGTAAGTTTTAAATGCCCAATTGGATTGACTTTTTTAGAAATCTTTTGGCTGTTATAAATAAGATTGATTTATATTTAAAAGTGTGGTTTAACTAAAGTTTCGTACATAAATAAGATTGATTTATATTCAAAAGTGTGGTTTAACTAAAGTTTCGTAATGTACTATTTAATCTGGATTAGTTCCTCATATTTCTATTACTCATTTTCTGTTATGCAGGGAGTCCAGCAGACAAGGCAGGTCTAAAACCAGGAGACCGGATCCTTTTTCTCAACGGACTTGACATGAGGTTCTGTTTTCAAAGCTGCATCAATGTTATGATTTAGTTTTTTTTCTTTTGAAATATAAACTTTACATTCTTGTGCAGTTCTTTTGTAGAACTCCATATATAAATTAAAGTTGTCTCTTGCCACTCATTTATAATAATTCTGACTCCTGAATGACTACCACTCTCCATGTTTATTCCTTCAGGACCTCTGCCCATGAGAAGGTGGTGTCCATGCTGCAGGGCAGCGGTGCCATGCCCACCTTGGTGGTGGAGGAAGGCCCTCCCTCCTTTCCTCACACAGAGCAGGATCTTGCAGGTGGTGGTCTTCTGGCAGAACGTGCCCACTCCCCTGTGCTCAGCTCCCTACAGTGGGTGGCAGAGATTCTCCCTCCAAGTATCAGGGTCCAGGGTCGCACCTTTGGCCAACAGCTGGAGCATCTGCTCACCATCCAGGAGAGATACATCATCTGCAAGGCTCTGGAGAATTTCTTTCAGCACAGGTGAGATAATAAAAATTCAAAGTTGTGTCGTTGTATTTCAGGTGACTGAATAACTTTTATCTTAAGTCCTAGTTTAATGTAAAAGCAAAGATTACAGTCACACAAATCTTTGGCCAAATACCACATTGCGTCTTTTTTCTTCTTGGAACAGGAATGTTGACACTCTGATCGTAGATGTGTTCCCGGTGCTGGATACACCAGCCAAACAGGTGATCTGGCAGTTTGTCTACCAGCTGCTGACCTATGAGGAGCAGGAACACTGCCAAAACAAGATCTCACGCTTCCTTGGCTTCAAAGCCCCAGGTGTGTGAACATCATTACCTTTTTGTACTTCCTTTTTTAAGACTCATAAGAATTCTTTACTCCTGCGCTCCTTTCCTACTTACACATTTAGTTTCTTTCTCCACACTGCTAATATGTGCTTGTTCCAGTTCCACCACCACCGCCACCTCCACCACCTCCTCCCCCTCCGGAGCCTGAGATTGTCCCAGAACCCCACCGCCGTAGCAGCTCCATGAGGGTAACAGGAAACACGTACAGGAGCAGTGTGAGGGGACGTAGTTCTGATGACCTGGTCATTGGCACACATTTGGGCATGGGTACAAATCTTCATTTTCGTCTCACATATTTTAGAAATTATTGTCATCACTAAGAACATCTAATGCTTACAGCTGTTGTTATCACTTATGATTTATGTAGACTTTGGTCGGAGTTGTACATGATTCTTTTAGTGATCAGCAATTGTGACATTTGATTAAATCTGACGTGTGTTCACAGTTTATAGTGTGTTTTGAGGCCTGAGAGATTTAAGGCAGTGAGGTTGACAAGTTGTTGTGATTTAGAGATCAACCTGACCTGGATTTCCAAGGCTTAAGCTGCAGCTGTAGAGAGCAGGAGTAAACTGATTGGGGCAAATGACTGCCCTTGGCAGCTGCCCACATCACACATATTAGAAACCACAATCTAATAATACGCACACACATTGACCACAGTTGATCCCCACTATCGTTAAAGTCATGTCATTATTGTTAATAAAGCAGATCCTTATTCCAAAGCCCTTTCTCAAAAACCAGGCAAAATCTTGAAAGTCATTCTAATGAATCTAATGTAACTTAGGGATACGGGCAGAGCCAGTGCTGGAGCCAGGAATGAGGTTGACTCCTGGAGAGAGGCAGTCAGGAGATGGTACCTCTCTGCCAGAGACCCCCAGCAATCTCACCAATGTATGTAGCAATACATCTGTGGTTATGGATATATATTTATTATGGTTATTACTTGACATCTGACTTTGGTTTCTCTCTACACCCTACAAGTTGTCAGCAGTGTATGCTGAACTGGAGAACTTGTATTCAGGCAAGAGGTCTAAATCTCTGAAGAGCCGCCCCCCTCCTGCCCCCGAGAGTTTACTAGATCTGGATCCTCCTTCACGCACAGTATCCCCTACCTTACAGGCTAATACAGGTAGTCACATGACATGCTTACGGTTGACTTTAACATTGGTGTGTGAGTGTAAGTGTAGGCCATGGGTAGGCAAAACATATGGCTTGTGGGCCAAAACAAGGGTTAAAAATTCAGTATTAGTTGGATGAAGAATGTTTGGGTGAAAATATATAAATAATATCTACAAGTTTAAACCTTTCAGAGAAAATGTGACACATTTGATATCTGCTGCCATTTAGTGGCAACAACTGAAATTACAATCAATTCCTTACAATGCATGAAACAGAAGAAATTAAATTAGTCTTTACCTTGTACTGTTTGGCAGGCCATATTAGAATGCCTAGTGGACCATATATGGCCCACGGGCCGTAGTTTGCCTTTAATTTGTCCTGAAGGAAAGAGCATGGTGATGGTGGAAGTGGAACTAAAATATACACTTATCATATTCATTTAAATGCATGTCCTGGAGTTCCTTAGATAGTCACTATCTGCTTACAAACATTTTAGGCACTTATATAAACGCTAAAAGCCCAAAACATGTTTGTTTCTTTGAATTTCATGAATACAAATGTCCTGATTTTGTGTCATCTTTGTTTATGCACTGTCTTTTGGGTTTCCTTTTTTTCAAGGGAGCCGAAAAGGTCCCTCACCCCTCACAACTTGGCAGGAGCCTGTGTCCAGCTCCCCTCCATCCCAGTTCTATCCGTCAGGGCTGCCAAGCCAGACCAGCGGGGAGTCCAACCCCTACATCAGCTTAGATAGTCCAGCTCCCTCACCCTCACCCCCAGACCTTGACGACTTCCCGTGCAGTCCTCCGGCTCATCGCAACAACAAACGGCGTTACACCTTCTCCAAACCTCCTCGTTCAGATGACACAGATCTCTTCCTGGATGCTCTCAGCGAGCAGCTGGGGCAGAAGGTGTCCATCGTCGATGACTTTCTGACTCCGGAGAACGACTATGAGGAGGTACGTTCACATCAACACTGATTTGTATTTTGTGCTGCACATACATACGAAACAACGTTAAGTAATTGTTCTTCAAACAAGAGGCCGAGGTGGTGCAGTGGTCTGACACCCACCTGCCACTATAAAGTTCACATTTCTCTCAATCTAGTCTAGATGAGAGATTGTCATCACTTTAAACCAAAATGTTGACCACAATTGATTTGATTTCTTTTACAATTCAACTCTTACCTTAAAACACAATTTGGAACAATTTGAAAATGTACAGTATGTTGCATTAGAAGTATGTTCAAATGTGGAATAACTTGGATAACTTTAAAGGTTTGATTAATGTCAATGTCAGGATGATGTACAGATGGGTTTCCCCGATGAGGAGGATGAGGATAATGAAGAGGAGCTGGCAGTAGATGAAGAAGAAAATGGAGGATTTGTGGCTCCAGAGCTGAGCAGCCCAAGTGATGTTCAGAGCAGTAGTGGAGAGGAGAACGGCTCCTCCCTCACCTACTCCTCATCCTCAGACCAGATCCCTCCCCCACCTATGACACCTCCTCCTCCCCCACCTGTTCAGTTCAATGACCCTCCATCTCCTTCCTCTCCTCCTACATCAGCACCTGCTCAGCCTCAGCAGCCGCAGCAAATACAGCAGCAGCAGCAGCAGCTGCACTACACCCCTGAACACTCTCCTCGGGCATACGTGCCTATTCGCCGCAAATCTGGACCACCTCCACCACCTCCGCCCCGCAGCAATCCACCACTTAAACGGCAATCTCTCCATAAAATACAACCCACAAGAGAAGATGTACAGGTTCATGCTACCATACAAGAGCTGAAAGCCTACCAAGAAAAACAAACCTACAAGGAAAGGCAGGCCTATGAAGAGAGACAGACATATGAGGAGCAGCAGTCTATGGAGGAGCAGCTGTTTCAGGAGCAGCAGGCCTTCCAAGAGAAACAATCCTATCAGGAGAAGAACTACAAAGAGAGACAAGCTCATGAGCAAAAGAAGTATGAGGAGCAAAAAGCTTTTGAAGAGCAGCAAATCTACATGGACCGACCAGCGTACGAACGGCGCCAAGCCTACAAGGAACAAAGAGCATTGGAGGAACTTCAGGCCTATCAAGAACAGAAAGCCTATGAGCAGCGCCAAGCCTACAAGGAGCAAAAAGCTTTAGAAGAGCTTAAAGCCTTCCAGGAACAAAAAGCTCATGAACAGCGTCAAGCCTACAAGGAGAAAAAAGCTCTGGAGGAGCTTCAGGCCTTTCAAGAACAAAAAGCTCACGAGCAACGCCAAGCTTATAAAGAGCAGAAAATATTAGAAGAGCTTCAAGCCTATCAAGAGCAGAGAGCCCACGAACACCGTCAAGCCTACAGGGAGCAGAAAGCTCTAGAGGAGCTACAGGCCTACCAAGAGCAAAAAGCCTACGAGAAACTTAAAGCCTATGAGCAGCGTCAAGCCTACGAGGAGCAACAAGCCTATCAAGAGCAGATCTACCAGAGTCATCACTCAATGCCTGTCCAGCCGACACAACAAAAAGCCCACTCACATCTTCCTCTACAACAACTTCACCAGTCCTTACCCCCGCTTCCCTCACCAGACTCCTGCCATCACCATCCCAACCATCCTGTCTACGTGATGCGCCAAGCACAGCAGCAGCAGCAGCAGCAGGTCCACCAGAGTCATTTCCACCGGCGTCAGTCTCGTTCAGCTCCTCCGCCTCATCAACCAACGGCCCATCCAACAGCCCACCACGGTCAACAAGCTCAGTATGCTGAGGGTATCTACCAAAGTCAACAGGGCCTCAGATCCCATCAGCACCACTCTTCAGCCGAGATGCTCAACAAAATGCACCAACCTCCAGCGCATCACTCTTCGACCGAGATGCTGAACCAGTTGCAGCAAACCCAGGCCTTCCACTCATCGGCTGAGATGCTTCAACAGATGCAGCAAGCCCATGTTCACTCCTCCTCTTCGGAGCTGCTCCACCAGATACACAAACCCAAGGCCCATCATTCGTCAACAGAGCTTCTCCATCAGGCTCACCAAATGCAGCAGCGGCAGTCGCACCACTCCTCAACAGAGCTTCTTCATCAAGCTCATCATCAGATGCACCGTGGTCAGCCACATCACTCCTCCACCGAGCTGCTCCATCAGGCCCATCAGATGCACCAACCGAGGCCTCATCACTCCTCCACCGAGCTGCTCCATCAGGCTCAGCAGGAGCCGGCCTCCCTCCCAGTTCAGCTCAAACGTGACAACCACTCACACCAGAGCCGCAGGAGTGTGAAAAATCAAAACCAAGTGCAGCAGAGCCACCAAACCCATCACCCTCAGCCCACCAAGCCCTCCCCTCAGCGACCCCACTCAATACAGCAGACCCACAACCTCTCTGGTTCACCTCAAATTCACCACATCCACCACATGACCCCACAGCCCCCTCCACAGGACCACCAGCACCAGATTCAGGTCATTCATCCTCCACAGCAGCCCCTCAGGCCTCAGCCTCTACTCTCTACCTTTCAGCCCCTCCAACCACATCAGCCCACCCCTTCCTCCTTTCAACCTCTTCCCCAATTGCAGCATCAGGTCCAGTCCTCCACCCAAACCACTCGTCCTCAGTCCCAGCCCTCACATCACTTGCTGCAATCCCAAAACCAGCCACAAGCCCAGTCAGCCCACCTGAACCAATCACATGTACAGAGTCAGCCCCAGACCCTGCCCCATTCTCTGTCAGACCCCACAGAGCATCTCGAGCCTCCCCCTCCACCACCTTTGCCCCCACCTTGCTCTCCTCCACCACTGCCCAGACCAAGTTTGTCAAGGATGGACTCTCACCACATGAGTGTGAAGAGGTTGCGCTGGGAGCAGGTGGAGAATTCAGAGGGAACCATCTGGGGACAGGTGAGTTGTCAGAGGCTGGTATATGGTATGTATATAACTGAAACTTCAAAAATGAAGTCAAGAGGTTCTTATTTCCGTGTGGTTAAGGTGCATATCTTTTGTAGCTTGGAGCGAATTCTGACTACGATAAATTGCACGACATGGTGAAGTATCTGGATCTGGAACTGCACTTTGGGACACAGAAGAGCGCCAGTAAGTACAAGTGGTTACATTGATATTTCAAATACTTCTTCATCAAGTACTTAATCATCAGCTAATTAACCCCTGAGCAACAATTTAGACTGAATTGGAATTATATAATAAGATGAATATTTAGCATTGTGTCCGCACTGATCCCACTGTAGTTCCTGCTCCGGAGTCACTGCAGCACCCGGAAGGGTTCAAGAAGAAAGATGTGATAGAAATTTTGTCACATAAGAAAGCCTACAATGCATGTAAGTATGAAACGAACACATTTGTCTTTATTCATTATTGTTATTCGTATATCACCCACGCAACATTAAAATGCTAACTTCTTCCTTGTCGTCCAGCCATCCTGATAGCCCACCTGAAGCTGTCTCCTGAGGAGCTCCGTCAGGTGCTCATGAACATGGCCACGGACAGACTGGAGCAGACCCACATCAAGCAGCTCCTGCTGTACGCTCCTGACGCCGAGGAGGTCAAAAAGTACAAGGAGTACCGACAGGATCCCAGCAAACTTAGCGAGCCAGACCAGTTTGTGTTGCAGGTAGAGTTCCAATACTGTAGCACTGGTGTATTTTACTGTTCACTGAAATTATTTGTTAGCTTTTAGCACCACTGTATTTACTACTACTTTTATTACTTTTTTTTTTAGTGTTCGGCCCCTAACGTGTCCCTCTGACCAATAGAGAGCCAACTAGGGGTGGTTTGTGGTATTGAAGGTGTTTTCTTTGTTTGTGTATGTGTGTGTGTGCCTCCTGTCAGATGCTGTCAGTGCCAGAGTATGAGACGCGCCTCCAGAGCCTCCTCTTTAAGTGTTCTCTACCTGAGAAGACAGAGGAGTTGAGAGGAGCGTTTGACTGCATCTGTAAGGCCTCCATGGAACTGAAGACCAGCAAGAAACTCGCTAAGATACTAGAGGTAACCAGGAAGATGGGAAGGGCAATGAAATTACATTTTTAAAAATGTCCTATATGTTTGTTTCGCACTCTTCACAGAGAAATGATTTCTTATGCAAAGGTGAATGCAGTTTTTTTTTTCTTGAATCAGAAGAATCATTTTCTTTTTTTATAATATTCTGATTTACTTAGTTTGTGCTGGCGATGGGAAATTACTTAAACAACAGCCAGCCAAAAACCAACAAGCCAACGGGCTTCAAGATTAACTTTCTTACACAGGTACCTTGTATACCTTGCATTCATGAAATCCATTTTTACTCTGATGCCTCTCTATCACACCAGCACAGCTGACGTTTTTCATTCTGTCACCCAAAGTTGAGCACGACTAAAACGGTGGATGGGAAGTCCACATTCCTCCATATTCTGGTCAAGTCCTTATGCCAACACTTCCCTGATGTTTTGGATTTCTCTAAAGAACTTACGATGGTTCCTCTGGCAGCCAAAGGTCAGTCGATGCACTCTGTTTTATTGCTTTAGAATATTTTAGCATAGAATACAACATTTTTGGATTTTCTTTTTTTCATTTTAAATATGAGTGTCATAATGAGCACCGTCTTTCCTACATTCATAGTCAACCAGAGGACCATCACATCCGACCTCAGTGACCTTCACACAACCATCCAGGACATTCGCTCAGCCTGTCAGAAGATGCCTGCAACTGCCGAGGACCGTTTCGCTGTCGTCATGGGCGTATCCTTCACTAAAGTACGATTTCCTTCAGAACAGAGTTGTAGATGATGAAATCATGAAACAAATGCGGGCCCTTGACTCCGAAATGTGTAGAACTTTTTGGAGAACAGTCACCCTGCCCTCCAGTCTCTGGAGTCCCTGCAGCAGAGAGCAATGGAGGAATTTGGCAGAACTGCTTCTTACTTTGGAGAAGACAGCAAAGCCACCAACACGGAGGCCTTCTTTGGAATCTTTGCAGAGTTCATAAAAAAGTTTGAGGTCAGCAAGAGAGCTATTATTTTGGTTTGTTGTTGTTATTTTTTTACTTATTAATGAATGTTTGTGTGTGTTTCCTCCACAGAGAGCTCTCAGTGATCATCAGGCTGCAGAAAACCCAAAGAGCCCCCGCAGCCCTCGTGTGGCCTCCCCACTGGACTGGTAACACACACATCTACAATACTGTACACTTAGAAATACACAGAGACCTTCATAGGTGAGCTGTACACTGTGTATATATATACCTGTGCAAGCACTTATAATACTAGGGCGTGTTTAAATATATGTTTGTATTTTGGAGAAAAGAAGGAAAAAAACAGTATAGGCCTTGAGCTGCAGTACACAGTAACCACATGTGTTTCATCCTAGGTTTTCTCTCTTTATGTGCAGCAATGTACTTTTGTGGTAAAAGCTTTATCATATGCACCAAGATGTAGCTTTAATAAGAGGTGTTACTTTGAACTCTAAATGTTTATCTCAGATGTATATCCACTGCCACAGAGTGGTTCTAAGGAAACCATAGATTATTAAGTTTGCTCTTTTTCTAAGCAGCCCACCGCCATGAATGTAACATGAGTTCTTGTTCTGTAGCTTAGTTTTCTGAAGACTGAAAAACAACATCAAAGGAATCAACATGAGTGACTCCTTTGATGAAATGCGCTCATTTTGAAATGGGGGTATCAAACAGTGAAACGTGTATAAGACATGGGCGCAAAGAGGTTCTCCACTGGTCTCTGAAGTGGCTGTGTACAAATGTGAGTAAAGGAGGTCATTTCAGATTTAATCCAAATGCAGTTTATTATTTCTTAAAAACTGTGAAGTTGTTGGAGGAACGTCTTACATCAAAGATGACAGAGTCACCGCTGTCTCCTTCAGTGGGTTTTACTTTACTCGGCACGTGCATGGTTGACCAGTTCAGGGTTTTCACAGAGTTGAACAAAGACGTTACTCCCTAGTAGCAGTTGTTTGATGATGACACTGTATGTGAACGGCCTTCGGAAGAGTCACGGGAAAGAACCCCCCCACACCCCCTCCCCACAACTGTTTCTTGTTACTTAGTTGCTTTAGGTTTTATCGTGTGAGAACATGATTTATATTATGCATAAACAAGACACATGTTGTACAATAGTTTAACATTGTCTCACAAGTCTCCATAACAAGTTCCAGGAATTTTTACAACGTTATTTTTGAACTTTACTCCTAAAATGTTGCTACACTTTCTTAAGATCTAGATAAAATTAAAGTTCTGTTCCAAGTCCAGTAGGTGGACAGCTCATTGTTACATCTGTATAAGAGACGAAATGACAAAGACAAGATTTTCTCTTGTTTCCACCGACAAAATCACCACAATATTATATACACAAATGTGGCGTTCCACTGCGGCCTGCAGTCCAGATCTGTCTTCTATTGAAAATGTATGAAGCACAATGAAGAAGGGAATTACAGAACAGAGACTGTGGGCTGTAGAACCGCTGTGGTATTTCATAAAGTAAAAATTTCAGTAAAAAAGTAGTTTACAAACAAATAGAAAGTATTGTAAAAAAAAAAAACGGAAAGTGGGCGTTTTTTCTGCACCATTTGTTTCATAAGTAAAAACTTGAAAATCTGTGTTCTTTCTGCTAGATAAAAGAAGGTTTAACTGCACTAGAAAGCTACAACAGTTTTTAATTAGATTCCTTTCATGGTGTACAAAATGTTTGTTGAAAATAATACTGTTTTTTTAAAACATTGTTAGTATGAACAGAAAATGAACACAAAAAAAAATCCCTGCACTTGGAGAATATGTACTTTGGTTTTCTTTGAAATTCTGTCCTTTAATTTGCATATTTATAATAATCTGGTACTTTTGAGAGACAGGTTGTTTCTGGAACATTCTTATATATTTATTTATTTAGATCATTACTGAGCTCATGGTAATAAGATGGTGATGTGCACCGGGGAGTCGGCACTGTGCAATAAGTCCATTCCAAGTTTTACTCTTTAAACAGTAAGTTTGAGTTCTCCTGTCTTTGAACTGTGAACCATTACTGTATACTGAATGTCCGAAGCCACAGTATGATTCATTTTAGAAGCACTTTTTGTGACTGACCAAAACCTACAGTATGTGATCGACTTCTTCTCACAGCCCCTCGTGAGAACAGCCGTCTCTTGGAGTTGTGCAGTATTTCACAAGTCTTCCAGCTATTAATGCAGAACACTAGCCGTCAGCACTTTGTTCAGGTGAAATCTCGAATCTCTTAAAAGTGATATTTATTTTTCAGATTTCAACTTTAACGTTAAGCTCTGGCATTTCCTCTGTGTAAACTACAGATCATTGAGAGAGAATTACTGTTCATTTAAGACTATAAAGTACAGTATGAAATTGTCACCGTCTGTCTGAGTATTTCTTTGGTGTTTGGTGTGTCAGTGACAGAGAGGAAAGCTCTGTTATGAGATTGACAGTACAAAGGTGATGTCATGTCACCCCTTACACGTTCTTACATTTCCCACAGCTCCGTTCCTTAACACTCAATAGCCGTTACAGATCTGTCTTTCTCTGAGTTGTTCTGGTGAGAAAAACCTGCGTCTGAGCACAGCAGCTCCAGCTCTGCTGCAACCCTGCTTTTCTCTGATGATGTCACTGTCCACCACCCCCTGTTGTGGAACACAGTGTTGTCTTTAAGACTAACCCAGTGACAGTGGGAGTGTGTATTTTTCTAGACACCTCCCAGTGAGGAGTTATAAATCCTTTATATTTTAACCAAAGCTGGCTGTGTGCATGGAGAAAGTGGAGTTTGAACTCCCAAACAATCCAGATCAGTCCACACGCTGTGAACGAAACGCTGTGTTAAAACTTGCTGAAAGGTGAGTAAAGAGCCTGGAACTTTGCATGGGAATTGCCAAACTATCTGTCATTTGAATTTGATTTTTTTTTTTGTAATAGTAACTTCTATGGATTTACTTGTTTGTGAGTGTGAGGTGTTAAAAATCCACATTGTCAAGTCAGTGGGTACTTCTTAATCGATTCTTCAAAACCTTTTCACATTTTGGTTTGTAGATGACCTATCACCCTGCATTAGGGACCAGTATGACGCCATCTACGTCACCTGCTCCTGAGACCAAACACACTCTGGTCACTGTGGACATAGTTGTGCTGGTGGTCTACTTCCTGTTGGTGCTGGCGGTGGGCATCTGGGTAAGTACTTTTGTTCTGAATTAGTCATTGCTGGGAAAAATAAAAACAGGAAATGTTGAAGTAGATGGAAAAAGTTTTAGTCATGGACACATGTCTTTCACTGGTCAGTGCTTTAGGAATATCTGTGAGGAATTGTTCATTCTTCTACACGTCTTGCTGAGGAATTTTTTTTCCCTTTTTTCTTTTTCTCTTTCAGTCAATGTGGAGAACAAAGCGCAGCACGGTGGACGGATACTTCTTAGCTGGGAAGAACATGACCTGGTGGCCTGTGAGTCAAACACACAAAGGTCATTTAAAGGTCCATTGTGTATAATTGGGGTTTGTTTTAAATAACATTATTATATTAATAGAGGTAAAAATAGATTAGTGCTGACAGTCCAAAAACATGGCACAAAAGGTGACACTGACATAGGCAGTTGTTTGGTTCTACATTTGTTGACTAGTGAATTGTGAGTTTAACCCCACCCTCAGCTAACTACTGGGATTGGCTTCAAACCCCCTTGTTAAGGATAAAGATTAAGATTGTTATTATTAAAATGTATTGGATTTATGTATCTCAATATGTATCTGTTATTTGATTTTTTTTAAATCAAATGAATCCTAATTTTCACATGAGGGTCAGAGATATATATTTTTATATGGCTGAAGAGTTTGATGTAATAAAATACTACAGGAGAATCAGCAACTATATTGCAGTTCAGTTTGTTTAGCATTGGTTTATACACATGGTCATCCAGTATGGCTGCTCTGATCTGATCTGTTTGTGTTCAGATCGGCGCTTCCTTGTTCGCCAGTAACATTGGAAGTGGACACTTTATCGGTCTGGCAGGATCAGGAGCTGCAGCCGGGATCGGGGCCATTGCATACGAGTGGAATGTAAGGGGTTGCGTTTAATCTCGCCCGACACATTATGGTAATATAAATCCAGTTTTAGAATATCAGCTGCAGTTTTATCTGCATCTTTAAAGTTCTAAATGTTCATTTTCAGGGCATGCTGATGGTGCTGCTGCTGGGGTGGCTCTTCCTGCCCATTTACATATCCTCTGGGGTCAGGCGTCAATATGCATAGAGTAAAAGTACCCACTCAAAACATGCATGTGCATGATTTTGTCTGTCCTTTGTTACCACGCTGAACTGTGATGTGTTCTTCTCCTTCAGGTAACAACCATGCCAGAATACCTGCAGAAGCGTTTCGGAGGCAGAAGAACGCAGCTGTTCATCGCAGTCCTGTCTTTGTTCATTTACATTTTTACCAAGATCTCAGTAAGAGACCAACACGTGTGGCCATTTGTTGTAAACTGCTTTACTGTACATACTCAAAAAATCTGGCCGAATATAATTACACCACGGGCCTGAGTTTGACACCTCTTTAAGTGTTGAGCATTTATGAAAAAACATTCTTCCTATTTTCGAGGTCAAGGTTCATAAAGAGCGTGTCCCACCCTGTTGGTGTTTTTGACAGGTGGACATGTACGCTGGTGCCCTGTTCATACAGCTTGCCTTACAGTGGGACATCTATCTGGCTATAGTGCTGCTGCTGGCAGTCACTGCTATCTACACTGTAGCAGGTGACTAAATAAATCCTTGTGATAGAAGAACACTAACCCTTTTTCAAAGACAAGCTCAAATATCCTTACAGATATTATGCAACATTTAACAGAAGAATACAGTAGTATAAATACTTTTTTCCTCCCAGGTGGACTTGCTGCAGTCATTTACACGGATGCTGCTCAAACTGCCATCATGTTGGCAGGAGCTCTGACCCTCATGGGCTTCAGTAAGTCACACTCTAAATGAGACACTATCATCAGCAGCGCCGTATTCTGACCAAATGTACGTGTTTGTGTGGAGGCTTCATTGAGGTCGGAGGCTGGAATGCCCTGATGGAGGAATACCACCAGGCCATACCATCCATCCGTGTGCCAAACTCCACCTGTGGAATGCCACGAGCCGATTCTTTCCGCCTGTTCAGAGACCCAGTGAACTCTGACCTGCCCTGGCCCGGCATCATCATTGGCATGTCCATTCCGTCTATGTGGTACTGGTGTTCTGACCAGGTAAAAAGAAATGAAATAAAACACAGAAAAGTAGTTTGTACTGTTAGGTATCATTATTTTAGGTTTGTTTGCCACGTTTTTATTTCAGTAACACAAACTCAGAACAGGGAAAAATGAAGAATGTTGGTTTTATTTCCTGGTAAAATATCCTAGTAACATTTAAAATGTATTGCTCCTCCACAAATTCGATTCTTAGAATTACAAACAGACTCAGCAGAATGTTCTGGTCATGGTGGTAATGATAAAAATCTCTTAAATTACTCATTAACCTTGGAACCTTGAGAGCTTGAAGACTTGATTGTTGTGTTTGTCTGCAGGTGATCGTGCAGCGCTCCCTGGCGGCCAAAACACTCACACATGCCAAAGGAGGCTCACTGCTGGCGTCTTATCTGAAGATCCTGCCTTTCTTTGCTATTTTGCTGCCCGGCATGATCAGCAGGATTCTCTTTACTGGTTGCTAACAAATACTTTTTTTCCCCTACGTTTAGGTTTATGAACAATTCAAACAAGTTTGAAAGGGACATGATATGCTACTTTTATACAAATGATGATTTATTGATGTTTAAATGAAATATTATGGTATGAAATCATTTTATAATTAAAAAATATTATTCTTTACACACCTGACATTTTAGGGAGTTAAACAAAATAACTGTAGCTTTAATGTTTGAGCTAAAATGACCCTTTTTTTAAGGGTTTTAGTGCCTGTGCTAATGAAGAAGCCTCTTGGATGAGAGGTGGAGAGAGGTCAGCGATGACTGACATACTGCAGGACAATTATGTCAAATCAAAGTTCAATTGATTTATCTGTCAGTTAAACTGCACTCATGAATGTCTTTCTAACTCATGCAGCTCTAATATCGATCTCTCACCTGTGCAGATGAGGTTGCGTGCGCAGACCCTGAGACTTGTACACGGATCTGTGGAAACCCCGTGGGTTGCACGGATACCGCCTATGCCATACTGGTGATGGAGCTGCTGCCAGCAGGTGAGACGCTCGTACATCACCAGTCGAAGCTCATTTTCTACAGTTTGTTCTTTGTTTTGACTTCATTTTGCATGTTTTTACCCACCAGGGTTGCGAGGTCTGATGATGGCGGTGATGATCGCTGCCCTCATGTCCTCACTGACCTCCATCTTTAACAGCGCCAGCACACTTTTCACCATGGATTTATGGAGGAGTTTCAGATCCAGGGCATCTGAGTGGGAGCTCATGCTGGTGGGAAGGTTCGTCTGCGCTGAACATTGTGTAAATCCAAAAATATTTCCAGTACAATTTCACAGAGCTCAGTTTTTCCAGGCCTTTTTCACAGAGATAAAGGTTTTGCAATAAAGGTTTGTCTTTTTCAGGCCTACCATGAAACACACAAACTCTGCAGAACCATGAACACAGGAAAAAAACATCTCATGCAACATTTTTTTTTAAATCAGCAAATATTTGTGTTGTTTAATTTCCAGGCTGTTTGTGCTGGTGCTGGTGGTGGTCTCTGTGCTGTGGATTCCTGTAGTTCAGGCCAGTCAGGGTGGGCAGCTCTTCATCTACATCCAATCCATCAGCACCTATCTTCAGCCCCCAGTGTCCATCATCTTCCTCATGGGCTGCTTTTGGAAAAGGACTAATGAAAAGGTAAGGTATTATAAAGTATGATTACTAATGGCCTCTGACATGACTGGGTGATGATAATCTCTCTTTCCTCTCTCTCAGGGTGCATTCTGGGGCCTGGCCATAGGTATCGTGGTGGGCTGCACTCGCATGGTGTTGGACTTTGTCTACCCTGCACCTCTGTGTTTTGAGGAGGACGACAGACCTGCGGTGCTGAAAAATGTCCACTACCTTTACTTCTCCACGATGCTGTCCTTCCTCACTCTGGTGGTGGTTGTTGTGGTCAGTCTGCTCACAGAGGAGCCAAAGCCAGAGCAGGTGGAGTGATGGAGACAGTGCAACAACATATTCTTTTCCTCTTGACTTTTAATGTTCAGTCTCATGTCCAACTCTCATATATGTCTTAGTCACTGAAACTAAAATATTGTGAAATGACCAGAAGGTGGCAGTAATAAGAGAATAATACCAACTAGTAAAATCATGGACCAATTTAAGAATCTAGCAAATTCTAGCAAATAAATGTTAATTTGAGTCAAGATGGTCACTATATCACATTAAAGTTGGATTTTTAAACAGATCAGTCGCCTGACCTGGTACACAAGGTTTGACACAGTGGAGCCCACAGAGCAAATATCCACAGTGGACGGGAGCAGTATGACCATCGAGGTGATGACAGATAAGGAGGAAGTTAAAAGGATGGAGCCGGAGGAAATCAGCGGGAAAGGTGTGTCTGATTCAACCTGTATGTTTACACCATACAACTATACCAAGACTTTGTCTAACTATTCCCTTCACTTCTCCAGACTCTTACACCTCCTCATCCGTAGTGAGCAGCATTCGAAGCCAGTCCAGGCTGGTGACTGCCATCTACTGGCTGTGTGGGATGGAAAGACGGAAAGAAGGAGAGACAAATCCAGCAGTGATTCCTGCACCGGAACAAAGCATCTGTTCCCTGGACGAAGTGCCACGTTTACGAAACATTGTCAACGTCAACCTCATGATTTGCTTGTCTTTAACCTTCTTTATGATGGGATACTGGGCCTGAAGAGGAAGTGACAACACTCTTGTTTGATTCACGTAAAAAGGAGTGTACTGTACGTGAAAGATTGTTTTCTTTTTAAACACAATCATTTCATTTAGACACATACATTAGCAGTGATATTGTAATTCAAACTGTGTCTTGGTGAGGGTTTAATAAAATAAATTAAAATCGCATCCCTTTTTAACTAATTTAACTATTCCATTTTCCACTGTGCGTGTGTAACTTTTGATTAATTAAAAAAAAAGATAAAAGAATGCTGCAAAGGCCTTTATTATGATGATATTTATGATGATGGAGCAACAAAAATACTGAGAAACAAAGGAGCTCAAAAATACCACAACCAGATAAGTATTGACAGCAGTACTTAAAAAATTACATACAGTGGGAATTAAATTTATTTGCAGTATTTGGTCATTGCTCAACCTCGCCGATCACTTGAGATATCTATTGGCATACAATATAATAAAAGAAAACAAAAAATTATAACAATTAAACTCAGAGTTGAACCCTTTCTCAAACTGGGAAAATCAAGTCAGCTTAAACAATAATGTAATATTATTTAAAAAGTAAAATTGTTCCCCACAAAATGACAAGATTTAACAAATATAATAGACTAGGTGGGAAGTTAAGGCTAAAAATAACCATACCACATTACTGAAAGATGGACTGCATTTTAATATTGCACTTTTCAAAACATTTGGTCATCAACAACTCTGACTCAAACCCAGCAGCTAACCTGGGCCTGGCCTTGTCTTTGGTCTTTAATATTCTGATATCAAAAGTATATGACTGCTGTGCAAAGCAAGATCCACACATCAGCCAACACCACATCTTTGTGAATGCATCAGTTTAAAGTTATCCCCACATTCAGTTAAAATACTACGTTAAGGTGATGCTGTGTTTTTAGCTCTTAATGGGCCTCGTTTTGGAAAGGATTTTTAGTCCAATGTCACAATATCCAGAGTACAGAACAGGAATGTCAAACTACAACAGCTGAAAACCTTGACGACATCCTGTGAGCCTAGTGATGGATTGTCTTAAATCTGCTTCTTGACAATCAAATTCAGTGGACGGTCATGGCAGCGGTCCCTCTTCTCTTAGAGAAGCGTGGTCTCTGTATCACTGTAAGGGTTCAGGGGTGGGGTCTCACTGGCGGCGGGCTCTTGATCTGCAGACCTCTCCTCATCATCTTCCACAGTCACCTCAGGAATAAAGGCTCGTCCAATTGGCCTAATGGACAGACCTCCATCTATACAGGTTGTACAGTGGAAACCAATCAGTAAACAGATCGTTGTAGATATCTCGACTTTAAAAAAACACACATTTTCAGCACACAGTGCTGTTGTTCAAGGTCAACAGGACTTGAGAAGAAGAACAATTTTTTATAGTCCTACATCATAGCAAACCTGTAAGAACAGACTCTTAGACCATGCTTTTTGTTTCAAAATCCTCAAAATATCATTACATGTGATATGCAACATGACCTGGACTGCTGCATCTTGTTAACTGCTTACACACAAGCTGGTTGAAGTTGACTAGTGGAACAAAGGGACAATGACCAGCAGAGGAAGCTGGAGTCCAGTTTCTGACATGGCTCCCCAAGTGAGAAGTTGCCAAGAGCGACATATCTTTTCCCACAACTGGGGCATTAAGATAAACAAGAAAACATAACAGACATATGTGCCTGACATGAAAATGATTATTTGGTCTATATAGCTCAAAAGGTTTTGTTTATGTTGCATAGTAAATGTAATGTCATTTTGGGCAGTTAAGAAAAACAACAGTCTAACAGTCTGCTCCATAGAGTGTAGGACAGATTGTAGTTTTAGTATTCTGTGACCTTGAACCTTTGTCAGATTTCACCTTGACGTTCAAGCAACAAACCAATGGTAACCAAATCCAGTGCACACAGCATACGTCTACACACACAGTAAGACACAAAGGATGCTCTCATAAACAAATACAGTCAATTATATATCATGTTTGAGGGCCTTTTGTGTGGCGGCTCATAAGAGTGTATCCTTGGTGTGTTAGTCATGAGCTATTCTACAATACCATGTTTGCCAGGAAAAAACAAACTTAAGTGCAACAGCAACAAACATGTTAAATATGGTTTAGTAGCATGTTTCATAAGCAGTTAGGGATATTTTCAGCATCACAAGCGGGTTAGTCATGTTGGTCAGTGAGGTTAGGCAGCAACACATACACATCCCGACATATATTAATATGTATGCAGTATGACAGCTGCACTATCTACAAACCTAATGCAGCAAACATGCAGTGGGCAAAAGAGAGGGGGGTGGATACATCAGCCACACCAGTCACACCCTTACCATGACCTGCTGTGCAAAGCTCATCTCAGGCTGTCAGCTCAGACATCTGCAATATTTACACACATCCTGTCATGCTCAGAACACCACAGTGGCATTTAGTGTGTGAGACACTGAGACAGTGAAACCAAAGCCAGACAGCAAAAATACAGTGGTGGTCTGAGGAAGACCCTGAACTCAATAATGAATTCAGTATGGGCAGGTAAGCAGCGTGGGATTTCAGGCTGTGTATTGTGAGCAATGCTGTTGATATTGATCCTCTAGTATTTTTTATGTGAAGGTGAAGCAGGAATTTCCTCAAAATAGACCACATGGCAAAGGCGTTATTTTATTACATTGTTATTTTCTATTTTGTATATTTTATATTATTATTATAATTATATTATTATTATTATTATTATTATTGTTATTATTATTATTATTATTATTGTTATTATTATTATTATTATTGTTATTATTATTATTATTATTATTGTTATTATTATTATTATTATTGTTATTATTATTATTATTATTATTATTATTATTGTTATTATTATTATTATTATTATTATTGTTATTATTATTATTATTATTATTGTTATTATTATTATTATTATTATTATTGTTATTATTATTATTATTATTCAACGTTCTGAAATCAAGGTGAACCTTGAACTTTTCTTAAGCTGTGTCTTGCGATTTGATTGGCTGGTTTGCGCACAGACTGCCGCCACGAGATTGTTTAGCTTAGCAGTGCTAAGCACCGAGCACCGCGGAACGGTTTTTGTTTCCGAAAAACTAATGTGAGCGGACGTTGGCAGTGGCAGCGACGATTCGGAGACAAGGATACACAAGAGAGGCGAACTAATTAGGAGAAAGAGGATGGGGCAACATCAGGGGGATCCGTGGTGGATTTGTTGGAAAATTACAACAGAGGTGAAAGTGACGAGTGGAGGAGAGCGGCAGGTGAGAAAGAAAACACACAAAGTTTCAGGTCCTGCATGTCACTAATGTCAGAATTAGAAAATGTTTTCTATCGTAGTATTATTTGTTGGTGTTTTTTTCCCGCTTTTGGCTACTGATGGAACATTTTACAACAAAAATTCATACCAGTGAAAATTATATTCCACTAGGTGGGAGTATTGTGTGTTGAAGAATGTTCAAACCCATAAAGCGTTTGGAAGGAACCGTTAGCTTTCATAGCGTAGCTAAGCTAAACCCAGGAGCAAAGTTTTCATGGTCATAATAAATCCCCAAATTAAACGTTTATGTTAAAATGAACATTTACATAACGAACATACAAATAGTTGGGTACACGTATGAAACTTGAAAGACAATTGAACTATAAAATCCTAATTTCGCTAGAATAAAATTTGCATAAAATTTTCATCCAATTGAAGGTATGCTACTTAATGTTTTTGTATTTCTAATATTGAGAATACAAAATCCTAGGAAGCGTACACACATATGAATCACCTTAGACCTTTGTGAAAGAAAATCCCGAATTTTCTAAAACGACTGTCATGAGTTAAATGAAGGCAGAACTAATCAGAGGGACTTGTCAGTCAGGTCAATACATAACCAGGGTAGACTGCTGACATTTGGGCTGCAGTGGTGTCAAGCCTTGTCCTGTAAGAGAAGGTGCAAAGACCATTCTTTGCTGCATGGAGCCCTGTTATTGGTTGATAAATTCAAAGTAAATAAATATTCTTCCGTGGTTCTTTGGGTGCAGTTGGGTTCCTGTTGTTAAATGGTGGTTAAAAAATACTTTCAAATATCTCATTTGACATAAACTATTAATATTGCCTTACATCTTTTGGATAATTCTACTACACAAAATCCATTATGAATCAACATTTATGAGGCAAAGTCCTACCTGTTATGATCTTTGAGGAGGAGTTAAGGAGACCATTTGCGTTGTCATTAGCTGCAGGGTGTGGGGGTGGTGGCATGCTGGGTCGAGGTCGTGGTTTTGGAGCTGGTCTAGAAGGACGAGGGAGTGACCCAGAATGGTAGGAAAGCAGTGGATTGGTGTGGGGCGAATCATGAGGTGGAGTATCTGGAGGAGTGGGGCTGCTGGGAGGGGATGGTTCTGACTCCCCCTGAGCTGAATGAGGCTGTGGAGGCTGTGGGGGAGGGTGGCTCGGGGCATGAATTGGGCTGTCTTTGCTGGAATGACGGCGGGGCAGGACGGGGGGGGGATGATGGGGGCTGCTTGTCTGTGGGTTACTGGGCTGGGGGGGGGGGGGGGTGGGGGGGGGGGGCGCGGGGCATGAATTGGGCTGTCTTTGCTGGAATGACGGCGGGGCAGGACGGGTGGGTGATGATGGGAGCTGCTTGTCTGTGTGTTACTGGTCTGCGAGGCGAAGGGGCTGGCCTGTTTTGGTGGAGCTGGTGCCTGCTTCTTGGTTCCTAACGGAGAAATACAGTTTAGGACACAATTATTAGACACCCATTTTAGAAAATACTTCTAAGTTAGGCTGCTGAATACAAAACTTGTTATCATTGCACTGATTTCATCAGACTCATGCGAGTCTTCTCACCTCTGCGAACCATGTGTGGACTGGGTCCCCTGGACCCACCCTGTGATTGGGGGGTTCCCACAGTGAGGTGAACTGAACCATTCCTCTGTGGAGGTGGGGTGGACGAGTGTTCATGGACTGAGCTGCATAAATACAAGAAATATAATACATGTTAGTTTGTAAGAACTTCACATCTGACAAGCGAGTGAAACATCAGTGCTGGAACTTAGGAAGAAAAACAGTTTAAAGGATTAAGATGTGAGATTAAGGTTATTTCATTGGCAAATTACTAATTCATTTTTAAAGTTTGGTGAATATTCACAAAAATCAGAGTAGACAGAGTGAAAGAGTGGAGCGATTGTAGTCTTAGATATAGACAGGATGCTTTAATTCTTTGCATCCGTTTTAGATGTGAACTCAAAGACCAATCAAAGGCATGACAGAAAATGAAGAGTTGTTCCAGATTGGCTGATTGATCTTGTGCAGGCGACAGACTATTGCAGCTACTTCAGCTCGCTCCTTACCTGGTCTCCTCTGTGCTGTGCTGGGTAACAACCTGTGGATGCACTGTAGCTACATGGACCCCAGCACCACCACCAGCAACAGTAACACCACCACCAGTTACACTAGCTCCACTCAGGCAGGGCTGATCACCCTCTACTGTCGGGGTTGGAGCCTGGGGCTGGGGCTCAGGCAGCGCTGGACCCCCAGCTTCCCCCAGAGGGAGCGACGTAGGCTGGAAGGTGGGTGAGGTTAGCTGAGGCTGATTTCTATTAAAAGCGATGGGTCTACGTGGGCTGGGCTCCGGCTGTTTGTTAACAGAGCTAAGGAGGGGGGAGAGGGGAGAAGTTTCAGGAGGGCAAACTGGACACCATCAACAAAGAGAGACAGAATACAGTGAGTGTAGAGACTGAGAGACAGATTGACACAACTTCCTGAGGTAAAGAAACCAAAAACAAGAAGCCCCAGAAAGAGAAATGAAACCATGGAACAGTGACTTTTTCTTTTTCTTTTCAAAAGAACTGCATTGAACTGTGACACTGCTGCAGGGACAGAGCAGACAAATGCCGCAGCAAACAAAAACGAAGCAACAGAAGAAGCCCACACCAAACCAGCGACCTACAGAGCGATCTAGGCTTTAATTGGAAATAATGGAAATAACACAAGAGTACACAAGAGAAAAAAACAAGAGAGTCAATCTACATGGATTAGTTATCAACTGTTTTATATTTAAATGTATACAAAAATATTATTTGTCATGTTCTGTACTAACCTCGAAGAAAACAAGTGCATAGATTGTGATTGAATCTCAGACACATTAAAAGAAACGTGGTGAAAATAACACACAACAAATGAAAGCGGGGGGACGCAGGGGGGTTTGAACAGAGCGCAGACTGGTTTGATTTTTCATGGAGTCAATCTTCACACTAGTTCTGCTATTCTTAATGTACAATGCACAACAGGCTATTTATTGGCTACAGACCTAAACCAAAGATGTGATTCATCGACCTAAGGTATGAAATAACACACTCTTCAAACACGTAACTTTGATCCTGTTGTCTTTTTGTGAGCTGACATATGGCAGTGAATTATCAGAGACAACACTAGGCTGAGCAGCGGGAGGTCGGGGGTGGAGCGGGGATGCAATCATAGAGAAGCACTGAGCAGCAAATCTCACCATTTCCCTCCATTCACACAGCCTGCATATTAGGGAATAGATTAGTAACAGCTACGATGGTCTAAGGCACAGCTTTGAAATCTGGACTGGGCAGATCTTCAGTGGGGGTCTCAGTGACTGTGATGGACTCGTCAGCCACTACATAAAGGGCCGAGACCACCGGGCCCCGAGACTCCTGCCTGACCAGTGTCTTGGGGCGAGACGGTAGGGTGAGGGGCAGGCTGAGGCTGAGGTTGGGGCGAGACAGGTACCTGTCTTTACGGGGAGTTGAACCGTCCCCTTCCTGCCCCACTTGGCTGATGGGGCGCTTTCTATCCGGGCCGGATTCAGGGTCTGGCGTGGCCGGGTGGGTGGGCATGGCAAACATGTCTGATACATTGAACTCTACGTCTGAAAGAGGAAAAAAGAAAATGAGAAAATATAACAAAGATTTTGGTGAGATTTTTCTTTTTAGAAAATAGAACTGGAAAACAAAGCATGCGTAATATTCTTGGCAGATTTGTACTTTTTTATATATTTCTGGGTACAACATTAGCCATTTATAGACAACAACTATTCCCATCTTTTTTTAGATACAACTTTAAACTTTACTTATTTTAGGTGGAAGCAGCTATTTACAAATCATTCGTTATGAAATATTAGCAAAAACAAAATTCAACAGTAACTATGATGTTTAACCTCCAGGGAAGAACCAATCAGCGTGCTGGATTATAGGTTCAATGATGGCAACAACATGGACGGATGTGGCAGCTGCCATCTCTGCAAGTGTCCTGGTCACAGAGCCAAAGACAGGAAGGTCAGCTTTTTTATATATTTTTACTAATGAGAAAAGTCAGTTAAAGGTACAACAGCTGTTTCACCCTTCTGTCTTTTGCCAAAGTAGGTTTGGTCCCAGGACGATAGCGATGTTGCTGGGAGTCATTTTATTGACTTCACTGTTTTGAGCAAGTTTTGCAAGAAACTTCACCAGATACCTGCAACAAATTAAATTATTTTACGAAAGCCTTTCTATAATGGGGATAAGAAAAGAAGGCAACAGAACCTCAGGGTTCTTACCTGAAGTTGGCTTTGTAAGCTTTTGGCATATGGTCACATGTCAGCCACAGGGCCTGGAGCCTCTTGTCAGGGTCAGAGATACTGAAACAAAACATAGGTTATACCGTTACACAACGACTGGAATACGTCCAGCAGCCTGTGAGTACACGCTGCTTCAGAAATGCATTAACTGCTCATAAGCACAGAGGTGGGTGTTTTATACAGGACAATAACAGGTTTAACTCCTGTTCTTACCTAGAAGCCTGTATCCACTCATCATACAGACTAAAAGTCATTAGAGGTTCAGGAAGTTCCCTGAGGTAGGACTTCAGAGCGCCTGCACGTTAGGACAAAAACTATGAGACGTAGATGAGGACCAGATGGTCACTTTTGTGGACGTGTGGAAAGAAAGTGTACCTGCGACGGCATGGTGGTCAGAGTAGAACTCTTCAAGCTGAGAGGTGGAACAGTCGAGTGCAGCTTTCAGCTTCTTCAGCTTTGAAGCTCCTGCAGCTATTCTGAAGAGGCCCTGCAAGGTAAACAGGGCGGATATAAAATAATTGGGCTCGTTGAGTTGAGGAGGTGGTCTAAAAATACACAGAAGGAAAAAGCTCTCCCAGAATTAGAGTTAAAAAAAATCTACAGCAGGAGTTTCGTTCCTTTTATTAACTCGACTTGAATGGAAAGTCTAGTGATTTGGTTTTTTCTGAAGAGCTCAGGAGCAAACACTCTAATGGGTAACAGATGCTGACACACACACACACACACACACACACTGGTTCATGTGTTTTGTGAGCACTTCACATACTTAGATGTAAAGCATCCCATCGCCTCTTAACTGAAACACATGCCTAATAATCTTAAATTGTTCCTCTAGGACAGCGTCTCCACAATTGCATTTTTCTTTCAAATAAAATGTCCCCACAAGTGTAGCTAAACCTGCCACAGTCACACACATGCACGAAATGATTTTCCCGCCACACAGAATCTCTCTGACCACAGGTTGGCCACAGTTGTTTCCACACTGTGTTTGCCAGCGATTCTAGAGAGTAGGTCACATGACCAACATTTCCTTCCAGTCAATTTATCTTCAACTTTAGCCTATAAATTTCACCGAGTGCTCTTTTTGTTTTTCATGGCTCTGGTTCTTACCTCCTCCTTCATGCCGGTTTCCAGCAGCATCATGATGCAGGCCTCGATAGGCAGAGCGATGTCACGACCGCTCCTCTTCAGGTGCTCCTCCAGGGCTGTACCGAAGGCTGGCTTCTCCATCCAGGAGTCTGTGTCAAAACAACACAAGTGTCACTTCACACAATACGTAAGTGGAAGCTGTGATTTTTCATGAGCACTAATGTGGAAGCAGAAGAAAAGGTAAACTGATGAATAAACACACGGCTTCATTTTTGTATTGATTCATTGTGGTGTTTGTTGAATCTGAATATGAGCCACAGCTTAACTTCTTTTAAATGAGGGTAATGATTTTTAAGATGTATCTGCTAATATGTTTTCTGACGTGCAGCTGCTTACCTTGTTGCATTTGGATTCCTGGTATAGCTGCCTCCAGAGCTGCCAGGGACCTCCTGTGGTATTCAGCCTGAGTCTCTAATAACTGACACACAATAAAAACCGGGAAAAAACCAAAGTCAAACAGAGAAAACAGTGAAGCAGGCAGTAAAATCAAATCACCTCACTACAGTATGTGACTGCAGTGAAACCTCGTACTCACCGTGACATAATAACGTGCATATTCTCCCTCTTTGGAAGCAAAGTTGTACATGTCTGCAGAGAGCTGATCCTGAAGTTATGAACAATAAAAACATGACTTGAAAACAACAACATTATTCATTAACTCTGAAGGACAGTGCAGGTTGTTTGGTCCTGATCCGCTGTCTGTGCTGCTTCACACACAACGACCTCTTTGTTTGACTTTTTCATTACACTGTACATTATCTTAGATTGATGAGGTGGCCCTCGCTGGAATGTTCTGGTCAGGTCAAACAAGTCACCAATGTTTTTGAGTCAGTGTGGGAAAACATTGGCATCAGCTAATTCTACCTTGCATATTTCTACTTTGTTCAGAGCTTCATCCATCTCGTCCTTGAGGGAGTCGGCCTTTAAAACCACAGCCTGGTTGTAGGACCTCGCTGCCTGGTGCCACCTGCCGAGGATAGGATTAATTTAAGACACTGAGACATAAAAAAGCTACAAATTACTGGCTCTGATTTAAATATTCAGCATGAAAATCCCAGTGACGCCAAATGATGCGTGTTTTGTACCTGGCCTTGGCCGAGTCATAGTCCAGAACAAGCTTGGCCAGTTGCTTCCTCTGTTTTAGTATATTTGGGATCTCGACCTGTGGGACAGGGGGCGCTCATGTTCACATTGTAATTGTTTTTGGTCCACCGGAGACAAACTAAATCTTAAACCATATGCTTTCTAATGCATTCTGAAAAAACTATTGAGGTGAAGCATATTCCATTGCAATATTCGTCTACGCCACTAGGTGTCTTCAACAAACAGAAATCATCTACTTATGAGTGCCAATACTAAATATTATCATGAATAATTAACAGTTCTATGAGTGATGTATTCATCATTAATGGTGTGTGTGTGTGTTTCACCTCTGCTAATTGGTTGAGAGGTTCCAGGATGTCTCTTTCCAGCTGCACTTCATGATACATCAGCTCCGTAGCTAACTTACTCTCTGCTTCACAGCACATATCCATCATCTTACTGTTGACAGAAATAGACACAAATATTAGCATTAGCAATATCTCAATCACTGCAAAGTTACTGTAATGTTGTCATGCAAACTGTTGTGGTAAAGTTCTCAATTTCTCACTTTTAAACTGAGATTTTTATCAGTGTTTTCTGCTTCTCATGTTGTATTTATATTTAATAGTTACATTTCTCACCCAATCAGACTCTCGTCTCCCAGCTGACTGCCTCCCTCTTGCATGGCCTGGGACAGTGCAGTCAGAGGCAGCTTTTTCTGCAAAAACAACAGCAAGAAAAACTTTTTCAAAAAATGTATGAAAAAAGTTATAGAGACAATACGAATTTTAACCAAAGTTCAAATATATGACAATCAACTTGTGCTTTATATCTATTGACATTTATCTTTTTGTTTGTCTTGTCATGGCGCAGTTCTTACACTGGAAGGTTGCGTTTTGTCTGTTTTGAGCATTTCCTTTTCTGTTTGTTTCTGTTCCTGTCTGGCCCGAGTGTCTGAAGTTTAATCAAGCACGCAGTAGTGTCCCGAGTTATTCTGCCATTGTTCCTTTTTTGAACTTAGAAATAATGAAAAAGTCAAAAATATTAATCAATGTTGCACATTGATTGGATAATGGTTGGTAAATGTTGTCCAGAATGTTTAATAAAATCGCACTAAAACGTTTCCCCCTGAAACATGTTTATTGTGGAGAACTTTATCTCCCCTGTGGTCTAGTGTATGAAACTGGGGTCAGTCTGTGAGTTCAGAGTGATCCAGGCCTAGAGTCAGTTCTCCTCATATCTGTGTGTTTTGGAGATGTGCTCGCAGCAGAAGATAACAGGTCTCTGCTAATCTGACACTGGCTGCAGAGTGATTCACTCACATTTCATTTCTGTAGGATCTACATTCTACACCCGCACCACCCTGTCAGGCTTATAAACAGAATGGAGCCTGTGCTGCGAACAAGGCAGTGTTTTACACCGTAGACCTTAATGCTCAGGTCTGCTTTCCTGAACACCACAACATCAGTGTGACAGCCAGAAGTCATGTCATTCTTACTTGTCTCTTCTCAGTATCGGTGCCCAGCTGACCCTGCAGACAGGACACCAGTTTTTTGTGCGTGTTGTGCGAGACCAGGCGGACCGCCTCCATCCTTTTCTCGATCTGTAAAAACACGTTAGGGGAAAAAAACATGTCTATCATAAAACCCAAATGAGCAACACAGGGCGAGAGCAGTGTGAGACTGTGTGTCATCTTGTCACTAGAAGTCTGCATAAATGTCATAGACTCAAGTTGGAAGACAAAATGTCCTAAACAGCTTAAGGTCAGTTTTGCTGAAAAAGTGTTTTAGCAGTTTTTGTAATGAGTATTTTTGACAACACGTGTGGATTTTTGTAATAGTTTAATGACGTGAGTTTGCAGCAACTCCTGGTTTTTACTTCCTCTGATGGTTTAACACATGGCGACATCTCATTCCATCCTTTTCTCCTCACGGCACAGAATACTTCTATCCTTCACACACATTATTCTTTTTCTCCTTCTTTCCTGCAGCCACTGCTCTGGTTCCAGACCCCAGCTGGACTTGGATTCTTTTCCTGGATCCAGCTAACTGGCTCAGAGTCAAACTGATTCACGGCTGTGATTAATGCGTGGAAGTCTTTATCTGGTGACGTCTCGGTTGGAGCCAGAAGACGGAGAACGGAGCAATTGGGGTAGGGTCCGCAGACGGGATTATTTTAATTTATAATAAATAAAAGTTGATGATCTTATAATGACCTGGTAATGAGAACCAGATGGTATTCTAATACCCCATTTAAAAAAAGATTATTAATGTAGACAGTTTGACTATAAACTAACAGGGTTTACTGTGTTCACATGTCACTTTGCCTGAGGGAAAAACTTTATCAAGTAAACAGTCTCACAAGCAAACAAGCTGTGTTCATAGAGTTAAAGGAAGGAAAACTCCCTGATCATAGGCACAGACAAGCACACACACACACACACACACACACACACACACACTTTACTTTGACATAATACATCCCCCTAGCCCAGACCTGAGCAAACTACGACCCGCGGGCCAGATACGGCTTCTTAATTCTATTCCTCACTCCAAACTAAATCCTGAACTGCAAAAAAAACTATGACTTGGTGGGGAACTGAAAATTTGGACCACGAGGGCAAACTGTCCCCTCAAGTATTCTCAGTTGTGGTATATATACACACATCAACCATTAACAGAACAGAGACACAGCCTTTCCTGTCGGCTGCGGCGGTACAGAGCTGTTCAAAGGTTTACAGCCAGGCACTGCCATCTTTGTTCCTTTTTTTCCAGACAACATTGAGAGTATGTAACAATGAAAGTATTAAGGTGAGTGATTTGAGGAACTCTGACTGGCTGCAGCACAAAAGTGTGTGACATTCAGTGAGACGCAGCCAAATAAGGAGGTTGTTAATGGTGGTGTTTTTCTGGGCTCTGAGCTGCTTTTAGCTGTGAACCTAATGAGCAGCCAGGATGTCACCAAACTGTGCCAGTGCGTCAGGGCGGACTAACTGTGATTTAAAACCACTGCAAAACATACATGCTGTAATCGGTACCACTGGAAATACTGTAGCGTTTAATGATATGTGCTTATCAGTGTCAGCTTCTCTTACCGAGTATTCTGGTTTTGGTAGAATAGAATATAAATTGAGAAATACTCACATTTTTATTTGGGAACAATTGTGCACAATTAGCAAATGTTTGGTCTGGTCTTTAGTTTGAAAATGCTGTATATTACCAACATACATTTCTAGTTATTTATTTATATATAATATTGGTTTGTCAGTTGTGTCAGCATTAATGAGCTTTGAGAAAATGTACACAAATCCAGGCACTGAGACCAATTAAGGTCACACTGCATTTTTTTATTTTTTATTATCAGAATTCTTCTGATATTTTGACAGGCGGGTTGAACTGACGACAACAGTGACAAACCAATGTGGAAAAATGAAGCAGCAAGGTAGAGCACAACAATAGCAGCCCAGTGTATATCCTGAATGGAAATAGTGAGAGTGTCTGACAGTATGAGGCCAAGCAGGCAGAGGTCTGATCCAGTCTGACAGCCTGCTCCCTGTGACGGGACAAGTCCAAACAGGATATATGCCTCAGTCAAAGTAGAGGACGGAGGAAAAATGGGAAAGAAAAGAGAACAACGACACCACGGGGGTTTCATATTTCAAGTTAGAGAGAGAGGTGTGGGACTGTGTGAAAGTCAAAAACAGTTCTTTCTCTGATCCTGTTTTCTGTCTCAAATGTGATGACAAATGATAAATATTCTAGTATGTGAATCAGTAAGACAGAGAAACGGGTTTTCATAGGAGCCACTGTAATCAGGCAGATCAGTCTGACCGTCTCTTTGTAATCTCTCTCTCTTTTTAAAGTCAAGCTGTACGATTGGCAGATCGGAGATCAATCTTCGGTGCCAAAACAGAACAAATCCAAGCCACTTCCCCTTAGTCGCTGATCGTCCGACAATCACATTCCTCACTGAAAGCTGTAGCTGAAGGAATGTCTAACACAGCGCTGCGCTCCTGTCGTTCAGGACAAGGAGTTAGGACTAGTGAAAGTTAAAAGCATTCTCATGAAGGGCGGTCACTCAGCACCTTCAGGACAATGACACGGAGGTGACAGACCTAGCTTTCTGCTGTTAAAGCTAACGTAGCTCAGAGCAGAATATTGTTGGATTATAATTTATCCAAGTTTTTATCACATTTTATAAGAAACACTCAACAAGGGGTGTGTCCCTGTGTGTGTGTGTGTGTGTGAACCAGATGAACATCATAGTTCATTTCTGCCAGCAATAAAACGTCAATGACTGAATAAGAATTTCTCTACTTTACTCACTCTGTCACTCACTCACTCCCTCTAGAAAACCAGCATAGAAAACACTCCCATCCCCCAAACACACACACACAACAACTGCAGACAACAGAACATTGCCAGGTTTCTCCTTGAGTGGAAAACCATACGTTTTTTCCTGTCCACTGCCAAACCTCTGAGCTGCTGTGGAATGACGTACTGACTGAACCCCTGTAATGTAGTAATGCTCTAATACTAGCTTTAACTTGGAGGCGGAGTACAACTGAACTCCATGACTGCAGAGCAAATGACTGGTGCAACCGTGTGTGTGTGTGTGTGCAGCCATGATGGCTTTGACAGAGTCTGTGAGACACTGGACTTAAGAGTATTCCTTCAGCAGTCACCTAGTGTGAGAGACTGGTCACAGATACTGGACCAAAAGGTCACATTAACTTGTAAACATTCCTGATCAGTGATTGTGGCCACAGCTGTAGAAGCAGCAGTGGAGCTCTTAGGTTACTGCAGTTTTTAGCTGTGATTTACAGAGAAGGATGTGATAATAAAGTTAGAGTTAGGGTCGACATCTCTTTAACCAATGAATTGTTTTTTATCTTAAATAACAACACAGTAAATTCTATACTGTGGTAAATCAAAGATTCTTAGACAAATAACTTTTTCTGATCTAATTGTCCTCTGCCTTTTTGTTTTTTAAGCTGTGGATTGAGTTGAGCTTTTGGATAAGAAAATCAGATCATTTTACGACTATATGCATGGCTGGGAAAAGTCCCCTGTTAGTTTCCTGTTGGTCAGTTCATCGACTATTTATGTTTCAAGAGCAAAACTGAAACAATTTTAAAACTGAACAGAGCGTGAACTGCGCTGTTAAAACCACAAAACTCTAACAAAAAAGGAAGTGATATTTTAGTAAGAAGATATTTCACTAAAAATATATATATTTAGTTCTTATTTTTTACTGAGATTAATCATCTGAAGAAATGCTAAATAATAAAAGATTTACACAGCAGTGATGAAGAGTGTTGTATTCACCTGGAGGAGGTCCTCACTCAGCACCTCGGTTTTTTCAGCCCTGCACAGAGACAAAAAAAAAGTTATAAAGTGGAAAAAATACAAGGAATAAAAGCACACGAACACACCCTTAATGTACAAAAGGATAAGACATGTCGACATAAAAACATAAACAACACTGTCATTTATGACTACGGGTGAAGGGACACGTCTTAAGGTGAGGTCTGCGTGGAGACTGGCTGGAGTTAAATATTCAGTATAGATAATGTATTGTTTTTTATAATTTTTTTATAAAAAAAGTTAAATTGTTGTCGACATCATGAGATAAAACATGTCCTTACATCATGTAACTTATATAACTGTTTCTTTTACACATGTATATAAAATAAGAAAAGAAAACAACACATTATTTGGTTGATTACTTATTGATTGATAAAACGCCAAGAGGTTTATTAGTTAAATCTGTTCTTCCTATATTTTCCGGCTCTGTGATGAACCCTATATAAAAACAAAGATTTAAAATAGCACAATTTGACTTCCAAAATTATAAGTTAATGAGTTGGTGAAGAAATGGTAGCCATGGTATCATTCAGTCCTAAAGCTAAGAGGTAGAAAGCAGCCCTAGTCTTTCCAGCCCGACCTGTCTACAGTTTGCTCTGTGTCCCTGCAGCACACACACTAGCATGTCACACACATTTACCTAAATACACTAAAACTTCAAAAGAATTTCAGTTAGCATCCTGAAGCACATGGTGTTTTCATGGATCCTTGGACAGACCTGTTAGATTCCTAAACCTTCACTCACTTCCTGGCATGTCATGTCACCTGGTTTGTTATATCAACAGTGTAAGGTGTGGATGTTTGTGTGCCGTGGAGAGGGTTTGTCAAGTGGCTTGTTGATGACTGCAACAGGACAAACACATTACACCTAGGTGGAAGTGTTCGCAGAAACCTGGACACGGCCACTAAAGACATTCTTAGGAAACCTCCACAGCCTGTGACATGAAACATCCACCTTATTATTTGACCTTTAACTTTCCGTGATTATCACACAGCAGTTATTGTTCTCTATTTCTAGAAGCTGTGAGAAACAGCCTCATCATAAATTCTATCAATAATCAGTGTAAATAACACCAAAACCACATGTACAACATGCAAAGTCCCCCGAGAAACTGTTCTCCTTCAGTTTATGCAGACATTTTGCTCGAGGTTGTTCCAAAAATACTTAAATACGGAATCTTAAATTCAGCATACAATCTCATTGGGTTCTCAGTCTAAATGATTGTGTATTAACGCAGGCCCGTAGTCTAGTGTGGTGTTTGAAGGCAAAGCCCACGGGTCTGAGGTGTAGATGCAGTTAGTGATGGAATTAGACACGATCGTCTCCAAGAACAGCCATGCTTTCACCCATATGATCACATTACACGGCCAGGCCTCGGATGGACAGAGCTACAGCAGCGATCTTAAGATTCCTATCGATATTGAATTTGCATTGATTGGACTAAAACACAGCTTGGCTCTGGCCGCAGCCTTTATTCTAAGAATAGATTCTCAAAAGCTGGAGACGACACCCCGAAGGACAACCTGGTACAAAACAACGCAAATATACTGAAACAGAAATGTAATCCCTTTATGGAGGTCTAATCTATTACATTTAAATGTCTGTATGGAACTGTTTTAACTGCGATCAAACTGGGTTCACTGAACCACATGATGTCTTCATGTAAATCAAATCAACAAACATGGAAATGTTTCATCCATGTTGAACTTCATCCTAACCCGTCTGGAGACAAATGACTGTGATTCTGGAACTGTACACAAACCAGATTCACTGACATTGTCCATTTCCGTTTAGCCCAAATATCACGACACATAATCCTCCTAATATCAATCACGACTTCTCATACTCCCCACTTCTCTGTCAGTCATGCACTGCTATAGATTGCACCATAGGATTTCTGGCACATTAAACTCAGTCCACAATCCACAGTGGGTGTGAACCTGCAAACACTTCCACCTCTCAGTAGGTAAGCTGTGCTCAGTGGAGTTTCACTGCTCTTACACAACATATGGAGGAATGCATGTGAGGAATCCCAGGCCTGAGCCGACAGGGTATTTGTGGGGAACTCTAATGGAGACCATCAAGGAAGTAATGAGTGCAGATGAATGTGCTGTGTCCTTTATATGGAATGATCAAAGTTTCAACCTCTGAGGTGGCAGTAATTCATGTAAAAATAACGCTATCATTAAACATAACAAAGAAGAGCAAAGGTGAGAGTTATAGCTCAGTTAGCTTAGCATAGCCAAACCAAATGGTCAATGTCAGTAATATTACCCAAACCTAGCACTGATTATTTCCATAAATTTAGATGTTTCTCAATTTGTCCAAGAACTTTTTGATTTACTGTCTAACACGGCATTTTGCAATCTAGAAAATGTCCTTGACTCATTTGAATTAAAAAAAACAACACACACTGGGGTGGCCAGTGGGGTGGCCAACAATTTTCCACCCCTGGACCTCTTTAGGGGTCGCCACTGGTCGGTTAGAAAGTCACACGTGTGTGTTTCTGCTGAAAGTGTCCAATGACAGACTTCAAATAACAAGGCTACAAAATGTTGCTCGATGTTTTTTTCTTAAAAGTTGCACAGACGTGTCTCAGCCCTGCCGACACCGCCCACACTGGCTGATAACAATGGAGGAGTTGAGCACAATGTTGTTGGAGTTACGGTGAAAAAACACCAGCCGTTCCCTGCCCCGCTGTTCCACTGTTTTACATTATGCCACAAAACCAAACACCCACCTGCCAACAGTCTGGTTGGCCAGCTGTCTCATGCGATTAATCTGCTTCTTCATGTCTGGGTTCTCCTCTGGTTCTCGGATCAGTACGAGTTAGGGTCGAACCGTGCGCTCTGCGTCGTTCATCCACCGCTGATCCAAAAGTTGCGCTACGTCGCAGCCATATCGACTCAGTGCTGCGCTCCAACCGTTTCTCTCCTTTACACCCTGACGATGAATGTAGCGATTTCTAGAGCCCCGACTGAACCCAGTGACATCAGTTCTTGAAGGTCACAGATCAGTCAATCAATCGTAAAAACCTCGGCCACATTTCAGACCCTCCATTGCCCAGAGTTTGTGCCGCTTTGTTTGAACCGACTGGTTTGTGTACAGCCACGGTTATAAAGGAGGAAGTGATTTGACTTCCCCACTGTACTGCTGCATGGCTCAACACTGACATGTGATACCTAAGAAAAAAAAAAGCACTGACTCAGCTCTTGGGCTGACATGGCCGTGGATTACTTTCATTAGTCATTTTTGCTAACACTCCAAATTTAAAAACACGTAATTTTTAATTGATTATTTTTCTTGTTCCAAAAACGTATATTAGAAACACTGTCAGATAAATTAAAAGTGTGGGTCACAGGCCATAGGTGAGCCTTTCACTATCATAACCCCTTTTAAAGACATTAAATCAGAGATCTACAGGAGGTTAGTGTAACTGGGTGGTACCACAACATTGGACCAGTGATTTTATTTTATTTTGTGTCCTCTATTTTGCATATTATTGAAGCACAAACAAACACCACTATGAATGGCACTGTGTATAATTTGAATAACTTGGTTATGGTGTGAAATAAATAATAACCTGCTGTAGATTGATTTCCCTATCACGGTCTGTGTTTTTACCATGATTAAAATCCTGTGAAATGTATGCAAATATATCCTTAAAAAAAGCAACCAAGCAAGTTCCTCTTAAAACTCCCAGCTCCGATGTGGTGGTGCTTTATGATTGCAAATGGATCAATAGGTCATTTGTGTGTGTGTGTGTATATATATATATATATATATGTATATATATATATATATATACATATATATATATATACACACACACATATACACACATACAGTATATTGTGTAGTTCTACTGTCATGCAAACGGGATATGCACCCGCATTTATGTAGCATGAAAAAATGTACCAGGGAACTGATGATGGAATGTTGGCCTGTAGGACCGACTTGAGTTCAGTTTAGTTGAACCCTCAAAGGCCACTCTGGCTTTAACGATGATCTGCTGCCCTCTAGTGGTCGACCGTGATATATTCCCAAGTCCTTAAGAGAAGCGATCACATTAGCCGTGATCTCAAAATAACTCATGCCATATCAGTTCTGATAAAGGTTGACGTAATGACATGAATCATTTCACCTCCATACCAGATTACTAATGTGTCCGAACTTTACTCTAATCTAACCCGCATTCTCACTGAAACCACGGAACTATATCGACTTACTGTTCCTCAGAGGAAGGTTTTCTGCTGTACAGTGGACTTTGCTGCATTGTTTATGATATTCAGGCTCTTAAACCCTAAAGATAATCCTCACCCTTAAGACAGAGGTCACTCTGCTCCTTATCTGGACTTTAAAATACAAAGGTCAATGATGCTTGACCTGTTGATTACCTGTTCTTGACATGTGAACTTTTTTTTTTAATAATGATATTAATAATGACAGTCTGATTCTTTGAATTGCTGTGTGTGTGTGTGTGTGTATGGATGTGTCTGAGAGAGAGACACAGAGAGAGTTTGTGTGTGTGCGTCTAGTATACGGAGCTATACGTGTGGGGACAAAGAAAAATACTGTTGTCGTGGTGACACCTCCGTCCCTGTAGGGACATCTTGCAAGTCTCCAATAAGTATACCTTGTGAGATAAGATATAATTCTGGATTGGGATTAGAAAGGTGAAGTGATCACATGACATCACAACCAGTGTGTGTATGCTTGAGTGTGAACCTTCCTTTAAGTTCTTAGCTGGTAGATGTCAAAGAACAACTAGTCTGCTGCAAATCACTGTGTAGACAACTTAAAAACAACAGCCTCTCAAAAGAACAGGGAACATGGAAGAGAATACGATGTCAACTGTGTTTGTACTAAAGTCATTTATTTCCCAAACTGGGAATTTTCTGTGCCATTTCAAAAAACAGCTGATCCCAAATAGATTTGTGTCAGTTCTGTTAGAGCAGACAGTTCGTTGGGTGTCGACTCTTTCTCTTTTCTTTCTCTGTCCTTTTGAGCAGGTTTTTGTTGTTTAATGTGTAATCCGTTGGAGAATAATCTATGAGTTCAATCCCCTGGATTATAATAGTGTGCAATTTTCCCCCTGATTAGATACAAAAGCCAAGACTTTGTTCTTGGGTAAACATTAGAGAGGAAGAACTTGGGCTGCCATTCTTGTCTAAGCAAACATTTTCTTAACCCAGGAGTTTAACTCAGACTGGATATACGACTTTATAATTTATAACCTTTTTTTTCTTCCTGAGTCGTGGATTATGTGTTTTAACTCTTACGTACTCCATGAATAATAATCAATAAGGTTTGTTTCTCTTTCAGAGCACAGTCTGAAAAGCCTTCCATCACAGTCAATGATTAGGTTTTACTGGCAGAAACGGGTTGTTTTTTAAGCTCTTTCACAAAGCCGTCAGCAAAACGCATGAACTATTGACCAAGGCCACGGCGCTGTTGGAATAATTAGCCAGATGAGTTTGTTTTTCTTGGATTAACGAAGAGAAAAAGTTCACTCCATGTGTGTGTGGACTAACATCACAGTCTGGGAGAGTCACTGACGTTGATCAGTTTGTCAGAGGCAGCGGTGCATCTTTACCTCCTGCAGGAAAAACTTTAAAGACCTGTGATGGAAAAAACGATGGAGACAGGTGAAGTGGAAATGTCTCTGATGGCCCCAGGGTCTAAACAAGCTCCTGTGGAAGCAGCGCTCAACAGGTTTGAGAAGATCTACCAGCCCTGTCTGGCTGAGCTGGTGGGAACTACCTTCTTTGTCTTCATCGGCTGCGTGTCAGTCATAGAAAATGAGGGGTCGACAGGGAGACTTCAGCCCGCTCTGGTGCATGGTCTGGCCATAGCTGTCATCGTGGCTTGTTTGGCCAAGATCAGGTAGGACCATCGTCAAAAAAAGCTGCATGGCCATGTGGTGATCTGCACTGATGCCTCTCAACATGGTGGTCACTGGTGTGGGGGCTACTTGGTCTTCTCCCTCTACCTGTTCTGACCTTGGCCAGGCATTACAAGAAGAATGTGCATAGATAGAACTTAATGTTTTGATGGATTTAGTTCATGAATTTTAGAAGATTAAGTGGAGACAGAGACACCTACTGGAGACAGTAGTTATCAATAGTCATCAGCCGAGGTTGAGCTGACTTGATTTGCCTGAAGTGCTTAAAGACGATCAAAGAACTCTTCAGTGGAGTTCCACAGAAAGGCAAGTGAAAGAAGAAGAAGAAGAAAAACGTCAGTCCACTTCTGAGACTTGTTTTTGCAAAGTTCCTGTTGTGGTTCCGCTTCACCTCGATCTGCCGTGACAGAAAACAGATCACTTCCTGTATGAAGAGTTTCACTTCTAAAGAGTGCGTTTGTGCCGTTAATGACAGTGTGTGAACTGATGCAACAAAAAAGTACATTTTATTTTAAGATCTCGTCAACTTCTCAGATTTACAGAGAATCTCTGAACCACAAAATGATTTTTCTTCTCTGTTACAGTCTTTGGGTTATTTTCACTTTATTTTTCTTTCACCAGTGGTTCTCATTTCAACCCTCCGTTCACTCTGGCCATCTACCTGTGTGGGGGCATGGAGCTGAATCTGGTGGCCCCATATCTCGCCTGTCAGCTGGTTGGTGGAATGCTGGGAGCTGCTATGGCAAAGGTGAATATGTCAGTGGTTAGTTTGCATGTCCCCAGTTCCACCCCCACATTCAACTTTGTGCAGATTAGATTAATTGAACACCATAGATTATATGTTGTCCTGCAATTCATACACGCCGCCCTCACCTGGTGATTTCTGGCATTGGCTCCAGTTTCCTCGAAAATCCTGAAAGGAATTAAATAATAGAGAATAATTCAAATACAAATGTCCAGTTTGACTCTGAGATATGGTCAAAGTTCTTACACTCCACTCGTGGCTGGCTGCTTCCAACAGGGCATGACCTCCAAGGAGAACTACGCCAGAGCCAACGGAGCTGCGTTTGATGTGCTGCAGTCAGACGGTCAAGTGGGGAGAGCTCTGTTTGGAGAAGTTGCTATGACCTGTTTGATCACCATGGTGCTGCTGCTGGGGGCGGTGAACTCCAGGACCAGGAACCCCATGGTACCGTTCATGGTCGGCTGCACTGTTATCTTCACCATCTTAGCTGGGCAAGTACAAAAATGTAGTGGTTGGAAAGGATACTGATAATGATTATGGAAATACACATATATTTATATTTGTTGTGCTGTTTGTGTTATCAGTGGGGGAGTTTCAGGTACATGTATGAACCCTGCCAGAGCCTTTGGTCCAGCTGTGGTGAGCAACTACTGGACTTACCACTGGGTCTACTGGGTCGGACCCATTGCAGGAGGTCTGTTAGCAACCGTTCTGGTCAGGTGGGTGAAACATGACATTTAAGATTGTTTTACTTTTTTTTAAACTAACCTCATTAAAAAATGTGTTGCTATTTTGCAGACTCAAAATTTCTTTTTTTTAAACTACCCTCATTAAAAAAATGTGTTGCTATTTTGCAGACTCCTACTGGGAGACAAGAAGATCCGTCTGGTTCTGAAGTGAATCCCATGTGACCAATATTATCAGTACAACATAACCACATACTGTGTATTTTCTGGGACAGTCATCTAGTTAAAAAATATGGAAAGTTAAAAAAAAAATCTATCTCCACTGGTTTAAGAGTGCCTCTAACAAAGCTGTTTCAAAAAAACGTATGACTTTGTCTGTACATCCTCTATGGAATCATCAATACTGATGGTGGAAATTAGCAACATAGTTTAAATCCTGACATTTGAGTTAGCGTGCTAGGCTACAGTGCTGAGTTTTGACCAGTAGATCACAGTGCATCAAGATGTTCCACGCAAATGATGATGATGATGAGGAAGATGAAGAACACGCAAATGATGATGATGATGAGGAGGAAGATGAAGACTTTAGAAACACAGTTTCCCACATGTTATATGCTAAATAAATCACTGAGAATGTATGGCGTTAGTGTCAGAAGATAAATGATTGTTAGTTGTTGTATGGTCGTTACACCAGACTCCACCCAGGTGCTGCAGTGACCACAACACTGGGGAGGAAACTTGAACTCATTATCTGTTGAACTGAGAACATCTATAGTCAAAATTCAATTACTTCACGTTTTCAAGCACAAACGCTGCTCACTGTTAAAAGAAGACTAAATGGCGACCTTTTCAAAGCCAGGAGACATTTCTGCTGCAGCAGCTTTGTCCTCCTGCTCCCCATCCCCGCTCTCTATAGCCGCAGCAGTGAATGCTCGCCCGGCACAGGAGGGTATCACGCTGTTTCCATATTGTAACCCGGAGCCTCCCCACAGCAGTGGCCCACATGGGAAAGCGAGCCAGGCGGTGGGATAAACCAATTACCCCCCAGTCTGGGGTGGACTCCTGCCGGTGCACCATGCAGCCGCTCCTGGTCCGGGCCCTCCTGGGCTCGTTCTCCATGAGAGCTCGCTGAAATTCTCAGAGATGAGAATTGTGTGGTCTTAAAAGCCCGCAGAGAGGCTATATTTTGCTTAGAAATTTGACATGGTGCCCCCCAGGAACAATACCAGTGGAGGAGGCTTCAAACTGAGACTGGAATGGAAGAATGGAAAAAAAGTGAGTGGAAAGCATGTGGTTTGGTTTTTGTGGAGCCTATTACTGGATTAAAAACTGCTTGATGGTGAAAATGTCACGTTAGGCGGCATTATTAAAATCAGTCTAAATGTAGTTTGTCTAAGAAAAAGAACATGAGACAATATTGCAATTAGAGATTCAGAAATATGAAGAAATGTATAAACATGTGGAGGAAATGGTTACAAAGAGAAAATGAGGATTAAGTGAGGACTCTTCCCTCCACAGACTCCGTGGACTCATGGGTTCCTGATGGTTTCTGGATGACAGCAGTCGTAACAATGGTCATTATGTCGGCCGGGGGCCTTGTCGCTGCGGGGCCATTGTGTGGGCCCCATTCAGCACACAGTCATTTACACTTTCATTGGCAGCTATTTAGTCCTCATAAAAAGTTCAACACACCAATTTGTGCGTTCTGCTCAGCCAGGGACAAGTGTGGAAAAGGCTTGGAAAGCAGTTGCTTTAAAAGTCAATTAATTGTTCCTGGCCGCTGGGAGGGGCCGGAGGGGAGGATCGCCGGGCTCTGGGGCCTCACATCTGTCCATTCGTCTTCTTCAGTCTTGATGCAGACAGACCACAAGTCAAAAGAAAGGTCTGATTCATTCTGCTCAGAGCTGTGGTCATCTGAGGAGATTTTGTGTTGTATTTAATGCTGGTGCTTTCTTATTTTAATACCAGTCTGATTGTCATGAATGGGCCGTGATTAAGGAGGAGAAGGGCAGAAATAAACTTGTTATCTATAAATCCTGTTCTTTAGAATAACCAAAGTTTATGCAGCACATGATGGGAAACAAATGAAAGGCCCCAGCAGGTCGCCTGTCGGAGCTGATGAGCTCAAATTATTTTGGGTTGGAAAATATATATATAAAAAGTAACTTTTAGTAACTAAAGCTAGAATCTCAAACAGTTAAATGAAATATCTGAACCAAGCATATTTTGATTTTTGTAAATTGATATTTAGATCATTAAAGGACAGAATTATATTAAAGGACAAGTGTGTGTTGCTGTTATACCTTAAATAAGAATCGGTCTCATCAGGTCCAAAATTTGCATTTATATTTAGTCTTTTATTATTTTAAACACAATTTTTCTACAAACTCATAGAAAATATTCATCTTCTACCAATTTATTGTTTTCAGGGTCGCTGAGGAACTCAGTTTATCCGTCGTCTTGGGAATGCAGAGCTGGAATCGAACCTGTGCCTTTAAGGTAGAAGAAAAACTCCATATCCAACAACCAACCATTTTAATACACTGTGAGTATAAATAGAGAAGAGGCTCATTAGTTAAATCAGTTTTAATCACCTTTATTACAAATGCATCAGGTGTTTTATGTACATAAATGTGATTATGTGATAAATACATCAAAAAGAGCTGAATTCTGACATCATTCTCACATCCTCGCATTTAAACATGTCCAGTGATGATTAGAAATCTCCCTCCTCCACTTTGGGTCATTTGACCCACAGAGGCTGAAAAGTGAACAACAGTCATTGAGGGGAGAATGACAAAGAGGGAGCGGCAGCCCGACCCCTCCAGTCTCCTAGGAGCAAAGGCAGGCGGTGATGGGAGAAAGGACAAAAGCCGTTCCTCCCTGAGCCGGGGTGAAGGAGGCCCCCGCTGCTTCCTCCTGTTTTACTCCTCCACATGGAGTTTCCAGCAGAACTTTGGCAGCCTTGTCCCTGCTGGCGATGCCACATTAACGGCACATTAAAAGATGTCAGCACTGGAATTAGATAAAAAAGTGCTGAGTTGAATAACATGACACTTCCTCAGTCTAAAGGGAAGTCGCAGGAATTCAGGCGAGCCTCACGGGCAGCCTGGTAGACGGACAGGAAGTCTTTGTATCGCGGTGCACACCCTAACCAAGCTTCCCCGAAGTGTTCTGACCCTGTGAAGAGGAACTCTCCATCTCCAGGCTTTATGCCACACTGTAGGGGAGCCGCAATTTGTCCACGCCAGGACGGAACCAACTGAGTTGACGCCAAAGATGCTCTGTCTCTTCTAAACAGCCGACTGCGCTGCGAGTACACTCTTACTGCTGACACCTTCACTACTGATGTCTGACTCTCAACGTGGTTGGAAATGTTCCTGATGTAGCCTCGGACCACTGAAACAGACAAGGAAGAAGTTTCTCTTCATATCATTTAATGATTTAGTGTGGAAAGAAAAACAGTATTCTGCAAATATTAAAGATAATTAAAGTTAACCAGGAAGGATTTTGTTGGTACTGCAGCGATGTGCTTATGATAAAATACATTCCACCTACCAAAGTCACTGTTGCAGACGGCCATCAGGAGTTCTGCATCGTTGCAGGGTCGACAAGAGGCTGTGGAAGAAGGAAGTTTCAGCTGAGTAAATTCAGAATTTCAAGATGAGCAATCGGTCAAACTCAAACCATGCAGGGCTCAAAGTTTTGTACATCTGTCAGAGATTGATAGGTGTTGTCATTTCCCCTCCCTTGAGTTCACGCACATATTTGAACTCTATTCTTCACCTCATCACACCACAGAGAGAAGGAACCAGGGTCCAGAAGAAGGAATGCTGCCTTAGTGTTTGTGTCTTTAAGTGTCCTGCCCACCACGTTGCCCGCATATCAAAAAAAAAACCCACTCTTCTTGACCCTGTGTTTGACTCCTATTGTACTCAGCTAATTGAATGACCTCATGCCAATGCAGGAGACTTCAGGAGTCAAACACTTGCCAGACTGGCAATACAGAAAAGATAAACCAGCAGATGTCGATCATCGGCAGAGAATGACATCACCACTTTGGGAAAAAGCCCCCACATATGGATTAATGCTAATAGAGAGTCGTGGACAATGACGAGGCATGTGAGGAATCTGCAGAGTATTTGCAGTTTCAGTTTGAGTGCCTTGGCCCGGTGCCCTCTGGCCATGCTGTGGTCTGATCTGTTCTCTCTGCTTTGTCCCTGGATGGAAACCAGACATCCAGACAAAACACACGGGTGACCAGCAGCTGCCTGAACCAGCCAGAGAACCGGGGGATTTTTTAAAATAAATGTTTGGGGGTGTAACAGTACAGGAATGCAACTAGACTATATATATATTTTTTCTTCCTAGAATTCCATATTATTATAAATATTTTTAAATAATTTCTTCGTTTTAAGGAAATTTAAACATTCCTTTTTGAACCCACAGTTTAGCCTCAAACTCCTAATGAATTTGATCTTTCAGTTCAAAAGTAGCACGTTTGACCATTGTACTCTGCAATTTCCAATATATTTGGTGTTTTTATGATTCTTAATTTCCATATATGTGTTTTTTTTTTAAACTGTTTTTGTTTGTGATGTATTGACATTTTAAGGCGGAACTCACTCTGCATCCTGCTGCTCCTGCCTTCGTCCGTGGCCACACTCCGGTTCCTGAGCACCTCATATCTGAAGCTCATCGTTCGTCTGCTCCACTGTCCGTCACTCTGCAGCGGGCTGGCCTGCAGGTAGATGGCGGGCGTGCGGGGCCCATCGGCCCGGAAACAGAACACCCGACGCGGCCGATGTCCGTCAGTGAGCAGCAGCTCCAGTCTGCCGCCGCGTTCTACGAAGAGGCTGGCACCGCTGAAGGATGAGGACGGTTTGATGCAGACGGTGGTGGAGATGGAGGAGGAGAGGTTCGGTTCCAGGACCACCCTTAAAGCCTGACCCGGGTAGACCCACCTGACAGAGCCCTGAGTGCAGCGCAGCCGCACCTGGAGAACGATCCTGGAGTCCAGGGCCGAGGGAAAACCGCTGGAATGACAGGCAAGAAAACAGTGATAATTGTTGGTTAAAAAAAAGAATTTAGATTTTCTAGATTTGAGACTTATTTTATTGATGGTACAATTAAAAAATATAGAGTTTTTAGAGAGACCAAGTATATAAAGTACTATTAACAGGACTAATTTAGGTTTGAAAAACGTGATAACTTTTAGTTAATTCCCTCTGAAGGTGATCTATCTGTCCAACATTGAATCGATCTCTGTTAACCAACTCTTTCATATCCAGTGTCTATCCTTGTTCCTAGCCAAACATCATCATCATCAACAACAACAACAACAATAATAATAATAATATAAACGTCATACCTTCCAGTCCAGTTACAAAGATCTGCTGCAGAGTGCGGGAACCGCAGAGCCAAAAAGTGAACCAACACGATCAGAGAGAAAAACATGTCGCATCAAATCACATGACCATAATAATGAGAATACAGAAAGAAGAGAAGAAACAAGAGTGCATGGCTAGAAATAATAGTTTTGATGTGAGGAGACATGAGGAGCAAAAGTGATCTGCTGCATGTGCTGTGTATCAGAGTCAATAATGCTCCTGCCTGCCCTCTCTCTCTCTCTCTCTCTCTCTCTCACACACACACACACACACATAAACGGAGCAGATCCAGTTGTTTTGTTGCGGTTCATTGTCGTCCTCCACTAAAGGGGACAATAACCTTTAAAGTCTGCAGCCATCTGTCAACAAGATTGCGCCCTCGTTGCACAACGACTGCGCCCCCTTGTGATTTACTGGCAACTTGAGCAATCTTTTTGACCTACAATATTTGATGATTTCTTACGAGAGATTACTGTATATATATGTACAATTTACCTTGTTCTACATTTAAATTCAGTATTAAACAAGATTTTATTGTATTTCATTCCCGACATATTATATATCCAATATACATATATACTCCATAGCAAAGTGGACCAGGTTTGTTGGGCATGAAACTGAAAAGGGGCCTACTGCGGCCCTGGATTTATGCATCATATATTTTTATAAGTTTAATAAGTTTTGTAGTGGAATGTCAGGGTCGCAGAAGCCCCCACTCTAAAGCCAACATAGCATGAGGAGGAAGTCTCTCCTTGGGCTTCTTGAAATTATCCTTCTTCTTTCGCAGAACCTTCAGCACCTCAATGGGATCAGTCTTCCCGGTGAACTTCTGAACTCCTTCTTCTCTGTAGTAAATCAAATATTGAATGAGTCATAAAAGAGGGCACAGCACCACTGAATACAGCTCAACAAGTGTAGAAATGTAAAGGAAGTCATTGCAGATTTTTACAATATTAACCGTCTTTTGGCTTTTACTCTGGACCAGGAAGTTGTGGGATTCAATGAGTGAATAGAAAAACTCACGAAAGACGTAGGAAAGGGTTGTAGTCAAACTCCTCCACAAGGGTGGACGGCACTGTGGGCTTGTCGTTGTCGTCTCTCTCCTGCAAAATAGATAAATAATAATAATTTAAAAAAAAAATATATATATAAAGCTGAAATATTGAAGACATAGTGTATTAATAAGAAGTTGAGCCTCACTAGCTCACCCTGGCCCAGCTGAGCATCTCCTTAACTTTCTCGTTCTCAGGTTCAACCAGCATTGCAAACTTCAGGTTCTTAATGGTGTACTCGTGTCCGCAGAACACTTTCTGAAGAACAATAGCAAGTTTTAATGTCACCTATACTGCAGTACAGTTTGAACCACACTCACATTTTTAAACCTTCTCATGCGATATAGTCGAGCGCTGATCTGAGGCCAGTTAACCGTCTGATGGCAGAACAGAAAACAAGGCATGTCATATTTGCACTGACCGTGTCCTGAGGTAAAGAGCCCAGAACCTGGGTCAGATTGTGGTACATCTGTTCTGCTGTTCCCTCCAGAAACCGTCCACAACCACCAATAAAGAGCGTATCCCCTGAAAAGAATACATTAAAACAATGCAATGGAAAAATATATATTTATCTTTATCCACACATGCTGGGGCAGGCTATAAATTGTACTAATAAACACACTGAATGGGACATAAGGTTAAACCAGCATGATCAAGTTACAACTGGTTCACCAGCTCCTGATATTTATAGATAAAGACCTGTAAACACAGCAGGGGCATCAGTGCAGTCATCCTCCCAAACAAAGTAGCACATGTGACCAGAGGTGTGGCAGGGAGTGAAGAGACACCTCACATTGATGGAATTAAACTGGAGAGGAGAAAGTAAGGCATCAGGAAGACACCAGGCAGATGAAGCAGATCATTTTTATTTGTGACACATTGTGAGCACCTTGAGTTCCTGAGCATTGGTGACCTTATCTGTCAGACCCCCGATCCGATCATCCCCCCCAAAGACTCTCAGTCCAGGGACCTCCTTCAACAGAGCCTCGTTCCCACGAGCATGGTCCCTTCATGATTAGAGAAAAAGTTGAGTTGTTGGTTTGCTTTATTGATTTTAAAGGTTGGATTTTCATGGGAGAGCTTCTTCTCACCAGTGATGGTGTGTGGTGAGAACAGCTGTCAATGACAACCCCTCTCTCTTCACAATTTCTAGCAGCTGTCCCCAGTTGGAGGTTGAAAAAAAAATCAAAGAAATTAGATGAATTAATTAATTATAATGAAAAACAGGCGTTTTCATGCATTTGTGGCTTCTTCAATGAAAAACAAGGCGTTTTCATGCATTTGTGGCTTCTTAATCTCACATGTAAAGACAACAGGAAGTGTATTAAAGCATTATCATGGTGTTGTTATATATGACGACTGTTGAGTTAGTTTGTTGTGATGATACTGTTGTGTGCATCATAGTTCCAAGTGTCTCTCACCCGGTGTGGCACTGCAGGGTCCACAGCTATGGCCTGTTTGCTCTGCTCCTCTATGACCAGGTACATGTAGTTGTCCTCCAGGATGGAGATCACCTTTACCTTCATGGTAGCCCTCACACGCACGCGCCCCCGCGTGCGGGACACTTCAGGTGCAGAGAGAGAGAGAGGGAGAGTCAGGGTTTTAATGAGTCAGGAGCTTAATCTCACATAAACTCCTGCTATCACTGCAGACCAAACTAACTCCGGATTCATTACGTGTGACGAAAACGCTGAATATCTCCAGCATTAAACATAAAATGTGCAATAATATGTATTAAAGACAAAGAAAATTCATTTACCACTGCTTGACAGATTCGGGTTATGCTTTTTTTTCTAACTTGCTGTGATGAGGAAAATACAGAGCAGGAAGTTATCGCGACAACATCAGCAGACATTTTAATCGAGCCATAAAACATTCATCCAGACCAGTTTAACGTTAGTGTAATTTACAACATTCAAACTTAAAACATGCATATATATGCTTTATATTTAAAGTGTATCACGCCATATGACCTTCACAATACCTTGGGACACATGTTTGTGATTGTCCCCATATGTTTAAAGTTTAATGCTCCAACAAAAAAGTTGCATTTTAAACTTAAATATAAAACATTCCCAAATGAACACATAGTCTTTTGAAATTGAAAGACACCTGAGTGAAATTTTCGTTGAGTTCTTCAGAAGTGGTGTAATTCTTCAGACTTGAATTCTTTATGTATGTGGCACTTAGTCGCCCTCTAGTGTTCACTGCTGGTTGCTGTGTACTTCCTGGTCTTGACTGACACGCAAAAACCTGGCACGTCGTGAATACACGGTAACAACAGTGTAAAACTGTATTCTTCTATTTGACGTTTAACTGTATTTACAGCTCATTTTTAAAAACATCAAAACGAACACACAACGGTTGTTTCTGGTTTCCTCTGTGTTCCCCGGTGTTAACCTTGACTTCTGAGACTCTGTTACTTATTGAGTAGGAGTTTAACTTTACATTTACAGCTCAATAACATCAGTTCAGAAAGTAGTTTTTTGTCCAAATGAACATTGATTGCAAATACAACATGTATGTCGTACTGTGGTATAAACAATGACTTGTTAAGGTCAAGAAATCACCTCTAAATCACATCCTGGAGTTTTCCTGTGGGTGGATGACCTAATGACTCTCTCCAAACCGGTTTATTCAGGTTTCTTCACGATGACAACACGGAACATATCTCGCTTTTGGGAGTGGGGCAGGAAGATTATTGGCGTTGGCCGAAATTATCCAGACCACACAAACAAGCTCAACTTCCCGACTCTCACAGAACCCCTGTTGTTCCTGAAGCCCACCTCTGCCTATATCAGAGAGGGCTCCCCGATCCTGGTGCCCCGGTACACCGACAACGTGCACCATGAGGTGGAATTAGGGGTGGTGATTGGGAAAGGGGGCACAGCCATCGCCCAGTCTGCTGCCATGGAGCACGTCGCAGGGTACGCCCTGGGCTTAGACATGACAGCATTTGGGCCCCTGCATGAGTCCAGGGCCAAGGGTCTGCCCTGGACCCTGGCCAAAGCCTTCAACACCTCCTGTCCTATCAGCGACTTCATCCCCAAAGATCGGATCCCTGACCCCGGGAACCTCAATCTGTGGTTGAAGGTCAACGATCAGCTGCGGCAGAGTGCCTGCACCTCCGACATGAGATTCTCCGTCCCTTATCTCATCAGCTACATCAGTGACTTCATCACCCTGGAGGAGGGGGACCTGATCCTGACCGGCACCCCGGATGGACTCTCCCCGGTTCAGGAGAACGATGAGCTGGAGGCTGGGATTGAAAACATAGTTACAATCCGGTTCAGAGTAGATAAAGAAAAGTCATAGTTGAAACTAAATGGTACCAAAGTCGAGGCAAGAGGTCGCAGATTACACACAGCTGGATTAGGATTATCTGTTACAAAACTTAATCATAAAGTAGGATTTGAAGAGTATTGGTAGAAGCTTTTTTAAGGCTGGCTTTTGAGTGAAGTTTTCAGTTTTTGCATCAATGTTTTATATTTGAACATTAGTGTCATGCTGGTTACTGTGGAGGACATACAGTACTTTTTCACTACTTTGCATATTTGGGTGCTGGGAACTTTCCAAGAATATACTCAACAAATCTGTTCAGATGGCAGGACGAGTGGGGAGTAAATGATTAGAGTTATTCACATTAGCTGCTGGTCGTTTACAGTATGTGTTAGAGAAAAACAAAACAAAAAAACAAACACAACCATCATGAATGCAACCAGTTTAATAGGTAATGCAACAGCCAACACACTGCACTAAAGCACACACTCCTAAAATATGGAACAAAAAAGAAAAACATGAACTGCTATCCTACTTTTCCCTACTACATGAATGCGTTTTGAACATCTGTAAAATAAATGAAATAAACTCTTCTTCTATGATTCAACCGTCATCTATCGGTGACAATTTAATCTGACAAAGATTCTTAAAGTATTTAGCAGAAGGTGCGAACACAGAATTCTATAATATTATGTCAATGATTACAAAAAAAAATTTAAAAGTGCACATAAATTAGCCTTTCTGTGGGAACTGCAGGCATTTGTACTAAATCACCAGTTCCTACACTATATTATTACTGTATTGTACTGTAAGCTGCATTGTCAATAGGAAATATTTCAGGACAGACCAAAGAATAAAATACTTATATTTACTGTATATTGTAAACCAAGTGCTGGGTTTTTTGACAAACATTTTCCAGCCAACGTTCTTGTTCAATTTAAAAAAACAAAAAAACAATAAGACTGTAGTTTGTATATTACCAATATATTACAATTAAGAATTAAAATATATTCTGATACTTACATTTTGAAATTAAGCAATCATTTAATCAGTGTTAACGATTTGTAAATCATTCATTGCCAACTGTGTTTTTTCTGCAACTGCATATGAATAATAATAAAAAAACCCAAAATAATAAAAGTATGAATAATAAAAAAACCCAAAATAATAAAACAGCGAGCAGAGCTGTCAGCCATATTATTTGGTAAAATATTTTTTTTTTCCTGACACTGTCGATGACGCCGTCACTCTTTCGGCACGCGAAAGTTGTCTTTTTCTTTGCGGAGACTTCTCATGGTTTCGATCGGGTTGGTTTGCTTCACGTGGTCTTGAACGGACTTTTCTCTGAGTGAAAATATCAGAAACACAGGGTCAGGCAGGCAGGACTTTAAAGTGGTTCATGTAAGTACTGAAAGGTGTAGTTTAGCATCACATACTTTACTCGCATAAAGGGGTTAAAGGTGAATTCATCTGCCAGGGTGGATGGAACCGTAGGTTCTTCCAGGCTGCACTTCTCCTGCAGACATCACCCAGACACGTGCGTTAGTTTTGGTGGTTGTTAAAATGGATCACAAGACTGAAACAGCTGCTCAGACGAAGAGACAGGAACCACGTACCTTGGCCCAGGCTAGCTTCTTTTGAATGATTTCATTGTCTGGTTCCACATGACGAGCAAACTTCAGATTACTGACGGTGTACTCATGACCACAGTAGACTCGCTGGAACAATAAAATAATCATCGATTAATACGCTGTAGCCGGACAGCCGTCGTCTTTGTCAAAACACATCAAACAGGAATTACCGTTTCAGGGGGAAGTCGTCCAAGAATTTCTATCAAGGCTTTGTACATCTGCTCCGCTGTGCCCTCGAAGAATTTACCGCAGCCAGCCACGAAAAGTGTGTCCCCTGCAGGAAAAGTAAGACCAGTGTGTCCTTACTGCCTGATGATGACGGACACATTACAGCCACCACACGTTAGTGAGACAGAGATCTGTCTGGGGTCAGTCGCTCTGACATCACATTCGCTCACGACCTCATCAGCTCTGCAGGTCGGTGTGTGATTAGTGACTGCATTAAATCACCTGTAAACACGGCCGGGGGTTCAGTGCTGTTCTCCTTTGTGACGTAGTAACAGATGTGACCTGTTGTGTGACACGGCGTGAACAAGCATTTAATGTTCAGTGATCCAAGCTGTGAAAACAACAGTGAGAGTAACGTCAGTTGAAAACAGGGTTTGTTTGTGTGTGTGTGTGTTGATATAGGGTGTGTGTGTCTTACTTTGAAACTGTGAGAATGAGAGACTTTCTTTGTGATACCGTCAACCCTGTCATCTCCTCCGTAGACCTTCAGGCCTGGCATCAGCTTCAACATCTTCTCATTTCCACCAGCGTGATCCCTAATTTACATACAGGTTTAAACAAATTTTAATTGATCATGATTAATCTCTATTAATCTCAAAAATATATTTATTTATAGGGAAGGTAAAACAGGTGGCAGTTGGACTTAGTGATCCTTGAAAAAAATCTCCTTAACCTGGTAGAACTGGAACTCACTTTATGTATGACAATGTAAGTGTCAACAAAAACCAATGTGTTCTCCTATACTCCTTTGACAGAAACAGCTTTAGTTGTTAATGTATAAATTCAACTCTTTAAAACTGAAAACTGAGGTCAAGTTGCCTACCAGTGGTGGTGAGTGGTCAACACTGTTGTAAGTTTTACACTGTGTTTTCTCACAGCCTCTACAACCTGTCAAAAGAAGAAAAAGAAAAAAAAAACATAACTAAGTATAATCCAAACAGCCAATCACCGTGGTGTGTGTACCACTTTCCCAAATAACTCTGGGGAATCTGCCTTTTCTAAAAAAGTAAAGAAACTATGCTTGTAGTGTGACTTCTGGCCATGTTATGAATAATTTAAAATACACATTTTATGGCTAACACATGGTAAAAAACCACAGTGTATGAGAAACTTCTCTGTGCAGCTCAGAGTAAATGTTAATAATAACCTTTATTGGCTCCACTGGATCCACAATGGCTGCCTCTCTGGTGTCTGCATCGATCAGCAGGTACATGTAGTTGTCGCTGAGCGCTGGCAGAAGTTCAACCCTCATGTTGGCTTGTTCCACCAGCAAAGACTTCCTCACTGCACTGTGAAGTAGAGCAGCTGCCCAGACGTGGACTCCCACAGGTTCTACTGTACAGCAGGGACACAGTGAGCAACAACATGTCATGACACAAACGTGTGCTGAGGTTATCTGTCCAGTTCTGTCAGGCAACTATGGTATATATGCGAGTATATATTAGCTGTTATATTCTCAGTTCTAACTGGTTAGAACTAAAGAAGCCTCTTGGATGAGAGGTGAAAGGCTGAAATAGATAACATGCCTTTAGCTCCCCCTGCAGGGGAACAAGGGAAAACTACACGTGCTCTATTTATAAACAATAAACACAAATTAAAACAGTTTTTAATTGTTGCTTAACATTCTTATCACCGCTATCAAATTAACAAATAAACAAACAAAAAAGTAAATGTTTTAATTTTAAAAAACTTAAAAAATTAAGTCATTCGAGGACTCTATAATTATAAAGTGTCATTGTCGTTTCAAGGCGTTTATTCACTCAGAGAAATCGCCACGTTAAGGTCCATTGCTACAAGCAACGGTTTTCACCGTGTAGTTTCAGCCCTAGTCTGACGCTGCTGCACGAGCAGAGGGGATTATGTAAAAGAAGGTAATCTGACAAGACAGGCCAGAGCCATGGCCATGTAACAGCCCCATTTCTGGCGACGCGACGAAAAAGGTAAACAATACGTAACGTCCACATGCTAACGTGCTCGAATTTCGCTACAGGAGTGATTACGATAAAAAATAAAATAAAAGAGTGATCGTACCGGATTTAAGGACTTTTGCAGCTCCTATATGAGTGCATGCACCCCGGACCAAGGACCTGAATAACATAACAACAGCATCTGAAGCCTTGTCAAATTCGGTGTAAACCAGAAAAGTTTGGTTCTCTTACTTCCGTTACCACCCCCTTTCAGGGCTCCCCAAATAGGCACGATCAAAGGAACACGGAACTGTCGATAATTAAGCGTTACTTAATATATTGGAATTCTTTGATTTTCATACAACTGTACGTTGTATACATTTTAAACCGGGTAATTAGGACTGTGACGTGTTACGATACATTCACTAAATAAATGTTTTTCAATGTTTTTTAATTAAGGCGTTTTATAAAATATATCCCCTTTCTCTTGCCGTAGACTCACGTTCAAGGTTCTTGTGGCTCGGTCAAAGTTTGAGTGAACTGGTACAGACTCCCTCGGAGCGGTTTAAACCTTAACTTATCTCCAGGATGGCTGCACGGAACATATCACAGTTTTGGGAGTGGGGCAGGAAGATTATTTGTGTGGGGAGAAACTATGCAGATCACGCCAAAGAGCTTAAAAACGCCATTCCCACCGAGCCCGTGCTGTTCCTGAAGCCTCCTTCAGCATATGTCAGAGAAGGATCCCCGATTCTGGTACCCAGGTACACCAGCAACCTGCACCATGAGGTGGAATTAGGGGTGGTGATCGGGAAAGGGGGCACATCAATCGCCCAGTCTGCTGCCATGGAGCACGTCGCAGGGTACGCCCTGTGTTTGGACATGACTGCCAGGGACATCCAGGACGAGTGCAAGTCCAAAGGTCTGCCCTGGACCCTGGCTAAAGCCTTCAACACCTCCTGCCCCATCAGCGACTTCATCCCCAAAGAGCGCATTTCTGACCCAGGCAACGTCACGCTGTGGCTGAAGGTGAATGACCAGCTGCGACAGAACGGCTGCACCGCTGATATGATCTTCTCCATCCCGTATCTCATCAGCTACATTAGCGACTTCATCACCCTGGAGGAGGGGGACCTGATCCTGACCGGTACTCCTAAAGGAGTCTCTGCCGTGCAGGAGCACGACGAGCTGCAGGCTGGGATCCAGGATGTCCTGACCATGAGCTTCAGAGTGGACAGAGAAAACCACTGATGGAAACAAAGTTGAAGAAAATCCTCGTAGACCAATGAAAAGGATGGATTTAATACCCAGTTTTAATACTTTATGGAGCAATTTCACTGTGTATCAGCAGGTGGCAGTGTAGTTCAAGCAAGAAGAATGGTATGTCTGATCCTTTTTGTTGTTATCACCGAACTCCAGGTGTGTAAACATTTTCTGTCAGGAGAAGGATGGGAAACAACAGGACAAGATTTTGTATGAAAATATTTGTAATATTTATTTTGAAATATATCAATGAAGCTGTTGACTAATTCTTCACAATTTACCAGAAATGATGATCTGAGCACAGTTTTGCACCGAGAAAATTAAATTAAATGCATAAATGTGTTTTGTATTTTACATCTATCAAGTAACAACTTATAGTTAATTCACAGTTAAATTAACTCAGTGCTTTAGATTTTGACCCCCCCCCCCCCCCATTTTAACTGGTGCTATGCATAACACATATGTAAACCACCACACACACGTCAAAGAAGAATTTTGTTGTTCCAACCAGAAGGTCAGGGTTTGAGTCGTAACCCCATGTCTGCTACGTGTGAAGATAATTTACCATAAATACTGTGCCAAATCACATGTAGAGATTAGGGATCGGCCAGAAGTGATTCTTCTTCACAGCACTGGGTTGATGCACAGAAAAAAATCTGTAGAGTGAGTCCTTGAAATGAAGTTTAGGAGAGTACTTAAATTAGTCATGAATTGGAAGGTCATAGTACCTAAAACTACCACAAAATTACACATAATGAATGAAAATACTCTAATAATGATAGTTAAATACTTCCACTCTAGGAATTACTGTATTTTCTATTTGGAATACGATCCATCTTCCAGCACTTGACTCATGGATATTTCCGTCAGTCACTTCAACAGCACGGCCTAAATTTATGAGGTATGTACTTCACTCCAAGACTGAAAGGTAAGTAGTTTATTCCACACGGGTTTCGTGTGGAGAAAATAGTTGTATCGTGTTTTACACTGTTGGTTTGGCCCTGGTCACCGATGGTTCCTGTTGAATTTGGAAACACATTATTGTTGCTGTTTACTTTGTGTTTTGTTGAGAACGTTGGACGCAGTTCCAGCCAAACATCATGTTTAAATGAGCGCTGTGTTTGTCTGTTATTATACACAATTATACCTAATATAAGGTTTATCAACAAAAACATTCCAGGGTCAGAAGTTATAGACAGCTCAGGGCAAAACGCATTTGAAATTGTCACACAATTGTAGGTTTTTTATGGCTAGATTTCTGCAGCGGTTCCGCAACTTTTTTGGCCACGAACACCGTTCTATATCCCAACGGAGTTGATGCAGTCCCAATTCCCCTGCACCTTCTTGAAAAAAAAACTTTCTAATAAAGGCATCATAAATAATCATGACCAGAACACACACATACATGCACATATATAGTCTGTATTAATTAATTATTAAAAATGGAAAAGATTTCTACACTGATGTTAAAAGACCTGGACCTTTTTGGAAATTTAAAAAAATTAAAATAATGTGGAAATGAACCAAAATCATTGTCAGACATATTTGATGTGTGGACAAATCAACTCTGTTGTTAAGGATCATTTTTACACATATCTTTGGTTGTTTGGCTTTACCAGAATCCTGCAGCGTCTGTTCTGTTCACTAAGTTCCTGCCACGATGTTCCCACAGTCCTTTCTGTTTTCAGGATCAGTCACAGCCTCGGCCTGTCAACCTGTCCCAGACCAGTCTGCTGTAACCAGAATCTTTCCTTTCCACTGCTGAAGGCTACGTTATCTCCAAGGTTCACATTACCCAATCCCTGACCCTCACGGGTCTCCAGGTCCTGTGTGTCCATCATTAGAACACTTTAATGAGATTTGGTCTCAGGGAAACCTTTTTTCCTCTCAGTGTAAGAACAGTGCAGCCAATAGTGTGTGTTTGCAGGTGTTGTGTTTTATGAGATATGAATCATACCATTCATTGTCCCCATGTGAGTGAAGGTATCAGCAGCCTGACGAGGCCTAACAATGGCTTCAAAGCTGGAGCTGAGCTCTGGTTCAACGTTCACCACATGAAGCTGTGCTGTCATGGAGCTGAAGCCTTAGAAGTCATATTTGACACTTTCAAGGCACAGCAGATTATGTGCAGAAGGCCCAGTCCTGGGATTGAACCAGCAATGATGATGTCATCCACGACAGGAAATCTCTGAGCCAGCTGGGAAGTGAACCAGAGGACCACGCCCAAAAGAAAGGGTAAAAAAAGATGTGAAATTTCACCAAACACCTGTGAGAAAGTGTTAAATATAGTACATGTGTGGGGGTGGAGTGGGTGGGGGTGTGGGGGTATTTCTGGTCCGTTTAATGTAGTATCTGTCCATCATCTGTCAAAGATCAGGATTAAATAATGTCAAAATACCTAGAGGCCAAATACTTCTCATGTTAAACCTAAAAACTAAAATATACTGGAAGTAAAATACTGTATGTGGCAGGTAAACAAACGCTTCTCAATGTTAGTCAAACTAAGGCCCACAGCCCAAGTAAAGTCCACTGTAGTTTTATTTCCAAAAACATATTCAAATATCTAATAAATGCTAAGGTGTTTAAAAAAATATTGCAAAAACAGCTCTTTGTATTCCAGAAAAGAAGGTGTGCAGAAATAAACTCAAGGCTAAAATTTACTGAACAGCTGTTTTATTCATAATTAAATCTAAACCAAAAATAAGGAAAAGCTGGAAAAATAAGTCAGTGATACCTACAGTATATGTTATCCAGGATGATACTCTTTTCTTCCCCCTGGAAAAAAAGAAAATCACTCTCTGATGGTCCATCACAGGCGATAAAATGAAGAGAAGTCAAGGGTCACATAAAAATCAATCCAAGTGACAGAGTTAGCCCCTGAGCCAGATTTTGGACATACAGACATCATGGGTGACATAAAGAAACGCTTCATCTGACCCTGATGAATCACTTGTCCTCATTTTGATCTCACACAAGCAATTATCACAGACAACTCACTTGAGAATCTCTCAAACAAAGTGCAATACCATACTTCATAATTATGAGTTTTTTTGACATTTAGTGCCGGGAGGCTTTTCAGGAAACGTAGTAACAAAAAAATAGTAGCAAAAGACAGAAAAAACTGTAAGGACGTGAAGAAAATATTCAACCACGCTTGTGTTTCTGCTTGAATGATTGACAATCCAGTTAATTTGTGACTAAACTAAAGGCTCAGTAAAAAAAAAACAACAGTCATGTAGCTAAAAAAAGAGCTCATAGAAAAGAAAATAATCAATCTTTCTCAGAGACCAAAAGTTGGTTTTGCCCATAAAATATGTGTCTATAAGTATTTATAGGCCATTTGTAATATAGAGTTTATAACATAGGACAGCAGTAGCCAAAAAGGAGGGGAGGGGGTCAGCTGTTGAATGCTTTGCCTACAACATAATAGGGGGTCAGTTGTTGAATGCTTTGCCTACAACATAATAAATGTTGTGAACTTTAAGTACTGAACTAATGCAGGGGAATCACATCATTCCCAGGGTTTCATGATCACATGACCAGGCCTTGGCTTTCACATCACAATGGACTACACTGATTTACAGCCGCTGCTTCATACCACTTGTGACACTGTATTATTGATACTGTGGTCAAACATCTGTTAGTAGCCATCAGCCCATCACTAAGGCTTATTGCAGTGATATGTGTCTTTCTAGAGGTCATCAGGTCAGATCTCTGTTAGCTTCACAGGGGAAATAAGTCAACGTGAACACAGGCTTGGACATGTGTCTGTTATGAACAGGGATCTTGAAGGAAAGCTCAGCTGTGTTGCAATAAGTCATGATCGTGAAAAGTAGCTACATCGGATACGTCTTTTTAAAGGTTTAGCCCGGCTACTGCTACCTGTTTAGTTGTGAGTGTAGAAAATGGATGCACATGTATGCTGACGTTTATTAATGAATGTGTTTTAGTCAATACGTAATGTTTATTTTATAAGTTTTATTTGTACACAAATTGATTTTTTTTTCATTGCCAAACTCAGAAAAACACTATTCCAAAGTTCAAGTGCAACATCATTGGTAGAGTGACTGTATAGAGAATGTAGTTTCTGTAGTTACTAACTCTGGGAGACCAGTGCAAGATAACATAGAAAGGTAAACAATATTTACAGTTAAAAGTATTTTTTCATGACATTAGAATAATTGTTAGTTAGAAGTTGTTTGAAAACAAACTAATTTATTATTTTCCATGAATATAGAATGGACAACTATCCAGAACACCAAGCATGACTGCAGAATAACGAAGAGAGAGTGAGGGAGAGAGGTGTGTGTACCGAGGGCACCAGGTGACACGAGTGAGACAAATGAGACACAGGTGAGTGTGATGACACTGATTGCACAGCAGACACAAGCAGGAGGTTGGAGACTGACAGACCTCACAAACAAGGTAATAAGCAGTATTTGTTGTTACAATTAAATTAAATTAAATTCTTTATATTTTTGGTTTTTGTGCCTTAAAGTCCAAAATGAATCAGGGTATACTGTTTTATTCCAGACATGTTTTGATGTTAATGTGTAGGTAAAAAGGAAGTGTTATTCAGAAGCAGCGTCTCAATCAGCGTCACAGCCAAACAAAGGTACTTTAAGTTTTCCAATCATAGCCTCAGCAACACAAGCTGGTACTCGGTAAATTATAACTGCAGCCAAAGCATGTCTCTGGAAAATCCTACTGTAAATGTTTTTAGTCTGACAGGCCTCAAAAGTTGCCATGTTACCATTATCATCTGAAAATCTCTCAGCCCCAAATTAGTTTCTCATCAATTAAAGCCGGAGTCACAATTTAACAAGACATTGTGGGGCCAAAACCACAGAATGCATAAAAAACTCCCAGAGCATTTCTTCCTTGAATCCAAGGAGTCTGTGGTATGGGTGGAAAATGTGTGGAGTCCTCAGTATGAACCATCTTCATTTATGGCTGCTCCAAGGAAAACCACTTCTGCGCTTTAATCCTACGTTTTATCTGCCTCGTAGAAATCAGCCTCCTCTTCCTTCAGCCCGGTTCGCCCTCCCCTCCGGGTGTTTCCAATTAGTCTGACATGTGCCCATTATTTCCAAATAAGAATCACCACACAAAGCACACATCCCTCATCACGCCTCGTCACAGTCACAGTGGCCGGTTAACTCAATCCACATTGGGCAATTTCCATTCATACAAAAACAAATCCACAATGGCAGGAATTGATGGCATGTATTAAAGTGTGGGATAAAGTTCCCTCGGAGATCCATGCCAGCCCAGGCTAAACAAATCGCTCTCTCCTGGAGAACGGACGAATCGAGGGTTAAGGAAGTTATTTTTTTTATTTATTTCCTGTAACTCTCTGCCCCCCTTCCACCCTTGTGGATTAAAGGGTCCATTCAATTGTTGATTAATTAACAAAAAGTCCCCTTAAAATATAGGATGTTAGGAAGTTCGAGCCCTGGCTTTATTAGTCTACATGCCTATGTGCCCATGGATAAAAAAGTGAGTTATAAAATGTGATGAATTTGTGGGGTCACCAAGCAAACAGTAATGATAAAAATCTATTAAATTGTTTGAACGATTACTTGGGAAAATATATTATTTGTTTTTGTTTTTGTGGTAAATTTTTTTTGGATGAATGAAAATTGGTTTTACAACCCGTGAGTATTCAAGTCCTGTGACTGCGACTGAACTAAACCAGACCATGGATTTTGTGAATGGCTTCACACCTTTTAACTCCTGACGACAGAGTCATGAAACAAGATGAAACACTGGCGGTGTCTACAGATCCACTATCCACCACAGGGCGGAGTCTGGCTCTGCATCGACTCGAACTGTATACGGGCAACGATGTCAGACTTGTTTGCATAGATCACAGAGTTGAATGTAGTCAGGGTCGACAAAATGTGTAATAGAGGCTCCTGTTCCACAGCAACAGCACTTTTTTAACCTTATTAACCAGTGTTTAGTCAGAGTGGTACAATGAGGCTGAAGCTCTGCTGATTCAATGAAATGTAATTAATGGAACGGTCCTGTGAAGGCTGACGATAACATCTTTGCCAGCTGCCTGGCTGCCACAGCCAGCCTGGTAATATGCAGCAATAAAAGTTGGCACAGGTTCAGTGGTGCAGGCTTGTTTAAGTTTGACTGAGGCCCACAAAGAATTAATGCCAGACATATAAAAATGAGTTGGGATATGACCTAAATATTGACGGAAATAAAAAAAGGGCAAGATGTATGTAGAGAGCCGAGGTTGTCAGTGTGTGTGTTCTCCTGGTTTAACTATAGCTGTGGGGACCATTTTAGGACAATATATTTGTTTAGGTGGTTTTGGACTCATCTCCATCTGAATAATAGATCTATGGAATTTTTTTTCACTTAATTGATGACGTCAGCATTTATGCGTCTGATCCATCACTAGTTCCAGGTTTTCTTCAATCGATCATGACGTCAGTTAGATGATGTCAAACAGAGGAAGTAATGAACAATGCTGCTTTAATAAGGTCTGTTGTAGGGTGTGTTTACTTCATGTTGTGTTTGCCTCAGTTGAAAACACACCCGGGGCTTTAGGCCATTAGTTGGACGAATTTCAAAATGTTTTTCATCTAAACTTGGCTGCCTACATGGACTGTATATAAAACGTGGACGGCAGTCATTCATACGATCAGTGAAATACCACAAGAATCTTCGGCATATTTCTTTTCCAGAAAATGATGAAGTGGAAGGAAATGAATGAGTTGTTCGTGTTTTTCTCTCATATGGTATGAATGAGTGGATCTTATCTTTTCTTTACTTGAGCTGGCACTGAACCAGGAGACTATTGATGCTCAGTGAAAGGATTTGTCGCACAAACTCCCCACAGAAAAAGGGGTAAGAATAGTTGGACGCCTTCCAGATGAAAATAATGTTCATGTTACACGAAATCAAACAGATCTGCAGGGAATCAGAGAGTCAACATTGTGGTTTGAATACTTTATATATAGCATGAATAATGACTGAAGAACAATCACACATCAAAAATGTGAAGTTCATTAAAAGTGAGCAGCAGATACAGTCTGTGCTGTCCAGGACAGGTCAAACAAATACAGTACCTACAGATGGAATGTATTCTCTGGTCTTTGTTGCACATGTAATATTTACAGGTGAGGTATCACTGGGAAAAGAGCTGTAGAATACAGAGAGAGAGAGAGAGAGAGTATATACAATAAAATATGATTTATTTTTCAACAAAGACAATTCCAAGTTCAGCAACATCGAAGTTTACTGTGAAGTTTGACATCTTCTTTCAAGTGTCCAGTCATTTCACACATCAGCAGTGTTCCTGTGATGCCTTGCTGTTTTAATAAATACATTTTTAATCATAAAAAAGTTGCAACCGTTGAATTTCACATCGACAGTTATCATAAATATCAGCTTATTTTATTTTATCAGGAAAACAAACAAAGAATATTTAAAAAAAAAGCTATTTAACGTTGGTTCTTTGGTCTCTTGTACAGGTTTCTTTATTTTAATATTAACATATGAGCAGGAGTGGTTTAATGCTTTGATAACTAAGTCATTAACTAGTCGTGTAACTTGCATATTAACAGCACTTCACAAACGTCAGCGTCTGTTTGAGGACAAAGCTGTGACACCTGATCAGTGCTGCATGTCATGTTGATTCCTCTGAGGCAGAACAGTCCAGAAAGTGTCACAGTTTGTGGACTTGGTTTTTGCCTCCCGTCCCTGAGAATATAAGCTCAGTTTAGCTTTAAAGTCATTTCCCATTAAAAACACATTAACAATTCAGAGCTCCCTCTTTGTGCCATCACATGACCCTCCTCCGTTAATCCCAGCCAAAGTCTTGTCCACTTATCTGGTAGAAATATTGGTTGAAGGGTCTGTAGAAGTCTCTGAGTCTCTGAAGAACCTCGGAGGGGATCTGGGGATGGGGTCTGCCCTTAGACTTCCCCAGGCAGCGAGGTTTGCTGCTGCCCTCAGGCTTCTTCAAGCATGGAAAGCCCTTGGTCTGGTTGAAGTAGAAGTGTTTGTCTGAAACAACTCTCTTCAGACCCAGGAAGTCCTGAACCCGGCCCATCTCACCTGCCGGATCAGTAACTAGGCGCTCACCGCTAACAAACAGGAAGTGAGACAAGGGGAAATACTGGAGCCAGTTCTCCAGATGTTTGGCATACAGACCAATGCGAACAGCGCTCCACGTGGTGTCAATCAGACCTGTGGAGGAGTTCTTCAGGGCCAGGCTCTGGAAGGATGGAAGCCCGGGGTTTTTGGACAGGGTCTGGGTGTAGTCAGACACCGCCCGTGTCACAGGATCCCTGACCACCACAATAAGTTTGGTCTGACAGTTCATAGTGCAGACACGACTGGGAGCCTCTTTTGTCACAAAGTAGCTGGGGGTTTTCTCCATGGTAATCTGGCCGTCCAGCGTCCGCGGCATCAGGTTCCTAGATGAAAAGACAGCGATATTTCAGAATTCTTAAAGTTGCTAAAAGATACAGTAGGTATTTTATAACACACGGCCAAGCAGTGAGTATAGGTGTTTTAATTTACCACTTCCTTTGTCATCCATCATCTGACTTGTCTAAAATGCACTGAGCTGTAAGATCCCAAATTAGTCAAATACAACCTCGGATTTCAACCGCAGGCCACTTTCCAATACAGAAGCTGAAACCATCAAGCGCTGCTCGCCCCTTAAATCACACTCTGACTTCAGTGGACCCGTGATTAAATGACATTGTAATTACATTACATACTGCACACAGGAGATGAAAGCACCTCCGAGTCTGTGTGATTAAAGCTCCAATCACTTCTCTGTGTTTACCTCCAAAGGCCTCCAACAGAACCTTTTTTAGTCTGACACACTGTTAGGTCTGGACAACAGAACCATCCACTCACCATGTGCCGATGAGTCAAAAACCACAAAGCCTCAAGACCCACTTAGCAGCAATTTCCTACAGATTTCCAACCATCATTCTTCCTGCAAGAGCAGACCCCCCCTGCCCCCCTCCCTGCCCTCCCACTGCCTCCCCCTGGGCTCCTGCAAGGACCTCAAAGTCCAAATTTGTCAGGAAGCATGAGCAAAAGGTGGCGAGCTGCTGAGATAGGCTGGTGTTTGTTTGCAGTTTGTGTTGTTCATTTACTCGTCACATCTTCTATATATTACTGGAAACAGAGCTTTCATGTGGCTTTTAGTTGAATAATAGTAGTCTGTGTGCTTCACAGATCGGATTTTTGCATAAGGTCGCGGCTTGACAGACGAGTGGCCTTTCAGATGACAGAGTATGTACACTGTTCCCTCTCTGCATCGCCGTTCTTCTTTCACTTTTTTTTAAAAAATCCAATCTGGCAAACTTTTTGGTATAGATAAAATTTATTGCGAAAATGTTGCTATAATGTGAAATATAGCAAAAATTAAACTGAAAGATATAAAATAATTATACATACAAAAGTTTTGGTTTTAAAAATGTGGATTCTCTTTTTAGAATAAAGATGAGGACATTTGCGAATGACATGACAATGACAAACTAACATATGTCTGTTAGTGATTGTAGTTTCTAGTCTCAGTGATTGATCCAATACACTGAGTCAAATGGACCCATTGTTTTCTGCCTCCTTTACTGGTTTAAATTATGACAGCAGAAATGGCAGCAGAAATTAATTTCTTTCAAAAGCAGTCAGTTGAAGAACAAACGTTTTGCTGAGTGCAGTTGGTTTGATTCTCTGTAGTTCATTTGAAACAGGAGGAAATACGAAACAGAAGCTTTTATGGTTTTTATGTGAACAAACAACAATTGTCGACTGTGAGAACTGACGGAGAGATGAAGGTTTGGAGGAAATGTTTTCACTGACTGAAAGAAAACTGAAGCTGTGGTCAGACTGTGAGGTTCTTTGTCATTAGTTTCACCTGGTGCCCTGGTATATAGACCTCCCTCACATTAGGGGTCAGTGTTTTGTGATGTTCATGTCTTGTCTTCCTGCGACCCAGGGAGTTTTGTGATTTTTGCACTTAATGAATAAACTTGGAGTTAAGTTTGTTGCAATACAAAAAATGACATTTGCTCTTTAGTTGCTCTCTAAATCAGCACTAATTTATTATTATCAATACAAAAAATGACATATGTCTCATTGTGTTCTTGTGCAAAATTAAATTGACCTAAAAGTAAAAGAACTGACAGGGACAACCTTATTTAAATGTTGGTAATTCAAATCCACCTCCATTAATTGATTCTCACTAAGGCTGCTGTAAATGGCCTCTTCTAGTCTGTCTGTCTGTCCGGTTTATCTTGGTCTGATCAATATGTCTGTCTCTATATGACTGATTGTCAGTGTGTGTTTGTGTGTGTGTGTGTGTGCACAGACCACATACACAACCCTCTCCCTTCGTCTGCCCTCTCCTCTCTCATCCAAAGACTTTGATTTGTCCTTCAGTCTTTTAGACAAGTGTCACTGATGTGTAATTGACCAGAAGTTGTCTGTCTCTCCTCATGAATAGTTCATGAACGGTGGCTTTCACCTCACTCTCCTCCAATCCCTGTTTCCCTCAACACAATCAGTCTCATGATTGGAGGATCAATAACAGTAATTTTTGATCATAAATCTGCTCCTTGGTGGTGTCAAGGATCTGCACACAGGTCAGAGATGATTAATCTCCCCGATCAATTTTACATACGTGTAAATCTATACTTCTGCTTATACATACGTGGCCTTCGGACAAAGCTGTTTATAATATGAAAATCCAGAAATAAGCAGAATGAGCTGGAATATTCTTCCAGGACGATACGTGCTGACGAGGAACAACAGTCTGGAACTCCCTGCTGCCACAACAGTCCAGTGCGTTTCCTCCCAGACGTGTTATAGTAGCGATTAGCCCACTGATACTTTGTAGAACGTCTGGATCATAAGATTAAATGCTAATGCTGGCAACAAGGATGTGGCCAAGAGACTTCCTGCCCCCCCTCTGAGGTTATGACTTCTCCTGCTGGAGTGCTGTAGCTACATCCTCTGTAAAACAGCACTGTGCACAGAACATAAATGCCCCCCCCCCCCCCTCCCCCGTTCTCCCCCCGAGTCAGATTATGTGTAATTTGTCCCTGATGAAAACAAAGATACACTGCTAACATGAAATATTTTGGGTTAACTTTAAGAGTGGACTTTCACATACAAACACCATGTTCATAAAGGTTTATGAGCTGAGATCCAATAACGTATGTGGAGGAAAGTAATGGCTGTAAAATGGGAAGTAAACAACAAACTGCAATAAAAAATATTTCCCAGCAGTGTTAGGAAGAAGCCTGCGGGTCATACATGGACAACAGGCTGACAAGTTGAACCCCAGAATGTCCTCAACATCATTTATGAGTCTGTGTCTGGATTCAGACCGTAGACCATGTGGGTTTACTGTTGAATCAGTTCACTTAAATGAGCTGATTTAAAAATGTTGATTATTATTATTACTATTACCAGTAACTAATGAGTAGTGCCATTACATTTAGGTAAAATGACATCACGGCCCCTTTGACGTCTGAGTGTTGGAATGTTCTTGTGTGATAACTGGTGCTGCAGAGACTGTTCAACACCCAAACCTTTATAAAGTATAACATAACCAAACAAAACCCACATAAACTGACAATATATATCATGCAGCTAAGGTTACGACAACAGAGCTTGTTTGCAGTATTGCCAAGATGGCTGCAAGACATCCTGGCTATGATGTCAGAACTTAGCTCTCGGTTTAGCCTCGCCTGAAGTTCACTGTAACAACTGATCGTAATGCCACTGTGACAGTAACCATGACCTAAACAGACCGGGGGGTCGTCATTGTCTGTCCAACAGATGCAGCGAGCGCTGCCATGCTGTCTACCGCCTCTTTGTCTGAGCGGAAACTTGAGAAAACGCTGTCAAAAGCTAAATGAAACACAATAATACAACCAAACATGGCCCGAGGACAGGTGTCAGCCTGGATGAGGAAGTTGTAAACATTATTTCACAACAGCCAATTAAACTAGAAAACCGTACATACTGTAGGCCTTGTGTTCAAAGACAAAATAAATATCCAGTACCTGCTGCAGCGTGTCACAGCAGCATCAGCCCTGAGGTCAATTTCCAGGACTGATGCAGACGTTCCCATCATCTCTCTCCTCCTGAGAGGAAGTGGATGGAAACCACATGACGACAGCAGGGCTGTTGCCACACACAGGTTTTTAATAAGGCTGTGTAGTTATCAGCTTCTTTAAAAAAAAACCTTAAGAATTAGGAAGCGGTAATGGAGCAAAGGCAGGAGTTTCATGTTGGTGGGTGGGTGTGACAGCTGTGACGCACATGTAAGAAATTAACCTGAAATATAAAATCCACTGATTGTGCCCTCATATTTATCACAGGGTCACATTGATTTGTTTTTGCACTTATCTGACTAAAAATGATTGTTTTGAACCAATAATATTTCATCATTAAATATGTGAAAAAAAATACTACTGAAAATTAGCGGCTGTCAGGCATTTTAAATACTTTACCATTCACCACTATATCTTTACACGTCATTTTCCTCAGAGCCAACTGCGTCACACAGCTACCACCACTAAAGGCTCCTACATATTTTACAGGTGCCTCCAAATGGGCCACAATGGGCCTTTAATTATTGTAATCTTCACCATATGGGTGTGAGTTTGAGCGTTCGCAACACTTAGCCCATACCATGTTAGCCAAAAAACCTCTACCATTAAAACACTACAAAGACCATTCCCATCTGTTACAGCGATCGACTTCCTCCTCCACCATCAATGGGCTCAAGCGTGGACACGGAAAAACAACCCTTACCTTGGAGAGTGTTAGAGTCATCAGTTAATTTCTTTTCTGTGTTACACAGGAGTAAAGTCCATCCCCAGCACATCTAACACTGTTGTCGGCTGTTACACATTGTACAAAACCTGCCTCCCAGCATATATTTATCCTCTGTCTTTTTTAACAACACAATGAACATAAACTGAAATGCCCGGCAGTTACGTAACTTACCAAATGGAGAGGGTGGAGAGAGATTGTTTTCATCTGTATATGTTGTTCTTAAACAAAGAGGTCTGAGTGGAGCTTTTAGAACCTGTTGAAGCAGTTCAACAACAGCTACACAGACTGAGATCAGACGTACTTCACTGAAAGTCTCAAGTATATCACAAAGCTCAAAAACATTTTCAGTGTGAAAATGAATCTGTAGAAGAATGAATCGGTGTTTTGCCATTTGCCATTTTTCAATCAGACGACTGCATGATCAATTCAATTTGATAAATGATGATGATCAATAATATGAAGTATAAATATCTGCAGTGGTAGAAGTCAATAATTGTTGTGATATTTTACAACTGGTTGCGTAACAGTAGAAATAATTTCATATCTTTATATTTAAAAATGGATCATTACACTGAGGTCTGATTTACATATCTGTGTTATATGAATGATATATAAACTGTCATGTTCAGACAGTGCTGACCTTGCCTTGCTCTTTCTTTCATATAAATCCATTCAGTATGGTCGATGTTGACATGACTGTTAGTCAAACAATTGATCAGCTTTTGAAAAATATTGATGAGACCTGGAGTCTGAATTCAAAGACCTTCTTCTCATACATTAGAGTTGTTCATTGTTTTCCGAGGATGTCGTTCATCTGTGTGAAAACTTCCCTCCTTCGCTGTGAAACAACCACTGTTTGTTCTGTTACGCGACATCAAAACCCGATTTGTTTATGGTAATGAATTCAAGATACGAGACACAAATAAAAAACAGACTTCATTTACACATCACTCAGCCCCGGGCCACCACCTTCATGGTGACATAGCTGCGACAATCACGACCATTGTGTCATGGAAAAACTCTTCAGTTGTGGCTCTGGAGATTCGTGTGAAACCCTTCACTCCACAATTTTTTACCAAAACCATGAAACAACACAGACAATCATTAAAGCTCTGCTAAATTTTCAACGTACTATTTGTGGGTTTTCCATTCCTCTGTTGGGCCTGTTTTCACACATTCAGACAAGGACAGAGGCACATGGGTGGAGGGGAAAAAAGGCGAGACTGACTGGATCGTTGGCATAAAAATAAATAGAAAACATATTTGAAGGAAATGTCTAGTGGATGACAATGCAGTTAGAACAATGCATTTGCATGTCTGTGAATCATCTGTAACAAACAGAGCAGAACACGTCTGGTTTCATCTAATGAACTGACATGAAACAACTCTGATCCGTAACTCTCACAGTTTGTACTTGTTTCCCAGACGAAAAGATCAAATGTGGATTTGGAATTATCACAAAGAACAATAACTTGTCAGACATTCTGATCTAAAAACAATATGTCTCTGGGAACAACATTGACTGTAGGCAGTCATCAGTGGTGCCATCTGCTGGCAGGGGCTGAGGGGTGTTGTAACCGTTTAGCAAAAAAACAATAGGGCGAGCAATAGAGGCGACACATCAAGGTTAAGATAAATTCTGACCTTTAACCTTTCCCCAACCTGACCCCAATTCTAAACTTAACTCAAAACTTCTTCAATCTAATAAATATTCATTGATTCACTGTTTACATGAACAGCACTACGAGGCCTAGTTAAAAGAGAAGCCAGAAGGAAAGTGTTCTAACAAGGTGAAAATGATGTGTTGGAGAGAGCAGTGAAGAACGTGTCGTGTATATATATTTGAGCTGAGCGCTAACCTGCATGTGTATGTGATTAAGTGAATAAAGAGAAGAAGCTCAGCAGCCATCTGAAATGATCTAGGTTGGAAGTGTTACCATGTGTTTCTGTGTTCTCACTTAAAATAGATCTAAAAATGTCGGGAGGTGGAAGTCAGAGGAAGATTGGATTTCATGTACAATCTGCTGTCAAAGTCGCTGTTAATCAGCGGTTTCCATCCTGTCAGACATCGCTCTCTCTCTCTCTCTCTCTTTCTCTTTTTATGACACCTTCCAACTGCCAAACTCACATGTCTAAAAAGAGTATTCTTCTGACGGCGTCGATGAGCTCGTGCTGAGCTCGGAGCCTCTCTTCCAACGCATCTGGAGATGATCATCTTCATACAGAACCCAAATCCCTCCTCAAGGCCTTAACTACACACAAATGATAGCTCTGGTCAGGCTGGTCACCCCAAATCAGCTGTGACAGTAGCCGTTGAGCATTTCATCTGCCTCCTTTTATAGAAATGTAAAATTTGTGACCAGCAACTGAGGCTCTTTTGAGTTAGCCCTGAGCAGCGTGAGTTCGTGTAGTACCTGAATGTGATTTGACGTTTGTCTGGATTCCTGGGCAGTTTTCAGAACAAGGTGAGAACGTCAATATGAAATGTCATTCAAAGGTGAATAAATGAGGTTTGGATGACGCTCAGTATGATAAACCGCTCTACAGGGACCCCAGCCGCATTTTGATCATCAGGGAAAATATTGGCTGTGCCTGATCTGAATATATCATCACTGTCTGTAGTCAGCCGCGGTCAGACGTTCTATTGGCAGGAGGCGTCAGAGCTGGTACACAGGTGAATGGGAGTCAGCGGGGACACTGATGATCAGCTGACCCTGCTGTCTAAGCCATTCATCATCCTGCAGCTCCCTGACACGTCATTCACAGCTTGAAAACCTGTCGTACATTTGCATCTCGTTTTCATGCCTGCGTCTTTCATTAATGAATTTTAAATGAGAAGCAGTTGGTGTTAAATATTAATGACTGTTTTAACAGGTAGAACTTTTTGTTCTTCGGACAGAAAAAAAAACGTTTAAGGCATATGTGATTTGTTACTGAATCAGGAAGTCCTGACTTGTGTTTCATCTGAATGTCATTGTGTCTCTGAGCTACTCTGGTACTTGAACCGCAGGTCGTTCATCATATCCAGACACCGGGGGAGGTCAAAATTCTGTACTCAAACCAGGTCCAGACTTTGAGATGGGTTCTAGCAGAAATAGGAACCAACATAAAGTCACTTATGGGAATTTTGAGATTCTATATGTGTTTTTTAAGTGACATTTTTTAGTTTGACGTTGCATGAGATAAAGCCTAGGACTTGGAGTCCCAGTCAATTCACACAGATCTGATCACATGTAGACAGCAAAAAGTTCAGGATTTGTCATATTTGTGTTTACATTTCCTGATGTTTCTGTCTATGAATATTTACAGTATATAGCTACTAACCTACACCTATAAGGTATATAAAGTGTTACATCTATGTGACCCAAATGGGCCGTGGTCTTAAGAAAATGATAGCTCAGAGCTAAGTTAAAAAAAAAAGAAAAATTCAACTTATTTAGGTTTAATTAATTGTATTAGTTCTTTTTTGTAATTTAGAAATTGTGTTAAGACTTGTTGAAGCCACAGTGGAACAGTGGAAGGATTCCTGTATGACATACAGATGGTTTGTGGTTTGATTCCACCTAGTCACTAATCCTGGCCAGGAAAAGAACTGAGAGTTGACCCTGTGCCACATCACTGTGGTGACCCTGATGGAGGAACAGGCTGAGAGTGATTCTGGAAAGACTTCTCGGTGCCTTCTGTCACCAAAGGCTCTTTTCACTGTCACTGCAGATATTCTTAGAACTTATTGTAAATAAACTCACTCATGCTGTGCGTAAAAGGCGCACTGCCCGTGCCGGGACCCACCTGTACCACTCCAGCCCTTTGTCATAAAACCTGTCGAAAAAGTGCGGCTCGGCACCGACAGCCCTCACGTCCGGGTGGATGCGCAGGAACTCCAGCAGCGCGCGGGTTCCTCCTTTCTTCACGCCGATTATAATCGCCTGCGGGAACCGCTTGGTTCCGAAAGTGTTGGACACGGGGATGCCGTTGTTCTGCGCGCTCTCTTGCTCAATGGCAGCGTCCGGTGTCTGCTGTGGGAACTGACCGGGCGCGTCCATGTGCTCCGCGCCCGCGAAGTCTGTGCGGTTCCCTGGAGGTGGTGCGTCCAGGAGGGGACGCGGCGGCGGCGAAGACCGCAGCTCGTCCAACACGCGTCTGTGATCGTCCAAAGTGTCATAGTCTCTGTCTGAAGAGCGCTGGCTGTAAATAGTCCTGGGAGCCGAGTCACAGAACGCGGTGAGGCAGTAGAAGAAGTAGGTGAAGATCAGGACCATGGTAAAGAACACGGAGACTTTGGAGAGCGCTTTCCCAGAGTTGAGCCTGACTCTGCATCCACTACATCCCATGAGTCGTTCTCCTGCTCGATGCCAAAGCTCCGAAGCGGTGACAGCATGCTTCTCCTTCGGTCTACATCAGAGATGATGCTGTTGTGCGGAACCTGTTGCTCACAAGTGAGGCATCACATTTAAATGTTCTCCCCCAGCAGCGATGTGACACAGTAGGTGTATCGTGGGTGGAGGAGAAGAGAAGAGAAGAGAAGAGAGTGGCTTTATCTTTTTGACTGAACAGTCTGAGGGACAAGTGTCATTCACCCTGTCTGGGCTGTTCTCACAGAGCCTGCTGTGTGTGTTTGTGTATATGTGTGTGTGTGAGTGTGTGTGTGCATCCTGAGCTTCACTCATCTCTCATTCGAGGTTTCCCCTGAGCTTCTCCAACGCCCCTCTTTTTTTTAACAAGTCTCCACCCTTCCTCTCTGAACTATAGCATAAACAAGAGTAAACATGGCGTCTGGCTTTATGATTATAATGAAGCTATTTCTCTACAAATAATCGTGACAGATGAAAACACAGGCTTAAAGTGATGAAATTGGCTGTTCAGGGTTCGATTTAAAACTTTCACTAGTCCTGAAACCAAAATCGTTAAAGTTAAAGTTAAAGTTAAGACTGAACTTCATTGATCCCACACTGGGAAAATTATTACTAAGACATGAGAAAATTACAGGATTAAAGTTTTCTCTGCACATATGGACATTAAAGCTGCATTTATAGCACCATCCGCAGGGGAGAAAAGGAAGCTCCATAACGCAGTATTGTCTTTAACAAAACAAATCTTTTGGCCCTAAAGTTTTCACACATGAGAACTTTTTATGACAATAAAACGTAGAGCACTTTGTGTTGAGCTGCAGGCACATGAGTGTTTAACAGAATGTAAACTGACTCCACAAAAGGAAAATCCTCTTGTCCCTTTGAACCCATATGATAGATGTCTGCGTCCGCCCCGTGGACAACAGGAGCCCTGAGGTTGTCTCCCTCTGCACCCTGAGACTCAACCCTGATCCAACGCCAGCACGGTGACAAGACTCCTGACACAAACCTTCAACAATAGGCCTGCAGCAGGGGGTGGGGGCTGCCCTGCCTCCATCCCATAAATACAGTATCTGAGGCTGACTGTGTCACCTTGGGGGCTGAACAGGAAGGATCAACACAGGGATGTTCCCCCGGTTCTGTAAAGCTGGAGCAGGTATTGAGTTTCTCAGATGGAGGGGTTTAGACTTTGAACCTGACTCACACACCAAGGGCGGCCGTCTGAATGGATACGCACACATGCACATGTAACACACACACACACACACACATCTGGAGGCTCGGGGCGTTGTACACCTCAGACAGAGGTGAATATTGGCAGAGTCATTCATATCTTTGTCTCAGCATGAACGAGAATCCAGGGAATAAAATCACTAAGACTTACGATCGTTTCCTTCTTCTGAAATTTAGTTTAGCAAAAACAGAACTCGCTCGTGTTACTTATTGTATTCTCTGCTAAAATGTTCTATATGAAACTTAAGGTTTTTGGACAATAACATATAAAATTGACTCTGAACTGAGGTATTTCTTGTCAGTGTTGCCAGAAATTTACTTTTATCCTTTTCTCTCACATTTACTCAGTTTGTCTCATCTGCCCATTTTTGTTTTTTTTTAACTCTACATTTATCTTCTCAAGATCTTTTCTTCTTGGCAGCACTAGCTTCAATGTCCTCAGTCTTATATGTCAAATATCCCGTCCCATCCAAGTGTTTTTGTTCCAGTCTGGCCCAGAAGTCACCAAAGAAAAGTTGAATTCAGTCACGTTTACTTCCCATTTTTTGTTATTTAGACGATTACCCGTAGAAGAAACCATCCAGTCTGGTCCCCAGGGTTTTAGAGTCAGAGTCCAAGTCTGAGGATAAGGGTTTGACTCAGGTTTGAGTCCCACGTAGCCAGTTTCACAAATGAATCTGTGACGTCATTGCCTAAGTCTGAACTCAGTATCTGAGTTTCTTCATCTCTGCTAATGCGTAGTCATCTTCATTCCCGCTCCTCTCCACCTCTCCTGTCCTACATCACTCCACCTACTCCATCCTAACCATAGGGATTTGACCCAATCCACCGTTCCACTCCAAACATCTTCCATTCATCTTTGACTTGTCTCTCCCTGTCTTTTAGGACAAAGACAAAAACGTATTGACTCACATAATCACAGTATTTTTCATGTGTAACTTTTTTAGTGTGAGGTCATTAAAGTCACATTCTTCTAGTTTTCTACAGACTTTGTCTTTGAACATCTAACCCTACTTGAACTCTCCATATTTGATTCACCCTCAGACGGTAACACGATTTCATGCAGTGCTGAGCCGTTCAGGCTGGTTGACAGACTTTCACACCTGCAGTCGTAGTCAGTGATCTTCCTCCCCAGGATCTGCTCTGTTGATGTGGGTACTTTGTGTCACAGCAGACAAACTGAGAACCTGTGATGTGCTGGTAGATCCAACCCCCAACCCTTGACTATAGCTGTACTGTGGCCTTACATCTGGGACTCCAGATTACTGACTGGGTTCTGATCCATAGACTGGATTATGATTCTGTCCAGAGAGGGACAGAATCATCTACCTCTCCCTCACCTTTAACACCATGTGACCTTGTCAGTCAGTATTATTGTGACTGAGATATCCTTCAGAGTCTGATAGATGAAGGTTCTCGACCTGAGCAATATACGCCAGTAAAAAAGGAATGGAATGGAAGGAATGAAGTCGTCTGACAGTCTGTCAGTCTTTTCCAGGACACTGATGAGGACCGTACACCTAGGGCCGAGGGCGATATGGTCTAGAACTGGATTAGAGATGAAACGTCTCCGTGTCCTCGATTCTTAATTGCAGGAAGTAATTACTGAGAAAACGAATGCAGACAAATTGTGATTTTGTGCTGCATCATCTGCAGAACCTTCTGGAGACTTCTGGCAGCATCAAGGCCTCGAGCCTTATATTTGCTAATATCTGTAGTAATTATCTGGAGATAATTAGTGTTAAATCTTTCCCGGTGAGAAATAAATGACTTCAAGGCGTTAGCGTTGGGAGAGATGTGAAAAAATACCCCAAAAAAGTCTGTAACAAAGGTCTGCGTGGAGGCTGACATGACCCAGGCAAATATAGAATAATAACATGTTTTGAAGCACAAACAGCCATTGTAAATCCTGTCACAGAGAGGCCAGCCTGGCACTGAGGAATTCACAGCTTTGGAAATGACTGTCGACTGGTTCACAGACCATTCTGACAAAAGGAGGTCACAGGATCCCAGCTCCGCTTTCATCGCACACTTACAGTTAGACTGACAGATCTGAACCCCCAAAATACAAACAGTACCCTCATAGAAACTAAAGGGGAGGGGGGGCAGTGGTGTAGAGAAAACAAATACAATATGGAAGTTGTGAATTGTCTCTTTATGTCTGAGGTTTTGGGTAAAAATGTCCCGTTGATGTGTTGGTATGTCTACGTCTCTCTAATCAGATGCTTGCGCGGAAGTATACAAAGAAAACTCTCTGTGAGAACGTTAAAGTCAGACTTAGGTCACATTCTTCTGTCAAAACTTGATCCGACAGAGTAACAATCGAGCCTGACCCAAACCTGACAGGTATCCTGGCTCTTGTCTCCAAACCTGAGATTCACTTTTGTTTTGCTTTCACTAAAGAAAAGGAAATTGTGACACTGTTTTCTGTTGGTTTTCCCAGATTATAGACTTTATTCTCAGAGAGAGAAAAAGTAAATTCATACAATTTATATATTATTTATATATGAGTTAGCATTGGTTCATCCTTCATTAATTTCAGCTATTTGACTTTTAGCTAATAATAGACAAAGGACGAGTTAACTAGCATAGTTAGCATTTTCTGTCCTGGATTTTTGGCTCTTTATAGACAAAGGACGACATTTTCTGTCCTGGATTTTTGGCTCTTAGCATTGACAACCACATGTTAGCCTCGAAGGACTAGTGAGGCACAAATTAATTTACAGTATAATCTGCTGGATTAGTGTTAGCTGCGATATCTGACCTAAAATCTACAGGAAACCCTTAAAGATTGTGTTTAATTAAATTACCAATCAAACAAAAGTATTTGTCGTGCATCAAATACATTTGTCTGAAGTCGCCGCCGGCCTGGGGGCTTTTTCAAGATTATCAAAACCGGCCCTGCTTCAAAAAAAGTTTGGACGCCCTTGGTCAGGAGGGTACTGCTTTCCTTAATGAAGTACAGATACTTCAAACCAATTCCCTCCAACATTTGACTACAGTTGTTGCCAGAGTACTTGCCTGCTGTTTTGTTCATTTGCTTTTACTTTCTTGTGTTTATCCGCTGTTTTTCTCTTAGCAGAGATTACAATATTGCCAGCATGATTGTAATTCCAAGCACAGACGCTGGCGTCATTTCTTTACTGCCAATTTGGCCAAAGCCTGTTAATGATTCCACAGCCAAGAGAGCAGTCACTGAAAACGTGTTAATTATTACAGGCATCTGTAAGCATCTATGTAATATTGGTGCTCACACAATCTGATGCCAACAGTCAGGTAGGCTCCCCTGGCTGCTGCTGCTGCTGCTGCTGCTGCCGCTGCTGCTGCTGCTGCTGCTGCCACTGCCCCCCCGTGTGATTCCTGTGAGATTTCCATAGCCAGAGGCCTGCTGATGGTGGGTACATGTGTCAGCCATTACAGTAAATTACAAATCCTCTCCAGCAAAAGCAGAATGTTCCACTCTCATTTTGTAATTTCCAGTTTGAGGAAGAAGTTGTCGGCCATTTGATATAGCCGCAAGATACTCGTCAGCCTCCTCAAAGCCATCGTGACAGATCTTTGAAACCACAGAGCAGGAGATACTCATTTAGCGGTGGAGAGGCATGGCTGTAATTTCCTACAAAGAGGACCTGATGTTTTAGTGTCTGGATTCAATATCAACGAGATATTTACTAATAACAAACTCCAGATTGTAGATGTGCACTGAAGAGGGTTCTTTAATAAAGCCTTCAATTATCTCTAGCTCTTAAGGACTTTAAGCCAGGGCTGCCCAAAGCAGGGCCTGTGGGCCAAATCTGCTCTGCCAAAGAGTTTAAAAGGGATTTAATGTAGAATACATTTGATAGAAAGAATATATACTTTATATATAGTTTAAGTACTTTTATATATTCAAAATAAATATATAAGAACCCAGCGACTGAAGCGCAGCTTCTTTGAAGAAATAAAGAACATCAAACTGGTGCGTGGTCGACATAAGCCGCTGCTCAATTGTAGCGCCCCCAGGTGTCACCGACACAAAAGGCAGCTACAAAGCAAACAGTGAGGCCCCGCCCTTCTTCTCCCCAAAACTTTCATCTGCTAACTTGAAACAAATCACTAAGACTGATGGTTGGAAGAACAGAAACAAAATCACTCTGATCTCCTCCAGAGCACAGATTCTTCTACACCCCCCACGCTCCCCCAACTACTCCGCCCACCCTCCGTCACATGTGACCCACCACCTTCACACAGGTGCATCGTTCTCTGTCGCCTGCAGCAGCGGCAGCGTTTACTGTTTAGTCTCTGAGTCCAGCTTTATAAAGACATCACAGTAAAAAGACGAGTGGACTCACGGTGCACGAGGAGAGACGTTTACTACTTATGCAACGCCCACATCGGCCTTGAAAGCATTAACCAGTGTTAGATTCACATGGTCCTTGGAGTTCGTCATGGGAGTCGTTTAAATGTGAGGAAGAGCTTACTGGAAATCATTCAAGATTCATGAGGATTAGATTTTGGGCGGCAGACGCTGCCCGGAGGTTCAATTATGTAAAGAACATACACGTAGAGTGGATTATTTTTCATATCAACAAAAAGAGAAAAAAAACTTGTCACTGAGTGCAGGAAAGCAGCTGCGCGGATCAATTTTCAGTGTGTCTTTCAGCCTGGCTATAAAACAAGAATACCTTTCAGAGAAGCAGGTCTGTACAAGAGGCCCATGTGGAGTTTTTTTGTTTTTTTTCAAACTGGTATTTACCTTTTCTGGGAGCTTTATTGTAGCAGCAGAATCAGGCGAGTGGGAATCTAAAAGAGTAGAGAGGGAATTAAAATGAATGACAATCATGTCATCACACAAACCACAGACCATTTGGGAAATGCCTCCTTTTCTAATCCACGGCTCTGCGGTGAAAAGTGGGATCTGGCGGCGCAGCTCCTCCAAGTGATTGGGTGCAGTGAGAAGGGTGGAGGCACAAGGAGAGCAGGGTACCAGGGTACCAGGACTGCAGCGCTGTGTTGGTGTGATTAGGAGGATGAAAGAGGAATCCTGTGAGAAAGGTTAAAAGAGAGACGTGTGTGTGATTAAGCCGGGGTACGGTTTCAAGCCCCCCGCCTCAGTTTAGAAGTACGGCCGTCGTCCTGAGGGAGCTGCGAAGGTGAGACGTTACGACGCAACGTTACGACCCAATCTGTGCTCCAGTGGAATCCTACTGTTCCACTCTGCGGTGCACAGTCCCAAACTGTTACTTACTGAAATGTTTGTGGGCTGCTCCGTGTGGCTTTGCTACATTGAAAGGCCTTGTCGTCGTTCTCAAATGGTGATTGCCATGACGTCAGCTCCAGACCGCAGCCTTACCCTTTTATGTGTCACTGTCACCATTTATTTCCGCTCAGTGTGTGAAAAACAACTTTCTTTCCATCTCTGGGATTCACCCACTCGGACAGTTGGATCAAACACTGTGCTACTGTTAGTGGGCCAGAACCACCACCCAAATGGATGTGCTTGTAAATCCTCACCCTTGACCAAGTTGTGAAAAAAGTAGTGAAGAAAGAAGAAGAAACGAGAAGAAACGAGAACACAAGTGGAAGACCTGTATTTGTCTTATTTGGCTAATAATTTTGATTATATTTTTAAATCACATTTTAAAAAAGGGGAAACAGACATTTCTGCGTAAATAAAAATACAAACAGTCGTCATATGGGTGTTAACAGACAGTAATTGCTGGTGTAAAACCACAGCAGTTTGTCTCTCAGCTCTGCGGAGTTTCCCATGGTCCTGTGTTTTTCAAATTCCAACAATTTCACATCGACTGTGAGAAAAGAGAGCGTCGGCTGTCGCTTTCACAAAAAAAAAAACATTATCCTCCACCTCAGCGGTGAGTCAGGTATGCTTAAATAGTATCACCTGTTCTGTATGTGTGTATGCAGAAACAGAAGATGGACTCCCACCCTTTAGGGGCCGTCTGCATTTCACAGGAATGTAAAACTGTGCAGCTCACACAGACAAACCCTCAGCCCAGGTACTGACGGTTGTTTTGGCCAAAGGGGACAGGAGTTTACCAAATATTTGACCCATACTGGGAAAAAAGGCGGCCGGCTGGGAGATAAATGAGGTGTAAAAATGGAACGTTTCACTTTAGAGCTTAACTTGTTCAGCTTTACACATACACAATGATGAAGTGTTTTTTCAACTTTAAACCGGCCCCTAAAGGTTAATTCCACAGTGAAAGATGTAAGGATAAATTTAAAGGGTAAAAAAATAGCTGTTGATAAAGTTAATGGTTTCATGTGCTGCAGTGAGAAGATAAAAATACGTTTACGTGGACTTGTCCTGCGCCACATCACTGATATTTTTCTGTTTTAATAACCCAAGGTCAGGAACAGGATCTGTTCAAAACGAATGATGTCACCACTGGATCTGAAATACATTTTATCTTCTATACTGTCAATTTGGACGCAGACAAACAACCTTCATCTTCCAAAATTATTAACAAATAAACACTGAGGTGAGACGTTACAGGTTGGGACGCAGCTGAGTAGTTTATTACAGGGACAGATGAAGTGAGAAGGAGAGGCGTGCTCCAGCTGTTATGATGAATGAAGGCAGTCAGACAGTGTTGATGTTAACGCTCCAAAATAAACAGCTGACATCACACAACCAGAGGCTGTGATTGGCTGATCCTGTCAACTCCTCAGGTGGATCAGGTACAGTACACATGGGTCTGAGAGACCACCCACATGTGGCCCGCAATTAACTATCAGTAGAAGGTAATCTGACCCCTGTTGTAGGTTTTTGGTCCTTTACTGAGATGGCAGGGGCAATTATCTGTACTTAAATGTATTCTAAGTACTTTTATAGTACTTACAAATCAAAGTTTTGTCATCTACCTGGAATTTTACTACTTAGATATACCCGCCCCCTGTTGGAGGTGTCGGGGGCATCAGTGGGTCTTTGCCCAGCCCCCCCACCCTCAAAACATTCAGAGATACTGCCTGTGATTTCCACTGCAATTGAACCACAGAAATAAAAATACAAATAAATTCAATTTCCCCACTTACTGCATCCCACCTGCAGGAGCCCCATGGTCCCTGAGGGAGGAGAGCGCCCCCCACCTTGGGAACCACTGGTTTAGGCCAACCAGACGTTTCTTTTTAGCCTTAATGATATTGATTCACCTAAAATGTTTACAACTATTTAGTATGACTTTAGTGCGTTGTTTGTGGAGGGGCCACCACATGGACGCAACCTGATATCTGCGTGGTTATGGGCTGTGTACCACATGGGCATACATACCCTCAGGCAACAGGTCTGTGGTTCGATGCTCGGCTCTCTGTTGTTTCCTGTTTCTTGCTGACTCCATTCCCAAAAAAGGAGCTTAAACCCAAAACAACAAAGCAACACTGTGCTCTTAATCTGTCGCAAAAGCTGCATTCCTGTAAGTTTTGTGTATTCTTAAAAAAAAAATTTGTACCGCAAGCACACACACACATATCCTCCTGCTTTTTTTTTTCTCATCTGTTCTCACTTTAGGCTTTGAGGTCTTTGTTTACAGCGACAAAACATAGCTGCCGGTCAACAACAGGAAGGCTTTTGATTTGACTTGTACCAAATAGTTGAAAATTAATTTAGATTTGACCAAAAACTTGTTTATTGTCCATAATAAATGTTACACTCGGTCCGGGGTACGAGGCACCGACAATTAGTTTTGGGTGTAACGGCGTTCTACACACAGTTCCGTGACTCTGAGACGACGGCAGGGAGAGGCCGAGGGATGAAAAAAAAAGTTAGGGCGGAGTGATTGGCAGGTGAGATCAGAGTGTGTTTGCTCTTGTGGTGCAAAGATAATAGACTCCAATGCCAGTGTGGAGCATCAAAGTCTGTGTGGGATAAATGTTGACACTCAGAGAAAAATTAATCACATTTTAAAGGATTCATTTTGATTTGTAAAAGCCACTGATTAATGAGAACTGTAGAAAGATTATTGGCTCAAATGTTACATACTTAAAATAAGTGTGTGTGTGCGTGTTGCACAATAGTTGCTGAGGGGCATAGAGCTATAAGTGCACGGAATTTCCCACATCCATGCAACCAGAGGGATCCAGATGCGATCAAGAAACCAAAAAAAAAACAACAAAAAAAGCTTCATTTAAATCAAACAACGTTAATATTTGCAGTAAGTGGCTGTGTCACAGATGTTCCATGTGCCTTTGAAGACAAAGTTTGACATTTTAAAGATACATGTTGCTTTAGGTAGAGATGAAGCACACAGATGTGTAACATCAGAGGCTTGTGGTCCTCCCTGTTTTTATTTATACACTGTGGACCAGGCTGATGTTGCAGCGACTGCTCTGATCCTTGGTTACACCAGGGACGACGGCGACCGCTCCCACTCACATTCACACCTGTGGACATTTTAGTGTAAGTCATGACCCAGTAACTCTCTATATTTAAAGCCACCTCCATGACTGTCTCGTAATACTAGAGAGGATGTAGATTATAGGCTGCTGATTGGGTTATAATCACTGAGGAGAATACAGAACTCCAGCACCTCTGAACATTTCCCCCACAGAAGCGAGTAATCATGACGATAAAAGGAAAGGAAAGACCACCCATCCTGGGCCTAATGGAGAGTTTCACAAAATAAAAAAATTACCGAGACCATATTTCTTACACGTTTTGTAAACACGTGGTCATATAAGGGAAGTTGTATGGAGAATACCGTCTTATTGTCTGTATCATATACAGGGTTTATGGTCTGGTTGGTATGGAACCCTGGTACTACTGACCAGGACGACAGCAGATGAGCAGCCACAAATTACAGGGAGCTGAGATTAGGTTGGTGTAGTTTGGGGCGGGTGGAGAGGAGAAGACCTCATGTCTGTGACATCAGAGTCAAGGAAGGAGTGAGCAAAGAACTTTCTCCTCCGTGCTGTCTGTCTGCAATGAAGCTTGATGTCAACCTCAGACCGACATGTTAGGAGGCTCAACAGGAGGCTGGTGTTCTCCACACAGTCCACGTCTGCTCTGACTGACAGCTTTCTTCTTTTATCTATTCTTACATCACTGTGAGTTTTTAAAATGTAACTAATCTTTTGGGATAATAGACCAAACTGTAACTATCCATTTACAAACTATGGTTGAAAAGTTAAGGCTCTTTCACCGTTTGACATTATCAGTTTTTGTCTTTTCCTCTAAACGGGATCTGTCAGCTCCCCTTCAATTTATTTCTGAAGCTTCCAGTTTCGTAAATTCACCATAAAAAAATAGAAAATAAACCATTTTGTCACCATCCCCTGACCCTGAAACTGGCAGCAAACACCAGCCACCGTGTGACTCCACAGACTGGACTTGTTTCTGCCTGGATTACTGTCGCCACCTTTGAAGCCATTCAAACGCTCTGTAGTGTCTGACAGATAAAAACGTCACATGTGGGTACGAATCCCTCTCAGTCTCCTCTCTTCTCCTTCAGTCAGTGTTAAATCCCCACACACTGAGGACCTGTCGCCGTGTTCTCCAAACAACACCAGCATCACACACCTGAAGAATTCTTTTGAAGCCGTCAGAGCCACATTTGGTGCTGTCTTCAGGTCCCATCTCCCTCAGACAGACGTCAGAGCCGATAACATCTGATGTTTGACAAATTCATGTATGTTCAAACCTCTCTGTGTTATTGAAGCTGGCAAAGCTCA
>NC_024323.1:8948831-8994755 GCF_000523025.1 Cynoglossus semilaevis | reverse complement strand
AGCACAGGAGCGGGAATGTGATCATGTGATAAAGTCGAAAAAAGCGGCAGAAGCCATTGAAATGTGCACATATTGTTTATTTTCCCACAGGGCAGCCCTCATACTTGGGATTTTACGGGGCACTCTTTGGTTTTGCTGCGTACGTTTGAAATCCTTGCAAAACGCTCTCTCGCTTAATTGAACTGTTGACATTTGTTGGAATGAGCAGAGATTTGAGGTTGGCCATTGTTTCTCCCTTGATATAATTGTGTTTTTACTACCCAGCATTCCACGTTCACAGAGTTTAGAACCAAACATGGTAAAGGAAAGATATGCTTTTCTTACTCCCACTCCAAATAAAATCTGTTTATACACCCAGTAAACTGCACACACTGTGGTTCCCCCGACAGGATGGGCGAAAATATTCTCATTCTCATTTGCAACACCGCGTCTCCTTTAAGCGCAGGACTACAAAAATGGCCAACCTGGATCGTCTGCAGATGTCTTGAACAGATCCATGATGGGAATCATATTCCTGCATCATGTATAGAAGCTTTGTTTACCCCCGTGTCTCTTAGTGAGACAGAGACAGATGTTTGGCCGTGGCCTACGAAGGTCTGAAACATGTGGAGAGCAGCAACAACGTGTGGACAAAGAGGTGATACGGAGGCCGCAAATATTACTTCTTGATGAAAGGAGCTTTTTTTCCCCCCTCTGTTACAGTCACATTTCCAGGAGCTTTAATAATCTCACAAAGCCATCAGCACGTCTGTGCTGTGTGTGTGAAGCAGAGCCACTGGTTGACAGATGTTTGTGGAGAACAACCACCTCCTGAACTTGGATTACTGTCATGACGTGGACGCATTAAAAGACACCGAGCCCCAAAACAGAAGCAGGTGCAGCGTCTGTAAACATCCACATCTGAGCAGCGGGCTCACATGAGGTACAATTAAAACAACGTGTTCACACACATATGGCCCGGTCCAACCTTGGGGCCTCGGCCTTCAGGAGTGCGGAAAGCTTTGGAGATGTAGTGGTTTAATTTAATCATCGAGGATCATGTTTGCATGAGCCCTAGAGGTCAGTGGAAGAACAGCGCACTCTGTGCTGTGATTCTATCAAAGGATTACCACTTCCTACTTCCTGTTTACTTCCTCTTGGCCACACAGCTGTGTTCTGGCCCGACCAGAAAGTGTGTTCCCCGAGATAATTACAGTCTCCGAGCCTGAAGCCACTTCCTTTTGTCTTCATCTCTTCCACATCTAGTTTATCTCTGTATTCTGTCTGTCCGACTGTCTGACTGTCTGACTGTCTGCTGGTGGGTTTGTAGCTCATCCTGTTCTCACCCCCTCCCACCCTCACCCTCACCCCGCCCCGCTTCCTCCAAACACCAGCCCGAGGACAGTTTTTTTCTGTGTGCCAGCTGTGTGGTGGTAAATCACAGAATTCACAACACCACAACAACGTCTAATCAGTCACATGGAAACTTTTACTCAATTAATGGGGAGCCGGAGGTGAGGCAGGTTTAGAGACGGCTGAAATGACAGGAAATACCCATGTACTCTTTGAGTTAGACGCGCTAGGGAAGAGTAAGGCTAAGGTACACTAGACTCACACACGGAGGACATAAAAAGGCTACGAACCCCCTGTTGAATCACAGTTCTCTGATGGAATACAACACCATCAAAGATTTGAACATACTTGAGCAAACATTTTGCTAATGACAGTTTTTTTTTTTGCACTCCTTCCCACTGCTCTACCACAACCTGTTTCCCCACTATTGCGATACCAAGACTGATATCGAGATTTTACACAGTAGACAGCACCACCAGGTGAAAGCAATATGCAACTGCGTTCCTCCATCAACCGTAACTTATTTTCCCTTTAAGCGCCACATCTTGTTATTTGGAAGATTAAAGAAAATCTTTTAAAATGTTAAAATAATATTTAACTTTTCTAACATTTATAATCTCACACTTGCTCTCAGGACATTCAGTTTACAGTTCACTTCTTTACATATTATTCAGAGTGTAAATAATATCATTTGACATGGACTCGTTTGACCACAAGATTTTTATTATCAGCTCTGTTTATCCAGTGAAAATATTACTTTCAAAACACTGTAGATATTATTGTTAAAAATCATCTGAAAAATCATAAATACATTTAAATACAGCCAAACTTAAATGATGAGTTTTAAAAGGCTGTTACAAAAATATATATTTCCTCAGCAATTATTTTTCAGCCTTCTTATAGAATCATGTGTGATCTGTGAGGTATCTTGGCTCAAAGACAAAGTTTGTATTTATTGCAGGCTAACTGGTGCTGAGACCACAAGTATCTGTTTGCTGCGCAGTGAGGCCACCATTCATCAGAGTCCCGGTTCTCCCACACTGGGCTTTGTTCCAGAACTCCTCATTCGCTGACCGTACTTTGACCCGCAGTAAGAAACGTTTTAGAGGTTCCAGCAACCGTCTCTCCACAGGCTCACCTTACTGTCCATCAACCTTATCTAGGGGAAAGCAAGGACACAGATTAGAGAGGACAATTTAAAATAGAATGATTATTTAAACTAATACATATAACACATATATGTATTGCTGCTTTTTAAAATAAAAATATCTGGATTAGAACAAGAAGTACTTAACAACGATTGAATGAAGTTGTCAATGAAGAGTCTGCACATATTTACCTTTAGGGATGAACTTCAGTGAGCTACTGAATATTCAAAAGCGAGACAGTCCTTTTTTTGGTCCATCATTGACAAACTCATGTCCCAGTCCATTTCCACATTTTCCACATAGTACCTTAAAAAAGACAATTGAGATATTGAACATAGGAAACATTATTTTTTATTTATTATTTTAATTTGATTTCCTTGAAACAGGAAGTCCTGGGAAGTGTACAAGGTTAAAACCTGTTTCTAAAGTTTGAGAGACAAATACTGTGCAATGTTTTACATTCCATGATAATCTCATACCTTGTAAGCACCAGGTCTCTCCTGGTGTTTGGAGACACTGTCCTCATGGATGGTCTCAGTGAAGGCAGGCCATGGAGATGAGTGGTCATATTTGGAGTGGCTGGAGAACAGCTGGTAACCACATTTGGAGCAGACATAAATCCCTTATTTAAAAAAAAAAAAAAAGATGTGTCATGGTGTCTGGTTTACATGATGAGACAGCAATTCAAACACCTTTAAATTAAATGAAAAAAGATATTTCTTGAGAGAAGTCAATATAACCTGTTGGGTAACACAGTTGTGTAACAGCAACGTAGTTACAAAAGTTTACAGTCTGACCGAACGCCATAACGGTGAAAGACATGTATAAATAGTATTTCTTATACACAGAAACACAGAATAAGAGTTATTGAATTACTGTTAATTCCAATGCTAATGAAGATTATAAAGACAAGTTAGCAAAGAGCTAGGTATTGTTGACATTTTACACTAAAATAACGTCCAGGTAAAAAGAGGAAATGTAACTTAAATTAGAAAATCGTGACAGTACCAGGTTTAAAATGGTCTTTAAAAACCTCTCCACCGAAAAATGAACAAAAAGACATTGCTGTAGCCTGTAAGAAAACTTGAAAACTAAAAAACAGCCTCGAGCTCCTCTAATCAACAACGGAAGTCAATAGCGCAACATCCGGAGATTCTGCCCTTCAAAATAAAGCCCGTAAGTAGAACAGCGTATTTTTGGCCACACTAACCTGCATGCAAAGCTGTTGGATATAATATTTTAAGCAATTTTTTGTTTCCAAAGTGCATATGGGTATAAAATAAATACACACTTATACACAGCCACATTCCCGAACTTTTTTTAGACTTAGCCTACTTCCATAGTACCTTCTTGAAACAGATAGCTGCTATTTGCTCACATGCGACTCTGATTTCATCTGATCGAATGCATGCTTACAGTACGTGTCTTTGTATGTGTTTCTCCAGGTCATGGGACTGCATGTATTTATTTGCTTATTTACTTATTTATTTATTTAATTTCTCAGGAGGTCCGAGTTACATAAGAGTGCGCTCTGGACTCAGCTCTGCAGAGTTAAGCTGACTGTGTTTTGACGTGGACTTCAGAGCAGAGAGACTCTGCGCTCAGTCAACTATTGGCTCATGAAGACTAATCTGGATTATTACTTCTGCAGTCTGCACCTAGGACTCCGACAATCCTATTATTCTGCAATGGGTTGACCCTTCCTGAAGCGGAAGGAAGGAGAGGAGAGAAGAGGAGTAACGCCGTCAACATTTCTGAAGCGTTTACCTCAAAGATTCACTGACTCTGATCTGAGTGGGGTTTAGGAGTTTGGCCATTTTGCAGCGCAGGCGATGAGCAGTGAGTGTGACTGACAGTTGACTAATATTGGTGTCGCTTCTACTGCATGTGGTCGGTGCACGGTGCGCATCTGTGTGTGAGGCACGCCGCACTCTGCACTCTGCAGCATCCAGGCTGCTCACTGCAGCGCTGCTCTGCAAAAAAAAAACAACAAAAAAACAAAACGATGCTGTCTTCTTTGTGGATCTCTCCCTTCTCCGCCAGTGACTCTCCAGGAGCGGCTGCAAATCACAGTCACGTGAGTGCCCTGACTTTGGCTTGTGTTGTTGTCTTTAAAGCGTGCAGTGTTGATGTGGATGCATTTTCCAGCAGCATGAAGTGAAGCAGCACATTTGAGGGCAAAGTGACAGTGTGACTGAAGCTGCGGAGCTTCTGATGGTTTGCTTAGTAAGATAAAGCACGTAGTTAGAACAGACTGAGGGTGCTGAGCCAAATTAGTCAGTCTGAGAAAAAATATTAAGAGATGTGTGTTTGGAGTTTTGCTGCTGTCCTACTTCTGTGTTTTCATGTCAGTAAAGGTGGAAAGGATGTGTCTTTGGCAGGATGTCTGTGTAAATTCCCATTAATTCTCATTAATCCAGCTCATAGCTCTCCAAATGTTTCTGTGTCTGTAGTACTTCTATTTTTGTCTGGATTTATCCTCATGCTGACCTCTGGATTGACCCTCTCATTTTCAACCTATTTTACCATTATATCTACTGTATTGTTTATTGATTAATAACATACATGTGACCTCAACCATCTGGCCCACGTGGGCTCCTAAAACATTTCATATTTGGCACAAAAGCTACTTTTTTCTTTATTTTTATCTTTTCTAACTTCTTATATTAGTGCACAATTGAACTACAATAGTCAACATGTGTCAGAAAAGGGAATAGTATCTGTGCGTGTAAATATGTTCATATTCTACACAAATTGAAGCCATTGATCAATAAATGTTCTCCTAATGACCTCAAAAGTTGTACGTTACCGTTAATCACTGCAGAAGATCTATATTGTTGAGCAAGATTAACATTTTCTACTTCTGCCTTTTTTTCCCCAATTTTAACAATGTGTGAAAACATTTCAAAGGAAGTGTTGTGTCAGTAATCTGGTGGCTTCATTTATTTCCTTCTGCACCGATGTGGAAATCTGCAGACAGCCTTGACTGGAAGGTGTCCAAATCCCTGTTGATTTTTTCACAGAGCAGCGACGTTTCCCCCAGCTTGTCAGCATGAACTGCTCCAAGTTAACTCCAAAGTATAAATTGATTAAGCTAATGCATGACTGTCTGTAGCTGCTTAAGCACCGGCTGAGCAGTGCTTTGCTTTGGCTGTGACTGACAGTCTTTCAGGACGGCCCTGAAAATTAATTTCTGAGCTTAGGGACTGGAAACTGAGATGAGAAGTGCAAAGACAGACGGGGAGCCCATGTGCAACGGGTGTTTAATTAGGTCATCAACCAGACGACGGGCTTGAATTTGTAATATAAAGGTCAATGGTCGGTCATTTCACAAGTGAAGTCTTAGCCTAACTTTGATTGAATGCAAAACTGACACGAAAGCAATTTTAAATTCCTAATAGTGACATCAGTGATTAGATTGCCTTACAGCTAGTAGATCATCAGTCATCTGGCCAATCACAGGTCTTTCTGAATGTAGTTTCTGAAGGAAACAGGACCAGGTTAAAGGTTCACTCAAATTTGATTATTGAAGATAAATCAATGTTTTCCAAATATTTTCCTCCCAAAAAACCACAATCTTTCTGTCATCTTTCCAGCATCCAGTATGATCTGAGAGCGGCTACAGACCAGCTGTTAGTTCCTCCTTGACTGGGTCAGCCATAACACCATGGAGGACACTAAACTCATCTTCAGTCTGGACCACCACGATGAGGGTCCCACAGTGGCCTTCTCAAAAGAAAAGCTACATGCCAGAGACGGCCGGCCTGACCACACCATGATGATGGATCTGGACCTGAACCGAAGCTATGGACCCCAGACCCATTTCCTGCCTCACTCACCCTCCTCCCCAGGATCTTTGTCTGATCTGTCAGCAACAGAGAGCCTTCTTATCTCTACCAACTTGGTGAAATCCTCCTCCACGGACCTGGAGCCAAAGGAGAGCAGCTCTCTAAAAGGCAAGCCTCTCCTCAGCTTGGTCAAGTCCTTGAGCACGGAGATCTCCCGTCGGGGTGAGCCGGAGGTCAACCTCTCAAAGTCTGACTCCAAATTGCATCTGCATCCTTGGAAGCAGTTGACGCAGTCGAAGATTCCCGAGGCCGGAGTGCTGACCAAAAACAAAGAGTGGGCCTCGACTTCTTCTGCAGGCAGCTTGTCTCCAACAGAACCGCGGGGGTCCTCGCTCATTGCTGACTGGGAAGATACACGACGAAAGTTCTCGGAGGCAATGCAGGATCAGTTTAGCATGCTGAGTAAGATTATGCGTGAAGAAAGCTGCGGAAGCCCTAAGCTAGGGAGGGTTCCTGGTACCGGAGACGCCCAGGCTTCCTTTGGAGGCCTTGGAAGAGATGGAAGCAGTGAGGATGGAGAGATTAGGTGCCAATGTAGGACTGATGGTGAGCACAGAGCTCTGTGTGACACTCCTTTAAGGAGACGCCACGGGAGTTTGTGCCACACGGACAACTGGGACGATCTTTTTGAAAATGATTCTTATGAAGATGTAATTAAGAATAAACCCAGAGGAACGAATCACAACACCTACACCCAGACCCCAGGCTCAGACACAGCTCTATCGCCACCCTTTTATTGGCTCATTCCTGTGGGTGTTCTAGCTTACGGCTTCTTTGTGCTCCCACTTCCCTCATACCTGACAGGCCTGTCTATCGGAGTGGCGTGTGGCTACATCTTAGGGCTGGTGCTAGTGTTTCTGTTTGCCCAAAAGAGCTCCGGTGGGCCAAAGAAAAAAAACTGTCACCTAAAATCCAGCCCAGAGGACCTGGATGAAAACATTACACATCCAAGGATCCTTATGGTAAGGAATGGAGCAATCAAAGACAAAGAGTTGATATTAAAAGACTGAACTGCAGTGTTTGTAGTAGGAAGAATGTGGAACATCAATATTATGAATTAACTTGTTTTTTCAAAACTCTGTGTTTCTTTTATATCAGAATAAAAAGAAGAAGGCGTGTAAAAAATTATTATATTCTTCCACCTTAATAGTAATGACTAATTAAGGTAATTTGTGAATTGGTTTTTTAAACTGCACAGCAATCAGATGAATGAAAAATAATCCTTAAAATTAGCAGTAAAATCCTGTGATCTAATTTAAACAATTAAATAAAAGATATATTTTTGTATCTGAGTAAATATTAATCTAAACAGCTTTTCTTTCTAGATGTTATTCAATACACAGTTAAACTGACTCTGTAGTAACGAGACAATACTGCGCACCTGTCTGCAAATAAGACTGGGTTTGTTGACTGATTTGCTTCCATGTAAATAAGCTCCAGGGTTTGCGTTGATGGTGAGAGGACGGCAGAGTCAGACAGGAGCTATGGGAGGCGCAGATTGGCACTTAGGAAAAAAACAACAACATGTAGTGCTCACTGGAGCCTAATGGATTTGTTTTCAGGCGATAAGTGCTTGGAAAAAAGACCCAGAGATGCAACACAACCAGCAGTGAAGGCTGTTGTTTTGATAACGGCGTCTCACAGAGCCTGGTGTCATTAGGTTCAAATGAGGTTTGGGAAATGTATGATTTCAGAGGAGTTATTACAACAATAATCTGCACTCTGGGCTATCCACGGATGTGTCGGTGAGACATCAGGTGGCTCACGTTACTCTTCTGCAAAGCTGTATCTGTGAGAGCAGGCGTGGGCAAACGTTTTGACTCGCGGGCCACAATTGTCCTTAAATTAATGACATGTAATCGTCAAACATAAAGACTAAAATGCTTTTAGCATTTTCTTCACCATCTATTGGGGAAACGTGGGTAATGCAGAGAAAAGGCAGATGTATAATGATAATATAAATAAATTATATAATTTGGAAAAGTTTGGTGGGCTGGAATACAAAAGCTGATCGGTCCACATCTGGCCCACAGGCCATAGTTTGCCCATGCCTGTGTTAGAGTATTTACCACTCATACTGTTTTTGCTGCTTTCATTATTTTCCACCCAGGGTTGGATGAATGAGACAGACAGCTACGACCCCGAGACCTTTCATCCGTCCATCACTCACTCGGTCCATGTCTCACTAGATGGCAGCCAGCTGCAGGTGGCGTACCCTCGCGTCAACATCCCACGGTGGTCGGCGTTTGATGAGTCATCTCCTGAGGCCCATATTTCACATGCACGCACTTATCAGCTGGCTAACAGTAAGGTCAGTGGGTCTGCAAAACATTCTATTTCAGCTCTGTGTAAACCAGACAGGAGAGAGGCTTAATCATAATTAATGGTACCTAATTACAGCACAGTTAATCATGATTGATCAGGATTAATCCACAGCTACTCTGTGATGAACACCTCTGTGTCTGGTAACTCAAACCCACAGGTGACTTTGATTCCTCCCGGTTTGGCTCGCAAGCGGGTGTGGAACAAGAAATATCCCATCTCCATCACCCTAGCTGGGGGTGAGGTAGTGGAAGAGACGCTGGTTGAAGGGCAGAGAGAAGAAGAAGAAGAACGGTCAGAGAGACAGAGAGGTCAGCTTGTGGTCGATGACCAGCTTCCTGTCACTCTCTACTTGTTTGGCCGCACTGGGCGTGACAAAGAGGAGTGGTTCCAGCACTTTGTGTCTGCTTCTAGAGCCGGGGCTAAGACGAGTGTGAGCGCTGAGGAGAACACAGGTCGGAGGATTTGACAGTTCACAGGTCAACAAGTCTTGTTTTCATCAACCTACTGTACAGTTTTTCTATCTTCACCCACAGGACACTGTGAAGCACCGTCAGGTGGAGAGTCCGTCAGAGAAAGTGTAGAGGAGCTCCTGGATCCCCCTGGAGGCGTGAAAACCAGAACATTATTGGACTACAGCACCTACATGACCCAGCTGATTGGCTCAGACAGTTGTAATCCCACCCCCAGCCCCTGCCAGAGTGACCAAGAAAGTCCAACCAGTCACAAAAAGGTGAATTGAACGGCTGTTTTATTTAGATATTTGATTTGATGAGATTCAGCTTCATGGCAGAGACTGGTGTGTATATTATATATGATACACACTCTACTCCTCTGGTGCAGCAGGTACTTTCAGAGCATGTGGTACAAGCAGATGCCACACAATATTCAGAGAGACTGAAGTATTTTCTATCTTACTCCTATTGATAAAAACTGGTCGATATCAGCGACTGTTCTCAGGTCAGCCTTTTCCCAGGATGCTGATTCAGCGTTGATACTCACTAGGCTGAATGTCAGTGTGCAGAGATATCATGTGTCACCCTGGAGCGTCTCTGAGGAATTCTGTGTGGCACAGCATTCAGGATGTGGCTTTGAGTGATGTCATCAGTCTTTACTTTTAATGTTTTAAAGATGTTAATGGGGAAATAAAAGACATATCTACATAGATGGACAATTAAATGATTTGTTACATTAGGATTATATCAGCGCAAGCAACATGTTTTTATTTTATCTATTAATTGCTGTCATTGCTCCCAAGTTCATGTCATTCCTTATTAATGGACCTCTGTAGATCCACAGTGAAGAGCTCACCCCTGACCTTGAAGCTGCACCTGAGTCCAGTGTAGGTTCCGGGGCAGGAGGATGTCCCACAGAGGAACAGCCCAGTTGGATAAATGCCCTGGTGGGAAGAATCTTCTGGGACTTTCTCAGGGAAAAGTACTGGACCAATCAGGTGGCGCACAAGATCCAGAAGAAACTCAGCAAGATCAAGGTGAGGGTGGATGAGGATGGTCATTTATTTGTCAAGGTTATTCACCATATGAAGTCTTTATTTGACTGGAAAGCTGCTCAAAGTGATGCTTCACCTGTTGTAATAAAATGCAGATTCATCTTCTCACTCACTCCATCATAGCTGCCATACTTCATGAACGAGCTGACTCTGAATGATCTGGACATGGGCAACTGCCTGCCTCAAGTCCTGAGCATCTCCAAACCCAAGCTGGACCACAGAGGTCAGATGTTTGCCATTATTCAGACCACTAACCCTTCCTATGTTCCTCCAATTTTCAATTTTTCACAAAACAAGATATGATGTCCTAACCCTTCCTCTGTTCCTTCAGACAATTTTTCACAAAACAAGATATGATGTAACATTTTACTAATTGTATTATTTTTTAAAATTAATTCATGACTCAATGTATGAATGAAGAATCGCGGGTTTGAATGTTGTCTCTTGTTTATCTTTTAATGCGGAACAAATAAATTGTTTTTAATTTTATTTTCTGCAGACTGTCGCCGTCTACTGGCCAGAATTAGCACAACTGACTACACTCTACAAGTGTTTGACAACATTCATGACAGACAAACGCAGCAATCACGCTGTGCTGTAGCGAACTTAGCTTTAGCTTTAGTTACACGGATATTAAACTGTAGCAAAATTATCAATATTTAAATTTTTAATTTGGTTTTCTACTATCTGAAAATATCTATTTTGTTATGTTCCACAAGGCTACGGTAGCTGCTCAAGTGATTTAAACTAAAGCACTTAGCCGCTGCTGCACATACGTGTTGAACGCCTGTTGTTCTTTTACACAAAGGCCTGTGGTTGGAAATGGAGGTGGTGTACACAGGCTGCTTCCAGATGACACTGGGGACGAAGATGAATCTGTGTAAACTGGGTCAGGAAGGAGAGGACGAGGCCCACATCATCCCAGACACGCAGCCTGTGGGGTGAGGGCCGTCTCACCTTCATGTCCCTCTGATAACAGAAGTCATTTTGTTGGTAAAAGTGATGTGATTTGTAATTTTACTTTTTACAGCTCTAAGCCCAGACTGTGCATACTGGCTGACAGTGATGAAGAGTCGTCCAGCGCTGCCTCCTCAGATGAAGACGAAGCTCTGTCGTTTGAACCGCAGGGATTGGTGGCAGAAAAAAGCAACGCCGTGGCACCTGATGGGTGAGTAAAAAAACAACATTGTTGGTGCTTTCCACCGTGAACAAAAATACAACATAACATAACACTAAAATTTAAATTTTCTTTTCTAATTATGAAGTCATGAAGGAATATTTAGTCTATATTAAAACATAGATAGTGCTACATAGTAGTGTATGATGGATGGATGGATGGATGGATGGATGGATGGATGGATGGATGGATGGATGGATGGATGGATGGATGCATAGAACTAATGAATGATTCCTCTGCTGCTATTCCTGGAAATCAAGAAAACATTTTCAAATTAAAGTTCCATTTGTGTTTTTGTTTTGTTTGGACACAGACCCACAGGTGGCAGCACAGGTCGGAAGATCCTGCGATTCGTTGGCAAGATAGCAAAGTCTAAGTACTTCAAGAAGGCTACGGAGAACAAGTACATACAGAAAAAGATGGCGGAGGTGTCCAATCTGCCTCTGATGCTCAGCGTGGAGGTCCTGGAGCTCTCTGGGACTCTGACCATCAACATCCCCCCGCCTCCTACTGACAGGATATGGTACTCACACCTTGTACACAGACACATTTTCACTTGTTTACTTTTACATTGTCTACACAACGCTGCAATTCCTCCTGGTCTTAGGTACAGTTTCAAGGTGCCTCCTACGTTGGACCTTCATGTCCGTCCCATGCTTGGGGTTATGGAGGTCACCTTCACCCATGTCACTGAGTGGATTGGGAAAAAACTGCAGTGTGAGTTTCAGGTAACGTCCTCTGTGTTCCCTTTCATGATGTGGTGATGTGTTTTACTGCAGTGTTTACTGGTTGTTTATATTTTTCTATTTATCACTGCCTCACAGAAAGTGCTGGTCATGCCCAACATGGACGATATCTATCTGCCCCTGATGACATCTGGCCTGGAAAACTCACCTGGATCTCATCACTCTTCAGTCCATTCTGCATCCCAACAATCCTCTATGGAGTCCCAGGACTACTTGTCAGAGTAGCGCCTCCCTGTGGCTGCACAGTTTAACCAAGAAAAAAAAATCAAAGTGCAAAAAACATCAGCCAGCTGTTGTTAAGAAAACGTTTGCCCTTTGACCTTTGTCCTGCATGTTTGTATTTAATAATGTCTCCCGGGAAGAACTTTGAAATGACCACAGAGCTGTTACGACGGTGCTAGACTGCCCCCTACTGTGAAAGTTATGAAGCACATAGCTTACAAGATAACAGAAAGGGAACTTTAGAAATGCTGAAGCGACAAGTCTGGAACAAAAATTTACAAAACTGCAAAAACACATGATGTGTCAAGTAACGTTGTGTAGTGGGAAAAAACAACTTTAAACCACATCATCTATTATTTAGACAACTTTTAGAAAAAATACCATAGTGGAGGAAACATGCAATAAGATCACCATCATTACACACACACTGCACGTTACTTTTAAAAATTGTTACTGGAAAAAAAAAACCTGTTGTCAACTTTGACATGTTTGTTATCAAGCTGTCTGTAGACGTGAACGCTGCCCTAAGAACATCTTAAACAAATGCCGACTCCTGTTCAATCTCTGTTTATTAACACTTGACATTTCCATCATCATCATGTCTTCTCTCAGGCTTCCTCTGACCAAGATTCCTGCAGTTTCTTTCGGGCGTCTTTTTTCAGTGGCCCCTGTAAATTTACCAGAAATAAGAGGTTTAAATAGTGAACAGTGATTCTGGACGTGGTTCTTGATATACAGGCTTTAGTGTAAACTAAGAGTAAACTGTTACTCACCATAAACGCTCTCTTCTCCTGGGCAGTCTGGAAACGTCCATAACCAAATTTGGAAGTAGTGTCGATGAACTTCAGCTCAATGGTTTCCTTGGACTTGCGAGAGGTGTGCACGAGCAGAGACTTGAAGAAACAAACAAAAAAAAAACAACCATAATTATGGCAAGATTTTATTTTTCCTGCAAAAAAGAAAAAAACATTTTCTTTTATCAAGCAGCCTAGAGTTTTGGTCCCCAAAGTGGGGCACGAGACCTCTTTAGGGGGCACAGAAGTAATACAGTGTATATGACAATTTTAGTATTTTCATAATTATGCCACAATTTCTGTTTTTAATGTTTTTAAGTCTGGTGGAGTTTTGAAGCAACAGTTGTAAATGTGTCCGTGTGTGTGTGGGGGGGGGGGGTACACAGTAGTCCTTTATACATAAGGGGGTTTAGGGAATGTGAACCAGATGTGTTTGATGGAACTGTACCTTTCTGAGGGTGAGAACGCGTTTCTTTGCTCCAGCCACACAGCCTTTCACCATGATGAAGTCATTATTGACTTCTCCATAGTGGGGGAAACCACCCTGAACAGTCACAAACCACAACAAACACAGTTACTTTGTGTTGGTATACTGAATAAAATGCGTCTAAAAAGGACGTACCATTGGGGAAATCGTCTTCTGGGTGGTGTCATAGTTGGTGGAGGCATTGTTCCGAACCACTTTCCCATCCTGAATGTGAACTCCCTGACCTACGCGGTAGATCTAAGATCGGAAAAATAAATGTAACGACTGTGTTTTTTTTTTTGTCTGTTCTAAAGTACGGTGATTTTTTTAAGAACCTTCTTGTTGATCTCCGTACGATGGTGAAATCCCTTCTGTCCTGCACGAGCCACAGTGTAGTTGACCCGGGCTGGATGCCAGGCTCCAATACAGGCCACCTTCCTCAGACCCTTGTGAGTCTTCCTGGGAAGCTTCTTTGTGTGCCAACGGCTGGTCACCCCTATCAGCCAATCAGAGTTAATTATTCAGTTCAATTTGGATGCATTTGTTTTTGTTTTTTTAGGTTCTTGATACCAGCAGCAGCGTGATTTCAACCTTTGAAGCCGCGACCCCTGGTAACACCGATGACATCAATCATCTCGTCCTGGTAGAAGACAGCAGACACCGGCACGGCCTGCTCCAGATGCTCCTTGGCCCAGTCCACCTTCTCTGAGATGCTGCCTCCATTCAGCTGCACCTCCGTGATGTGAGCTTTTTTCTGTTTCAGAGGCAGCAGTCGCATCTGGAGGACGAGTCACAACTGTGAAGCTCGGGGGAACCTCAGAGAAGCTGTGCCTTAGTGTGAAATCATCCTGCTTTACCAGGTTCCAGAGTTTTCCCTCATTCATTTTTGGCAGTAAATCACAACGTTAGCTAAATCACACAGGTCTGATGTGAATATATTGAGATTGAATCACCGCTGCAGGGGAAAAGCACGTGTGCTGTTTTACTCTGAAACTTATTTTTAAACTGCCACTTGAAACAGCACCCTGCTCTGCCCCTCTGCCCCTCTGCCCCCCTCTTTACTAGGAATGTTCTGGTCAGTTATTTGAATCTTGGCAGCTTTTCTTTCTACTGCCCTTTAGCAGCGAGCAGTTCAAGACACTGTTGTCATTTGATAAGAAACACGTGTTTCTGATATCTGCATTGTGATTCGCAGAAGGTGGAGAGGAGGGTGAGGGAGGGGGGTCGTCAGGCAGAAGTAGAAGACTACTGGCTCACCTGAGAGTGAACAATAACCCTTATGACTGAACAGTACTTCTTCATTGTAACAAAGTCCTTTTCCAGCTGTTTCTTCCCAGTCTCATCCTGCCACTTCTTACTGTATTTGGTGAAGGCCTTCTTTTTGCTTTTGTGCCTGAAACACAAACATTAAAAAAAAATTAAACCTGACAGGAAACATTACATAATATGTTAACATTATGGAATCAGAATTGGTGACCTTTGCTACGTCATTATAGCCAATTGACTTGAGAATTTAAATAAATTTTAATATTTACTTAAAATACTTATTTACTGATATTATGTCACTGATACAAAGAAAATATCAGGTATTTAAATTGTTATTGTGATCATAATTGTTACTAGCAGAGCAGGTCAGCCATCAAATAGCATGAAGTGTACATGATGGGATAACAGATGATGTGAATTGGTTTTAACTACTGACAATGAATGTAATTTAAAGTGTAAAGTGGCAAAAACACCATTTCATGTTGCTTTGCACTTCCAATAATATTATGGGAAATATTAAAGAATCTGAGTTGGACCATATCGTGTAAATATTTCATAATGACACTACTCATGGATTGAATATGAGTCCATATAGACACCAGAGCTAGAAGTCCATTTTAAGCTATCTGTATCCCTGGCTTGTTAGCTGTACATGTGCACATGCAGACAAACAATAAAAAGCCAAACGGACCAGTTTTTGTAGAATCTGCGCTTGCACTCGTCACTGAGGTGCTCAGCAAAAATGGTTTTGAGGGAACGTAGGCCACGGATGGTCTTAATGTATCCCACCACCCCCACCACCATGACAGGAGGAGTGTCAATGATGGTAACAGCCTCCACCTCCTCACGCTTTGATTGTTCTTTGGGAAAAGACATCAAAAGGTTTATGTTAAATCAGTAAAGCACCAGCCTATTCTCTGGCACCTACAGGCTATTGACTGCCAAGCAGAAGGTTGTCAGTACAAATCCAGTGACCAATAGAATGAATTAAATCGTCTTGGTGCTTCGATGTTTTCATTAAAGCTATATGTGACTCTGGTCATCGTCCAAGGTCAATCACATACATCCAGACGTACTTAGACCAGTGCGGGTCACCTCCCTGAGGGTGTGGGTCATGCCAGCCTTGTATCCCAGGAAGGCAGTGAGGTGAACAGGTTTACTAGGGTCATCTTTTGGCCATGAACGAACTCTGCCTCTGTGCTTTTTGCTGCGCTTGTGGGGCAGAAATCCCATGTGCCCATGGCGTGGTGCATGGAATTTGCGATGTGACTAGATGAGATGCAAGAAAGCATTATTACCCAGTGACATAACCATTTTTTACCATCAGTTGCATTTCAAGGATTTCTTTTAATTATAGTAGTAATAATAATAATAATTCTGCTGTATGTGTAAAGCAGGTAAATGTTTTGTGCCACACAAGATAATCCAGCTTTGGAAACACACAGAGTCTTCCAACATGTAACAGGGTAAATGCTGATGAGACAACCGTTCTATAGAAGTAAACAACAACCATGAACACAATGAATACTGACCATATCTGCTCACTGTCCAGTCCAAGGGTCGAAAGAGAAAGAAACCGGTGCCGATGTTAGAGTCATACACAAGATGATGCAAAGTGTAAGAGCTCTAACTTGGTATTTGGCCCCGTTGAGGAGTCGTATTTGCTTTCAAACAGGGATAACCTGTGCCAGGCTCAGACAGCAGGCGTTAGATAGAGGGAGGGACTGGACAGGAACCATATCACCAAGAAAGGAAGGAGGAAAGATTTTATTCCTGTTGAGAAAAGCGTCCATTAGTTTCACCATAGAAATGATATGGAGAGATATTAAAGAAAACCACATTTGGACCACTTGTACATGGTGGATTGCAAATGTACTGAAAAGAAGCAGAACGACACATTTTCATCTTGTGAAATGTCTTTATGTTAAAACATGACGTGATTGGTGTATTTTGACCAAACATTGAACCAGAAAATCTGTATACATTTTCTATCACATTTTTTTCAATTAATCCTTTGAAGGTCGTGCCCAGATATGAACAATGACAACTTCCTCTTCTTCTTCTTTTTTTTTTTTCCTAATCTTTTTTGTAAGTCGATTCAAAGTCTGAACGTCACCATGTAACTGTATGTTTATACAACATAGTATTTTACAAAATAATTCCACAGGATGGCAGCAGTGTCATGCTTTGGTAGTGAGCCTAGTCCTAAATAACAGCCACCAAAGAAGAAATACGCCGGCTGCCATTTATGTTGTATCATATGCGCCTGCGCAGCTTCCAAAGGAGAGCGATCGAGGTCGAACTGTAGTGTTGTGCGCTTTGGGGAAACGAGGAAAATGCCAGGAGTGTACGATAAAGACGCGTATCCAGAGCCCCCTAAGCAAACACCGGTATGGACCAAAAAAACAGCATTGCCGGACCCAGGTTTAATGGCTGCCGAGGTCCACAGGGTCGCCGTGGATCTGCCTGTCACTAAATTCAGAGGTAACTGGAGCTAACGATGCTAATTGTGCTAATAGGGCAACAGGCATAACGACTCTGGTGGTTCTTTATGTACCGTTGTAGTCACAGAATACAGCTCTATTATTATCTATTATTATCTCTGATTTGATCATTTAATTTTGCCTGTTCCAAATGTACGGTAAACCCAGCCTAGTCTTCATTCCTTTACAGTGTTTTTAGCTGTAGTTTGCAGAGACAAATTGACTCTGATTTTCCAACTAAGTGAGTTTCATGGCAGGTTGAATATACCAATGCAGACTAAATCCTAACTGCTCTTAATTATTTTGGCGTTTTGTCTGACAGCTTGAATCCAACACGGTGCTCAGTTTATTGTAGTGGTTCTTAATTATTTAATTATTATTTAGTTATTTAATTAACAGAAAATGTTTTCACGCTTCCCCCCTCCCCCGACCAACATCCCCGCGAATTGAAATACTATTGACAACCTGATGTCATATATATTTTTATCTGTACAAATTACTGTACAATGAGTTACTGTCACCTAGTGACTGGAGGCTTGTTATCATTGAACACTTGAATGTTATCATTTAAGCAGTGGCAACACTTATGTCCAGCATGCCATATTCCATTGGAAGCCTCTCCTCCCCGTGGCACCTCACTGCACCCCGCCCCACTATTTGAGAAGTACTCAGTTATTGGAACCTGTATTGTACTCTGTATTGTTTACAGTTTTAGTGAGATGCTGTCAGGTGACACACCATTACTTAACCAACTGTTTTCTTTTTGTCATATAGAATTTCTTGACTTTTTACGCATTAAGAATCGGCCTGTGTACTACCACCAGAGGTTTCGTCGTGTCCCTGACCTGACTGAGTGTGAGGAGGGCGATTATGTCTGCCAATATGAGGCAGAGATGCAGTGGAAGAGGGACTAGTAAGTAGGACAATAAGTATTGCAAAGGAAAGAAGAAAAAAGTTGTTTTAATGTTTTCATCATCATTTTCTGATTTATTAGTACTAGGCGTAGGCACTTAGAAGTATTGGAAAGATGAAAAAAAAAACTAAATCTGTTTTTCATCCTCCAAGTTTAAACCTGAACCTTGCTGGATCAATAGCTAAAAAAAAATCTAATTTTTCTTTTTCAGTAAAGTGGACCAGGAGATTTTGAACGTGATGCGAGAGCGTCTGATGGGGTGTAAGAAGAGAGAGGGAGTCAATTATCTTGTGTTTTGTACCAAGGAAACACAACAGTTTGATGAAGTGTTCAACAGCTACGTGTCACGCTGTAAGTACTTAAATATTTTGATGTTAAGCTCAAATGTTTTTGCAACAAAAATTATTCCAAAAGGTTTTCATACAGCATGAAACACCTTCAATCAAAAATGCCTTCATCCAAGTGTTGAGCATAAAATGCTTAAAATTGTCTCAGTTCTGTCTTATGTGATATGCAATCACGAGTTTCCAAGATGCATTACTGCTTTTAGGAAGAATGTGTTGCAATGAACTTGTGAAACTAGCTACAAGGTGTCATTTAATATCAATACCATTTTTATTTTTAACAGATGGAAACTTGGGAGCACATGCCAGTGCAAGGAAATGCCTGATGAAGCAGAAAGAGCGAATGATTGAAGCCCAAGCCAAGAGCACTTAGTTGCATTTCTGCCCTTGTAATAAATTGTAAAATAAATTAAAACCTACACTTTACATTTGACATGTTTTAAATTATTTATGAATTACAGCCATAGTGGCCTGCAGTTGAACAGTTTAATTCAGAAGTCAGCACTTTACATTACTACCATTAGAAATTATGACTTACTCGTATAATCAATGTCACTGTTTCTAATTTAATCACCCATTAACCATTTATCCTCCTAATTCACCAGTTCTTTTATATAATGTAAAAAAACAAAAACCACATAGCATTGTTGTTTCAGAATGTTTATTCAACAATTCTTTGTACAAAAAGTTTAGGAGGCGGGAGCCTGGACATTCTGTCTCTGCACAGACACTCTGGTGTGAGTCTTGGCCAGATGGTCAGTGAACTCCTGGAGAAAACAAATTAAAGGCAGGTTTTAAAACAGATTTATATTTATACTTCAGAACACATCAAGACTTCAAGTTTGATTTTGTACCTGGTAAGGAGACTTGGTGAAGACGGTCTCCTTCCAGAGATCTGGGGTCAGGTAGCTGTAAGTCTTGGAGATGGCATCAAAAGTGGCCTTAGCTGTAAACAAATAAATGTAATTAGAACACTAGAATGTTCAGTGTAGTTTCATTGTTTATGTGGAGGGTGGATTGAATGTAGAGCATCAGAAAGGGAACAGAGGAGACTACATCACAAGTCTTTCTGCCGTGCATTACAACACTCGTTTCTTTCTCTCCTGATAACGTCAACTACACCACGACAGGTGAAGTTGGGCAGAGCGAGGAGAAAAAACAGGCATGCTCGAAGGAAATTAAATTGAGAACATTTACCAAAGTTGCCGAGGGTGGCAGTGCAGCCCCTAGCAGAGGTGTAACAGTCGTCGATACCAGCCATCATGAGCAGCTTCTTGGGCACAGGAGCCGACACGATTCCAGTACCACGAGGGGCAGGGATCAGACGCACCAGGACAGAGCCACAACGACCCGTCACCTTGCAGGGTACGGTGTGGGGCTTGCCAATCTTATTACCCCAATAACCCCTCCTGACAGGGACAATTGAGAGTTTGGCCAGGATGATGGCTCCACGAATGGCAGTGGCCACCTCTTTGGAGCACTTCACTCCCAGACCCACGTGACCGTTGTAGTCACCAATGGCAACAAAAGCCTAAAAATAAGGAGAGCGTTTGTGTCAATTTTCAAAACGTATTATTGAACAGACACTAAATAAGAGCAAGTGACCATTAAGTAAGAGCGAGATTCACCTTGAACCTGGTGCGCTGACCGGCCCTTGTCTGCTTCTGAACAGGCATGATCTTGAGTACCTCATCTTTCAGACTGGAACCCAGGAAGAAATCAATGATCTCAGACTCCTGTATGCAGATGCAGCCATACAAAAACAATTATATTAAAATAATAAAATTCAAGTGTAAATGTAAGTCAAAAAACAGTTTTATGGATAAAAAGTAAACATGCTAATAGCACATTAATAGGCACAAAACGTCAGACAGGATCTTGGACATTTGCCTCAGGACTTAGCTTGACATTAACGATAATATGCAACAACACTTGAAAAGTGTTTTTAAATGGGGTTTTAGATAAAGTGTGATATCAGTTCATCCCGCTTACCTTAATGGGCAGAGAATACAGGTAGATCTCCTCCAGTGACTTGATCTTCATGTCCTTAACCAGGCGGCCCAGTTTGGTGACCGGCACCCACTGCGAGTTAACGGCGCAGTTAAATAGTGGTCTTAATAGCATATATTATAACCAAAACTACTGCTATAAAATTAAAATCAGGTTGTATCGATCTCTTACTTCCTTATCCTCGGACTTGCCGCCACGAGCACCGCGGCCCCTGCCACGGCCTCTGCCGCGTCCACGGCCGCGACCACCACGGCCACCAGCGCCGAAACCTCCGCGAAAACCTCCTCTACCACCGGCGTCGTCCGCCATTTGCTGAGGAACAAAATATACGCCCTTAATAATTCAGCTTACTTGTATTGAAAGCGGTGTATTTAAATTGAAGTAACAAATACGCCGCCATATTGGAAACGGTTCAGGTCCCTCACACCCTTCGTTACAAAATGAATAAATATCTTATATTTCCTGACGCTTTAGCAACAACTTTAATACAGCCTAAATACAGCGCGGTTATTATGTATTTGTTAAGATGAAGAGGCTATGTTTAACCAAAGGATGAAGAAGATCTAGACAGATTGTCAAATGAGCATGAGCGAGTGTATGGCACTTACGTGATCGTTTAACAGGAAGAAGGCCGAACTCCAAGTTCCGTTTGAATTTATTGGGAAGCGTTATCGCGAGATTTCTTTCAATAACTTCTGCCCTCTAGTGGTAGATTTGGGTAATTATTATTATTATTGTTATCCCAAAACAAGGTATTTTTCTGTATTACAACACATATGATATAATTATAATTGTACTATTATTTTTCCAAAGTTAGATGGTTAGAAGATGGCAGTATAGCAATGAAAACTTAATTTTATTGTATATAATATAAATTGTGATTAAGTACAACAAAAACCTATAACAAATCCACTCCTTTAAATTATTTATAGTCACAACACAACACTTGAAGATCCACTCGAGCAACCACTGCTCTCTTCTGCCTCTTGCAGACCGTCTATCACGTCCAGACTCTCACAGATCAGCCCAATCTGCCTCTTCACGTGTGCCATCGTGCTCTGCATCCTCTTCATCTTCCTCTGCAAAGCAGTGGCAATGGCCCTGTGGTTCCTCTGTCTGGCTTCGTACTCCTGCTTTAGCTGCTGATAGCAGTTGTGCTGAGCCTCTGTGCTGTGGGATAGTATCGTCCCACAGCCCATGCGGCAGGGCTGACGCCAGTGCTCACAGAGACGGGTGTGGGTGTCCAGGTCTCTGCGTAGAAGTTGGGCCCTGCAGCCCTGATTTGGACACTGGATGAGCTCAAACTGACAGCACAGACTGTGGCTGAACTGCTCTGAGAGGGGGAAGGTGTCTGTGCAACCACAGATCTCATTCTTACACTGTAAAACACAGAAACCAAATAGAATATATGACTGTATGGCTGCAGTAGTAATGTTTTAAAACTACAGTCCCATAAAAGTAAAAAAAGCTTGAACAATATATACTTCTTATCATTTTAATACTTGATACGCCCAACTTTTACTGTTTGACTATTGAATGTTACGCACCTTTATTTTTAGGCGTCCAATAGATTTCTTCAGCTTAAATATGATGAAGATCAGATTGTGGTTGACAGGCTTCCTGCAGCAGGGGCAGGTCTCCTGTCTTCAGAGGAGGTAAATTATATTTAGTGCAGTCTTTTCACATGAATCGAACAATAACACAAATAGATTGCTGTAAAATTCTGTAATATTGTTGTGAATTGCTTTTGCCCTGTTCTGTGCTTAGTACCTTTTCAGCCACTGTAAGATGCATTTCTTGCAGAAGATGTGGTGGCAGGCAGTTCTAACTGGGCACCTGAGGACCCCCTGGCATATAGAGCAGATCAGCTCATAGTCTGGAGGGTCCACAAATAGCTCCACATCGTAGCCTCCGCTCTGTGTTGCCAGCTCTGGGCTTGCCTAGTGGTGGTTTACACACACATTACCACATGTATTTGTAATTGAGCATTTTGTTGTATCTATCATGTTCTGTACAGATTTGAGTGTAAACGAAGAGACTAACCAGGCCAACAGGCGGGCTGTGTGAACATGTTTATACCACAAAAGAAAATAAACAGACTAGCTCACAAGCTTATGGTAATCTAAATTTTAAAAAGTTCCTAATTTATCTAGTAGCTGACCATGTATTTTCAGCATTAACTGATGATGAAATTATATTCAAAGTTATAAATCATATTTTTTAAGGAACATTTGAATAGTGGAAAAGAACAAATATCAATTCCAACTTTTCATCTTCTCAGAATTCAACATAGCTGACAAATGACTAACTCTTAGAATTATGAACCATCAAGAACCAGTTGCACTCTCATGAACATCAACATTTTGTATCAAAAAAATCTCTTTTCTACTCACCATAATAGACAGTTCTTCTCACTGTGTTTCCATTTTGATGAACTCCTTTTACTTTACCCATAGATGTCATCCCATATGTTGATATCTTTTTTCAATGCTTCCCTTTATTTAACAGTAGCCTGCGTTGATGTTACCTTATTTAGAGAAACACTCAGTATTAATGGGCTGTGGGTTAGGTGTGGTATGGGATTGAACCGCAGATCCTTGTCTGTGTTATCAGAGCAACACACACATGAACATTCCTGACCAATCAGGGAGCATGTGTTAGTTGTGTGTATTACATAAAACAAGGAGATACTTCCCTGTTGTTCTAGCATCGAGGCTGTGCTTTCACATGTCAACTGGTGACTTTTAACCTGAATGGCTTCAGGTGACTCTATTGTTGTCAGTGTGTGAACAATATTTAAAAGAACTCAGTTATGAGAAACTAGTTAACAAGAACAGTTTTAGTCTGTTAAAACGTATTAATTACCTTTTCGACATTTTGTATCAATGTTTTTTGCAAATTCTATGTCAATAACGAACTCTTTTATATGTATTGCGCCAGAACAACTGTTAAACCTTTTGGCCAATCAAAGCTCAGTGCGTTCTGATGACGTACAATGAGTGCGACTCGGACTATCAACATGCGGGATGGATGTGTTTGATGCAGACAGCGTGTGAATAGAAAATAAAGTATTTTTCTCACCACAGCTGACGAAAAATTAAATTAAATTTTTCTCGTTGTTTTTCTCATGAAAGATGGCAACCGCAAATCTTCAGTTCAAAACAAAGTGAGTTTTTGTCACCGCTGGTTCAGACTGAAAACATTACATTAGTTTTGCTAACATAAGCTAAGCTACTGTGTCAGGCAAACACTCACCTTTCTGCCTAATTTGTTTTACAGTTATGCTGTCTCCAGTAAAATTGAACCGTTTTACAAAGGAGGAAAAGTGCAGGTGGGATATGTACTCTGTTCAGAGGCGTTACTGAATTTACCGCGAAGAGTTCATGAATTGTCTACATTTAAAACGTCTAAACTCCTGAGATAAAATTGAACATGTTTACGATCTGACAATGTTGCATTTTTTTGACTGTCGCTAACTAGAATCAGACATGGGCCCAAAATCCTAACATAGCAGATGTCATTGTGGACCTGTGTTTACATACATAAACACCAGCGTTAATATTGGACTACTTCGTGTCTCCGTCTTAATCTTTTAGATCAGCAATGATGAGAATTACATTTTCTGCACGTGTGGTTCTCGTGTCAACATTCTGGAGATCAGCACAGGAAAGATTGTTCACTCTATCGAGCATGTGAGTACTCCGTGGGTGCTTAGCCTTTTTCTGTATTTGATATGTAGATTTTTCCACCTTGTTTTGTTTGAGTTTTTAGGAGTTTCATGTTAAGTTCATTACCTGTATATGGGACAGTGAGATAATTAATTATCCAATTAACTAATTGTACCTCTGTGTAATTACCACACAGAGGTGCAAATAATCCCTACAGGGCCATCACAAATGACATAGTTCTCTTAATTACTGTTTTTATCAATTGCTTCTTCTCCTTCTCTCCGCTTTGTTGGATAAAACTGAGACCTTGTCTGTTTATTTTGTTAATTCAGGACGATCAAGAGGACATCACATGTTTTGCTCTCAGCAATGATGATGAGGTAAATGTCTCAGTCACTTGTCAGCGTTTGAATTTAAATAATCTTTTTGCTCGAAATACCAACTATAAATATATTTGCAATCTGTCCCGCCTCAGCTGCTGGTAACAGCCAGCAGAGCTCTGCTGCTGAAGCAGTGGGACTGGAAACAAGCTCAGTGTGTCCGGTCATGGAAGGCCATTCACACTGTGCCTGTAGCCAGTATGACCTTTGACTCCACCACCACGCTTTTGGCCACAGGTGAGTTCTGATCACCAAAAAACCACTGATAAATGCACATGCTGGAAGTTGGTTTTACTGATTAAAATGATCATTCTCTCACTGTCCTGTAGGTGGCTGTGATGGGACCATAAAGATTTGGGATGTAGTGAAGCAGTACTGCACACATAACCTGAAAGGATCTTCTGGTGTTGTGCAGTAAGTCCTCACGTCTTTAAATCCACAGCTGTCGTTAGTCATACTGGTTGGTTATAGATGGATGAGAAATGATTGAATTACAACTGAAAACGATTGGATTTCTTTTTGTCTGTCTCTGCAGCCTCGTCCAGTTTCACCCAGACATCAACCGACTGCAGCTGTTCTCCTCCTCTTTGGACTGTGGCATTCGGCTGTGGGATCTGCGCACCAGTCAGTGTGTGTGTGTGCTGCAGAGTCACTTCAGTGCAGTCACTTCTCTCTGCTTCAGCCCCGATGGTGGCACCATGGTCAGGTAAAGTGCTGCCCTTACAAATATGAGAACAGTGTGTCTGTTTGTCAAAATCAAAAACTGAATAATTCAAGAGGGATATTTCTTCATCTGCTGCTTTGCCGACCTTTGCTTGTAGCTCAGGCAGAGATAAAATCTGCACGGTGTGGGATCTGGAGACTCAGACCGTCAAGAGGACGATACCAGTGTATGAGGTGAGTGTCAAAGAATGGTTCTGTCTCACCAGAACAAAATAGAAAAACTTTCAAAGGTGTTTCTTCAAGTGAGGAAACTTTTTCCTGTCTCCAGGCTGTAGAGGGCGTCGTGCTGCTTCCCAATGACCAAGACTACTCTCAAATTGGAGTAAAAAGCAAAGACCTGCATTTTATCACAGCCGGCAGCAAAGGTTTATTTTTTAAATCACGATTTTGAAAATGAAAACAGTGTTCTTTTCACTAACTTTTTTTTCCACCTTTTGTCCATAGGTGTGTTGAGGGTGTGGGAGGCCACCACTGCACGCTGTGTCTACATCCAATCACTTCTGTCCTCCCCCACCTCTGTATCTGAGGAGGAGGAAGAAAGAGACGCCGACCCACGCAGTCTAACGTTCCTTCTTCAGTTACCAAAGTCCTGCAGACTGGCCACGGTCACCGCTGAACACAACATACTGCTCTATCAGCTGCCTGCACTCACCACACTGCAGCAGGTGGGCTTATGTAGAATGTTAACGTCACCATATTAAGTATTATATACAGTAGTTCGTTTAGATGATGTACTTTTATATTTTAATACTGTTTACTTAAATATTAAAATTTCATGACTGTTATTGAGACTAAAACACTTTATTCAATTTAAAAGACAGCCATTTACAGATTTTCAGGTCTCTATAATGCAGTTACCTGAGATTCAGTGACCATTTAGTTGTTGCACAGACTGTACAACTACAGTGTGGTAGAACATTTTGACAAAAAATGTTGTCAAACATACCCTTTTGACTGTCTTTAATGTTTTTCTTCGTCTGATGTCTGATGCTCAGCGGAGCTTCTTTTGAGCAGGTTGAGCCACATTTGTTTAAGTAGAGAGACTAAAAACATCTTACTGTGTTTTTAATGAACTTTCCATCATTAGCCTGTCTTTTTGATCTTGTTCTATTTTAAAATACGCCAAATGTATACTCAATAAGAGGCTTCAGTACAACGTATTCACAGAATGGTGAATGGTAGTAAGTGAATTATCCGGTCAGAGAGCCACATGTTGAAACAATAATTTTTCAGACTTTGTTACTATGGTTTCGCTGTTGCCAATGAACACTTTTACTCCTTCTTTCAGTTTGTGGGCTACAGCGATGAAGTGCTCGATGTCAAGTTCGTGGGTAAAGGCGACAGTCACATCGTGGTGGCCACTAACAGCTGCCAACTTAAAGTGTTTGAGCTGCTCACCAACACCTGCCAGATCCTGTACGGACACTCAGGTCAGTCGCCAGCAGGGGGCAGCACACGTTTGAGGAGGGCCACCTGTGAATCCTCAGCGTTTTCATTTATCTGAAGTAAAAGGGGAAAAAAACATACATTCAAACTCATTCATAAAAACATTTTTTCTTAATGGTCTTACAGTCTTGGACTTCCTTTTTTTTTTTCTGCAAAATTTAATTTTTTTTTTAATCTTGAATTAATCAATGTAAGGAAAAAGCAGATTTGTTTCAGTTATTCTACTTCATCAAGTAATAATTAATACTGTTATTTGTATATTTTTAATTGCATCAACAAAAAAAAGTTTTAAAAAAAAGAACATCTATGTTGCATTTGTTGTTGAATGTTTTCCTGTTGAGCTGGTCCTGTCCTGTCCTGATTTTGATCGTCTGTAACTTTATCTTTGAATCGTCCACAGACACCGTTCTCTCACTGGACGTGTTCAAAAAAGGCTGCATGTTTGCCAGCTGTGCAAAGGTGAGACAAAGTCTTCATCGTCCATGAGCAGAGAAGACGAGGAGCAGACAATCAATTCCAATGAATGATTAAGAAGCTCAGAGCTAAATGAAAAAAAAAAATGTTGCATTTGTGTGTGTTTATAGGACAGGTCGGTGCGTGTGTGGCAGATGGACAGTGACAGTGGTCAGGTGCGATGTGTGGCCCATGGTTCCAGCCACACTAATGCTGTGGGCTCCATCACCTGCTCCAGGTAAAGTCACACCTCTCACCAGTTAAGGTTTGGGCCCACAAGTTGTTAAAAACATTTCTTCAATCTGTGATTTTGTTGTTTTAGGCTGAAGGCGTCGTTTGTAGTGTCTGGCAGTCAGGACTGCACAGTGAAAGTGTGGGACCTGCCAGCAGACTTGACAGGACCAGACACTGATGTTCATCAGCTGACTGCTCGCTGCACAGAGAAGGCTCATGATAAGGTACACAACCCTTCAGTTTCCAGGTTTTATTTTTAGATCTGGCAACTGCTTCATTTTGTGACTAACATTTTTCCTCATTATTTTCTGCCTTGTCATCCAGGACATCAACAGCGTCGCTGTGTCGCCCAATGACAAACTTCTGGCTTCGGGCTCCCAGGACCGCACCGCCAAGCTGTGGTCACTGACCAGAGAAGGAAACCTGGGTTTGCTGGGCGTATTCCGTGGCCACCGCCGTGGAGTGTGGGCCGTCTGTTTCTCTCCCGTTGACCAAGTGCTGGCCACGTCCTCCGCAGACGGCACCACCAAGCTGTGGAGCCTGCAGGACTTCAGCTGCCTTAAGGTGAACAACGTTTCTCCTTATGAAATATCTGTAATGACATGTCTATAAAATTCTGTAATTTGTCCTTTGGTATTTTAATTTTCTTATTATTTTCTGATGGTGTTTTTTTGTGTTCGTCTACTAATTCTATTTCCAGACATTCGAAGGACACGATGCATCAGTTTTGAAAGTCATTTTTGTGAGTCGAGGCACTCAGCTGCTCACCAGGTAAGAACGTCTGCCACGAACAAAACTTTAACATACTACAGATATTAGGCTGTCTACGTTAATGATGCAATGCAAACTCAGAAATTACTTTATTGATCCCCTGAGGGAACTTCTTAAAATTAAAAAAAGCATTTCCTCCCAGTGGCTCAGACGGTCTGGTGAAGCTCTGGACCATTAAGACCAATGAATGTGTGAAGACGCTGGACGCCCATCAGGACAAAGTGTGGGGTCTCCACGGCAGCGGCAAAGACGACAAGATGGTGACGGGCTCAGCGGACTCCAACATCACTGTGTGGGTGGTAAGTGGGCTTCGACTGACAGACGGAAATCTGTAATTTCCCAGTCTAAAGTATATCTATCTTTGGATTTGTTAGAATATTAAAGTGGAGACGCTGAAGAACATGGATTTCCTAAGTTAGCGAGAAACAATTCTGCATATTGAATCACTTTTTCAGAAGGCATTAAACAAGACAAGAGTCTCAGAGAAGAACAATACGGCCAGGCTGGAATGCGTCAACAAAGACCCTGTGGATTTGTTCAGCTGTTATCCGTGCATTGTAAAACTCTGTAAAGAGCTGAAACATTTTGTTTGTCACAAAACGTCTTGTCCTGTGTTCACTGTTAGGATGTCACTGAAGTGGAAATAGAAGAAGAGCAGGCCAAACAGGAAGATCAGATCCTGAAGTAAGTGACTCTCATTTTCTCGAGCCCACAGGGTAACAGGTCAGAACTGACTTGTTTGTGTGTGCGTGTGTTGCTATTATAATAATAACACCAAAAAATGATAAACGTAATTGTAGGTCTGGATGCATTGATGGCCTCTTTGTCGTCGCTGCTTCTTAGTTCAATTCCATGTCTGAGTGTGTTCTCTGTATGTGAAGGCAGCAGCAGTTATCCAACCTGCTCCATGAGAAGAAGTATCTGAAGGCCCTGGGTCTGGCCATCTCACTGGACCAACCTCACACTGTGCTCACTGTCATCAAAGGTATTTTCCAGCAGTGATGCTGGTTTCATTCCAGCATACAGTCTGTTATCGCTCCAGAAGACGAGGGCATATGAAACTCAAGGCCCGTGTGCCAAATCGGGTCCGCTACCTCATTTTATGTGACCAACCAGAGTTCCACATGCATGCTGTTGTTTTAAATAAAACTCAATGTTACATAGTCTACACTAAAGGTCAACGGGAACTCTTCGGTTGTTTTCTTGTATCTGTCATGTGTCTGTCTGTGTCTTTTGTCTCTGACCTGTTCTCTGTTTGTTTAGCCATACGTCAAGGCGAGGACAGACATGAACTGCTGGAGAAGACACTACTTAAACTTCGAGTGGACCAAAAAGGTAACAGGATGCATTGACTTTACTATCAGTAAAAGTTTAATGTTTACATATTTTAAAAAGTCATGACATAAACATTTGTGTAGGTTCTCAGCCATCCAGGTCATTTAATCCAAAAGTAGTTACATCGAGGGCAACTTTTTTTTTTTTTTTTAGACGTTTCACCTCTCATCCAAGAGGCCTCTTCAGTCCTGACTAACTACTGGGAAATTCCCCATTCACACATCTAACCCTGTAACTTTACATTCCGCCCTCCTTAGAATGGGGTGAGTTTCACCACACCTCCATGCCCCCCTTTCTGCAACAACACGTGTTACAGGTATGCAGCCCGTTTGTGGCTACATACCAGAATTTCCCATTAGTCAGTCAGAACAGAAGAAGCCTCTTGGAGGAGAGGTGAAACGACTTCGTCCAGTTGCCCTCAATGTAACTTTTTTGGACATAAACATATGTTTAGTGTCAAATTCATCTATTAAAAAATGATGATGTAACACATCGGTTCCCAAACTTTTTCTGCAGTGCCTCCTTTTTGTCTATTGGACCATTGTCCTGCCCTCGTGTAGACAAATTACAGCTGGATTTAAGACACTGTAACTTCTTCCAGCTGCTATTCTCAATTCAACAAACAAAATAGATTTAAAAAAATAGAGTGCAATAATGTGACTTAGAGACAAATATAGAAAATATTTGCCCCATGGCAACATCAGTGTGTCCTCTTGGGAGGGTCCGTCCCACGCTTTGGGTACCACCAATGTAACGGATAGGTGGTTTGACTTATTGTTAAAAATATGTTGTCTCACTTCACCCCCCTCAACCCCGGCCGCTGCCCCGACTCTAAACTCTGCCTCGTCTTCACTTTGTCAGAGTCTCTCATACGTTTCTGCGCGGTGTGGAACACCAACGCCAGAAACTGTCTGGATGCCCAGGCCGTCCTCCATGTCCTCCTCACCCACCTGCCACCCGAGGAGCTGCTGCAGTACCAGGGAGCACGAACACACCTGGAGGGCCTCATTCCATATACAGGTCAGACCAGGGTTTTGTTCTGTTTACCCTTCACGGCTAAGAAACAATGAGGAGAAAATCCACAGGTGTACCGTGACAGCAGCAACATTCCGTGTGAGAACAGACATGATGGATGGTTGATAGTCACAGCCCATTGTTTGCCTTCCCACGTAAACTGATTTAAACGTGTCTCTTTGCTTTCTTAAACAGTGTTACAAAGACAATAGAAGGAAAAAAAAAACAACAGGTCTTCTGTGACTAGTTTCATTACCTAATTCCAAGTCAGGAAATGCACTACTGTAGTACAAGCTCCAGCGAGTCACTCTTTTCTTCTTCTTTTCTCTGTCTCTCTCTCTACAGAGAGGCACATGCAGAGGATTGGACATTTGCTGCAGGCGTCCATGTTCCTGAACTACATGTGGCAGAAGATGAGAGTGGCCGGAGCACCAGCCAGGTGAGTGAGAGCCACAAGAGCTCATAGACTGTAGAAGACGAAAGGACATCCATACAGTCACTGCAAGCAGTGGTTGCAGAGTCGGGCAGCGTGGCATGACTGTAATTTGTATTTGAATTAGTTTACTCTTATATTGACCTAAAAAATGACACATTTTAATGTTTCTTTTTCATTGTTCCTTTAGCTGTTTTTTAAGGGAAAAATCAGGAAGGTATAAATGAAAATATCACATTTATTTGACATCTGAGTAAATATTCCCCACATTCCGCTCCCTAGTTTGGGACAGGATGAAGACATGGACACCACTCCTCTTGGACAAAACCAACCTTTCTTTGTCATCGACAAGGAAGGACAAGGTAAAGACGGTGGAGATGCTGGGAATGACAGCGGGCAGGACGAAGATCCAAACTGCCTTGAAGATGATGACGATGACATCATTGAAGATGAGGATGACAAGGATGGCGAGGTCAGCGCCACAAACAAAGCCTCCACAAACCAGGAAAGGATAGAAAATGGGAACGGAGTTTCAGCCAATGGCAACCACAACTCAGAGAGTGAGGAGGACGAGGACACTTTTCCTCAGTCTGAAGTCGATGACATCACAGTGAGGAAAAGTGTGAAAAGTCTCCCACTTTCTGCTGCTCCTGAGTGTCAGACTGTGAGCAGCTGACCAAGATCAACAAGCTGAAGACTTAGTGAACTCATTACTGAATCTGAAAACTAGAGATTTCCATGTTTTCTGATTAAGACCTGGAGCGATGGACATGAAGAAAGAAAGGACGAGGAAGGACTGAGAAAAGAAAAAACAAAGAGCTAGGACTCGCTCCTTTTATCTCAATAAATCTGTATTGTGATAAAAAAAAATTCTTATAATAAAAAATAAGTTTGTTTTAAATTAAGTCTTTGGTTTTTGTGTGGTGGGAATTTTATTTTTTGTCCTGTATTTGAGTCTTGAGTTGATTTTTCACAAAAATACGAAGTTGTGCAAACGAAACATTAAACAGGTGATTATACTTTTGTATATATTTATGGCAAAGAAAATTCACTACTCGCAGGAAAAATGCATATAAGGCACAACGGTGGTTTCCAATATGGAAAACAATCCCCTTACTCCAGACAGAAAGAGATGAGGTTTGGAAATCTGACACATTTTTGATGATACTTGTTATAATTTAAATTATTACGATGTCACAGTGGCCCAGTTTCATCATTTGAAGATAAATATGTTGTTTCTTCTAATCTAATAAAGTAGGTTCTAACCAGACAGTTCTCCCTATTCACTAGGAATCTACATCCATTTCCTCACTGTTTTGTCATAACAAACCAAACTTGTAATATCAGCTGGTGACAATGGGATCATTTCTGTATAAAATGTTGAGGGAAAATATTCTAAAACATGTTTTTTTAGACTACTTCCTTCTCTTTGTTTCCAGTCTGGTTTTGATTTTTCTCCTATTTCACTCCATCACAGCTTCACTGGCTCATCACCTCAGGTGGTGTCGGACACGGTGTGTCCCTCATTATGTTCTTACGGGTGACTGTTGTGCAGCGACGCAGGATCTCCTCAGTCTGAGGCCTGGGCGGCACCCTGGGGGATGTGGGCCTCTGGAACAGACCGGGATCAGACGTGCCGTGGACCATGTTTCCCATGGTGCCGTTGTTTGGGCTGAGACTGTTGTGTGATGTTGGTGGAGGTGTGCGGCTGAGGCGCAGGAGTTCATGGTTGGTGCTGCGGTTCAGGTTGAATGTTGAGCTGGCTGTGGAGGAACTGAGGTCGTCGCTGAGGCTGAACTCACTGCTGCTGGTCAGCGAGCTGGCCTGGCTCTCTGACCTGATGATGTGGTCATTTTGGTGCTCCTCTTCATCCCCCTCCACCATGATGGTGGGTGGGTGGCGGATGTGTGTCGGAGGCGTCGGTGTGGTTGTAGCAGAGGTGCTGTGCACCGGCAGAACGGGAGTTTGCACAGTGAGAACATCAAGGGAGCGTGACATCAGCTTTGTGTTTGGATGCAGCAGGGGTGAAGATGAAGATGGAAGTTGGAGGAGGTTTCCCTGAGAGTGACTGAGCTGGTGGGACATGGAGGGGGGGGCAGGAAACAGAGAGGAGGCTGGTCGACTGTGGTGGAATATGGTGCGGATTTGAGGTGGGTTGTAGGGCTTGAGGTACATGCTGGGGACATAACCAGCTTTACCATTGTACCTGTAAGATTTAAAAAAAACGTTGATATAAACATTTTCAACAATTTCATTGGGATCAACATACTACTTCTGATTGAATTCACAAGATACAGCGGTACAGTAACACTGACCTTTGGTATTTTTACTAAATAAAACACACCTATTCTTTTGTCTTCTGACCAGCTCGTGGTTTTCATACTGGCTCTTTAATTAATAACTATATCTGTGGCTAAGAGTTGAGGGTGTGTCACTGCATTTCCACTTCTTTCCCCCTAGTGGTGTGAATTCAAACATTTCTTTTCCTTGAACAAATATGGTAATAACATGCACCTGATGAACCACCAGCCGTTGGAGGACTTCTGCAGGACCTCCACGGTGCCGCCCATGTTCACACTAATCTCGTCCTCCTTGGTGGAGGTGTAGTTCCTGATGGCAGTGAACAGTGTTCCTGGGGGGGTGAAGGATGTTACGTTAGTGTCAAGTCCTCCGTCTTTATCATCATACAAGTGGACAAGTGTCCGACATGCACCTCTGTCAAGAATTCCATCTTCATCATCCTCCTCCTCCTCATCCAGTTTCTCCAGATAAGGAGCAGGGAACCAAGCCATCCGTTTGTCTTCCTTCTCCACCAGCCACCACCCTGAACCAACACAGACCACATCAAACACTACCCTGCAGACATGGACGGTCATCTCTGCTTGGACGCTGCTCTGCTCACCTCCTTTGTCTTTGATGAGCACGTCCATTTTTTCGTCCTTTGCCACTTTAAAGGGTTTGTTCTTGATGTCTTTGGTCTCGTACGCAGCCACACATCTGTACGTCTCGGTGACAAACGGGCTGGTTATGTTGCCCCCATTGGTGTGACCCGTGCCTTTGCTGACATCGTCTTCTGAGATCATGACTATGATGCTAAAAACAATAGCGTTGTGTTATTGGGTCTCCATAACTTCCATGGCCGTGTATTAGTTAAAGCCACCGTGACTGACAAACCTGCCTACGGTCCAGTACCTGTTTTTGGAGAAGTCTGGCAGCAGGTCCTGGTCCGTGGGTTGGAAGAACTGGACCAGGTCTGCAGACCGAAGGACCTGGATGTCACAGCTCAGAAGTTTATTGCAGTATTTTTGCAGCATCTTGAGACGCAGCAGTGACTTTTTGTGCCCCTTCTTGCGTCCGCCCCGTTTTACTTTCCTGACTGTGGGCATCAGGACAGGCAAATTAAGTAGACGATTAAGACGAATGTCACCACACTGTGGTCAGACTGTGTTCACACACCTACCTTGAAGTTTAGGTATGATTCTGTCAGATTTTTTTAGCTTACTCGCTGCTGGAAATGTTTTCTTCAGTTGTTTCTGAAATTCCAGAAATCAAGACAAACTATTACGGCCACGTTGAGGCAAAACTCTTTTTTTAGTGCTGTGATATTACAAGAAAAAAAAAAGCCATAGGTTTATAAGAATATAAAGGTGTACATTTATGAGAATAAAGTTTAAATATTTAGAGAATAAACAGCAGTGTCTTAGACCATAAACATACATTTCCCAGACGATTTCTTCAAGTTCTTTCTTTTAATATTACTAATTTTGTTTTTGTTCTACCAGCTTATTCCTGCAATTTTCAGTAAACCTTTGACTTCTTTCTCACATTACTTTATTCTCACATGAAGTAATCACACATTTCTTCATGGTTTTCCTCAGATGTTGTATAAAGAAGAGTTTTTATACTCACGTGTAGTTTCTGGAACTCCTTTAAGGTTCTGTAAACAATGATGTCGTCCTGATCTGACCACAGCACTGAGGTGATGAACATCTGGGAAAAGGAGAAAAATACAGACGTGGTCAAAAATATATATTTCTTTTTTTCCGATCTCATCTGTGATGAGGAGAAATGCCTCCGTCTGCTCACTTTGCTCTTCGCCTTGTGCATGACTCCGGTTAAACGCACACTGATTGGATATCGCTGGCTCCCCATGACCATGTGCTGCAGTAGGAACTTGTCTCAGTCTGGTCCGACTCTGGCCACACATTTATATCCACTGCATGAGGTCGAGGGGCATGGCTAGGTGACACAGGTAGACAAAAAAAGAACAGGGAAACACAGTGTTGCTCAAACACCAATACCTGCCTGGTGACATACTAAGCACACCCCTAAAGGATCACGTTTCCTCTCACTAAAGTATGATTTACATTAGTCAAAGTCAAACTGTGATGTCTTAACCTAATACATATGTCATAAAGAGCAGGAGTCAGATGGTTTTATTTATATTTTGATGTTGTTTGTTAAATAACCTGTCTGAACAAAACAACAATAACGCTAATGTATTTTGCTGCATATTTCCATTTTCGTGAAGAAAACTGTGGCTCTATTGAACAGAAAGTCCAATTGTCTCAGCGGGCCCTGGAAATGGAAAACTTACCAATCAAGCTTAAGATTTGTTGATAGACAAATTCCCGAAGCTCGACGCGACACAGAGGCTCTGTGCTTTAACACACACTAGTCTGTATTGTCATGGAAACATAAGGAAGTTTTTCCCCATTATCAACATTCCTTTCCTTTCACAGGAAAAACTGTTACATCTGAGCTTGAAATGTTGGCAAATATGAATCACAGAATGAATGATCTGACTCATATCCAGGGTGCATGTGTGGGTGTCAGTTCTGATGAATGTTGATGTGAGTCGGGCTCAAAGGAAATGCGGGTTGTTGTCAAGCGGCTATTTTGTAATAAAAAAAAATTGTTGTTAAGGGTGGTCTGCCCCCTACTTTTGGAACCACTGCTCTATGTTGTAAAGGTTTGCTTTTCAGCTTGTAATTATTTATGTTTTAAGGTTAAGGTTGAACTTTATTGATATCGCACAAGGAAATAATTAAAGGAAGTAATTTTTCATTCTGATGAAATTCTTGATAATACTTTTCACTGCAGTTCCTGGAACAAATATTTTTTGTCAGGTCTAAATCAAGGTTTACACTGAGGAGCTGATGTCATGAGTAATATTAAATTAGACTATATTATATAATAATTATTCATGACATTGTTACATTAGTTCACATCATCCAATGATGCTACTGTAAATATTTACAAATAGGCTAGTAATTTTTCACATTTTGTGCGATTTGGTTTATGTTAATACGCAGATTTAAAGGTGAAACTACAATGCAGTATTTTAATCTAACCACATAATATTGTGTGTTTAATACATACTAATCAACAGGTACGTTGTTTTGGCTTTTATTTTTATATATTTTTTAAGAGCAGGAAGTGTTTTTAGCGGCCCATTGCTGGCATCTAGTGGTAATTTAAAAAAACAAGAACAAGTGGAATTATCATACAAACGATTCCGTTTATTTCTCCTCATTCAACACATTTATAGCACATGTATCATACACCGCTCACTCTGTTCAGACTTACAGAGACCCTCACGAATAAACATGATTAGTACATTGCACATTTTGATTTCTTTACCAGTCACACTTTTAAAAAGGCAGGCAAACTTTAACAATCCTCGCGGAAGGTACAGTGTGATGGGAAGCAACAAGTCAGCGTGTCATGCATCAGGCCACCAAACCAGCTGAAAGATGACAAGCAACAAAGCAGCGACCAGAGCACAGGCACTGTGTCTGCAGATCATTGACACTTTTCAGTAAATTAAAACTAATCTCCTACAACTTTGGCCTGTTTGCACATTTCCTCTAAGACCGCAAACACTTATGCAGCCCATCAAATAAATTAAGGATGCCATCGTGGACAAAAAGGAAACCCAAAAATATACTAATTTAAAATGTTAAGGCATTTTTCCTCAAACAGCATCAAACTAAGATTTTATTCTTTCTCATCTTATTTCTTTAAACTAAACTCTTCTCCTGCCATACAGGCTGTTATTGAGAATATTATTTGTCGTGGTAAACAAGGGGAAACTATAAAAATGTAATAGACAGAGAAATCCAGACAATTCATTTCCTCTGTGAGCTTTTCTGTGACCAGAAATCCAGACAATTAATTTCCTCTGTGAGCTTTTCTGTGACCAACACTGTGACAGGACATGTTTTAAAATGTTGATGAGCGGAGCAGCACTTTTATATGTCAGACGTTGGTCTTTTATTTTATTGAGGTATTTTTAACTTATTGTTAAAAAGTGGAAAATAAAACCGTTTACATTGATTGAGCTTTGGTGTCCACGTGGGGATACTTTTTATATTTTGAATGTGAAAAAAAAAGATTGGTTATGAGAATCTTAACCAGGTAACCAGGTAGAAAAAATATATATATTTAATGACCTTTTCCTCTGTCAACCTGTCAAGTATTACCCCCTTCACCAAACCCAGCGTAAGTCATGATTGTGATGATGAAATAAGAAAATAAATAAGGATTTGACAAACAAAACTGCTTTAACTCCAAGTCTTGCCTAAAAGACCAGACCATGATCGGCGTGTTCCCACAGAGGGAAGACTTTAGATGTTCAACTACAGGGTGACGGACCTTCTGAGAGGCCAGTCAAATGAGCCGCACGAGGGTAAAATAAAAACAGATTTGAGAATGAAAGCAGTTCTGCAACTGTCTTCCTGACCTGTTCAACAATTCCCCCAGCGCAGGAACAATAAAGTTCAACCTTAACCTTAACCCTCACTTCTGCCTCTCTCTCTCCCATCCTTCCTTCACCCTTGTCTCCATGTCTATTTTCCTACAATAAGGAAATCCATGTCACTGCCCCTAAAAAACTTGTCATTGAAGGGTTCAGTCATTCATGTTCCACCTCAGCCCAGAGCAGCATCATCTGTTCCTTATTTACTCAGCGCTCGGTGTTTCCGTGTCACCGAAATTCATAAATGGGGATACTGTGCTCTGGGACGTGGTTAAGGATGAGCGACTGGTACCTGCAAATGTAACAAATAACCAATATTAGTGTAAAAATCTAAAAATCACTTCATTTATAAATTGCTGAGCTCCAAAAAAGGAAGGACAATTACCATTCAGAACTCCTGTGGTAATAGTAACCTTCTATTGTCGCTGTGGATTTCTGAAAGCAGATATAATAGAAACCTGCGAAGGAAGCGCCGCTGATGTCTTTAATGGTGTGGTCAGGAACTAAAAACTGCTCCTGTGTGAGGAGAAAAGGAGAAGGTTACAGGTGTGAGCTAACAGATGAGAGAGAGAGAGATGTTGACTGTCTTTGATCATTATCTGACCTTCCACCTCATGAAGATGTAATCGCTGTTCTCGAGTGCTTCGTAATCAAAGTCGTCTGTGTTGAAACTTTTGGCATATTTGTAGAAAGGCTTGAACTTGCCCTGATGAAGAAGACGTTAAAAACATAAACACCAATGCTAACACATTAAGAGAGAAGGTTCATTTGGTCAGTTTTTTTCAGATTATGCTGAAACCTCTGGTGTGTATGTGATGGTGTGAGGGTTTATAGATACTGGTCAAAGTTGAATGTGATACTTGTATATTAGTACTACTGCAAGTAAAGACATGTGGGGCATTTAAGTAATTATTACAAAGCTATAAATTAGCAGCAATGTTTGACCAGATGCTATCATCTAAAGCAGTCAATAACAATTAAAGTGATGAAAACGTGCTGACACTGCGCTATTTTGTTTGCTTTGCTGAATGTGCAGGCAGTGAGCTCTGTGTCCACATCAATGTAACATCAGAACACTTTGCACAAAGAGAAAGAAAAACCACTAAAGATTTTCTGTCTGATGATCATAAGGCATCCTGTCCTATGGGTCCTATAAGACTTCAAACTCATTTCAACTCAAATCAAATCTGCTACAAAAACAACGGTAATCGACACAACCTACCCAGTGCTTCCTGTCCACGTCCTCATCAGCGTCCCACTTTCGTGTTAAAAAAGGTCTTTTACGGCTGATAATTTCTCCAGCAAAGAATGTCGTCAGCGTGGGATATTCCTGTCACACGGGGGGGGGGACAAAGGAAACAAAATACTTTAGTGACAAGTGAGTGTGACTTCATCAAAAACTTCATTCATAATAGGCTCTGCCATCACTGTAAAAAATCCAGTGATTTTATGTTATATTTTCAGAGCCGTGTGGATGGTGCAATAAGGTAAATTAGCGTAAACAAACTTCATGTCTATAGTCTTTAAGTCTCTAATTTTAGAGAAGTGTGAACAGAGCCTTCAGGACACAGAGTTCTCATCTTTCATTCACTCCGGTCATAGTGTACCCCAGCAAACTTCTGCTGACCTCCTGTTTTCTGTGTGTTGCATAATGTAATGACACACTTGTTTTTTAGCAGAACACCACTGTTCACACACAAACAAACCTAATATTTCACCATTTTCACCTTACTTTAGGCTAAGCAAGACTGTAGCAGGAGAAAACCAGTTTTGCCTCACCTCAGAATGTAGTTGTGCGGGCACACACACAAATACACACACACACACCAGTTTACACTTGTTCAAAGTTCAAACTTGCAACATCTGACCCAGATCTCACCTCAGTCAGTCCCTTTATCTTTAGGTATCCACACAAGTAAGAGTCCTCCAACGTCACATGCTGCATATTCAGGGAACATAGAACAAAAATGAACAGAACAGAAAACACAACACTAACACTTTAAATGTAACGTAAAGCATTATAGTGTACAATTAGCAGTTAGCAAACTACTTTGTGTTATTTTGTCGTATAAAACTAATGATTTAATAAAAACAAATTAGATAAATAAATCAAACAAATTGGGCTACAACAAAACTACTTTTGCATATTTTTTACCTGTAAAACAACCTCAACATCGTAGGCGTTCCCTTTGCTTTTCTGGTAACCGCGAAACTGGGAGCCTCCGTACAGTAGAGAGGTAGCCACCCCGGGCTGGTGGGTATTGATGGGGGCAGGAGGAATAAGCGAGGTCGAGGATGAAGAGGCCGGGACGGTGGTGGTACAGCACTCTGTTCGGACCGGCATGACGAGTACTGCTGAATCACAGGACGCAACCGTCATGAATGTGGAGACAGAGGAGGCCGGAGCTAAAGAACTGAAGTGTATAAGGTGACTGACAGAGGACGGTCTGTCAGTGGTCCATAAACCCAGGAGTACCAGGACTTGGCTCAGTTCAGGGAACCGGCCCTGGACTGGCTTCTGAAGAAGCGGCGTCTCATTGGACGATACAACTTCCATGACGTTTATTGGCTAAAAACGGGAGCCTCTACTTTTCTTCTATTGTCGTCGAAGAGGCCTAACAGCGAGAGAGGTTTGTTACTGCCCCCCTCCGGTCTACTTTGGTTTCGACTCTAAAGAAGAAAAACGTTATTCGTTTTTTGTGTCATACTATAACTATAATGAAGAATTCTTTTTTTAAACCGATTATTGTGAATTAATTTGAATACATTTTGTTTCAGTTTTTAAAGCACTCTGGCACAACTGGCGTTTATCTCATTTGTATCACTGTGTTTTAAATCTTTGTTGAGCCCTAGGCAACACTGACCTTTCCTATACATTCATAGAAATACACGTTTTTAGACACATTTCCAAAAGGTTTCTTAAATGTTTTCTTTTAATCATAGTGGTATGCAAACGTGACAAAAAAGATTATATATCGTTTATACTGTATATATTTTTAATATAATCCTCTTACCTCCTTTGATTTACAAAATTGTTTTTCACAGTTGGTGAAAGCGAGCTAAATAGACAGTTCAAAACATTTTTAGACCATTTATCGCTTATAAGGCAATTAAAAAAACAAGATGATAGAATGTTCTGGAAGGAAATTTCATAGTTCACTGTACAGAAACTCCTCCAGCTGATCCTGTGAATAGTCTGTGTATTTGTGGATGTCTAAGACGCAGGTGCGGTTCCGCTGGAGTTCTTTGTCTTGAATCTGTAATAATCCATAAAGCAGACAACCAAACATTTCAGGACTGTTAGTCGGGAGGAGAGGATAGTCTTTCCCACAGGGCATAAGCTGCGGTTCTTGGAGGTTATTTTAGCTCAGTACCTCCTTAATGAGGCCCACTCTCCAGGCATCAACACGCGTCACCAACTGAGTCTCTCTGTCATTTATCTTCTGCAGATGGTTATCGTGGGCAGTGGCCAGTGCATCCATCACTGCGTCTTTGTCTGTAAACAGCTGAGAAGAAACAGCAGAGGCTCTGACACAGGTGACAGAACTTGCCTTTGTGTCACCTGATTATTCAGCTTCCCCATTATATTGTATAGTCGTCTATATTCCTTTGTTGAACATAATTTAACCTGCCCTTAGTTCTGACCTTATTACCTTCAAACTGATCTGAAGTCTTAGTCTTAAGTCTTAGCAGATATGTTTCTTTTTATTACCTAACTTTTATTTACAAATTATTCACTTAATATATTAAATACAAAACTCAGAAATCTGAAAGACTAAGACTTACTCTTCTAACTTCCTTTGGAATATTCTCGTGTTGGCCTTCTGTCGCTACTTTCTTCAAAGTTTCCGCAGCAATGTCTTTCACTTTTCGATAATAGTTATCCTCCATCTCTCGAAGTTGTGCAAATGTGTGATTATGTTAAGTCAGAAATAATTTTACTTCTTTTTACTTGTAATAGTATTTTAGGTTGAAACAAAAAAATTAAAACAGCCATTTACCTTTTTACTCCCAAGATATGTGAAAATTTAAAGCAAAATGTCCACAAAAGGATATATCCCTTGAACAAATTCAGTGAAATTCCCAACCATTTCTGAAATACTGATTTCCAACTTTTTTATGGTTTCCTGTAGTGAAATAAACACATTTTAAGTGTTAAAAACCATAGCTTATTTAAGAATCCAATGTTAACCTTTAATCCCAGGTCCAAACACACACACATACCTCCAGCTGACTGACCAGCTGAAACTCCATTGACATGAGGGTGTTACACAGCTGATTAATTTCATCACTGTGGCAGCTGATCTTGATCTGCAGTGAGTCAGGGTCTGATACTTGCTGTAACTTCGATATATTCTATAGAAAGTGTGAGGAAATAAAGTTTTAAATCAGCTGTAGCAAATTGAATGTATTGAGAGAGTGTGCTTGTCTAAGCTGACCTTTTTGTGTTTACTTTCAAATTCCATTAATGTCTGTGACGCCTTCTGCTGGTACTCAGTCACAGCCTGCGTCTGAGCACTGAGGAATAAGTTGACCTCTGCCTCTCGTTGTTGATGCTCAGCCAGGCCTGTTTGAAATAACTGCATGCAGAGTTCCACCATTTGCTCCTCAAATGTAAGTGTAAGGTCAAGGGATATTTTTGCAAAATCATATGTCAGTAACACACTCAATAAGAAGAAGAAGTAAAGGGATATGTGTGAAGCAGATGAGCTACTCCTGTCACACACTGTAGAGTGTCAGCCTCAGGATCTTCTTTGATCATGCTTTGAAAAAGTTGAGATCCATTGAGGAACTCCACAAATGCATCCTGCAAAAATGGTAGACAATAACTGTGTAAGTTTTATGCAAAACAAGCAAATAAACAACAACTGCATAATCAAACCAGATTTTTGAATAACTTTGTGTAACTGGAGTTCAGCTTCAAGGCTTTTCTCAGCATCCTCTTTCTGTTGTTTCTGCTGCTCTTCAAGCCTCATTTCCTCAATAACACAATGGTATTTCATTGATGCTTCATTTTTCTGCACATAAACACATGGGATATATTTTATACAACAAAACATAGAAAAATTGTAACATTGTAAACAGGGCAAAGTAAAATCCACTTTACTTACTGTTGTGTCGTCCAGTAGTCTGTAGTCTAAGTGCATCAAGTGTGGAAAGTGTGCAGCAATGAACAATGTGTAGTCTTTCTCCTCAGAGATGGGGTTTCCATAAAGGTTAAGGGTCAGCAAATTCTTAAGTTTCCTAAGATAGATAACCTGTGAAATTTAATCAACATCAGTGTATATGGTATAGGGTTGTAAAATTTAAAAACTACAGATGTATTTATTTATTTGTACATTTTCTAACTGTGGGATGAGGTTGTTTGCAATGCCAAAATTAGTAAGTTTCTGCAGACTGTCCATGTTTTCAATGGCAGAGATTTTGTTGTCAGTCAAATTCAACAGTTCCAGCTTCGTCAGAGAGTCAAGACCTTCAATTTTCTTTATCCTGTTAAAGGAAAGATCTAGAACAGAATCAGCAAAAGCATTATCATCATAAGTCTGTCATCAAAGTTCAACCATGATAAATAAATATAAACACAACGCTTCATCTTACTCAGCCAAGTCAGATTCCGCAAATGGTCCACACCTTCAATTCTCTCGATCATGTTGTTGTTCAGATCTAGCCTCGTCAAAGATGTGAGATCCTTCAAGTGGCTAATCATAAGAATGTCTACGGGCGGATGCATTTTTACACTTATATACCAGAAGATAATTCAAAAGCCAAATGAGTTGTGTAAACCAGGGGCAAAAGTTTCTCCTCTTACTTTTGTATTCCAGACGTATTTTGTAGACTTCATTAAATGGTAACCCCCCTGCTTTTGCAGTTCTCTCTGTCTGATCTTGAGAAGTTTGCTCATCAATTGCTTTTCGCAAAATCTCATCATTCATCAGCACAGGCTCAGAATCCTCAAAGTGCCCACTCATGATGCTGGTGTGTGGTTATATCCTCTGCTCAATGCAAAAATTCAACAGAGTGAGACGTGAGTAAAATACAAATTAATTAAATATCAAAGTTAGCGAAGATAAGACAAATTCATTAAATATCAAAGTTAGCGAAGATAAGACAATAGGATATAAAACCAAACATAATACAATTAATACGACCGTAAAGCAGATGTGCTGCTGTTTTCCCAACGCGACACGACGCAGTAAGGTGATGTTGACACAACGTTGCCTGGCAACCACTTGGTTTTAACCGATTCAATGATTGCCTTGTAACTTTGTCCCTAATAAACTCCTAATATCCAAATAGACATACTATTATTGTAAAATATAATACTCGCCAGCAATTAACAGACTTATGATTTGATTTTTATTTAAGTTGAAACTTACTTTCCTTTAAACATCAATCTAACTATTTTAAAATCATTTTAACACGATAATTATAAATATGTTTAACAACTTAGTGAAGATGAAGGACAAAAACACAGCAGCTGCAAAGAGACAAATTAATAATAACAATAAAACAGGATAAGACAGATACATTTCTTTCAAATCAAGTTACTTTTGATCGTAATGTTGTTTTCTGTCTATATAAGACCAAAGCGTTGTAAATAATATATTAAAACATACTTATAATACTTTCTCTTGTGGTTTCATTAGTTTATATTCTTATAAAATAGAGAGTTTTCTCTGAATAACTCTCGTATAAATACCAGATTTAAACAAACCCCGGAAAGCTGTTAATTCCACAAGTAAAAAAGTTATGTGAACGCAGCTTCAGTTGATAGTGTGACTGACATTACTTGTAGCCATTAGTATTTCGCTATTGGTGTGTTTTCAACCAATAGAATTCGGTTACAGGCGGAGTTGTGCGAGGACCGCCCCCGGGCCTGAGTCTCCCTGTCATTCCTCCTGAGCGGATTGTTTGTTGTCAAGATGGAGTTTTTACTTGGCAATCCGTACAGCACTCCTGTGGGCCAGTGTATAGGTAAGTTACCTTTCAAACCCGCACTACATATACGGTAGTTTCGCATCTTTTTTCATATTCAACACATTCAGTAATTTCTGTTACTCTGATTTATCAGTGGAAACTGAGCTGAGCTAGCAGTATCATCGCAGCAATCGTCAGCCACTCGAACTAAGCCTTCTGCTAATGTTAGCCCGCTAACTTACTTTAAATAAATAAATCAAAAATATTTAACACGTAATTGGGTTTTTAACCAACCTGCTATTGTAAAGGGATTGTGATTTTAGGAAGAAATAACAGTAACGCGGAGTGTCTTGTAGAGATTTGTGTTGACGTGTAGAGTCGTAGCTAAAGTTTCATGGACTTTCTGTATTACAGTTGACCACATTTCTGAGTGAGGGTCTTTGGAGATGGGTTGATGGTTGGATAGATGCTTTATTCTTTCGTAGAGGCATACAAATGCGTGGCTGACCCCATCTCTGTGGTTTGATTGTTACCCATTATTTCCAAAAGTCAAGAGTTTAAAATAGACCTTAGATCGAGGCCACTTGTCAACAAGTGTTAGTCTACACTAGTTTAGTCGCAACTACTATCCATTTGTCTTTGAGTGAAGAGTGAAAACTGAATCCACACGTTGTTTTTCAGTGTTTAGGCATCCCTGAATGGATACATGCTCAAGACAGGTTAAATTATATTGCAATGCATTGATAGACATAACTTTATTCAACACTTGGGAGTTCCATTTAGGGAATAAAGAAAAGGCTGAGCTTATATCATTTCCAACTATGTTAGAATTCAGTGCATATACATGCTATTTGTTTATTTTGCCCTCAGACATCAGCAACACTGACACTGTTTCCCTTAAATGTTACTATGTTATTAACAGCCTAAACACATAGTAAAGCATCTTGGATGAAATGTGGAAAAAAGGGTTTGTTGTAGACATAGACAACAGATGGTCCCTTTAGATGCCCTTTTTAAAATAAAGTGAAAATAAAACCAGATATAATTGTGACTTGTTAAAGCCACTGGGTAAAAACAAAGGGAACACATTTATGTAGCAGCTATGAAAGTTCTCGTCCTCAGAGGTTATTGTATCTACAGCCAGTCTCTCTGCTTGGGTTGTTGGACTGTGAAGTCCTGGTCTGCAGCAGCTCTTTTACTTAACTTTG
>NC_024323.1:8923455-8948772 GCF_000523025.1 Cynoglossus semilaevis | reverse complement strand
GGCAAAGACAAGAAGGCGGGGGTTTGCACAGGGACAAGAGTTTTGAACACTCATAATTTTTTCATGAGGGAAAAGCTGAGCTGTGTCATTCATGGTCAAAGCATTGAGCCACAGCAGTGTTGTCCATCTGACAGTGGGATAGCAGACTCACAAATGTGAGCTGATTAAAATAAATAATAAGTTGCAACCCATGGTATACTGTGATGATGCTGCAGATGAATTTGAGGGTCTGTAAAACTTGAACACCCTTATGGGATTTAAACACGTGACAGGGAAAGGTTGATGACAAGTATAAATGACTGGTTTGGACAGTTATGTACATGGAGAGACGGAGCAGACTGGGCAGAGATTTGTGCCTTTGTTAACAGTGAGTGGCACAGCCTGCCACTGTTAAAGCCATGTGATCGACTGGATGGGCTGGTGTGATGCAGATTCCCATGACTGCCAGGATTGACACAACACAGTGAATGAATGAGGGACTGAGCGGACATTTAACTTCATTAGTAAAGCTCTGATTGTTTGCGGTCACTGGAGCTTCTTCCACACTCAGAATTTATACTCTTTCCACTCACTGGCCTCCAAATTCTACCCCCTGAACGAGGCAGTCTCAACAAAGACATTACACAAGATGTCCCATTATTTTGTTTTTATTGTCTTTATGACTTGCAGTGTTTGAAAGACAGGAGACTGAGAACGAGGTGACAGAATGAAATATGTTGACATCTTATATCAGTAATCATTAACTAGAAACCTGTGAGTCGAATCCTCAACATTTAATGACTATTATATTGCATTAGACAAAACATTTAATTTAATTTTATTTCAAATACATTTGGTGAACTCTTGTTTTAAATAGTATTTTAATGGACATGCAAGATGACCATAAGAAACAGTTAATGTTATAGCAATTTTCTACAGTAATCCACTGAATCCCTCCACACATGTAGTAAAAACATACAGACCTCCCCACCATTTTACTCCTAGTGTTGCTTTGGTTAATGTGCTGCCTCTTTAAAAGATAAATTAGTGTTGGGGACAAAAGAGCCAGGCTAAAAATGCAGTGTCATGCTTGTCAGTGAGTCAGCTGGCAGGCTGCACACATTGGCTTGGATATCACTGTGATGGTTTGGGTTCATGATCATCCAAGAAGAAGGAAAACAGTTTTAAATCTCCAGTTCCCTCTGTTCCATCCAGAAACATAAAACACAATGTAGCTTTGTATCTGAGACCTACAGTATATAACCTTATAAACAATACAAGCATTTAAAAACAAATGCTGTCAGTAATTTTGTCTGTTACATTACATGGTTCTGTAGACATTAGCAGAGATGCTGCCGTCTCTCTGTGTTTTCTCTCTTTCTTTTCTTTTCCAGGTTGGCTGTATCTGTTATAAACATTAACATTTTATTAATTTTAAAATAAAACCAGTAGTATTGCTCTGTATCTGTTATAAACATTAACAATTTTAAAATAAAACCAGTAGTATTGCAATTTTTTGGAAGAAATAGGAAGGTAGATTAATATGTTATGTTTTTTTTCTGCAGAAAGGGCCACAGATGGGGGGCTACAGAACGAGGACTGGACCCTCAACATGGAAATCTGTGATATCATCAATGAGACAGATGAAGGGTGAGGATTTCATTAATCTTTGGTCCTAATGTTTATGTGTGTCTTTTCATTAATAAAATATAACCATTGTCTCAAGGAACTCATGAGGTCATTTGGTCCAAACAGTACTTTTTAAGTCTTTTCTTTGTGTCTTCACCCACTGACTGAATGAGTGATTCTGACAGTTTATACACTGACTGCTGTGTATCAGAACCACATGAGAGGAAGCTCTTTGTTTTTTTTTCTTATTTAATAGATGTTTTTTTTACTAAATGAATGGAATTCCTTTATCAGCCTCCAACAGTGAAAGATGCCAATGATATGATGTCACTGATCATTTATTATTACTGAACTGTGCTTGCTAAAATATATTGAGAGAGCATTTGCAAACATCACTCATTCATAAGAATATGTCACGAAAACAATGAGAAGAAATGAAAAAAAAAAATCCAAAATCCATGCTCTCAATGCTCTGGCGCTCCCAGCAGGCTAGCGCCTTACACTTTGAAAACTGAAGTACAACAAGAATAAAAAAGCACTCTTTTTTTTGATATTTGCAGAGCTTCATACCTGTTATCACACTGAGGACATTTCTGTGCAGACAAATATTAAACTTTTCTTTAGAGTCTGGTGTTTCACCGTGTACTCTTCAGCACTTGGCTCTTTCTTGTTGTCACGCAGCCTTTCACATACTTCAGCCCTACGCACACTCATTGTATTGGTGTGCAAAACAGGGCCTTGTCTGTGTGTCTCAGTGACAGGGAGAGAGAAAGAGAGACTGTGTCGTTTGTCGTTTGTCTAAAACAGTGTCTGCTTCACTCCACAGATGTGTTAAAACTATTTTTTGCTACTGTGATTATAAATAAATCACTTTTATTTCTTATTCCAACTAAAATGATTCAAAAATAGCCAGGGTTGAGTTCAATTGATTTCAGCTCTACTTTAATATTGTTACTCCAATGCTGCATCGTCAGACAGGCTTCTTTCAACAACAATGTTAAAAATACTAGAATTATATAGAGATGTACATTTGACCATAAGGTTTTCTAAAATGGCCATGCAAAAAATGAAGCAGTTCTAAATATAAGCCGCACCTTCACAGTGCTCTCGTGTTATGTCATATGTATTGTATTGTATGTTTATCTGTTGAGCAGATTAACATACAGGAAGAAAGAAACTGTGAGGGATGCCTTTAAAATGTAAGTGCTCCTCTACTAGGAAAATATGACTTTTCTATTTACATTACTTGAGTTTACCTGAACTCAATGAGTACAACCTGCACTAAGTTCAACTTGGGTATTTTTATATGCAAGAGGTTTTTTTTAGAATTGAAACATTGGATATTTTGGGTATATTTCTGTGAAATATGGAAATCCAAATCTGAGGAGAAAAGCGACAGGAGGCTAATTTCCTGCTGTATTAAGTAGATGAGAATTGTCCATAGGATGAGGTATAAACTTGGCAGCGGCGCTCCCTCTGTGAATGTAAAGACAGCCAAACTCAGCTCTTCATTCGTGGACAACTTTGATCCAGTCTCAGAGAGAAAGAGTCGCGCAGGAGCCAAAAGGAGAAACAGATGGTGTTGACGATAAGTCTCGGTCGAAGTCAGACAGTTTCACTGGCGGCTCCTCTGACTTGTGTTCTCACAGCTGTGGGGATTCATTTATTTATTTTTTTTAACATCTGAAGGTACAGAAGTCGCTCCTACTTCTCACTCAGTTTGTTTCATGGAGCTGCCGGTTCTCTGCTGTTCTCCCTCTAGGCCCAAAGACGCCATGCGCGCGCTGAAGAAGAGACTGAGCGGCAACAGGAACTTCAGAGAAGTGATGCTGGCTCTCACAGTAAGCTGTCACATCAGCTGGTGTCATGTCATTAAAGTTAACCCTAAGCCTAGTCTTTTATCATGTGTATTTTCCTTATTGTACAATTCTTCCAACCTGGTTTCTTCTGATAACGTGACCTGGGGGTTTTTACACCTGTTCCATCTGTAAAATCAATTCTTTTTTCACTTTTCATTTTTCTCTGTGACTAAAAGCTCCTGTGCTTTTTTGTCTGATCTGGCAGATGTCCTCTGTGGTGTCTCACGCCTCAGTCCTCTCTCTTTGTCTTTTCTAATGTCTCCCTGCAGGTGTTGGAGACATGTGTGAAGAACTGTGGTCACAGGTTTCACATCCAGGTAGCAAACAGAGACTTCATTGATGGAGTTTTGGTCAAAATCATTTCCCCCAAATCCAATCCTCCAACTATAGTCCAGGACAAAGTGCTGTCGCTCATACAGGTATGGACCTTGGTGTGTGTGTGTTTCATGTTAGAGGTTTCTGGGAAGCCTGCTGCTGTTGAATCACAGCCTGTTGCCTGAGGTGTTACCAACAGTTACCTGATGGAGCAGCTGGAGAACATGGCTGATGAAAGAACAGAGAGGATTCTTCTGTGTTTGACTTCAGTCAGTGTAAAAAAAAAAGTCTGCGAAGAGGAAGAAAGTGACTTCATCTGAAAACATAACTGTCATATATACACGGTGTAAGAGGAATAATTCGTTTTGAACAATTATATACTCATTTAGAAATATCTGTTTTGCATTATCGCCATAATTCATGTTTTTAACAATTTTTATTTATAAAAGAACTTTATTTTAGACAATGTCTGATCAAATCATAATAATGTGAATTTAATAGTGAATTTGAAAAATACTTTTGTATTGTTTTATGTATTGGCATAGTGGTTTCATAATAATGTGTGTGTGTGACTGCAGGCCTGGGCTCGGTTTCATAATAATGTGTGTGTGTGTGTGTGACTGCAGGCCTGGGCTGACGCCTTCAGGAGCAGCCCTGATCTTACTGGTGTGGTCCATATTTATGAGGAGCTGAAGAGGAAAGGTGTTGAATTCCCGATGGCAGACCTGGATGCACTGTCTCCCATCCACACACCGCAGAGAGTGAGATGAAAAACAGAGGTGTGCAGTGAAAACACATTTATTTTTCACAGAAAATGAAGTGAAAGGTGTTCTGTTTTGTTGCAGGGCACGCCTGAGGTGGACCCTGCCATGACTAAGTACCTCGCCCCAACTTCACCTGCACCAGCTCCAAAACCCGCCACCAGCCCTGTTTCTTCCACACAAGTCTCCAACATGTCTGGACCAATCACAGCAACCCCTGAACAGGTGACTCTTTTAAAGTCAAGCTTCATTTATGATTGGTTTTTACCAGTTGGTCTAAAAATAGGTGCAGGATTAAAGCGTATTACAGTTCTTTACTTTTCTTCAGTCTGGAACATCTGTTCTGTGTTTTTCCCTAGATCGCCAGGCTGCGTTCTGAGTTGGACATAGTAAGAGGAAACGTCAAAGTCATGTCAGAGATGCTGACAGAGATGGTGCCTGGACAGGAGGATGCCTCTGACCTGGAACTGCTACAGGTCACACACACAAACTCACACACACACACACACACACACATTAACTCCTTTTCACATTTGTGTTCAGTTGTTTCACTTCTTCTTTCTCTTTCGGAATGAGTGAAAAAGTAAATTTATGGATGTAACCATATTTAATCGTACCTTATTTAATAATGAATTACCAAAAGTTATAGTCTTATATTTTATGTCAATTTTTTCATTGTATAAACCCAACAAAAAACTCTAACCTAAAATAAAACCTCACCTTTAGGTTTTAACCATTTTCAGCCACAAGGGGGAGTTAGTTGACAGCTTTTTTTTTTTAAAGATGCACGTACTGTCTCACCAGATGCTCCCTATGGTAAATTCTACAGAAGTAAACTTGTATAAAATGTTATTTTCTAAGAATAAAATTAATTTAGTATCTGTATAAAATAAAATAAAATGTTTAGCAGTATTGGTGTTTTTAACATCACTTTTTCAGACTGCATGTTTTCCCATTTATTTTAAATCATTTGTTGCTCTTCTGATTGATTGATTCTTCTGTAGTTCAGTGGATCAGTCTGGCAGTGTCTCTGTTTTTAGGAGCTGAACCGAACATGCAGGGCGATGCAGCAGCGAGTGGTCGAGTTGATTTCCCGTGTTTCCAACGAGGAAGTGACGGAGGAACTTCTACACGTCAACGACGACCTCAACAACATTTTCCTCAGATATGAGAGGTATGGTCTCACCAGAGACACCAAACAGCATTAGAACTGACTTCAGCTTCATCCAAATCTCTGTTTTTGAGATAAAAAGCTCAAATATTCAGATTTCAAAGAGCTTTAATCTGTCTTTGAGGGCATTTTTCTTAAAGATGAAACCAACATAAGCCTTTGAGGCCAGCAGAGATATTGTTAAAGAATTCTATTTTTTTTTTCTGTTTTCACAGATATGAGAGGTACAGGTCTGGCAGAGCAGCACAGAACAACGGGGTGAGTCCCGTCAATCACTGTTCACAGTCTGCAGGAAGACGGTTTGAATTTCATGTATAATACAAGTGCGTGCTTGGTGACTTTGCAAAATGTGTCAGGCGAGCCGGAGCGTTTCCAACTGGTTATTCATATCCTTTGTTTGCCGTGGAGTCTCTCACTACATCCTACATATCTGTCTGTTTGTTTTCATGCTGTTAATCTTTGTGTCTGCTCTGTCTGTCTGTTTGTGTTGCTGCTAGCTGCTGGAGGCAAGTATGACACAAGTGTTGTGTTCTCCCCGAGCGGATGAACATAGTGATAAATATAACTATGTTGTGTGGAGCCTTTGAATAGAAGAAAATAACCTGGTTGATACAAAAAACCCTGATAAAATTTAGATTTTACCCCTTTTTCTTTCACCCTCCTTGAGACATTCGTATCCCATAGTTCAGTCGTGTCAAACTCATTTTCACCAGGGGCCACATCAGCAATGTAGTTGCCCTTGAAGGGTTACTCCAGCTTTTAAGTTTTCAGGAATGTGCCCTCTTCCCCACACTTGACATTCAGTTGCTACAATAAGTGAGCACTAACAGTGGCAGCTGGAAAGTTTTCCCTCGGTGTTAAAGGACAGTCTTTGGTACAGTGTGATTAGCTGTACAAACTTATGTGCTTCCTTCATCTGTTTTTCCGGCTGGTGCTGCATATTTAAATCCCTTCACAACTGCTGACTGTCACCTTTCTTCTCCTCTCTTTTCCCCCTGGCAGATGTTGAACGAGGCTACGGACGACAACCTGATAGACCTGGGCCCTGGATCCCCTGCTGTGGTCACGCCCAGGATCACAGGCAGCCCTCCACCTCAGTCCACTGCGGGGGCCTCAGCCTCCCCGGCTCACGCGGCGTCGCTTTCCACGGCTCTGGCTGGCCTTGGTGAGCAGAGCTTTTTAATGTCTCTGTCCCAGAGGGGGCTTCAGAGTCATCTGCTCATCAGTCCTGTAACACCCCTCCCTCACAGTAACTGCTGATGGAAAAGAAGGAGATTATAAAAATGGTTCATAATTTGACTGCTGACTAGAAGTCAGGCCAGAACTGAGCCTTATTGTTCATTATACTCCACACAGTGTGGATGTGGTTCCTTAGTTCACATATGTGACATTATGTTTTTCACTTCTCTGTTCCTGATGTTTTTACCTTTTATGAACCTCTCCTATCTTCTTCTCTCTTCTGTCTGCCTCGGCCTCCAGGTGTGGGTTCAGACAATGTGAGCGGCACCTTATCGTCTCTGCCGGGTCACAAACAGTACGACTTCGACATGTTTGCCCAGACCAGGAGCAGCTCTCTCGCTGAACAGCGCAAAAAGTAGGTCTGATTTTCAATGTGGCTGTGGGAACACAGAACTCCTTCTACGATGCTCCGCAGGGATTTTATTCTTAATGAATCATTTGAACTCCAGTGACTTCCATGATGTAATTTAATTTAACAGCACTGTAGTTATTTTTTTAAAGATTTACAACAGCTTTTGATGCAGCCCACATGATGGGATCACTCAGTGTTGTGTCTTCATCCATGTTGTTGACAGTTTTTGTTTTGTACACAGTGTGAAGTACGAGGACCCACAGGCCCTGGGCGGCCTGGCCTCAGCTCTGGATGTGAGGCAGCAGAACACAGGGGGGGTGAGTACACACTGAAGCACATGTGTCACACATGGAGCCTCAGCGTGTGTTTGTGTTCCAGAATGTTCCCGTGCCTAGTCGTTGGACAGACCCTGTTTCTGTTTGACTATTTGTCCTACAGTAACACTGCCTGGTGTCAGTGATGTTTGGACTTTGGTCAGACACAGAAACGGAGGGATGGGTGCTGGAGATTAACTGAAAATAAATATATTAATTTTAGTGTTTTCCTAAAGGTAAGAAGCTGAGACATAGGTTTAGTGAAGACGTAGTCAAACTGGACACAAATCTCCACATCCAAACTCCTTTCCTTCTTTCCTATTGGAGAAAATATTCTCACTGTTGAAACAAAAACATTCATTCTGTTCTTACACTGTATTATAACAGTAGATGTCAGTTCTTTTTCTGGTCTGGTTTCAGTTTATCTTTGCAGTTTACACAGGAACTCAAACAACAAGGTCACACGTGTCACTCGATACTTTTGACTTGACCTGTCTGAACACACATTGCTTTATATTTGCTCAGTTACCACAGGTTATATGGAAAATAACCTGAATCTGGACTGACCCAGACATACTGTACATGTTCACATAGATCACAGACAAGACACAGACAACACACAAGTTATTATATCGACCATTCAAGTCTTTTTTTCTTATTTCTGGTTTCCATCTTTGTGGAATGAACACTCTGCCATTTCTTTTAATTTTCATAATCTTCATTTTCTGTTTGAAAAAAAAAATCCAACCTCCTCTTGCATATTTGACTTCTCTCCCGTCTCTCTCTCTGCACTGTATGCTGTGGGCCTGCCTCCTGTCTTCTCTTGTGTAAGGTATTGTTCTGTTGTTGATTCAGCTGAGGGTAAATGGTGATGATAATCCAGCAGATCTGGAGCTACCCATAGACAGCTGGCTAATTACCCAAGGAATGGTGAGGACTCCACCCTCAGTGTGTCCTCCTAACACTGCATGTCCACCACCACCCCTGCTGTCCAGCTCCTCCAGCACCATCCATGACCTTTATGAGCAGCACCTCACTTTCAGCCTCATCTCATTCATTTAGTCACAGAAAACCAGAGTGGAGTTACTATTTTATTCCAGTGGTGGGCAGTATGGCAGTATACAGGGGCAAGTCAACAAATTTCTGAGACATTTTAATATAGAAAGAAAGGTAATATCATTTTGAGATTGAAATTCCTGCTTTAAACCAAACCTGAATAGAAACCTGTTAAAATTATTAAGGCTTTGCGATAGAATTTCTAGACTTCTTTTACAAAACAGAAAAAAGAAGGATTTCAATCCTTGCCTGGAACAGAAGACTACAATGATCTTCTACAAAGAAATAATTATCTGATGAAAACAGTGGTTAAATGTACATAGATAAATAGCGTTGTATATTTTTATGAATATACATATTTTCCCATTTGTCTTGGATTTTTTTGACCCACCCTTGTTTGTTCTGTTTTCACTTTTAAATGTAATTTAATTTGATATACACGTAAACAATTCAAAATGAATTGTCCATATTGCTCACCTCTATATATTTCTGCTCACTCCATATTGCTCACCTCTATATATTTCTTTGACACAGGCACTAAACACATACTCCCAATAATGAGACCCTGTCACCTCACTCTATCGCTGTATAGATAAAATAAAAACTCCGTCTGTCTGATAGATCCAGACTTTAACAGCAACGCACTAAAATAATGGAGGAGTTTAGATACTTTCTCTACACAGCAAGGTCAAAACTCTGGTAATACAAATCCCACCTGAATTATTGACTGAGAGAATGAGTGGTGGTTTGCTGTGTAGTAGTGAGTATCAGTAATGTCCACTAATTGTCTGTGGATCCTAAATACTACATTAGATGTTTTTACATGTCAGAAATAGGTCAGCTAACCAAGTAATCTCCACTAAGGCCTTTGTCGTTGTGTGTCTTGAACACAAAGGGATTTGTGTTGACGCATTTCATGTCATTCTTCAAAGGACACAGGCTTGTTATTGTTGTTTTCTACAACACTGTTTTCATCCATGTGCCTGTCATGTTATTGTCTGGTTTTATTTTCCTGTGAATGACTTTTTCTTCCCTTCTGCTTTAACTTTTTTTTGTTTTACTCCTTCCCTGTTGTCTATGATCTCATGAGAAAACGTTAGAACAGGAGCTCTGAGGGGAAAAGTGCAGACAGAAATCAAGATCATAAAATGATTGAGGAGGACTAGACCTAAACACATCGCATGTGTCAGTGACACATTGCAGAACATTGTTTTTATTTTCGGCGAATACAAATATATATATATGCTGTTCACTCTGGCTGTGGAAGATGTGTGTTTAATTAGTGTCTGTTTTTAGTGCTGGCAAAGCAGAGTGTCAGTTTATATAATTGGCAGTATATCATTTCAATGTGCACAGTGAACAAAGTTCAGCTTTTTTATTCAATTCTTACTCTTTCCTAATACGGTCATCGCCGCCTCATAATAGACCTTCATCACTTTTTCCCGATGTTGCCTATTGTCAACTTGGATATTCCTTCCAACCCCAAAATCGCAGGCTATAACCGTCATCACTCATGTGTTCTTTAATTTGTGTGTGCACGTACGTATGTGAGTAGTGTGTGATTCCACTTCCTCAGCGTTTCCATTCCAATCAATCTCCTAATCACGTTTAAGGGATTTGCTCATTAACTAATGATGTGGAATGATTAACACTGCTGCGTGACATCAGCCGGCAGCTCGTAAGCTAAGTCGGATCTACATGACTAACGAAAACAATACACAACCTGGGAACTCCTGTTCCACGGCTGAGAAGCGCTGAATGGAAAGTGGGAGCACAGACTAGAAAGGGGTCGAATGTTGGCAGAGCTGAGTTTGTTTTGGCTCAAATTTAAATTTTTGTTTGATTTTTTTTTTTCACTGAGCCTTTGATGATTCCTATTCATTTGTGTATGTGTGTGTGTTACCTTTTTTGTTGCGGCTGTGTGTCTGCGTCTGTGATGTGGCCCCGTGGTTTATGCTCCATAGATCCCTGTATCACAGTCCTCTGTCATGGATGACATAGAGGAGTGGCTCTGTGCTGACGTGGTGAGACTTCTTTACTGTGATTTTCATTTATTTTTCTTCTCATCTCCTCGACTTTCCTTAACTTTTTTTTAAATTTTCTTTATTTTGGATAATCACTTCTGAGCCGTCCATCTCAGTGGATACATTTATTTGTTTATTTTTATTTAACACCATTTCATTCACTGTCAATTATTTCCCTAAACAATTGACTGATGTACTGATGTACTATTGAGGTGAACTTAAATATGCATGTGACGGTTTAAAGTCAGGCTCACAATACCTTCCTCATCATCCTGGAGGATGAATGACTTACATCTGTATTGAGCAGTTTCCGGAGACTTTCTCTCTCTAACCTTAATATATAAACATCGATTAGTTGGTGATAATCAGCATAAGGAAGTGTATGTAATGCCATGATGTACCTTTATAAACAAAGAACATTCAGAAGTCGCTGACTAATGTGCATGTGATCTCATGAATTTTTTAATTTCTTCACTAGAAAGGGGATGCCACTGAAGAAGGTGTGACCAGTGAAGGTACAGAACCTCTAAATATTTAAAATGTTTAAAAACTGTATCTGCTCCATTATCTTTAATAGATTTTTTTAATTTCACCCAAGGCTCTACCTGAACATGATGATAGAAAAAATGAATTTCTTTCTTTCAGAGTTCGATAAGTTCCTGGAAGAGCGAGCGAAGGCAGCAGACACTCTGTCCTCTCCACCAGCAGCGAGCTCCACTCATCCAGCCCGAGCCTCTGGTGGCTCGAACAAGAAGGCTGAACGGACTGAAGATGCCCTCTTTGCCCTGTAAGATATTTCCTGAGGCCCTCGCTGGCTCTCTGGGGCACCTGGAGACCTTCATGACTATTTAAAAACAATCTTTCCAGTCCTATTTAACAGCCGACTGGCCGTGCTGCAGCAGGTCATCTCCCATTTCTGTAGTTCCTGTGCCACAGTGTTGCTGTAATGGAGAGAGGTTCAACATGTGTTCTGCACATTACTATATATGGATGTAATAACCTGTTTTGTGGGATGTAATACTTGCATCTTCTTAATTTTCCTTAGTCTGAAGACATTTAAAAAAAAATTGCAAAATTAATGAAAACATTTGCTGCGGTCACTGCGTAGTCGCACATATAGCACAATACACAGTAGTTAACATTGAGCTAATTAATGCAATTCATTTTTAATTGCTTCTTTTCTTACTCTGTACAAGCACTGTGGACAAATGAACCACTTAGAGTTGTTGCCATGCTTTTAACCAGGACGTGTGCAGTGACATCTGGTTTGACCCAATTTGCCTGAAGCACTGTAGAGAACATAATCTTGTCAAAAGGGAAACATTTGCTAACTTGGAGAACAAAAGCTAATTCATAGTTAATTGTGTATGCCAGTGTTTGTATAGCCAAAGGGATGTAGAATCAAAAGTTTAAACAAAAATGTGCTAGTGAAGCTGTTGTCTGTGGAAGAAGTGGCTCATCCATAGATGCAGTCACATTAAGAAGCCTCAGCAGTGAAACTCAGACACCTTTAACCATTCCAAAGATTATGACGGCTTTAATGACCAACTAGTTCTTATTGTATTCTACTAAACCATAATCAGGTTTGTGCATCGTAAACATTTTTCCCCATTGCTATGATTTACATCTGTGCACTTTGAAGCAAAAACAAATCTGTATTTTGTCTTTTTGTCATTGAGATGGTTACTATTTTTCTAGCGGGAAGGGAATGGTCTTTGGATTGTCTTCATATGCAAATAACTTTTTTGTAAATGTGTATCTGCAGTTCTCTTAACTTCAAGTGTGGGAGATCTGTCCAAGAGTCTGATTGCAAAAAGTATTAAATATTAAAAGTTGCACAATTATTTAAGAGAAAAGTATGCATTATTACATTTCAAGTAGTCGCAGTAAAGAATATATTCACAAAGGTAGATCTTCAGTTATCTTGTATTAGTATATCGCATCAGTACCTCAAATATTTTGTATTTTTGTTTCTAATCAAACAAATGTATTAACCCATAATATTCAGCAAACAGGAAGGTTGTATGCGTTACTTGGCCCAATGATTGTATTGGTTTTGCCTGTGTAAGAAAAAAGGCTGATCCCTAGTTGCACTTCTAATGTCTTAACTTGAAGAAAAAGGAAAGGATGAAACATAATTGTGCTTCATGTAATGTGTCATTCTCCCACTTTGTTTTCTGCAAAGGTTTTCTGTGAGTGATGGAATTTGGCAAAGTATCTCTGATGTCTGACTGAATAATCTCTTTGTAAGCCAAATAGAATCCTTTTATTAGTGCAGCTCTTCAGTTAAAGATCTTGATTGTTTGAACGTGACATGAATTGAAAACTTGCGTCAGTGTAACTCAAATCAAACTTTCTTGTTCTAGTGAAGGACAACTGTCTTAATGTTTGCCTACCTAGTGAAAGTAAAAATGATATACTTTAATAAAGTGTATCTCTGTTCATTGCCAGGAAACTGATGTAAGCCAGTCATTCAGTTTATTATTATTATTATTTGCAGGCCTAACAAATTTAATTCTGAAATGTAACAGAAATGAGTTTGACTTGTTTGTGTTATGTATCTCAGAGTGTTACCAGAGCATATAATGTTACTTGCTTTTGCGAAGCTTATGTCTTTGAAGCAACATGTATTCCTCAAAAACAAAACAAAAATCGCTATATCTATAAAAAAAGGTCTTTTAATATTGATGTCACAGCATTTGGTTAATATTTTGTGGAAACTGGTAATGCCTTTTTGTCTGTTGGTGGGGCTTCAATGTCAATTTGCTGCCATTACTAATGGAAAGAATTAATTTGCACGTCATGTGTGACTGCTCAATAAAACACTAGCAGTGTGAGACCTCTACCTCACAACTAAGGGTGGTTATTTTACACTAAATGTTTGTACGTGAGTTTGTGTTTCAGATACCATAGTCTTCTTTTTACAACTACTGATGCAATCTGCCGTCAGCCTAGGGTTGTTACTGCTTTGGTCTTTCCTGTCACAAGTACCTCCCACCCCATTCCACGTGGTGATGACTTAAGATGTTTCTCTTTAAAAGAAAATTTAGAAAAGTAATTCTTACTTATTGTTATCAAAACATAAACCCTCCTGCAATGCCTTGGGTGGCTAAAAGTAGTTATAATGCTTTGGTCTTTGACTTAAATGTGTTACTAAATATTGTGTTATTTAAATCTTCAAAATTGGTTAACATTTCCAAAGAAGTATATATTTAGATTTGATGACTAGCAGGTGTCCACTGGATTAAAAAAAAACTTTTAGCCTACAGTAAAACCCCTGCTACTTACTGTATAATTAACTGTAAAAAATTAAAATGTAAAATTTTAGTTAGCTTGTATCCATTTACTGATTATAGTTTCCCATAAATGATATCTGACTCTCAGAAATGTCTTGATCTTTTTTAAAGGAGAAACAACATACACAGTTTAGACAGTACTGACGAACACTAAAGAAATTATTTCAAAATTATTGTAAATTTTTATTTGTAGTGAATTTAACAAAAACAATACTGTAAAATGTATTCAAACTTTACAGTATTGTTTTTGTGCATAAAGCACAGATAACTGAAATAAAATAACGACGAAAACAAGAATCAAACACACTCCAATAATATATTTTTTAAAAATATTATTCTGCTCTGACTTAGCAGTTCTTACTACAGGTCTCTGACCTACTTTTTATACCATGCTTTTTGTTCATAATGCGCACGTGTTTTGTAGTGCAACGTATAGACTGTGTCCTTAATAAGCAAGTCATGCTTATTAAGGACACAGTCTATGGAGTTGAAATTATTTTACATAAAAGTCCGTGGATTTATTTTTCCTTTTTTTTCTCATATATACCCTCCCACTTTTCCTTCCTTCGATTGCTACTATGTTTTGAGGAGAGAAACACATGATGTAATCTAGTCACGGTGATGCGACGTCAGATCACCCCACTCGGCTCCCGGGCTTCCCATTGGTTGATTTCTCTGGTTCTACAAAAGCTGTTAAGCGCCAAGTCACAGAAACTTGATTTTCTATACGCCACGCCCGCTCTGTTCTGATTGGCTCTTTGGGGCAAGCCCACGATAAACACGTCCATGCTGTTTGATAAAAAAAGAAAAAGAATAATTGATATGGTTAAGTTTACGTTTGTTAAGAACATGGATATTTAATATTACATTATGCAGTATAACTGGTTATCCTTTATATGTATGGAATTTGTTTTGGAACTGTTTGATCGAGCTGCATTGAGACACTGCTGCACCATATGACTTGATGGGTGGATGATGAATAGATTCATATCAATATATTTTATTGTATCATTATCTAAATCTAAATCATTTTGCTCCACGAGCTCTCAGTTCACCCGTCACACAGACAACACTACCCAAAGAAACTGGGTCGTGGGAAATCCAGTGCGTCTGCTACGATTTGCTGTGGCGCCTGTCATTCACCATTGACTGGGCGGGTTCTTCTGCGTTCGCCGGCGCAACTAAGTTTAGTTGTCCCTGAATGAGCCCCAGTGTTTGGCTTTGGTTTGACAAGTTTCCCTGCGCGATAATGGCGGTTGGAGTGAGTACTTAGTTGACACATTTGATGAAAGTTGCAGCTAATTCTTCCGCGTGTTTCTAATACGAAGGAACCACATACGCTGGCAAATGTAGGAACTCAGGGAGGGTTCGTTTTTCCAATTAAAGCTATTCAGGAAGGTAAAAAACTCTCAATTTCGAAGACAGAGACAAGAGCAAAGATGAACAACCTATCCTTTGACGATTCCACGTTGGATAGCCTGGATCCAACGATGTCGCTGCATGACCCCAGCGAAATTGACACAGCGCTTTTAAGCGACATCGATGGTACGTAAATAACGAAATATTATTCGCTATTAGCAGTCACGTTTAATTTTTGCAAAACCGCAATAATGATGTCCGTTTCAGCGTATGTTTCCATCAATTGCATTAAACATTCTAAAACATTGTCCCAATTAAATTAGCACACTATTAGCGTGACTTTTTTTTCCAAAATAAAAAGATATTTTATTTGTAAATTAATAGTGGGATTACCAGTTGTTAGCTTGTTGTGGTAACATGAAGTGAAATCGCCGACCGGTGTTCTAGTATTCACTAAACGTTGACAGTTGTTTTGAAAACAGTCATTTATATACAATTCAAATAATATGTTTAAACTATTGTTATTTCAATTATGACACAATCTGTGAACGTAAACTGTTTAATAGCGGCGAATGGACCCCGCCCCCGCTGCTTTTTACACAGAGGTTACTGTCGTGCATTCCTCTCTCCCGGGTTCATCCGACCTTAGTTAACCATGTACCAATGATGATAATAATAATAACAGTAGTAGATGCTGTAGTAGATACCAACGGGTCTTGAAAGTAACCAAAAGTCAACAATTAAGAAATCATGTACAATGGTACAATTTGTTGGTGACAGAGGAAGCACTACAATACTGTTTTTTTACTAACTATTCTATTAACTAATATCTATGTTATTGGTTAATAGAATCAGTTGCACATACATTTCGTGACTCTGTTGTTCAAAATAAACAGTGTTTCTGTGATGTTTACATATGATTTAAAGATACGCGTTGACATGTGCTTTTGGTGAGATTAACTGTGTAAACATTGGCGGTTGGGCCCCATCCTCGCTGCAGCCGTGTTCGCCATCTTGCTTTACTTTTTGACCGAGAGTAACCCTGTCCGATGGTAACCCCGTGAGAAGCTACAGACAGAGCTGCCTGTCTTCCTAGTTTTGTGCAGATCGGAATAGCTAGTGTCTGAGCCGCGCTCTGATTGGCCAGGAGCGATCACCTCATACCAAAACACCGCTTTACAAATCCAGGCTGCTAAGTTTCCCTGCACGCATGCGAATTCACTCCAACGGTATCAAGGATATTGACCCGCGTTACACGTCTGATGAATGATAGCAATAATAAATTGCACACGTAATTTGAAACAGTTCTATGTGGCCTTAATTAGCAGTCGATATATATCATATATCTGCATATATAATATAGCTGAGAAAAGAAAATGCCTGGGTCACGTTTTCTTGTCAGGAAATTTAATCACTTCTGTAACTGTTTTTGAACTGCAATTGTGCTTTTTACAAAAAATCAGCAATGCTAACAGGAGTTTATTTGGTTAAAAAAAATTGACCTGAAGCCTTTTCTACCAGATTCCTAAATTTTGTGATCAGATTTAAAATTCCTGAGGAAAAATAGGATTGCTTGCATTAACATGCATAAATTGCTAACTGCATCATGTTTGTATGTGTATTAATTATAGTCTTCCATACACAGGAGATGTTACACCATAAGCATTATGCCAACTGGTTCTTTTTGAAAATTTTGTATGTGTTTATTTTAGTTCTTTTGAGATAATATTAGGAGAATAATGTCTGGATAGTTTTTGTCACAACTGTCTACTTTTTTCCAACACTGTCTACCTGATGCTTTTGAGAGTTTTTCATAACAGTCTGTTGCTTTGTGTTTGCATAGTAAACAGTGAATGGTTTATTTATGGTTTATTGGTTTCCCAGTAACCTGGCTTTGAAGTGTTCAATTTAGTCTGTTAGAGTACAGTTCATATATCGTTCACAAAGTTTGTCTTCAGGTAAGGTTTCATGCTTTAAGAATAACATCAGAAACTAATGTTTACACAATTATTTATAATAAATCTTTTTTATAACTTATATGGAATTCCAATATTTGTTTAGTGTTGTCAACACAGAAAAGGTTAGAAGGCATCAGTTTGACAGTCAGAAAATAGGTACTTTTATTTCAAACAGACAAGGTGCTTCCTAATGTGCTGCTTGCCAACATGTCTTACCGAGGTGCCATGCAGTCATTAAGAAAAGGATGTTATGACCTGTCCAAGTTCAATTTCCTGTGCATAGTTGTACTATTCCTAGCATCGTTTTAAAGGCATACTTGTTTGTTTCTGTTCTGTCTTTCTCCAGATATGTTACAGCTTCTTAACAACCAGGATGTGGAGTTTGGAGGAATCTTTGATAACCCACCTTACCCGGTGACTACACCCACCCAAGAACTTCCGAGTTTAACCCAATCCATCACTTCTGCTACCCCTTCAGCCACTATTACAACAGCTCCGTTATCATCCTCTTCCTCTTCGCCTTCCTCGATCCTAAGCAGCAGTCCCCACCTAGATGCACTTTTAGGGCCTCCCATCACCCGCAGCTCTTCCACCCCAGACAAGGCCTTCCAGCCTCCCACTTTCCAACAGTCTCCTTTGGCCCATGTGGGCAGCACCACCCCACAGCAGCAGCCATCTTCTCCACAGCAGGTTCAAACTGTCAGACAACCCCAGGTGGAACAGCCTCAGTCTGTTCTCAGCCCAGCTGCTTCACCACATGGCTCACCTGGAACGAGTTTAGCATTCAGCACTTCACCCCAGGCTGTCTTCACCTTACCTGTACCCCAGTCACAACTCCAGGCTCAGTCGCAACAAGCCCGGACCACCTACAGCACTCAAAATAGCTACCCAGGTGAGTGAGCTTTGTTGGAGATGAGGTAAATAACAGGCTTTTTACAAATTTTGCCAAATCAGGGCTTCTGCTATACACTAAGTTGCCAAGGATTGTACCCATAATGCAATGTCATGTCCTGGCAGAAACACTGAAAATCAAATTTCCTTCCTCCTGTTTATGATAGATGGCGTCACTCTGCTCCCAGTCCATCAATATTATTTGTACTGTAGTATTTCCGTGTTCCGTGTAGTAGAAACCAGAACAAATGTTAACATGTTTTGTTTTTTGCTGAATGAGAACAATGCTGCTTGTGTGACTGTTTGCATTTGTGATCACAATGTGTTGTCAGAGCAAAAGAAGTCTCCTGGTCTGCTGCAGTTTCCAAGTTTGTTCATTTTGTCCGCCTCTGATATTAACTCAGTTAAACAAAATTGATCAGTTTTTCCTTGTGTAAAGGAAACACACATCTAAATGCTTTTAATGTAAAAACTAGTAAATTAATAAACTGACTTTTCATTTTTGTCTGGTTTTACAGTCACCTGAGTTTAATCATGTGTTTCCACAATGTAGATTATTCAGCCTCAGCCGATCACATGTCCAGGTTCTTATTCAATGAACTTTGCTCAGCAAGTGAAAGTCTGTCACTCAAAAAAGTTCTTTGTCTGGAACAACACCCATTATATGTGCACATGTCAGTTAGTCAACCCATTTGCATTTATTTCTTTATAGATATAAAGAAAAAAGACTAACAGTAGACCTCTAAAGGAGCTCTCCTGTATGATTACTGTGTTTATTTTATGGAAAAATGTTTTTGAATTTGAATAGGTGCATGCTTGAATAAGTTTTTCTAAACCCTTGGAAAAAAATGTCCACACTGTGGGACTGAGACGTGAGATCACAGTCACTATACGAAGATAAGCTGATAAAAAATGATAAGAATTACAAGGTGACACACTGACTGTTGCTCTCATTTAAGTCTTAAAGAGTTTGCTTTTCGCCCATTAGCCTACCAACCCAGACTGAGCTGCAGTCTCTTATCCTGAGCTGGGGATTAACCAGTGTCCTTTGAACCATTATAAAAACTAGATATGACTTTTGCATGTAATGATGGTTTTGTCCGACCTGTTTCATGGCTGTGTGTTGGTGAATTTATATGACAGCAATGTATTATTGAGATTTCTCACTGATTAGTTTATAGTAATTTTAATAATAATATTTCAAAGGATATTTTATTTTCATCTACTGTCATATTTCCGTTTACATGGGCCATGCTGGTGTTATAGTGATAGTGTTTTATGGAAATATTTTGTAACAAACTCTATGTCCCAATTATAGACATTGTCTCACCATGCGTTTAGGCTCATAAAATATCTGCCTTTTAATCCCCCAGCTGGCACCCTGAGCCAACCTACCACCAGTTTATCTTCATCTCCTCCAAGTGTCCAGCCAATGACCATCCAGGCTTCACTTCAGGGTCTGACCACCACCTCTTCCCTGCTCACCACTTCCAGCAGCCCCTCGTCTCAAACCATCACATCTCATGTGCAGCAAGTTCCTGTAAGTGAACAAAGACTTGATGTAAATACACTTACGTGAACAAATTTCCACCAGAGGTTGTGTGTTTGATGCCCTTCTTCATTTTCTTCAGGTGTTGCTGCAGCCCCAGTTCATCAAGGCTGAGTCCCTGCTGCTGACCACTCTGAAGCATGATCCTTGTATAGTTACAACTGTGGCCTCACCTACTTCCCTGGCCAGCACCAGTCCAGCACAGAGCACAGCACTGCAGGTAGAATATGAATATGATAGAATTTGAAACCTAAAATATTTTTTCTCATTCATGGTGACAAAGAAGCAAAGTCAAAACTTGATGTCTGGGGTAATTACTTAAATTTCAAAATAAATGAGTTCTTCTCTCTGGTTTCCTTCCTTAGGCTTTTATGGGTGGCGGTACCATCCTGACCACGGTGCCGGTCATGGTGGATGCTGAGAAGATTCCAATCAACCGCATCGCCATCAGTGGAAAGCTGGGCAGCCAGCCTCCGAAGGGAGAAAAGCGTACAGCCCACAATGCCATTGAGAAGAGGTACCGCTCCTCCATCAATGACAAGATTGTGGAGCTTAAAGACCTGGTGTCTGGCCATGAAGCCAAGGTGAGACGCTGATGCTGATTTTTATATAATAGTCTAAACAGATACAAATCAAAACATAAATCTATGTTTCTGCTCAGATCTAATATATTATGACTACATGCCCCATGGTCCTGATGTATTGATTCATATATGCTATATATAAGCTAGATTATAGGAAACTTAAACACTTCTGTTAAATGAGCTCTTTATTGCAACTTTTTCTTTTTTATATTTATAGCTCAACAAGTCTGCTGTGCTGAGAAAGGCCATTGACTACATCCGTTACCTGCAGCAGGCCAATCAGAAACTCAAACAGGAGAACATGGCTCTGAAAATGGTGGCCCAGAAGAACAGTATGTACTCTTTCCTTCTCCTTTTTTTTTCCTGCTTCCACAATGCTAAAAATATCCTGTTGATTAAGCAGTCTGTCTTAAAGTGCCCCTTGTCTTCCTCTCTGCTCCTCGTCCAGAGTCCCTCAAAGATCTGGTTGCCATGGAAGTTGATGGACAGTCTGACGTGAAGAGTGAGTTGCCCACTCCACCAGCATCTGATGTGGGGTCGCCGACATCTTTCTCACACTGTGGCAGCGACTCGGAGCCTGACAGTCCAATGGGAGAGGACACCAAGGTATGAGACTCTCAGTGAAGCTCATTAGTTTTAGTCCAAAAAGACATTCAAAAATGTATTAGGGAAATGAAACAAATTAATTAGAATGTAGCCTCTGATACACATTAGATGCCAGTTCTACATTTTATGTATAAGTTATGCATTTAAAAAGTTAACATGATGCAGATAGAGAGAAATTGACAAATTGTTTTGATATTCTGGATTTTGTGTATTCTGGTTGGTTTTGTGTTTATAAAAGCTTGTTTACATCAGATTTTTTTTCTTCAATCACATGTAAATCTTTTTGCATCTTCTCCTTTGTGCCAGCCAAACATGGGCGCATCAGACCAATCAACAGCAGGCAGCAGTGCTGGCGGCATGTTGGACCGTTCCCGCATGGCACTCTGCGCCTTCACCTTCCTTTTCCTCTCACTCAACCCTTTGGCTGCTTTGCTGTGTTCTTCTGGCAGTAGCTCAGCTGGAGGTGCTGCAGTAAGCACCACCCACCACTCAGGCAGCAGGAGTGTTCTGGGTGTGGATATTGGAAGTAAGCAGGCATAAACTCTCAAAGTGTAGGTCAGTGATTCTAATATATATATATATATTCTCTAACATAACAAATTCTGTCACACACAGCCGACTCATGGGGCTGGATGGACTGGATGTTGCCGACTATACTGGTGTGGCTTCTTAACGGTATCCTGGTGTCTGGAGTTCTGATCCGTCTCCTGGTTTATGGAGAACCTGTCACTAGGCCACACTCTGGATCCTCTGTTCTGTTCTGGAGGCACCGCAAGCAGGCTGACCTGGATTTGGCCAGGGTTTGTCAATTTCTACCTCAGGACATTTGAATTTTCACATTTACATTTAATCTTATGTGATTCTAGGAAGTTCCCTCGTCAACATAGTCTCTCACTCTCTCTATCTCTCTCTCTTTTTGTCTTTTTCCTTTCTTTCTTTTTTTTTTCTTTCTTTCTCTCTCCACCCCAGGGTGACTTTGCTCAGGCCAGTCAGAACCTGTGGACATGTCTTAAGGCTCTTGGTCGTCCCTTGCCCACCTCTCAGTTGGATTTGGCCTGTGCTGCGCTGTGGTCTCTGCTGAGATTCTCCCTTCAGCGCCTGTGGGTGGGCCGCTGGCTGGCTGCTAGGGCTGGAGGTCTGCGTTCTGACCGCCCCCTACAGGAGGATGCCTGCAAAAGCAGCAGAGATGCTGCCCTGGTTTACCACCGCCTTCATCAGCTTCACATGACAGGTTATTTGGAAAATTCCCATTTAAATAGATTTCCAATGTTAAGCTGAACTATTTTGACCTGACCACTTTGTTATAAATATATATATATTTAATTTTTTTATATAAATCTGTTTCTCCAGGGAAACTAAACGGCAGCCACCTGTCTGCAATACACATGGCTCTAAGTGCAGTGAATCTGGCAGAGTGCTCTGGTTCCTGTCTGCCCGTGGCCTCACTGGCTGAAGTCTACGTCTCTGCAGCTTTACGTGTCAAAGCCAGTCTTCCCAGGATCCTGCATTTCACCTCTGTGAGTTCCCTTCAGTCTCAACACAGTCTTATATAGGAGCAGTTGTAAGTTGATGTGTGATTTCTTTTCTTTTTTTAAAAAATTTGTTCTCCCTGCTCTTTTTTTTTTTTCTGCAAAAGCGTGTGTTCCTGAGCAGTGCACGTCAAGCCTGCCTGTCATCCAGTGGCAGCGTGCCTCCAGCCATGCAGTGGCTCTGCCATCCACTTGGTCACCGCTTCTTTGTGGATGGAGACTGGGCCATTCGCAGCACTCCTAAAGAAAGTATCTACAGCCAGGCTGGCAACACAGGTCACTGTTTACACAAGTGATATGCCCACAATGTGACTGTGGTGTACAAGACTTTACTAGAACTTTGCCAAACTCTCTGGCAGTGTGTCACCTCAAGCCTAAAGCTGATCTGTGAATGTGTTTTGTATTGCTATAGTGGATCCCCTGGCCCAGGTGACTCAGGCATTCAGAGAACACCTCCTGGAGAAGGCTCTGTACTGTGTGGCTCAGCCGCGTGGAGAGAAAAGTGCCACCCAGGCTGATGGGTGAGAGAGCAAAAAACAAGTTTTATAACTCTTAATATCACTATCAATATTATATTTCTTTTCATCCAACTTGTAAAATTATGAATTATACAATTATACAATTATATAAGTATAATGAATTATATTATTGCTGTAAAAATGCTGCCGCAGTTAGTGTATTGCTGTAAAAATGCTGCCGCAGTTAAAATGACAGTTCAGTGTCTTCCTCCTCAGGGAGTACTCTGACGCCCTAGAATACCTCCAGCTCTTGATTAGTGCTTCAGATGCAGCCGGTGCCACAACTCAGTCCTTTGCCATCGGCTCCAACATGGCCACCATCACTGGTAGGTGTCTGCGGTAGGAACAGTGTGAAAATATTAATATATTTAATTATCTGCTTTATGTATCAGGAAATTTAAAAAAAGAAACAACACTTCAGAGTCAGATTTCTGCTGACTTTAAACCTTTTCTGCTGCTTTAAGTTCCTTTAAGTGTACGTTTCTTTGATTGACGAGAATGTGGGTGAGAAATTTCCATCCAAACTGAGTCAATTGCTCCATACTAACTAAAAATCATGCAGCTCATCACTACATCTTGTGTTACTTCACATCTTCTGCAGGAGCGTCACTTCCCTTGAATTCTTCCCTTGCGTTTTCCTTTCTCCCTTGTGTAATTAATTTAATGTGTTTCTGAAAAGTGTGCCATAAGATGAAGTTACTTTCCCACTTCAGATGGTGGTCCCTATTTTCGCTAGGTGTACACTGTCCCTCCGTGTGTGTTTGTCCTCACTGATCACTGATCTGAGAGAAACGGAGACATCCTCCAGATTGTTTCATCTATCTTCAGTGCTGTCAAATCTGTGATCACCTTGAGAGGAAAGACGGGGAAGAGAGGCTGTGCAGGGATTTTATTAGCAGACTTTTTTTGGCAGTGCCTCAGGTTGCACAGTATTAGATGTGTGCTGGTGCGTATGTGCGTGTGTGTCTTAACTGATGCTGATTGAGTCGATTTCCCTTATGAGGAAGTCATCAAGAAAAGTACTTTCCTCAGTACGGTGGGATCTTGCCAGAGGGCAGAAAAGATGAAGGTCTAGAAGAATCTATAAGACAGACAGTAACTGTGTTGGGCTTGTATTTAGTATACACATGTTTATGAGTAGGCAGCGGGAAACATGGGTGTCTAACTTTTGACTGACGTGTTCCACTAACCAGGCTGCGACCCCCACTCCAAATGGTGGTCTTCAGTTGCTGTGGTGATCATCAACTGGCTCCAAGGAGATGACGCTGCAGCAGAGAGACTGTATCCGACTGTTGAGCACCTGCCTCGCAGTCTGCAGAACGCAGAGTGAGTTTGTAGTGGCTGCAGAAATGGCTACAGATGGTTAAAGACACTGCTACATCACCTCTGCCTGCTGCCAAGCAGCGAGGACACAGAAATATACACTTCCACCAATTTAACCTGTGTCCTCTGTCTGGTTTCCTCCACACTTTCTGACAGGACTCCCTTGCCCAAGGTGTGTCTGAACACATTCAGGGCAGTGCGAGCTCTGCTGTCCAAGCCAGAAAACTGCCAACTTAGTCTAAGCTACAGCGACAAGGCCAGCGCCCTGCTCAAAGACAGCCTTAACCTGGGACCACACAGCCACAGTTCCAGCTTAGACAAGGTACACACACACACACACATGCACAGTCATCTGTAGTTGGGAATAAGCACTTTTTTTGCACAGTTAAGCCATGTTTGTTTTTTTTATTATTCCTCTGAGAAAAGTCAGAGCAGCAGCAGTGACATTGCATTTCAAATAAAAATACACAGTATTCTATACAGTAACAGTAAAGCTGTAGTTCACACTGTGTGCATGTCTTTGGACAGGGCTGTAGTGCATTGTAGTTGCATTGCATGTGTTTATCAGCAAAGTGCAATGTACCTGCAATGCAACACAGAGCTGCGTCCACTAACAGCAGAACACCACACAGTGTGCAGTGAAATATCCTTCAACCACTGACTCAAAATAAACCCCCCCAAAAAAACCCACAAAGAGTGTCCTTAAACCAGAGTGAAGTGTCATAATGTCCCTCCAACTGCAGGTCATCCAGTTGCAGTTGTGTGATCTGCTGCTCCTGATGAGGACCAACGTTTGGCAGCTGCAGCAGCAGGGGGCCAGTCCTGCAGGGTCGGGGCCAGTGGTCAGCAGCGGCCCCCCAGGAGTCCAACAGGCCTCGCCACCAGAGCTCCAAGGATTTCAGCAAGATCTCAGTTCCCTGCGCAAACTGGCCCACAGCTTCAGACCTGCCATGAGAAGAGTACGTACCACGGTGTTTGTCCTCTCATCTCAGTATTACATACACT
>NC_024323.1:8917180-8923433 GCF_000523025.1 Cynoglossus semilaevis | reverse complement strand
TAATTATCCTGCTGGTTGGCTCAGTGGGCCGTGCAGGCCACTGTTAATGAGGATGATGCAAAACAAAAACAAAAATATGAGCGAGATATAACAAATGTGCAGGTGTTTGAACCTGCTTCACTTTTATGGCTGACTGATTTATTGTCTGTATTGGTAGTTCTTTAACACAATGAAATATTGATGAAAAATGAAATATTATAAGTTGTCACGTTGTCAGTCTCGTTGTAGATCGTATTTTAAAATTCTTCCATTGCATATATTTATAGACTGTCCACGATTTCTATGTGGAAATTAGATGCAGATGTAAAAATCTCTCTCTCACATCCTCACAGAAGCGCTCACACACACACACACACATACACCTTAGGGCAATTGTTTAGCAGTGTTATTCACAAAGCTTCAAAGTGTCTCCCAGGTAGAGCTTAACATTCTGTATGAGTCATCATCATCACTCACTCTGCTCCTCCTCCTTTTCCTCTTCCTCTCTCTGGGTTTCCTTTGCCTCGGCACCTCTTATCTCACTCCCTCCTCCCCCCTCCCCTCTCATTCCAGTTGTTCCTGCATGAAGCCACAGCCAGGCTCATGGCAGGAGCCAGTCCCACCAGAACACATCAGCTCCTGGATCGCTCGCTGCGACGCAGGGCGACACCCGGAGCCAAGACAGGTGTGTGTGTGTGTGTGTGTGCAGCTGCTGTCTGTCCTACAACGGAATTTTCTGATGGAAATTGTTATTGTTATTTTTTATTTGTCAAGGAGTATAAAACAAAGGGTTGTTATGTAGGTTACAGGATAACAAAGAGATTTCTAAATCACAAATTTGTTTGTTCTATTTGTGTGATTATTCGAGGCTAAAAACAGAGGCTGTAGTGATTGGAGAGATGCTTAATTGATCTAATCAGTGGCTCTAATCCGCTTGTCATAGTTTTTCCACCAATTATTCACTGGTCTAAATCCCATCAGACGATACTGACGTCTGATTGGCTGCTGATGACTAATCACATCAAACAGCTTTCCCAAAATAGCACCGTTACGTCATCATTTACTACTTCTCTTCTTTTTTTCCCCCCTTCTTTCTCTTTGTGTACAGAAGAGTGTGAGATGCGGCCAGGCCAGCGTGAGCAGGTGGAGGCTGTGATGCTGGCGTGTCGTTACCTCCCCCCCTCCTTCCTGTCTGCACCAGGTCAGAGGGTGGGCATGCTGGCGGACGCAGCCCGTACACTGGAGAAGCTCGGCGACAAGAGGACTCTCCACGACTGCCAGCAAATGATCATCAAGCTGGGGAGCGGCACCACGGTCACCAACAGCTAGAGGGGAGGGGAGGGCAGGGGAGGGGAAGGAGAGGGTGGAGGCTGTGAGACATGCATGGACAGTGTACATATAAAACCAAACCTGCTTCTACACATACACAACTGCACCGTCTCAGTGTAAATCAACCTCTGGTTGGTGTTTCCTTTTCATCAAAAGTCCCTCGCTCCATCTCCGATCTTACATCATGCAGCACTTACGTTCAAGCTCTTATTTTTTTGCCTTCTAAAGAGCAAAAATCCCCGCCAGAAGATTAATCTGCAGTACAACGACTATCCACAGAGGGGTGCCATTACGTCCTCTTAAATAATGGTGTTGTGTATGTGTGAAAAGCATGAAAGAGATTTCTACTACATTTGTTTTTTTAATTACTTCTACCACCAAGTCTTATCTCTGATTGGCTGCAGAGTAAGGCGTGGGAGTTGAAGGACAGCACCAGAGTTGGTCCTATTGTGGGCTCGTCCTGTAGGAATCGTCCCTGCGGTTCGTCTAAACATTGTCCGAGTCGGTGACACGATGACTTGAGACCTGGTGACCCACAGCACAGAGCTCTATCTGTACCTGCACTAGCCCTGAGAGGCAGATTTCAATATTAATTAACATTATGGCTTTATTTTCACGGAGGTCTGTTTTTGTTGTGTTTTGTCGTGTACATATTTTAAAACGTATTTATAATCTGTCTGAACTTTGATTAAGCAGTATTTTTGCATAAGCAGAGTTAACAAAAAATTCTGGGTTACCATTTATGACTTTCGATCAGGTCCAAATCATCCACATTACTCTGCTGTCATGGCAACAGGCATCAAAATTTAGTTACCGCCACGGTGATATTTGCGTCATGTCGTCTGCTTCACTCGACCTTTTTAGCGAGTAACGTGCAACGTTGACAGCCAGACATTTGGCAGCATCTGACAGTGGCGTTGTCAGATGACGGCTAGAGGTTTAAATGTGAATTTTCTGTTTCACTTTTCACAGCAAATGACATGCTTTTAAAAATACACAGTAAAAAAAATACAACAGTTGACCATTGTTTTCCAATGAGGGGTTGTTCACGGAACCAGTCAGTTTAGCCAGTTTACTCTTGTAGTGCTCGTAGAGAAAGAACTGTAATAAATGAATTGGCAGATGTTTGATGTTTGTCTCAGGATCTGAATGTTTTATAGTTTGTCACTAATGGTAAGGACTGAGAGGCGTCAGTTTGAGGTGAATGCAACACAATCGTGTCGAGCGAAGGTCGTGTTAACGTCCTTCAACGTGACATGTTTTCATCTCCATTTTTCTTGGTTTTCACACTGATGTAAATATTAAAACATTTTGTAATGAAAACCGTTTGGTGGTCTCTGGCTTTGAATTAAAGATGGTTCAATTCTGGGTCCATTTGTATTTACAGTAGGTAGGACACGTGATGATGTGGAATGTGGTCAGTCAGATAAATACTATTGTTTTAAAGTACTTTTTGTAGAACTTTGCATCATCTAGTGGTGAAGTCGGTGTTTGAATATTCCAGCTAAATCTAAAACTCCTCTCTGTCAGTTTTGACTTTTTTTTTTTTTATCTGTAGCAGCAGTCTTGGCAACAAGGTTACTGATTTGAAGGGGATATTCTGGTTTCATTCCACAGACTAGACAGATTTGGGATTAGGATTAATTGTTCAATCTTATCCTCACAATAATTATTTATTATAATTATAATTATATATAATTATTTAAAGTCTCTAATTTTTCACCTCTTAGCTGTTTCTATTTTGGCACTGGGCTTTGTTAGCTGGACTAATGATTAGCCTATAAATGGCTAGTTATAATTAACGTTTATCTGTTTGCTGTAAGACAGTCTCTGCAGACGTTGAGAACCACTGTTCTAGCGTCTGTCCTAGTCAGTCTAATGGTTTGGCTAACATCAAATCCGTCTTTATTGTTAGCATCTTTCTGAAGATTTACTAGCTGAGCTTAGTCCAAAAAAAGTGTTGTCACGTTTGCACACATGCTCGGTGAGATAAAAAGAGACATGAGTTGGTCAGAGCAGCATTGAAAGGTGCTGGTATATTTAACATTGGCGTTACAAAAACATGTCAAACAAAGTGATGCTGGGTCATCAATTCCAAACAAAGAGACATGAAATCAATAAAACGGCATGCTTCAAACTCAAGTGACAACCCCCGCCCCGAAAAAGGTCATATTTCTTAAATTAATGGATTCTTTTAATAACATTTTATAAGCAATAACATATTCCATTTTATAGAAAATAAACATCTCTAAGAAATACTATACACAGTTATATTAGTACATCACATCTTACATTTAAACAGCATCAAATACTTATATACACCATTAAATAATCAGTTTCATAAAAGAGAGCGTTTGGTATGGACTTTTATGCTCTAATACTTAAATATGTTCTTTTAAGTTGACACGGTCAGCTGACCAGCAGAGTGATGGAGGCTACATTTTAGATACACAAACAGGTGGAATGTGAAATCCCTCTGCACAGATGTGGTGGATGGAGTTATTCGACACCGAGGCGATGGTTAACAGTAATACTTCTGAACTGTACACACAGTAGATGAGATGTGATTTGACTCAGCTCCTCGTTGGACCCCCGGAGCCCCCGATCTGCCACCTGTCGGGTGAACATGGCCACGTGTACTGTACATAGTGAATGTGCACCTAGTTACCTAAACCAGGATTTATGTTTTTTTTTTTTTTTGTTTGTTTGTTTTTTTTAAATCTCAGAGTAACACAAACACAGTACCAAAGGTGGTGCCATGATGTTGTAGTCGTAATACACGTCAAAATACATCTCAGAAGATAAGAGCATTTTATTAAAATATGTCTACTTTTTTTCCCCCTCCTTAGAACCTGTGAGGCCCGTCGTCACGTAGAGTTTTCTTTTTTGTCTCGGTTGTTTTGAACACGAACATTGAGATAGTACGAACGTCCACGTTGGGACGTGTGGTGTGTTTTAAATCTGGTGAGATGCACTTCTTTACAGACACACTGATCGTATGATGGCAGAATGATGACACGTTTGTGATTATCACACTCGCACACACACACACACACACACACACACACACACTCACATACAGTCACTTCCCTTTTGGCCAGCCTGTCTGGCCAGAGGGATGATTCTTCCCTAACATTGTCCACCAGGTGTCTGAATATGATAGCAGGCCTTCAAAAGGCACAACACACACACACCCACACACAGACACACACACACTGCATTTTAAACAGCCCTCTTTGTGCTGGGCCCCACAGCCACACAGTCTCCTCAGCGCAGGCTGTCCTCCTGTTAAACAGTGACGCCGCCTTCCGCCGTCCACTCAGTTCCTCAGAGGAGAGGTGGTTTTTTTTCCAGGCCTTGTTCTCGGATGAGCCGGTCCCTGTGGAACCTTTTTTCCCTCCAAGCTCCACCTTGTCACAGTCTTCCTCTTACGTCACTGTAACCTTCCAGCGGCCTCGCCATCCTTAGTCATCACCGTGTTTGTGTTACGCGTAGGTGGCTGTTAGACAGCAGTTCCCCTTGTCTGGCTGAGCCGCGATGGTTTAGTGGAAACATTTACAGATCCTGTTTAGAGGAAAATAGGAGATTAATGAAATGTTTCAGTGCAGCACATTTGAATAAAACAGTGAAATTTAAAAACTGGATTAACAAATACATAAGTGGGCGGTAACATTTAAAGTGCCTTTCAGTGATGAAAGAGCCTGATGTGCAGACTCACCAGTCTGAGCTCATGTGTATCTACTGTACAGTATTTGCTGTTTGTGCAGTTTTGGTGCAGAGCACAGACATGAAAGTGAGCTGGCTGCGGTGTGCGGCGGCGGAGAGATGGATGATTCTGACCAGTGAAGTTGCTTCAGTGTGAAAGACACAGCAGGAACGCCTATTAATTGTGCTGCTGTGGTATTAGCCCAGTGCCCCCCCCCATCCTTCACCGCAGCCCCTGCGCCTCTCTCATTCCCACACTGCCCGTCTTTGAACTGTCAGCTCTTCAGCTTTATGCCCTGGACTCAGACCAGCGTCTTTGGCTCTCTGCCTTCTTCTCCAGGTCTTCCTCTTCCTGTCTTCCTCTTCCTTACTGATGTTCCCCTTTCATCTCTCTCTCTCTCTGGTTACCTTCCCGAGGTTACTAATTTGTTTACACCCTCAGTCTCACCTCTTTTCTCCCCCGTCTTCCCCTGTCTCTCGTTGCTCTTCTTTAGTATGTGTTGCTTTTAATGTCAATCACTGATTGGCACACACACACTGTGACTGGTGTGTGTGTGTGTGTGTCTGTGTGTGTGTGTCATTCTAAAAGCAGCATGTTTGCAATGTCATCGATATTTGTGCACACAGTTGAACACAGGCAGCAGCAGAAGGAAAAAAACACTAAAGGGGTCCCATGGGAAAGATGGGTGCATGTGTGTGTGTGCATGTGTGTGTGTGTGTGTGTGTGTGTGTGTGTCTTCCTTTGATTAGGCCGCTGAGCGTAAATTGGCACAGCGCAGACTAACACACACAGACTTCAGATCCCTGAGCTGATGACAGCCCGCTAACAACGTTCTCTCTGAGTGTCTCGCTCTCTTTTCTAACACTCTATTTCTGCTACTCAGACGTGGGAGTTTGGGTGAGTGGGAGAAGAGAAGAGGTGAGAGAGAGAGAGAGAGAGAGTGAGAGAGAGAGAAGACAGCGTGGATGAGGAGAGGAGAGATGAGAATGGAAAAGGGAGCTTGAAGGAGATGAGAGGTGAACTGAGTGAGAGACGGAGAGATCTGGCACAGCAGGGGGGCGCTGGAAAATAAGGGGAGCGTGGGGGGGGAGGGAAGAGGGGAGAGGAAAAATATAACAAGGCGGAGTAAAAAAAAAAAAAGGATGGAAAGAGCATGTGGGGATGATACCAGGCAATGATGGTGGGTGGGGTGTTTTGATCAAGAGCCAGCTTTTCATCTCTGTCAGTCTGCAGCGAGAA
>NC_024323.1:8916228-8917105 GCF_000523025.1 Cynoglossus semilaevis | reverse complement strand
GCTGCTCCCTGCTGAATGTCAGCATCGCTCCCCCTCTGCTCCCGCCACACTGCCTCCTCTGCATTTGACCTTCCACTGTGTGCTGCAGTGTTAATCCACCGCCAGCAGATGGCGTGTGTCAATCAGTCATCAGTCTCTGGAGTGGACTCCCAACAGTAAAGGTGGTCTTTATCAGTGTACGGTCACAGCAGCGGGTGTTCAGGGACAGAGCACAACACACCCCTGGTGGACACTGACGTGACGTCACTTGGCCAAGGTCATTCAGCTGGGATTGATTTTATTACAAATGAGTTGGGCCATGATGAGGTCTTTATTGGTGCGACCAGTGTATGAGACACTGGTTGCCAGTGCGGCCGAGACCCCAGACTACAGCTTCACATCGTCTAATGTTTTGTTTTTTGTTGTTGTTGTTTTTTTTCAAATGAAGATGACAGTTTTGTTTTTTGGTTAGCTGGATCATTCATCCAGCTTTGCTGCTGCTGCTGCTGCTGCTGCTGCTGCTGCTGCTTCCTGTGACAGTAATGTGTGAATTGAATTTATTTTTTCTCCATGCTGAAAAGACCAATTAAAACTCGAGAGAGTGAGAAAAAGAAAACTTGCTGTTTGTTCCTACACATTTAACCTTTGATAACTGAGGATCCTTACACCTGTATGATATCATTTTAGTGTCAAATAACTATGTTTAAATGCAAGTGTTTTTATAATTGAGAAGAACCTGTGTCATCTGCCAGTAAACCTCCCTGAATTTGTTGTTGACGTCTGAGGTTTGTTGCTCCCTTACCTCATGTTTAGGACATTTGATGGAAAAGTCATCCTCATGGAATGTGCAGCCTAGAGGTGGAGAGGAGAACAACAAAGAGAGATTTCATTAAATATT
>NC_024323.1:8915506-8916182 GCF_000523025.1 Cynoglossus semilaevis | reverse complement strand
AGAACACACACAGCCTCCATCAAAGATGGACAGATAAATATGGGTTGGACTGACTGAAGAACCATGTAAGGAAGAGAGAGGGTGAAAGAGGGAGAGTGCAACAGAGGGAAGGAGGGAGTCTGAGTGGATGAGTTGCGATACAGGCGGGCGGTCAGATATGGCTGGTGCACTCAGCAGGATTAAAAAGGTTCCTTGCTCTGCTCCCTGTGCTGGCTCGGCAGACGTGGCGCGCCTCCTAATCCTCACACTGTACCTCCTTGGCATTAGGTAACATGGGGAGAGGAGCACAACACATGTGCTGGCCCACAGACATGCACTTATACTGTGGAATCATGGTGGCCAGACACACACACACACACACACACCTATGTTCACAGTCAGTCTCCAACCATCAGAATGGATGAATGGATCCACAGGAGCTGAGGTCAATATTGCCCACATGCTCTCTGTCCTCCCTCTGTCTCCTGCCCCGGGTTCCTCCAGCTCACCCCAGGTTCCCACTTTACCCTCGTTTTCCTTCTTTATTTAAAGCCCTTTTCTCCTCCACCCCTCGATCTTTTCCCCTTTACCCCTCCACTTCCCTGTTCATTTATTTTCTTTTTTCTTCTACCTGCTGTCTCCCCTCACTCCCTCCTTCCCGCTGACATATTCACCCCCTGTTTAATTTCCTGTTTCT
>NC_024323.1:8914955-8915476 GCF_000523025.1 Cynoglossus semilaevis | reverse complement strand
CTGCAGTTTCATGCCTTGCTGATCTCTCCGTCTCTTACGGCACACTCTCACCTGTCTCTTTGGCGCAGACATAATGGTACCTATAAGAGCAGCCTCTCCAGCAGCAGCTGAGGGACGCCCCCGCCTTCTGGCACTTGTGGCAGCTCTGTTGTTAGGCAGGCAGATGGACATTTGGACCGAGACCAAAGAAGATACAAATAAGAGTCCAGGAAGCACGCAGGGACAGAGACAGAGAGACAGAGAGGGACAGAAACAGTGACAGTTAGAAACAATTCTCATTTGAACTCTTTCATATGGACGCAGGTTTCTCAGTTATTTTTACCGTTTGAGCTGCGTTGTTGGAAGCCTCCTTCAGCCCGTACAGCCTTCCAGCCACCATAATTACTCCCTTGGTCCAGACAGCACAGTTTTCATGGGCCCAGTGTTCTTGGGCCTCTGCCTCTGCTTGGAGCCTTTGGAATGTGCTGTCGCCGCCCTCTTGGTCACCCAAAGCCCCCGAGGTGCTGGCCTGGAGGTGCTTC
>NC_024323.1:8855402-8914661 GCF_000523025.1 Cynoglossus semilaevis | reverse complement strand
AGGGGCTGGCCTGGGGGTGCTTCATCCTCTTGACCCGCTCTCTAAGAGTTAAACGATGGGTCCCACCCTCCTGACCCTTCCTCTCTGTTCTTGCGGCACGTCGGTAATGCCAGTGATGGTTCCTGCCACTGCTGCCCTCTTGGGAGATGGTTTCGGTCTTGCTCTGCTGTTCTGCGACGCACTCGCCTTCACTCTTCATGGGAACCTCTGTTTTTTCACTGTTGCCACAGCTGCCTTCACTGCCGTTCTCTGACACTTTTCTGTGGGAGTCTGTGTGCGTTACTGTCAGAATCTTCCTGGGTAAACTTCCTTCGGTGTAGTAGGGCCCACACAGATCACCCAGGTCTCTGTAGTTTGCTGGATGACCACACAGACTGCAGCTGAGACTGCTCCTGGTCAGGCCTTTATTGACCAGAGGTCCCTGCAACATGGCAGCCGTGTGTGGTGCAACCTTTGCGACCGTAAATGGATTCTTCATCCGGAGTATTCCCTTCTTTCTGCGTCTCTGAAATATGACGGCGTCCTCAGGCTTGTTCACCACAGCACACCAGGAGGAAAAATCTCTGGAGTTGTTGAGCCTCACGTAGGGTAAAAAAGACATTTTAGAGCAGTGCACTGGCCTGCGCCGGATTCTTTTTACAGCAATGGTCTCCGTCTGTGTTTCTGATACCAAAACTGTTGGACCAACATAACATGTACTGTGTTTTTCTTCACTCTCTCCCTCTCTTTGTTCTCTCTCTGCTTTCTCCCTCTCTTCTTTTTCAGCCTGTTCACACCCAGCAGCCCTCACCACTGCTTCAATCACTTCCAGGGCGTCTTTCATGCCGGGTTTTGGCCCAGGTTTTTTGTAGATCTTCACTGGTGCATCAGGGTTCTGCTCTGGTTCAACTTTGATTTTCTTCCTCTTAGTTGGGTTTGCTGATGGTTTCCTTCCTCTCCGGGGTTTCTGGTGATCTTCTGGACTGGGATTATTTAGGATTTCTGTGATTTTATCTGGACTGATTGGTAGGACAGAGTCCATGGGACCTATTTTCTCCTCTACCTCTGTTTGTTCTGTGGTTTCAGTGATATACTCTTCAGCCGACCCCTTTGGTTCTGGAGAGGTTTGGGTTCTGGTTTCCTCTTCATTCTGTTCTAGCTCCTCAGCTGGCTCTGCTTCTTCATGAGGATCTTGGCCTTTCCTTTTCTTTCTCTTCTGCTTTAGGTGCATCTCATGGTTGTTTTTAATGGCCTTTTGCTTAGCTAACCTAGGTGTTGTGACTATGAGGCTCCCGGCCTCCAGGGCTACTACAGATGCATCTGTACTCTCCACCATAGCCCATCTCTTCCTTTTAATTCTTGAAGACTTATTAATAGACAAAGAACCTCCTTCTGAACTGTGAGATGTTAGTGTTTCTGGAGAACTTACTTCAACCGGGACGGCCATCAAACTAGGAACTTGGTCGGCTGCAACGTTCTGCTGTCTGTCTGGTTTATGATCCATTGTATAGTCTTGATTTAAAACCTGTTCTTCCACCGCCTGTCTCACCTCCTCTGACGCTGATGTTGCTTCTTTTACCTCGTTTATTTCTGCGTCCTCCTTTGTCACCACTTTCTCCTGAAGTTTGATTTCTTCTTGTTTAACTTCTACAACGTGCACTTCCTCTGCCACAGATGTCTCAGTGTGAGACAACACCTTGGCCGTGATGTCATCAGATACATTATTGTCCATCTGAATCAGTGGTATATGCTTCTTGGAGCTGGGAGATGTGATTTTCTGCACCATGGCTTCATATTTCTGCCCCCTGCCTTTTCTCGGTGGAAGAACTTTAGTTTTTGTCGGGCACTGGGGTGGCACCAGGGGTAGATCACTCGTGATGTCTGTTTCACTGCTGTTAGTCGTGTCTTTGGTTAAGGTGCTGTCCACAGAGGTTCTCCTGGGCGGCCCACGCTTTCTTCCCGATGCACGAACGGCCTGCTCTTTAGTCGCTGGGACATTTTCTTCCAGCTGTTGGACTTCCTGTGCTTGGAGTGTTGAAGGTTTTGGTTTGGGCTTTGGACCCCTCTTTTTCTTAATTGGTGGATGAATGACTTCTGGGGTAGATTTTCGTTTTAGTGGAAGTGATGTCGTGTCCTCAGATTGTTCAGTTGGGTCTGGTGAGGCGAGCGATGCAGGGAGATCTGATGGAATATCTATGTTTTCTATTGTGGTCAGAGCAGAAGTGCAACTTTGTTCTACCGTTAAAGACTCTTCCACTTTTGGAGAAACATCTGTTCTATTCATTTCTGTTTGTGGAGGGGTCGCAATGTCCTCTCCTTTGTTTTTCTCCTTTTCTTTTAACAGTTTTTCTTGTGAGGTTTTTCTGGACCTTAAGACCATGTTTTTAGTTTCTTTCTCTTTTTCCTCCCCGTTTGCTGCATTTTCATCTTTGTTTTCCTGTGATATTGTAACTTTCAGTGTCCGTCTGCTCCTGCTTTGTGATCTTATAATATGTTGTGTAGTCTCTTCAACTTCTAACTGCTTTGTTTTGGAAACTGAGCCTTTTGGACGACCCACTGGAGCCTTACAAACTACAGGGTCTATGGTGGGAAGATCCTGTGTTGCATCAGGTTCAGGTTTTGGCTTTGGTTTTGGACCTCGCTTTAGAGCTGTTTTCTGTTCAGTCTTAGTCTCCGGTTTAGGTCCAGGTTTTCGTTTCCCAGCAGCCTCAAATTTTACTGGCAGTTCTTCTTCTTTTGGCACAAGTCTTGGTCCTGGTTTAGGACCTGGTTTAAGACAAACCTTTGGCTTTAGTCCAGGTTTGGGCCCTGGTTTTGGTCCGGGCTTAGCTGCCAGTTTGGCCCCTGGTCTTGATTCAATTTTTGAACCTGGTTTTGGACCTGGCTTTCTTTTAATATTAGGCTCAGCTTTGGAGAGCAGGTCAGGTGCGTTGAATGAGCGTGTGCACATTCTGGAACCGATACCGTCACTTATCATTTTGGGAGTTTGGCTCACAAGTGATTCTTGATGAGCTAAATCCATTTGATCTGAGATTAGTACAGTTTTGCTCGGAGGCATGGTGGCTTTCTGAGCGGGTGAAGGAGCTCCTTCCTTCTCTTTCTCCACGTCTGTCTCCAAACTTGGTTGTCGTCTAATTCCCACACTTGAATGCATGATTCTTCTTCTGCCTCTGGCATGTTTTCTCCCAAATGCCCTGGGCTGAGCAGATGGGGCCACAGACTCTGACTTTGCCAAAGGGGTCACAGCACTGGCACCACTGATGCCTGGCTCCACATCCTCGTCACCTTTTTGTGGAGAAGGTGGTGTATCAGCCCAGGAGGGGGCTGAAGGAAGAATTGACTTCCCTGGAAGCTGAGGAGAATCTGGCTCCAGCACTTTAGCATCACTATGATCGATATGATCCCTGGCTGGAGCTGGAGGTGCCGCTTTGTCATTGAGAGCTGAGAAAATTGGCATAGCAGACTGGGGCTGTGGAGCAGTGTCACCGATGGCTGACTCTCTTGCAGAAGCATCTGCTACTGCTGTATTCAGATGGGCAGGAGCCCCGACAAAATCTCTGTCAGTATGAAGCTCGGTACTCTCATTCATGATGCACAGACTTTCATGAGGTGTTTCCGGCTCGTCTGTATTATTCATGTGCTCCTCAGATGTTGACTTGCTCATTTTCTCCCCTTCCCCCAGTTCCTCCCCAACCTCTGCAGAAAGAGGAGGGGAAAGAGAATGTTGCTCATGCTTCTGTGTGTCGTCTTCGTCTTCATCATCAGCCTCATTGTCTTCCTCTCTATCTCCTTCATCTTCATCCTCCTCTTCTCTGCTTTCTACCTTGTCTGCATTGCTCTCATCGTAGGGCTCCATCGCCGGGGTTGGAGAGGTGTTCTCTGAGCTATCTTCTTTCTCAATGGAATATTGATCCGGTTCAAGGTCACCCCCCGAAATAAAAGGCAACGTTTTCAGTGAGCTCTCGGAAGCTGTTGGAGACGCAGATTTGAAAGTTTTAGATTTTATCTCTTGACCAAAGTGTTCCTGGTGGCTAGACACAGAAAGACTTGCAGACGATTGCTCAACCAGTTCTCTTGAATCAGGGTCAAAGTTCTCCTGAACCCCTTCATACTCCTCATAACAATAACTTCTCTCTGTTTCTTCTTTGTTTACGTTGCTGTGCAGAGCAGAATATTTCTCATCCAGCCATTTCTTCAGGCTGTCCTTTGATTTGGTTGTGTCTATGTCTGTGCCGTGGTCAGGTGATTTTTCTGTTCTTATCTCGTCTTTGTCAGCTAATTTTTCTGTCCATGCAGACTCTTCAAAGTTCTCTTTGAGAAGCTCATCTTGTTGTCTGTCTGAGGGGGAGTTCAGTTCTTGTTTTATTGGACTCGGGATAGTAATGCTTATAGGAGACCTTTCGTCACCGGTGCTCTTCACTGGTGTACCCATGTCGTCTCCTCTCTGTCCCGATTGACACCTTGTTGGATCAGGGGTAAGGTTGTGCACTCCTGAGTCCCCCGATCTAGTGGACATATCATCAGGTGATGTCATTGAGCACGAGGAGACTGTGTCCAAGCTGAGGTGTGTGTTGTTGGGGGCCTGTGATGGACTTCGGCCTTGGCCACAGTAGAAATAACCTCTTTCCAGTTGTTCATCACTACTACTGGAGTAGCCTCCTTCATTTATTTCCATGGGTATAGGCTGGTGTTGTGGGGTAGAATAAGGGTCCTGCATGCTCCCTCCCCCAATACCACTGTCTGGATATGAAGGACTTCTGTACTCTTCACCTTTTTTGGAAGATGCTCCACTTCCAGCGCTGCTGTTGCTCCCACCGCTGCTGCGCTTGGCGCCTTTCTTGTTTGCCACTAGGGCTTCTGAAAGCAGCAGCTGCTGCACATTGTTTGAAATGTTTTCTACCTGAGAGGTGAGGGCATTCAGGCTCCACAAACTGGGGTTTGTCAGTAGTTTTTCTGAGAAGCGCTCTTTCATTGTGGGAACTTGCGGTGTGGAAGTGTAGTTGTGCGTAGAGGCGTGCGTCATGCTGGGCGAGGGATGTGAGCGTGGGGGCATTAACATAGTGTTTGTGCTAACTTGCTCCTGGATACCAGCTGAAGAGGATGATGTGGAAGAAGCTGCTCCAGGAGTCATCGGAGGTTGGCCATACTGGAATGATTCTGGATTGGTCATTAGTGGTGAAGGAGTGGAACTGTACGAGGGAGAACGCCCTACAGAGCGAGCAGGGGAGTGGCTGGATGAGGGGCTACAGGTCTGGTAATACTGCTCCGGCGATCTGACGGACAATTCCGAGAGACAGTAGTTTTGTTGGGTTTGGCTGTAATGCTGATATTTAGGGTGGGGCTCTTGGGGGTTCGTCATAGACTGTAGAGGAGCCTGTTGTTCGTACACTCTGGAGGAAGGTTGCTGGTAGCCATAACTGTTCTGTCCTGACCTGTAACCTCCCTGTTTTAAACTGCTGTGACTGGTCATTTGTCTACCATACTGGGAATTGGGAGGAATGTTGTAACCTTTGTAACACGCAGGCATAGGGTTACACTTTTCCATGTATGGTGAAGGAGAAGGTGAGTGCTGAGGGTAGTGAAGGGGACCCTGGGGGTACATGAGAGAGGAGGACGCAGGGTTAGGAGGATGGGACTGATGGTGAGGGCTGGTATAGGCAGGAGCAGGTGGCTGGTGACACTGGGTCTGAGCATGACCCAGAATGTTCTGGTCAATGTACTGGGAATGGGCAGGTGCAGGGGTACCAGCACCTTCTATACGCCCTAATATATCCTGGTCGTACTGGGTTAACTGGGCTGTGTCCTCCCACTTTTGCTGAAGAAGGCCTTCAGTCAAATACTGAGCTGAGTAATTCCCAGAGCCCATTTGGTTTCCATATCCACCAGGACCCTGTAGTTGCTGTCCAGGATTTGGTAGTGGTACTTTGCCTCCTCTGTAGGACTTTTTCACCTGCGTGGATGCCGAGCCCCCAGTACCAGTCCCGCTGCCTCCTCCACCACCTGGGTAACCAGTATAGGCTTGTTGGCTGTAACAGTCCTTGGGTCCAACTCCAGACCCTTGTCCCCCACCTGTGGGGAGGCTTGCGCTGTTTGCTAGTGAATGCGTCTCATAACCTGGCCTCGTGTGCCCCGGTCCAGGACCTGGATGTGGACCTGGGCCTGGGTGTGGGTGCTGAGGATGGGGGTGATGCGGGTGTTGCCGGTAGTTCTCCAGGCGGGATAATTCATGGGGTTCCTGCTGGTAGCAGGGTTGGTTGCTGTGGTAACCACCGCTGCGCTCACGGAAGGACTGCATCACCGTCTCCGTCTGTAGTCAGAGCCGGAAGGGGGAGGTGAGGTGAGATGGGAAGGGGGAAAAGGGGGATTTAGGGGTTCTGAATTCAGAGAGGGCGGGATGAAGAGAAGGAGCAGAGGGCAGTGAGAGAAAAAGAGAAAGAAATCAAAAGTGTTAGAGCTGTTGAGCCTGCAGATCAACCATTCTTCATTTTCACCTTTTGCCATTTCTCCGTTCACAGTTCTGTATAATTTATACACTGGTCTTGAATTTTCAAAGTACAGTTCTCTCATATCCTGAGAGTCATTTGAAATTTAATTTTTAATCACACTCACACACAAAGGTCCCACAAATAAACTTAACTATGTGAAAAACAGCTGCAGCAATAATTCTCTAGCCATGATTCTGTCTCTCTCTCTCTCTCTCTCTCTCTCTCTCTCTGAACCCTTCACAATGATGCACAGTCCTGAGGACCTTTCAAAATGGAGGCTGTGATGCAGCCTCTGGTCCCTGATTGGTAAATCAGAGAGTGTGAAGGTTTGTGGGGAAAAAAATGAATTCTCTGTCTGTCTGTATGATGGATAGAGACATGACTATTTACATCACCTAAGGAACCATCTAGAATCATGCCTCTAACAAACTTTCCGTTTCGCCTCGACTCTGTCTTAACCCTCATCTGACCTGGTTTGTTTTGACATTTTTTTCCCCAGCAGTTTTTGTTACTGTTTCAACCCAAACTGCTGTGGAAAGCAGGACATGTTGCGTTAGTTGTGTGCATGCTTCCTGTTTTCCTCTCAGCTTCTCCCCATCCACACGGATCGCCACAGCAGACAAAGCCCCATGGTCATTTTGGCAACGTTTTTGCAGCTGGTGCCATTTTTCTGATGCAACTCTAACCATTTTTTGACAGTGTAATCTGACTGTGGATGGAAAACACAACTGCTGGGTTTTTTCCACATATCTGTTGTTGTTTAAGACAAGTCCGGTCCTGTCAATGGTGAGACTGTGAGAATCAGGGTGTGTTAGGTTCTCTGGCCTCTCCATAATAAGGATGAAGATGTAAAAGAAGAAGAAGAAGAAGAAGAAGAAGAAGAAGAAGAAGAAGAAGAAGAAGAAGAAGAAGAAGAAGAAGAAGAAGAAGAAGAAGAAGAAGAAGAAGAAGAGGAAGAAGAGGAAGGAGGAGGAGGCCTGTGTGTGTGTATGTGTGTATTTGCCCATGTGTGTCAGTCTGAGGACAATATCCCAGCATTCAACCTGCCTCAGGGACAGTGGTGCATCTCACCAGACGCACAGCAGCATTATTCATGTGTGCGTATGTGTGCATGAGAAAGAGAGTAAGAGAGAGAGAGAGAGAGTTGTGCTTATGTATGTAGGTCCTATGCTTGTGACCGGTCCTTAAACACACGCACACACACACACACCCCAACAGATTCCCCAGGAGATCCTCTGTCCTCTGTCCTACCTCTCTCTCTCTCTGCCCACAGCCTACTTGTGTTTCAATCTAATATGATGTGCAGTGTGTGTGTGTGTGTGTGTGTGTGTGTGCTCGCGTTTGTGTGTACTTGTTTACACAACGACCTAAATAGGAAACTTACGGTGTAGCAGACCTGATATGGGACTCCTCTGTATACAGCAGACAGTATGGACCGTGTCCCCCCCCACCCCCCGCCCCCGCTCAGATCTGGTTTTGTATGTGTGTGTGTGTATTTGTTTATATTTCAGTACTTGATGATGTTTGTCTCCAAAGAAACGGAGCAAACAAACCAAAAGGCGTTCGGCCTATTTACCCAACTCCTCCTTCTGTACTCACACCACCGCACACGTGTGTTCTCGACTGGGGTCTACATTCCAATCACGTCTCCCCTCCACTGCCACACTGCGCCTCCCGCTTCTCCCACTTCTGTCTTCCAAAGAGATTGCGTGGTCGGCCATGTACTGTATTTGTGGATGCATCACATCACATCACACTGCACCCTACCTTGGCAGGGGTCAAGGAGGAGAGAGGACAAAGGGATACATGCTGAGATCACCAAATCCTGGCTGGCCCTCTCTTCTCTGTCTGTTTATTAGGTGCTCGCATTGATCGTGTTGCTGCTGGTACACAGAGGAGACGAGAAGGAAGGAGAACTCAGCCGTACGCATCACTGTGTACTCTGTCACACAACCTGTTTTTGTTTTTTTACTTTCTGGCTCTTTGCCATGGTTTTCAAAGACAACGGCAGAAGAAGAGAGAGAGTTTGGCAACTAATGGGTCAAAAGAGAGGGGGAAAAAAGGCAACGGAGAGTAGGCGGTGGAAGAAGGATGAGGGATAAGCGATGAAGAAGGCAGAAGACAGGTGGATCGTCAATTTACAGAGGCGGCTTTAAACCCTCGGCTCCTGGGAAATATGGGCCGCAGCATCACCACACACACACACACACACACACACACACACGAACAGAACGCTTTGTTAACACACACACATGCATGTGGGCTCAGACATATGCTTTGTTAACACACATGCATGTGGGCTCAGACATATGCATATAGAGAGTCAGCCGTGTACGAGCCGTCACTACAGACTCGTGTATAATTAGAGAAATTGTTCGCGTCCACAGATGAGGTGCTAGACATGTGATTGATTACTCAAGGCTCAGCCCACTTCAAATCTCATAAAAGCAGCTGCCCTCATAACCAGCCTGGCTGTCACTTTATGTTTGCAAACCCAAACTGACAGCACAGAGTTTGAATGATTGTACGGGGAAGCTGTTTTTTTTTTCTCTCCCCACAATTCCAAGTATTGGACCAGGTTTCCAAGGTGAAAGAAAATGTTGAGTTGGTTATTGAGAAAATATTATTAGTGCATAGGAGAGAGGAGAGCGGAAAGAGGGAGGGCAGGGGATGGACGAGGGTGAATCTGATTGTTCCCCTGGACGGGTTATAACGCTCAGAGCTGAGACTGGCTATAGAACCCCCTTCATTCTCCTTCTGTCCTCTCTCTCTCCCTCGCTCCCTCTCTTTTATCGCTGCGTCTTCAGAGGCAGCTCCAGATGGGATTTGTCTTCTTTCCGTCTTTCTCTCTCAGAGTTCACAGACGCACAGCGAGGGTAGAAAGCTCTCATTCACATTCAGCTCTGCCTCTGTCGCACTTCTTCTTCCGACCTTTTCCCCACACCGACACATAAAAACTCACAAACACACATGCGCATGAACAAGTACACAAAAACAGAGGTGCGTATGAGGTAGAGGGATGTCACGTCCCTCTGGTGTTTACCTCCCCTGTCATCTTGGTAATTATGCATACAGCATCGGCACCGTGCGGAGAGGGTGGAGCAACCTGGGAGGAAACGTGCTCTCACACACACACATTCACACTCACCAACCACACCACGGAATCCAAAGGTTGCCTCGCATGATTCTCGACAAGTCGACAAACAGTTCAAAAATAACCCACCGCACACACACCCTGCTTCACATCACACACACGGCTAACACATCTGACTTCAACACCCGGCTTCACTTGGCATGTGCTTAAACATCACAGCAACCCGTCCTGTGGCCAATCAGCACACTGCCATCCATGTTGTTTACATGAGCACACGCTCTAGGACAGAGAGTGGCTGTCTGTGTCCTCCACTCTTGGAGGACGACGTGGCATTTTACATGATGACTGTAGGTTATCGCAGACAGACGGCTGGACACACGTCTTGTCTGTCTTCCTTCTCTCTCTCTCTCTCTCTCTCTCTCTCTCCCTCTCCCTCTCCCAGGCTGTATGGGTAGGTTCCAACCCAAGGGAAAAGCTGGGGAGATGGAAGAAACCAATATCTGCTCTGACATTTGCCAGTGTGCTGTTGTCATGACACACAGCTGGAGGTCACGGTGGGTCACTGGCAGACAGTCACATAGATTATAGGAAGAGACGTGGTGGGGGTCGAATCCCACTACTGACACTCAAAGACGGAGGAATGGAAGGAAGAATGGATGAGGGACGGATGGATGGACGGAGGATCGATGGACTGCTGGTAATTAAACTTAATGGAAGCGGACAGTAAGGAGGGAAGCTTCTAAAAGATGAATCCAATATATTATTAAAAATATATACAGTAAATAAAATAAAAAAGGATGCTTAGTCTTATTGTAATTTCATTTTTTGTGTTTTGTTTTGATGAGTTCTCATCCTGACCCGGTCCTTCCTCGGACGTCCTTTGTCTCCTTGTGTCTGGTTATTTTCGTTCTGATTAAAAACAATCAATTTTGCCAAATGCATGAATAGACATGAACCATGCTCTGTTTTCGTGCTATTCGCTCCACGGCTCCATTGATTTCAGAGATTGGTTTTTGTTGAAAGGTATCTGACTGAGCTCTGAGGCGAAGTTGGCTAGGAGAGAGGAAACTGAGCTTGGCCCACGTCGATCAGAGAGATCATTTCGGAGAGGAGAGTTAATGTGGTATGAGTGTGTGTGTGTATGTGTGTGTCAGAGAGAGATACTGTCTCCTCTCTGAGGTACGGGATGACTCATCGTTGTTCACAGACATGGCTGTCTTTCTCATCTCCGATGAAGATGACACAACAGTCCATGAGTACACACCAAATCAGGATAAACCAACACCACACAAAATCAGACATTACACAAATTCAGTATCATGAAATAGAAACTCTTTTTTTGGATTAAAAAAAAACAAAACTCCAGACAGACAGTCAGATCATCACATAGAAATCGAGGTCAGACAGAAAAGGAGATATCTGAGAGTACATCAGCCTCTGCAGTTATCTGCTGTCTTTGGTTTACAATTCCTTTTTTGTCTGTGAAGGCAGAGAATCTTATTCCACTCAGTGGTGGAGTAACACAGTCTCTGTCATTCTGGGATGAAAAGAAAGAAAGAAAAAATTAAAATAATTAGAAACGCCAGACAGGGTGGTGCTGCGGACGTGAGTGCTGTCCTGACAGATCGGTAATGACTAGTGACCTTTCAGAGAGGAACGACTTCACAACAGGACGTGTTATGCCATAAAAACAACAAACAGAAACACACAGGGTCTGCAGTCACTATGGCAACAGCAGAGCCACTCAGTCAAGTGAAAGAAGTGGGTATGTGTGTGGCTCAAGGGTATGTGTGTGGGAGGATGTATTTTAGGAAAGAGGAGACACACAACACCTACGCGTGCAAGGGGGCGTACATGTAAACAAATGGACATAAACAGATGAGAAAAATGATCGACTGTGAATGAAATTCAGATGTTGATACAAACAGAACTGGTGGCAACAAGAACCACGTCTTAGTGACCAACGACCACGATGCTGGTACCTATTCTGAACATTGTAGAGTTTAGCATATGCTCAAACGACGGTACTTTTTCTAACACGGAGAGGTGGAAAAGGTTGTGTATATTTGTAAAATTGAACTAGAAACACGTTTGAAGTACCGATTGTGACCACTATGTGGTGCTGAGACACAAGCATAATTTGGCTTGAAAGTGGTGGTGATCATTTTGGTCAGAGACTATTTTAAATGGTGCATCAGTGGTTTGTACTTTTGCCTTACAGCAAAAAGGTCACCTGTTCGATCTCTGGTGGTGATGATGGATTCTCCATGTATGTTCTTCAGGTACAACAGTATGCAGTTTAGTGTTTAAGTGTTTGCTATGAATGCTATGCTTTGCTATGTTTTATCATCCACACATAATATATAATTTTATTGTTTATAAGATTTTTTTGTGGCTAATGGATCCTACTGGAGAGTTTTCTGAGATTTGATTTAAAAAATGCAGGGTGTTTTGGATCATCATAATGCCTTTTGAAAATGCAATCATTTTATACATAAAATAGTAATTAAAAAAGAGCTGGAATTTCATTCATATAGAAATCCATAGAGACGGCCATGAAAGCTCATTTAATTTGCAGACAGAAATCAATAAATTGAATGTTGCTGTTGACATTTTTGAGATATGAGTCTCTGCAGCTCCCTCTGTTCTGCCTGTGCAGCGACAGCTGTCGTTTTCAAGTTGTGTGCTGTGAAGCCAGCGCTTTACTGATGGTGTGAATGCAATCAAATATAAAGTCTGTTCAGGCAGATTTGTTTGGTCTGTAAAAAAAAGTGTGTGGAGGTGTTATTTTTCTCTAGTGAGTTTTCTGAGATCTGTCTTTTTGTGTCACCTGGAGATGAAGAGTCAGATTCAAACGCAAGGTGTGTCTGTTTTCTCATTGGTCAACAAGTCTCTACAGGAAAGAACATGTCACTGTCTATTGACATGGGAGGCTTTTGAAGACAATTGAAGTTACATCTCTGAACACCTTCTGTTTCTTAATGAACAACGGGAGCAGGAACAAAATGACCTTGAACCCAGATCATCCCTTCATCTTTTGTTCTGCTCCTCTGTATACGTCACCATTATCTCTTTCTCCCATCGTTTTTTCACCTTCCATTTCTGTCTGTCTTCCAGTGCAGTCACCTCCAGCGGACAGCTGCCAAGCGTTGCCCTTTGGAGGACTTAACCTGGCTTTGTTGACATGGCAACAGAGCAAAGAGATGACATGGGACAGAGAAGGAGTGCGAGATGTGTGTCCGATCTGAGTGTATGGAAATCTGACAGTCGCAGTAGAACGTAATCAGAAACATCACATGGGGCGTGTTGGTTGTGGGCGAACGTTGTCCTGGATACCGAAGCACGAGACGTTACAAAAATTATAACTGATTGCTCATTATCTTCTTTGTGTTCAAGCGCATGTGAACAAAAATGTGTCCAATCAGACAAACACATTTACTCGGATCAGAAACAGAACGTGTTATGTCAACACGCCAATTTAAAATCTCAGATTTTTTACTATTTTCCTGTGGATTCATTCATGGCTCTGAGGCTGGAGTGGAGAAAAAGAAAACCGACCACACATAACCTAGCACTGGTCAGCAAAGACTGAGGTCACACTGCAAATCCAGGGGGTGCTGGTTTGGGTAATGTTAATGTTAATGTTGCATTGCATCTGTAGTTATATTTTGAGCACGCACAAATGAAAATATAACCCCATCTATTTTTGATTATTTGTTGTAAACAACAGAATGATGAAATGATAAAACAGCAGGCTACAAAAAAGATGCTAGCTGCCACATTTTGTAATGTAGTATCATTCTTATCATGTTTGTTTAGCTTAATAACATAGAGTAAAGTGAATCCATCAGCCTTTGGTTTTTATGTATTATTTAGCTTTTATACTCTCAGAGTAAATCAGATTTTGAAGAGATTTTTTGGTCCTCACAGTGCATTTCTATATTGGCTTTCTTTAATTTACAGCAGACAAAGCTTCAATTCTACAGTTAATTAGCCTGAGTGTTATTTCGACCATGGCTTCCTGATTGGTAATTGCGGGTCCCTGCGTAAAGTTTACAGTAATTGTTTGATGATAAAGCAAAATTTGCTCTGAAATACTTCAATTAAGGCTAAAAAAGGACACAGAAACGTGATCTCAGATGAACCCAGTTTGACCAGGACTTCACTTTGGATCTGTTTCCCAGTAACACTTGACTCAGCTGAGTGATAACCTCCATGTAGTATATATACGCTCCATTTATGTAATGACAACATGAAAACATGAAAACATGAATCAGCTTCTGCCTTTGAAAGCGAAGCTTAACTGCTCAAGAACTCCATGTACTGTCAGGGTGGGGAGCTTGAAACTCCCCCACCGACTGTATATGTGTGTGTATCCGAAGGATCATAGGTGCACTACACACACACACACACACATGCTGGTGTCTATTTTTAGAGTTAGAATTATTTTTTCAGTCCAACCAGAATCTTAGACCTAACCAGAACCATTGTTGTTGGTCTCCATAAGCTCCACAAGAACCTCAGTATCTATGCCAGAAATGTAGGTAACAAATACACACTCTCTCTCTCTCTCTTGCTCTCTCTCTCTCTCTCACACACACACACACCAGGGAGATTAAGTCCTGTAAAGTAGACGCAGAGCTACTTGGTATTCCACCAGAATACTCCAGCTAGTCGGAGTGAGGAGCACTGATGTAGGGGGAAGATGGGTCGACAGAGGAAGACAGGAGCAAAGCAGTCAGAAGCAGGCGTGTCTGGTACGTCCTCTTATAAACTGCAGACATGAAACTGCCTTGACAGCTTATTCTCAAAGCAGATGCAAAGAAGTAAAGGACGTGGCTTTCTGCAACAAAAGTGCAGGGACGTGAACTTGAAAAACAGATGCAAAACGACTCATATCTGGCTCTGACCCAGTTTGGTGGAGTCCGGCACAGCATGTGTTCTTGACTAACACAGGCACACACACACACACACACACACTGTGACACCTTTTCCAGGTAATGGGGTGGCGCTCTTTCCTGAAGCGCGGGTTACAAGGTTTGAGAAGCGACATATCTGCTGGGAGCTGGATGTGTGTTCCACTCCCATTTACTCAGTTCTTAAACTCATTTTCACGTGGAGCCAACAACAGACATAAAGACTCTCACAACACACACACACACACACACACAGATTTGCACCTACTCTCTTGTCATGGCACTTTTTTTTTTAAATTGATGATACTTCATCAGTCCTGCTGTCCCTGTCTAGCACACACACACACACACACACCTCTGTCTCCTTGTCTCCGTGTCCTCCAGCTTCCACTGTTTACCCTCTCCTGTATCTTCCACGTCTCTTCCTTCCACTGCCCTGTGGACAGAGTGCAGCTGTTGGCAGTGCGGAGTGTGTGTGCGTGTGAGTGACCTTGTCTTAGGTTAGACCAGACCAGGCAGCTCTATGGTCTGGCACATAGAAGCAATAGCCCTGAGGGGGAGATTAGCTGAGGCGATACGCTGCTTCAGATGTTGTCCTCTGCAGCGGGTGTGTCTGTAGATAAAGTCTGCCTTTATTGACTGCTCAATTTTTATTTTATTTTGTTTTTTTTAAGACTTTTATTTGTAGAAAGTAATATAACCTAAAATTATATATTTTTACAGAAGATTATAATGAATTTATTTTCTTATAGCCAATGGAGTCTCTGGCTTATAAGGTAATATTTGTTTATGTTGAGTACAAATATTTGTTTATGTTGACACAAATGAGTAGAAAAGACAAGGCAAATATAGTAAGCACCTGGATGTGGTGCAGCCATGATCCAACTATTTTAATATAAGTGCTGCTAAAAGATGAGTCCACGCGCTGCACTTCTCATTGGCGTAAATGTCCACAAGAGGTATCTATACTCAATCAAAGATATGCAACAGGTGTTCAGACAGAAAAATCCAGAAATTATTAATCCTTACAGTGTATAGACGCATAAAATAAATTAGCACAAGTATACTGCGTTGGTTTTTTAAAAAAAAAAAAATTATAGAAAGTGCGTCAAAATACTAGGAACTAATTCTCCCATGGTGCTTTGTTTCCTCACGGGATCGGAAGTAAGACGTTCCTTTGCTACTAAGCAGTTGAGCGGCGCTTTTGAATCCGTTTGATCAACTTTGAAGTCTGCCGAACACAATGTCAACACTTGGTTTTCTTCGTTTGGACAGAACTTCAGGCTTATTGTTTGGCGAGGATCCTAAAACCGTGAAAACTGACTGTGAGGTTCGGATTCTCGACGTGGAATCGCTGCCTGTTCTCAGTGTATTTATGCACCTGTGTTCGTCAACCGTCGAAGAAGCAGGTAAGACGCTGTGACTTAAACTGTCGTGTCGTGTTTGTGTGCTCTGGGCTGAAGGAGTAAAAACTGTTGTGTTGGAAATGGATTAAAGCTGTTGGTGTTTTGGACCTGGTATTATTATTATTATTATTATTATTATTATATGGAGGATGTTATTATGAAGGATGGACTGTTTAAATAGATAGACCATTTTTCTTGCTGTGTTTGCAGTGGTTTTGTGTGGTTTCTTCAGAATATGTCCTTTATGGCCTGTGTTTTTCCCCTGGTTCTACTCTTTCCTGCACTGCCCTTCAGTATCAACTGAGAGGCAGACCAGGGAATACTTTACTCCGTCCTCAGACCCAGGCAGACTGTCACTAAAAGCAGGCAAAACACTGATACCTGATGGCTTATAGGAGAGGGAAAAACAAGATGAGGACATTTGAACCAACATATAATAATCCAACTCTGTCCAATAAACAGAGTTGGAAATAAGGAAAAAGGAGGAAAACATTGTATGTAGAATGAGTGAGAGCTGCTGTAAAGAGTGACGATGGAAACTGGGGAATAATGAAAGATCTGCTGTAGAGTTAAAGGGAGGAAAAAGTAAAGTGATAGAAGGGATACATTTTAATTACATAAAAAATAAGGTTGAAAAAAAAGTGAGTTGGAAAAGGGAGAAGTGAGTGATGAGATGTGAAGGGGTTGTAGGGTGGAGAGTGGCGACAAAGAGCAAAAGTGAGGGAAATGATGCTGTGAAATCAAGGGAGGTGAAGGAGAAAAAGTCAGGCAGTGAGCGGGTGATGAAGAAAGGCAACGAGGGGAGAGATGTGAGATCGGGGGGAAGAGAGGGAGTGGGAGGGGAAAAGTCGAGATAGATTGAAGCCACAAGATCAAGGCAGATGGTGGGGGTGGAGGAGAGGGGTGGGCCTGGGTACAGCGCTAAAGCCAACGCTGGAACACAGGGAGGAGAGGAGAAATGGAGATTGTTATCGTGGGGCCGTGCTGCCTATTGATTTGCGTTAGCGTCTCGAGCCAGTGAAATAACAGCGGTGCTGGGATGCAGACTCCCTCGTCATTAGAAAACACAACTCTCAAGACACCAGTGTGTGAGCCAGTGTACTTGGCTCTGAGGTGGTGTGTGGACCTTATGGAACGTTTGATGTCCGGGCGGTTAAGAGAAAGAGAATGGTAAATAAAAAGGACAGAGACAGATGACAAAGTTATAACACTTTGTGGGGACATGAAAACAAATGGACACTTCAGGGGAAACAGACTATGAACACAGACTGTCAAACCTGAAAAGTAAAACTAAAAGGAAGTTGCCTTATACAGATATAAAAAAAGCGACCGTTATGTTAGAGGTGAAGATTCTCTCACTTCAGGTGACAGCTCTATCTGTCCCCTCTGGTTGTTAAGTGAAGGGAAACCAAGTTAGTTCCTATAGTCTCTGCCTTTCCTTCTCCTTCCCCTCGTTTCCTGAATGTGACGCAGTAAGACGGTGGAACTGGTGTGTGTGTGTGTGAGTGTGTGAGAGTGCCTCACCAGGGACTGGGGAAGTGTGAATATGGCAGTGGAACTCTGCCAACTAAGCTACAGAGCTGGGGGGGAGATCAGGAGGTAGGAGGCAAAAGATGAGAAGAGAAATAACGAGGAAGAGGAGGAGATGAAGAGGAGAGGGGAAGACTTCATCCTTTGTTCTCGGCTGATGAAAGAAGGATTGGATCTTCAACTCCCACTCTTGCTTACTCTCTTGGTGATGAACCTTGGTGTGTGAGGTTGAGGGAGAGAGAGACAGTGAATGAGCGTGCCGCAGGAACACACACATTTCTTATTCCTCTCAAACCAACTCACCCAAATGACTCCCTGCTCACTAATTAAACTTTAATCTCCAATAGTGCACAATAACCTGCCATACAACTGAGCTCTGAACTGCAGGGTTGAAGGCAGAGATGGACAGATGAAGAAAGGGAGGTTCAGATTGAAGGTCACATGCCCCCTGCTGGGGAAAAAAGAATTTGCCTCTTGTGTCTTCTCTGTCTTCGGTTTGTGTGTTTTTGTGAATGCATTAGCATCTTCTCCTCTGTCTGTGTTATTCATACGAGTGCACACGTGTGTGTGTGTGTGTGTGGGGGGGGAGGGTTATAGCAGGCATTTTGGCTGTAAGAGGAGCAGCCGACTGGAACCTCAGTCTATGAGCCAGTCAATGTTCCTACTATCGCCTTATCACTCACTCACACACACACACACACACACAAACCAACTAGTGCCGACTTCCCATGTCCTACTCTGCTTGGCCTTATTTCCATTCCTTTTGAGCCTCTGCAAGATCACACACACCACCGCCATTTTGTACTGCACAGTAGAGGGCACCAGAGTGTATGTCTGTGTGTGTGTGTACGAGGAGGGTGGAGGTGTGTATGGCTATGACACACCACTTTCTGCTGAACTTTGCAAAATAAACCTAGCATACGTTCTGTGATGAGAACTACCTTCCAGTATGGTTCTTTAGCGCGAAAGAACTCAAACTCAAGCATTAACTCATAAGTAGCACATTGTATATTTTCTGCGTTAAACGACGGCCGAGAACTTGATAGACTCCGTCCAGTCTGACACTGATGACAGACTTTGTGCTACACTGAAGGCTGTCGTCACAGTGCATGTTACACACAGCCGGTGGTGAGGCTCGCAGTGGGGATTACTGAGCTACAATCAAGGATATGCCCGTCATGCACGGCTGCTGAAGTATGTTTTACTATACTGTGTGTGTGTGTGTGTGTGTGTGTAGTACTTGCTGTCAGGCCTGGCTAGACACAAGTCAGGTGTTCTGGGAGTGGCACTGGCACAGTGTTGTGCTGATAACTGACTGAGTTGGACACAGAGAGTGAACCAGGACTGAGCCTGTGGAGCATCACTTCAGACTTGTCTTAGTTTCATTCGGGGTGAATTCTGGTGCTTGGTAAACCTTAGGTGCTGCCAATATTTTTCAGTTTGAGTCTTTGTTTGGGTTTGTCACATTAGGTAGGAAACTCTGGTCAATGTTGGACTAAAAAATCTCATCTTTTTATGTTGTCCTGCTGACACTATTAGATGACCTTGAACCAGAAAAACACGGCAGGATTTCCCCCTTCAAGTTGATATCGAACCTGTTGTCCTCACAGTGAAAACCCTCTTACCTTTTCTGTGAGCTAATTTTTCCAAATTTGTATGTGTGTGTGTGCGTTTGTGTGTGTGCGTGTTTGCACGAGCAAATACACAGGGCACACACAGCTGCCAGTGAAGCGTGAAAATCAAATGATGCTGGTGCATCTTTTCAGGTCCCTCAGCAGAAGGCTTTCTCCAACCACTGCACATCAGAGACTTAGACACACACACACACATACACACACACACACACACCCTCATGGACACTCTTAGTCACCTCTTTTGGCCATAACACAGGTAGTTGACGGTAAAGTAATAAATTTGTTTTTAGATGAACCTTAACCAAAACCAACCCCAGTCATCCTCCATAACATCTGAAGCTTATCTGCTCCACCCAGCACCTAGCAACCAAACCACAGCCAATTAGTGCCAAGCCATCTTTGTTTCCTTGGCAACACAACATTGTCTTCCTTGAATATGACCACAGGAGTCTGCACACCTAAGGCACTCCTGTAAATAGAAGTCTGGCTATTTTAAGCATTTGAACACCAATTAGTCATCATAATCTTAATGTTAAGACAGTGGAGACGGACGATGAACAAACTCCTCAGAAGATTGGCAGTTTGCAGTCAGTGGTAAAATGCTTTGGTCTAGTTAGCACCACAAATAGAGATTTCTTCACCGTGGCAGATGTGATGGGGAAGATTGCCAGTGGGGAAAAAAATCCTTTTGAGAGATGCTTATCCTTTTTTTTTTTAGCAAAATCTAGGGAAAGGGAATCCATACGGTGACAGGGGGCGGAGCTACAAATAGCTGTAATCTTGTCCTGTCCGAGTGTCATTTTTGTAAGCACAATTTTGGATGCAGTATACCTGCTGGCCACTAGGGTCTCTCATAGCTGTTCATAGAGAAATGAGGAAATACACAACACCTTGATACAGATGCACCCAGTGTGTTTGAAGTGAAGGTTTTGATACTAAACTGAATTTTGTATTAAATACTGTAAACATGTGTCAATATCAACACAGACGTCATATTTTCACTTTAAAATTCAATATAAAGACCATTTCCTGTTGTGTCTGGCTGCAAAACGATGCATCTCTCGAATCACAGGTCATAACCCAGGAGGGTTGAAGCCCAATCACTTCCTGTTTACTGTTGTTTTCCACCATTGCCCCCGATATAAACTCTCTTGCTGCCTCCTCCCTTTACCTCACCCCTCCCTCTCTCAGCCAATTTCTTTTCCCTCTCCTCCACCACTTTCTACCTGTCTCATTTGCATAGGATGCCTTATTTGCATACATATGAGCTAAAGAGAAAGGTGATTCATGTGCAGGAAAAAAGGCTCAGATATATACAGGCAGGTGGCTGATGAAAAGAAATGGAAGGAGCAGTTTCAGACGCAAAGTGTGACCACAATCCCGCCCTCGCTTTGTTCCGTCCACCGCGTTCACTTTTTGGCCCCCTCGCTTTCACTTTTGATGTCATGTCTCCGAGCTCCTGCAAAGACCCCGTTAATGAGAAATATCAGGCGCAGGGGCTGAAACAGCGGAGAAAGATCAGGAGGACAGCTAACGGATAAAAGATTAAATACAACGCTGACCAAACAAGGGAAGGAGGGAGGGAGGAGAAAACGGCAGATAAATAAATGGATCTGGTACAAATTGTCCAGCAGCAGCTTGGCTCAGTGGTGCTGTCATTGCTGTGGCAGGGACGGATGATTACCTCGGAAAAAAAAGGACCCCCGCCGTCCTACAACGCACACACCCGACCTCCGCTGCTCACCCCGCAACACTGGCATGCATACATTAAATATGCACACATATTTAGGGCAAAGACACGAAATGCATCCTCACGCGTCTTCACAATGCACGTACTCACGTACACACACACACACACAGATGTGATTTCGGTGCGACCCACATGTACTTTCACGGCAATTTGAAACGGGCAAACACAAACAGACACTCGGCTGCCTCTGTGTTTACCAACAGCCTTCACTCCCCGCCCCCTCCGGCTCATCGCACCAGGCCGGCTCAGATGCACTGCATACAATCTGTCCCTGACAGCACAGCAGCACAGACCAGCACAGACCAGCACAGACAGGGTCATATCCTGGGCTTGCTAATTGCACGTGTCCTATAACCTGGTGCAGAGAGGAAGCAGCAGAGCTATACATCTCTGTCTTTCTGTCTTTCATTTCTTGTCTCCCTGTGGACAGAGTCCAGGCGTGAGGCTGCTGCAGGATGTGAAAAGATGGCAGGAGATTGGAAGAGAGTCGGCTGTGTGTGTGTGTGTGTGTGTTTGTTTTTCCTGAAGACTTTGATCTTTCTTTTTCAACGTGGGATACTGCAGCACGCCAGGAATAATTTCTCTCCAGTGCGCATACACGCACGCACACACACACACACACACACACACACACACACATTCTGGTATTATGCATGTGTTTGCATCAGTGTTTGCACACGTAGGCAATCACTCATGCATGTGGCGTCGCCTGCGTTTCACAGGTAAAGGCAGGTGGTGGGGAATTCACTGTGCAGTGAAAGTGAAGAATAATGGCACGGGGTACAAAGTGGAGATGAAAGCGTGAGTGGGGGAGGAGAGAGGGGGCACGGGGTGCGAGGGTAAAAGGGCAATGAAGGATTGTAGGAGGTAAAAGAAGATGAGAGAAACAAAGGAAGGAAGAGGAAACCAAATTGGGATGAGGAGGGGGGAAAAGAGGAGACGGACAGATGTGCTGGCTGCTGATTGGATGAGAGAGAAGATAAGGGAGATGGAGGGAAAGGAAGAAAAGAGGAAGAGAGAGAGGAAGGGAGAGGGAGAGAGAGAGAGGGAGAGAGAGAGTCTGTTGTGTGTGTGAGACAGCTATTAGCACAGCAGCAGCTCTGAGACTCCATCCCTCATCCTGCTCTGGCAGAGCTGGCACAATTAGACACACACACATGCACACACCTTCATGCACACACTCATCCATCTATCTTTGTCTTTCTGCGTGTGTGCATGTGTGTGTGCCGAGAGCTTAGGCTAATCGAGTGTGTGCGTGCATCAGCTTATGTCTGTGCTCACAGTTTTTTCTCTTTTTCTCTGTCTGCTCTGTGTGTGTGTGTGTGTGTGTGTGTGTGAGACAAAAAAGAGTGAACGTCCTTGTGTTTGATCTACTGGTGTGTGTGTGTGTGTGTGTGTGTTTGTAGACTGAGGGCCCCGTGCCCAGGCCTGAGAGTGACTGATAGAGTCCATGCCAACTTGAGCTGCAGTCCACACTCTCCACGGCTGCACTCGTGTCCTGTCACTGCCAGCTCCACCCTCCTCCTCCCTCATCACTGTCACTCTCCTCTCTGTCTATCCATCCATCGCCTCCCTGTCCTCCCCCTTCAACTCCTCCCTCCTCACCGTCTTCTTTACCCTGCACTAACTTTGTTTTTTTATTATTTTGTTTTGGCTGAGTTGCTCCATCTGTGGTGGCGCCCCCTTCCTTTTCATTCCCCTGACCACTCCACCCAGTCCTTTCATCCTCACATCTTTTAAACACTCCCAGCCCTATCTGTCCTCCCCCTCCTCTAATTTCATACACCCCTGTTCTCTCCCGTGCTCCATTAGTCTTACTAAAGAAACATTTCATGGCGATCCCTATTTCTCTCTACTTTACATACTCACATTTTCCCTCCTTTCTCTGCGAGAATAAATCTTATTTTGTGTGCTTTTATCCTCCTTCCACCTCCTCTAATCCTTCCTGCTCTTTCACATTATTTATTTATTTCCTCACTCAGCTGATTCCCATTTACCTTCCCATTCATAAAGCCCTTTTACTGCCTCGTCTTGCAGATTTCCCTCGCTCTCTCTTGGTTTTCACTCTTGCCATTTCCCAGACATTGCTATTTGGGGCTCCGTCCTTCTCATCAGAGTCCTCATTATCCGAGACCATTGCAGCGCTCTCCTCTTTTTCTTCCTTCCTTGTTTTCTCCCATTCCATCTCCTCCCCCATGGCTCCTCCATCACCTGCTTCTCAGCGGTGTTCATTCTAATTTTCATAAAGCCCAGCAGCCTGCAGTCCAGCCTGACACCTCCTCACACACACATCTGCTGTGCGCTCGCTCACATGCACAGTATTCCTAGAATTAGGAGACAAAGGTCAAGAATGAAGAGTGTATGAAGAATTCATGTGGATGTCTCACACAGTCTCAACCAACGCTTAAATACGGTATCTGTCCCAGGTTTAATAAGCTTTTTCTTGGGCCTTGGGTCTGTATTATTTTATCAGTCTCACCTGTGATACATTCAACATTTGTTTACAATAATTGTCAAGACAAAGCAGTCGTTGCTGAGAGTCTCTCAAACCATTTTCCTGCTGCCATCCTGTCACTCCCTCCAGTTTCAGCATCGTCTGTTCTCCTGCCTTATTTCATTTGAACCTAGAGCCATTAATTGAATGAATGAGACCTATTCTTTCCCATCCTCCCTTGCACTGAGTGAAAAAGATCCAATGACTCTGAAGTGGAGAGGCTGATAAAAAATTAGAGCTGGTCGGATGGATGGGCTTCAGGCTGCTGACCGCTGCCTTTTCAAGACCAGTAAAGCAGCGGAGAGCTCATTAAGCTTAGCTGGAAGTGGCCTGCCTTGTTAGTCCTTTGTCTGGAACCAGTCGTTGTGGCTGTGTGTACGTTTCATTATTTCAACTCGGGCTACGTGTCTGCCGTTCGCGTGGACGCAGCAGCGTGTGACACGAAGATGACCGATACTTCACACAGGAAGAGGGAGAGGAAAGATCAGGAAGAGAAAGGCTGCTCATTAGCCCGCAGCTGACTACGTGTGTGAGTCATGCAGAGTGAGGGAGAGACGGAAACATGGAGATGAAAAGAGAGAGAGAGAGAGAGAGAGAGATGGATTGAGCAGTGAACTGGGGCGGCCCAGGATCGGGCAGCTTGCAGGATGTCTGTCTGTTGTCCTGAGGGACTGGGCTAGCTTGTTATTTTAAGGAGTGCGAGTGTGGCGTACACCCCTGACATAAAAAAAAAAAAAAAAAACGGGACACACACACTCTTGCATCCTGTTTATAGATAAAACCTTCACCTGCACTGGAAACCTCTGAGCCGGTGACGGCACACAGAATCCACGGCTCAGCGTGTGTGTCTCCAGTAATGGGCGACCTCGGCACCATTATGTGTGTTTCTCGTCTCATCACATAAACCAGAAGATGGCAGCGGTGTTACACAAAGCCCATGAGAACGTCATGATGTATGTGTGTGTGTGTGTGTGTGTGTGTGTGTTCCCTTCTGTACATGTGTTCTGTCCTTATACACATCTGTGTGTGTGTGTGTGTGTGTGTGTGTGTGTGTGACATCTGACATACTACGCGGCCTGCAGTGTCTGCTCTAAGGACCGGGGCTGCGTTCTGCTAACATGGCAGAACACCTCGGCGTGCACTCGTCACATTGCATCTCGTCACGTTACGAGTCATCACGTCACATTTGCTTTCGTCCTTTTTCTCATGGTCTGTGGTCTTTCCGGCCTCCCATCAGCCCCCAGTCTCAGCCGCTCAAGGGTGTTTGATTTGTGTTTCTGCAGTTGTGACTTCTCCTCTGTTTCCACTGGATTTGAACTGAACATCTGTTCTGTTCATCACGTCACCTAGACAACAAGGCTGGTTTATTTGTCAACAGAAAATGGTTATTTGCATAATAGGGAGTTGAACAATAAGCCTCTTGAATCGTGAATCTTCCGTTGTATCCCAGTCTGGGATTTCTATTTCCTGTCTGTCACACCTAATTCTCTGCCTTTTTTTAAAAATTTTTTTTTTAAAACCTTTCCTTATTCTTCTCTTGTTTTCTTCCCCCACCTCTGACGGTCGGCCAACACATCCATCATTCCATCCATCATTGCTTTGTCTCTCTCTGTCTTCCCTTCCCCGTTTCTCTTCCTCTTTTCTCGCCCTTCTTCACTCCCTCCTTCAGGTGGTTCTTTGCTCTCAACAGACCAGTCAGCTTCAATCAGTTCACTTCTCCTGGTTCAATAATACTGAGCAGGTAAGCTGTGGTTATTTAGACAGGTGTGTGTGTGTGTGTGTGTGTGTGTGTGCGGGACACACACCTACGCATCAGCTCAGCGTGAGGGCCCACCGTGCACGCTCCTTGGCCAACAGATAAACAAGTGTGCCTGCGTCTCTTGGGCAGTAACCATGGCAACCGTCTCTGCCTCTCTCTCCCTCTCCCATTCTTTCTCTCTCTCTCACCCCCATGCTGTCTCTCACCCTGACTGAGCTTCCTGGTTGGTTGCGTGTCCTGGAGGCAAGACAATAGTAGGTTTCAAGGCCAAAGTCACCCCTCCTCCCCTCCTCGTCCCTCCCCCCTTCCTCCTCTGCACCCAAACAAGAAAATAAGGGGAGAAAAAGCAGTTTCCTGTATTGATAGATGTGATGTCACAGGTGGCTCGGCAGCCATGCTGAGCGACACAGGGGAAAACGTAAAGAAAAAAACAAACAGTGATGGATTCAGCAAAATGTTGCCATCTTTGTCCTACTCCCCCATATGCAGCACCGTCCCACACTTCTCTCCTCCTCTTGTTGTATAATGTGACCAATTGCCTTCTTTCGTTTGTAGGGCACAAGAGGAAAAGGGGATTTTATGCAGGCTAACTAAGCCTCTAATCCTCTGTTTCAAGTCGTTCTGCCTCACTTTGAATCTCACCCTAAATATTTCTCTTTTTCTTGACTTTTAACTTTGCCGTAATTCACTGTTTTTTTTCTCTCTGTGATGCTGCGTCTGTCCCTTTTCTGCAGGTGAAGGTCAACAGTTAGGTGCAGAGAGTCTCCTCTCATTGCGTTTTTTTCTTTCTGTTCCGAGCTCCTCCACAGCGCCTCCGTCTCTCCCTTTGGTTTGCTTCCTCCACCGTAAGGCCAACCATCTTCCCTACGTCCATGAATCTTCTCTGCTGTCTTTCTCATTTCCGTCTGCCTGCCAGTCCCATCTCCTGTGGATCCACTATCTCTGCGCAGCACATGTCCAAATGATCTCATCCATGCTTTTTCAGGTCCGCTGGACCCAGGCTGTTCCTTTGATCTGCTCATTTTTAATCCTGTCCATCCTGGTCAGTCAAACTCAGAATCTTTGCATCTTTTACATCTGCTGCCACCTCAAGGTCAAACACTGGTATTTCACGGATGTACCGCTGTCTCCAAACTATACTTCCACTTGTTCCACTTGTCGTCAGTAAAATATAATTTATATAATATTTCTAGTTTTTAGTTACTAAACAAATGACATTTATAAAGTAGGCCACATGAGGGCAGCAGGAAAAATAAAAGTTTTCTGACTTCACTGACACTGTCTTCATCACAAGAAAGCCACTGCACAAGTATTCACACCTAACAGACAGGCCATCAACTCTGACAACCATGTCAATCCATTATGGGATACATTTAAAAAAATGGGATTACAGCAGTGTACAAGTGAAGGAACTGTTCATGCAGAGAGAGATTTGAGAAGAACGTTTGCTAAAATGCTTAGCCAGTCTCTCTTTTTCATGTTTTCCATACTGTATCAGCTGTTGAATGACAGCAGAAGGCCTCGACTGTCATTCTGTCGAATGTTTGTGTGTGTGTGTGTGTGAGAGAGAGAGAGCAAGGGAGAGAGACTAAAGGAGCGAGCTGTCAGCTACTCTGACTAACCACACTGAAGTGACATCTGAAGTCTGCAGCAGCATTAGTCCTAAAATGAAAAGAGATGAGAGAGAGGAAGGGGGGGGCTGGGGGGAGGGCTGAGGCGGCGACAGGAGGAGAGAGATTGAACATGCAGCAAGTGTGCTGTGGAGTCGGCAGCCCTTATCAGTGCATCTGTCCGTCCGTTTGCAGCACAGGGGACTCATCTCCGCTGTGATCTGCAGCCATCTCTGTTCTGCCTCAGACCGGTTCTAACCTCTCTGCACTTCCATTATTGTCTTTGTGTCTTACACAGCATAAATATAATTAGAAAAATATAAAGCTCTACCACCCCCCCTATAGTCGACATATGGGTTGGATGAGAGTTAAAATGAGAGCAAAAAGGACACGATGGACAAGGAGACGGAAAGGTCCAGAACGACCGGCCACAGAAACACTGGTTTGACACTTAATACGTTTTTTTTTTTTTTTTTTTTATCTCTTATGTCAACCTTTGAGTCACTCTTCACCAAATAGATCGACACCAGACTGGAACCTCTCACATTGATTTTTCATTTTCTCATTCATCTCGTCTTTTAAAAGCCCTTTTTTTCACAAATCCCAATTCAGTCCATTGTGATAAATCAGAGGTGATTCACTTCAAATTGCTTTGCTGCTGTGAAACCAACTGAAATTGCATTGATTTGTGCTGATTCGGTCCAGTCGCTCCTCGGTCGCAGTACATTTGCATAGACCTCAGAATCAGTCGACAGCACAGGACGAAGGCGCCAGGTGATGTGTAACGCTTCCTGTTTTTATGGCTGCACATTACGGGCTGTTCAGTGATAAGGTATCAGCGGCTGCACTTCACTGTAATAAAACTGCTGTCAGCACCGCAGGCCTATTTCGGTTGTTGCAGGCAGGTGACGGTGCATTTTTGTCACACCTTCTGTCTTCGCACATGAGCGTGAGAAAAACAGGCATCAATGAACGCCCCATGACTGAACGCTGTGCTCTGTGGTGACACACTTTAGTGGCTTCAGCGAGGTCTTGATTACAGTTCTTTATGCCTTAATATAAAAACACAATGTGCTCCATTAGCATTGTTTACTACTTGTGAATACTACTGTAAAAATACTTTAATTATTGCTTTAAACCTCAAGAATATACTGTTTTTCTGGGCATGTTAAGGTCAAAGATCACGACCAGTGATGACGTGTAATTGACTAAAGAAATGGAGTCCACATTAGGTATTAATACAGAATATTACTGTAGTAGTCATTAATGTATAACCTTTTTTTATTGGCAGCACATGGTATTTTTTGTAAATAAAAAAACAAAAGCTGAAAATGTCCAGAGCACCTCTTATCTTCTCCTGACATATCTTGGTGTATAAATAAATAAATAAATAAAAATAATTTATCATAAATAAAAGATGAGTCTGATTCAAAGAGGCAGTAAACATGGGCAGTTATGTCAGGAAGAGAGTGAGATGATCAGAGGAGCAGCCGAGGTTGAGCAGACGTTAGAGGTTGGGATGGTTTGGACGTGTGAGGAGGAGGGATACTGGACCGACCGCGTTAGGGACGGACATGACGGACAGACAACGACCGTGTTAGGGACGGACATGACGGACAGACAAAAAAGAGGCGACTACGGATAAAGTCTGGGATGAATTAGAGATGATTGATGATGAGTGGAGGAGGCAAGGGGATGGAGGGAGATGTTGGCAGATGATCTGCTGCAACGACCAATGTTAAAATGAAGACGACAAAAAAGGAATTCTAATTTAGTCTGTTTGATCACTCTGATTGTGAAGGTAGAAAAAAAGAATCTGGGAATTTCTTAGGTTAAAAAAGGATGATCTATTTATTTAGAAGTATTTACAGATTTGTCAGAATGTGTGTGTGTGTGTCTGTGTGTGTGTGTGTCCAAGCCTGCATTACCACAATAACACAACATGCCAAATCCCACTTTAGCTGTGATTAATGGTCAGTGAACGTCTCAGGACATGTCTGCTAACCCTCACACGGACACTCTCCCCACTTGCCCTGAGCATAATAATTGCCCTCACACACACACACACACACACACACACACAATCACTAACTGTGAAAGCTACAGCTGTGTGTGCGTGTGTTTGTGTGACTCACATTTTGCAGAAGACAGAAAACATGGGCCACAGACACAGGAGGCTTTTCAACAATTACCTTTTTAATAAAGTGGAGGAGACGGAGTGCACGCTCCACACCTGTGTGTCGCTGAAGGCTTTATCTACGTCCCTGTTTTCCGGTGTGTGTGCGTGTGTGACTGTGCGAGTGTGTGTCTCTCAGATGGGTTGCAAAAGTTAGCTGTCTAAAGATCAGTGTGTGTACGTCCCCATATCAAACAGATGTGTGTGTGCACGGAGGTGATAAGCACCTGAGGCCCGAGGCGGCTTTCAGATTTCCCCTCACGTCCTCCCTGAAATCAGCCCAATCACTGCACTGTCATCTGCCTGCCACCGGAGAGAGGCCTGCACCGCATAGTGACGAGCTTATTTGCCTAGCTGCGTGCGCGTGTACACACACACCGACACACACCTTCGCTCGTTCACGCATGTCCGAGAGGTTCTCCACTTTCTTTAGAATTGACTTCAAACGAAACCTCCCTGAAGACATTTGTCAGGTTTTCTTTTTTTGTCTTTTGGGGGGAGAGGAAATATTTCCTTCCTGATTCATAGTCAAATTGAAGTGTCATTGTTTATGAAGAGACCGGGGCCTGGCTGCCAGCTGAATGCTTAACACCATCCACATCATCAAATAACTTATTATTGTTCAGACGATTGCCCTTGCCTTTCCGAGTGGCATTAATAATTCATCTGCTGAGGGAGGCAGAGAAAGCTTTGCAATGATTTTAAACAACTGCCTTGATTCCATTATTATCACCACGTTGAGAAATTTAAAGGCCCTCAGGACCCCTCGTCTGTTCCCCCTCACTGAGAGTCTCACAACAATTTTCTGACAGAGATTGAACAGATTTTTATATATAAATATATATATATATTTATGTAATATGTGTAATAAATACATTGATAAATAGAAATAAATATATTAGTTCAGCAATGGCAATGAAAGCACCTGAGTGTCACACTGTTCATCAGAAGTGTGGTCTTCCCAGCAGCGTGTGAAGGCAGCGTTGACATGAGACCCCAATCTGTTTTTCCTCCTTTTGGTTTCTATTACACAATGACATCATGTTTGTTTGAGAGAATAAAATTATGTTCTAACACTTCAGACTGTGCAGACATGAGTCAGCTGTCACTGACATTGTGTATGTGTGAGACAGAGAGACAGAGAGACAGAGGGAGAGAGAGACTGTGAGCGAGTCAAGCAAAGCATCACTTGTGGCGCTGTAATAAAAAAAAAGAGGATTACGAACATCAGACGGAGAAATGAATGACAATGTGCCGCGACCGTCCGTGTAAGTGTTGGTGCAGTGGCAGCGTTAGCCGTTATCCAGGCCCTGATTGTTGGCTGAACTGTTCAATTCACAGTAAAATTGCAGCGGGTCAGTGGATAGGACTTAGATGGCAGACGCCCTGTAAACGCACCACTTCTAAAGTATTATGAAAATGAATCCGGCGGTGATTTAAAGGCCTTCAGACGTGGAAGGATCTCTGGGCTGTGGAAGCAGGTGTTGATTTTAGCAGCAGTTGGGGAAAAATGTTTAAAAAGAAAATTAGTCGTAACCACAGTCACGGTCCTCAGTAGTTAACAGAAACATGAAAACAGTGGTGGGTGCGCACACACACACACGCACCACTGTTTTCACACACACACACACACACATTGGTGTGACATCTTGTGACCTAAAAATGTCCCTGAAGCAACAGAGAGAGAGAGAGAGAGAGAGCATTAACAACACATGAGACAGAAGCAGGAGGCCTCTGAGTGTGTGTGTGTGCGCGCGTGCGTGTTCGTGTGTGTGTGTCTGTCTGGGTGTTCAGTGGGCTGCAAAGTCTAGAAAGCAAACATGGAGAATATATTAATTCTGCATGCGTTTTTACTCCTTGCATGCCTGGTGGCGAAAATCACACTGCAGTTCACCTGTCAGTGTGATTAAAGGGCAGTGTGTGTGTGTGTGTGTGTGTGTGTGTGTGCACGTGAGAGAAAGAGAGAGAGAGAGGAGGGGGGCTGAGGGATCTTTGCAGCAGGCGAGTGATGTGAGCGAGTGAGGCTTCAAAGACTGAACACAGCAAGTATTTCTTCTCTCTCTTTCTAGTCCTCTCTCTCCCTCTCCCTCTCTCTCCCTCTCTCTCTCTCCCTCTCCCCCTTCTGCTCTCTTTCACACACACTCACACCCATGGGTGTGGATGAGGTCATCTTCACCCTTCCCTACATGATGCCAGTGTAAGTTGCAGTTTCATATCACAAAAAAAAAAACCCAATGTGTTTTTACACGCACACACACACAAACACACACAGACACACACAGACACACAAACATGAGTTCTGAGGACGTCACATAGACATAATGCATTTAAGCCTAATTGTGTGCCTAATCCTAATCTTAACCTTAACTCTAACCTGGTCATAATTCTACTACAAGTATAGCAATACACTGACCACACACACACACACACACATTCACGTTTCACCTTGTCTGTCCTCTACAACCTCAAAGGAAACAGCTGTATGCCCGAGAGTGTCTGTGTGTGAGTGTGTGACTGCGTTTGATGAGGGGTTTCCATGACAACAACAGCATCAGCAGTCCCTGTCAGCTCATTTACATATTCAAGTGCAACAGTATAGTTGAATTACAGCCGGAAATTGAAAGGCTCAATCAATAGAGTGGGATGGAGGGGGGGTGGAGGGGGGGAGTGGAGGAAGCCGAGATGGGTCACTGATTGATTGAAGAGAGGAAGAAAGATGAAGGGAAGAGAAGAGAGGACGAAGGGAGGGGGTTTGGGCTGTGGGCCATTAGTTTGCGTACAGTACGGTGTATGCGTTTGTCAGCGCCTCCTTTTGGACATCACTGTTTTATCCTCTGGTGATTAAAGTGCACATGAAATGGTTGATTGTTTGTGTGTGTGTGTGTGTGTGTGTGTTATTTTTTCAGTATGAGCTATAATTCAGATTTGCAGTAACACAATCAGCCATAAAAATCACGCTCGTCCAGTACAGATCCACAATTATACTGATTCACCTTGGCTGCAGCACGTTGGTGATATACATACATCTGAAGGAAACTTTCAAGTCAAATTCATTTTGTTTGTTCTTAATTAAGTTAAAAATAAAATTACGTATAAATAAACTACAGTTATTGTTTCTGGATCTTTATGTTTCGACTCCTTCAAATCTTCAAACTGCGTCATGTGGTTTGACCTCCTCAGTGAGGCCTGGACGCAGGTGGACAGACAGACAGTTCCATGAAGAGGATGGAAACAGTGATTAACATCATCTGCATCCCACGTGCCTCGGTCCAGCCCTCGTCTCCTGACCGCACGCATCCACCGGGGACTCCACACCCGTGGCCCACTTTCCCACCGCAGCCTCGTTTCTCTGCGCCTCCTCTAACGTTTCTGAAGGAGAAACTTCAGACGTATGTATATCACCGACGTGCTGCAGCCAAAGTGAATCCATCAGTGCTTCTTAATGACCGCTCTGTTAAGACAGGCCATTTCAAAAGTAAATAGCTCTACACATTATGCAGTGCAATATCTTTTCATAACTGGAGGCAGCTGCGAGAGGCTAAGCAGCGCGCGGAGGTTACATAAACAGAAAGCATAGGATGCTGACTGGGTGTATTCTGTGGCGGAGGTGGGTGTGTGCGCACTTAAATAACACAATGAGTGTGTCCTGTGCGTGTGCGTAGACGTGGGGAGTGCGTCGGCCGATGTTTTCTTTCAGCCCCCGCGTCCATGTATGTCTCCGATTGTGGACGTCTGTGGACTGTTTTTCAGAAGTCGCTGCGACAACAGAGCCCCAGTGGTCATGGGAACAGGAGAGGAGGGGGCAGGGGGAGGAGGGGGAGGAGGTGTAAGACTCAGTAGGGGGAAGGGGCAGAGTCTGCGAGAGAAATCAGTGATGGGGAAAATTGGTGGAGGGGAGGTGGGCTTTAATGGCCCACATACACAGCTGGCTGCAGACACCCAAGGACGGGGAGACGGGGGAAAGTGAGAGACAGGTAGAGAGAGGGAGAGAGAGAGAGAGAGAGTGGGGAGGAGAGGAAGGGAGTACGAAATGAACGAGAGAGTGTGACATGGGGGAGCCAGTGGTGGGGGAGGTGCAAAGATGATAAAAATAGAGGGGTGTTCAGTGTTGGAGGGAGGGCAGGGGTTGGGGGGGGGCGCGGGGCAGAGGCGTCTCGTCATGAGTACAGACAAGGGATGGAGGGAGGAAGAGAGGGAGGAAGAGAGGGAAGGTTATTTTCTTGTCATGCTTTTTGCATCTGTTCACACACCATGGCAGTTACACACACACACACACACACACACACACCCCAACACACACACATACAAAATCAGTATTGTGGTGCATGTCAATGAATTACCCGAGGAGCAACGGCGGCTCCTCATATTAATGAACATAAACGAGGGGACGAGGAACGAGGACTGAGGCTCGAACAGCATGAAGCCGTCTGCAGCTGACCGCCCTCGCTCCCAAATAATGATAATTACCATTTAATTAAAACAATCGACAATTATTTCAACATTTTTCCGTTTCATGATGGACAGAAAACGTCCTGGCGTGACATCACTGCCACCTCACCACCGTCCCCACTGTCGCTGAGTCCGAAAACCCTGAACATCGACAACTCAGCTGTTCACCTTGACAGTGAATGTGTGTGTGTGTGTGTGTGTGTGTGTGTGAACTCACACTGCTTGAATGAGACAGGAATATGCATGCATGCGTCATCCTGAAAGTGAGATGGGGGGGCGGGGAGGAGGAAGGAGAGATAAAAAAAGGAACAGACCCAATAATGGAGTGTAGTGGAATGAGGGTAGGAAAGCTGCAAAGGAAGGAGATCGGGATTAGACTTGCAGATGTGGAGGAAAGGGAAGAGGAGCAGGAGAAAGGAGGATGAGGAGGAGCGTGGATGTAGGATGTTGACACAACAGGAGAGAGACTGGGGGGGTGAGGGGAAGGGGAAGGGAGAGGGGGAGGGGGCTGAAACAGAAAGTGACTTATTAACAAGAGATGACTGTGTACATCTGCAGTAGATAAATGGGGGAGGAAGAGAACTGGAGGTTAAAGAAAGGAGCTGTGGGTGAAAAAGGGAGTCGGGGAGAGGGGGAGAGAAACAGTAAAAGATGAAGGAACCGAGAAAAGAATAAGAGTAACTTCGGGGGACGGGAGGAGATGGTGGGGGGAGGGCGGAGGCTGTGAAGTAAAAAGATGGAACTGTTAACGGAGGAGGTGGGGAAACAGAGAGGGACGGGAGGAAGAAGGATGTCAGGACGAGGATGTGGATGGATGAGGAAGTGGCACAGTGGTGACGAGGTTGTCGCAAAAAAAAGAATGCAGGGAATAAGGAAAGGAAATAAGAATCGGTGCTCTCGTGGGAAATTACTTACTCATCTAAGAAATAAAGAAGAAAATTCTACACTTTGCTTTTTAACAAGTTTAAACAAAATCAGTTCAAAATCTTGGACTGACACTTGGTTATTTCTTCTTCATTCATGTAAATGTCAGTGACAGGAAAGTCACGAAACTGTTCAAGGAGCTTTAAGGAACATCATATATCGTTCCCCAAGGAAGTGATCGACGGCAGAATGTTAAAAATGGACGAAATTGTCACTAATCTCAATTTTGGTTTTAAAAAAAAAATAGATAAAGTTAAAGATAAAGTAACAGTAGGACACATAGTCCATGATTGGACACTGCTGTGATTGACAGCTAGATCGTCCAATAGTGGACTGGCTTGACTGGACACCTTAGAAATCAATGCTATATTTTGTTAATAATTTCCCTGTAGATTTGACTTTAATTTAATTAATTGGTTATTAGTTTAAGTTAGTTAGCTTCATCTTTTTGTCCACGCTAGGCTTTACATAAAAGCTCAGCACACTCGACTGTGTTGTGTGTGTTTGTTGAAACATGGCCATGGAGATAGCCCAGGGTCTGTTGACCTGATGATGCAGCTTCTCCCGGCCGGACTCTGTGACTCACTCACAGGTTGAAGGTAACACAGTGTCCGTTCTGACCCGGGGAGGTAGCTGTGAACCGCTGCCAGCTCCAGTTAATTCCACCACATGGAGCTAGCTGTTTTCCGAGACGATCGATGAGCACAACTGCGACTCCTCGTGCTAATAACAGCCTCACAGATTTTGATATTAGCGGTCATGATCAATCCAGTTTAATGCATTCCCCGCTGCATGTCTTTTATCCACATGTGTAGCATCCTGTCTGACTGGCCGAGATCTCATTACAGGTCTCTTAGACCCCCTGTCACAAGTGACACCCGTCACTCCTCGGCCCCATCCAGCCATCCTTCACTCTGAACCTCACCGTCCAACATCGTCTTTTCACATTGTTATGTTTGCATATGTGGACTTTTTTGAAGGATTGGAATAATTTAAAACACAACTGACTAAAAAACAAAGATTAACAATATTTACAAAAGTAGTTATATGTAGAGACAGATGATGAATGGACAGATGTTTTTTAGACTGAGAAACATCTCAATGTAACAATTTGGGTTAAAGGTTATGAAGCCAAGAAGAACATCTGTGTCAAAACAACTAAAGGTGAAAGTTGCTGACAAATTGTCATAGTCATTGTCACCCCTAGGGGGCATTAGAAACCTGCTGTTTTGTGTCTCCTATTTAAAATATCATGTCCAGTTGGTCCAGTTATGTCTTTCACACAGTAAGGATGGAAAAATAAAGTTCTTTGTTTCATATCTATTACTAACTAACACACTCACACACACACACGAGTGGTGAATTATGGCTGTACAGATGGTCATGTTGAGCTTCGTGCACATTTGCCTGTGTGTATGTGTGTTGTTGGGTGTGAACATGGTCACACAAGTGTGTGTGTGTGTGTGATTGATTGCTCGACTTCGTCCCGTCCAGGTGCTCTTGCTTGTCTTCATCTTTTTCTTTCTGACTCTCTCTCCTGCCTTCCGTCTTTGTGTGAAGGCTCAACACGCATGGTTTTATCTCCACAAAAGAGATGATAGGTTATAATAAAGCAGTAATGAAGCCCAGAATGGCCTGACAGCTCCTTTCTCTGCATTCATTATGTTTTGCTCACCACAGTGGAAATGCATGAAAGTGAGATAATTGATGATATCGAATTATAATTTAATTTCAGATTTTGGCTCAGACCCATCCCTTGTCTGTGCCTCAGGTGACTGTGTGTGTGTGTGTGTGTTTTCTTTCATCCAAGGCTAAAACTGTAGCCGTCAGTAGATATGAATGAGAGGTCGTCTGGTTCTTCCTAATGAACATTTTTAAACGAGTTAGATCCCGACGCCGGATCACTGAACGCTTCTGTCACAGTGACGGGTTTGTTTATCAGTGTCTTTCACTTTTTTTTTTTTTTGAGGAACTTTGCTCTGTTCAGCACAGCGTGTCCTGTGAGTTCATCTCAGTTTCCCAGATCCAAATTTGTTTTCAACCGAAACCGCTTGACGTTTTATTTCGTTATCGTTTGATGTTGTTTGTGTGTGTGTGTGTGTGTGCGTGTAAATGTGTATGTGTGTGTAACCAAGGTGATAGTCCGGCTCTTACAATAACTCAATGTGCAAAAAGAAACTCGTGCCCCCGCAGTACACCCACCTCTGCAATGCCGCAACCTCTTTTCTGTGAGACAGAGAGTGAGAAAGGAAGAGCAGAGATGAGAGAGAGAGAGAGAGAGAGAGAGAGAGAGAGAGCGAGAGAGAGAGGGGATGTGGGATGAAAAGCAGCGACAGAAAAAAGAGAAACAGTAGAGCAGCAGCTGAAGGAGCTTCAGACAGAGGGAGCAGCTTATCACACTGAATACCGCTTTTGACATTGTGTTCCATCCACATACTAATACTTACTGCCCACCCACATTCAGCCTCCACCCCCCCCCCCCCCACCATCACTGCTGGGTGGAACGACCCATTGTCTGTGTGTGTCAGCGTGTGATGCTGCCCACCAGACCCAGATCCGTGCCCACGTTCAGCTCTCCACTGGCGTGTTTGTGCTGCGGTGTATGGTAATGAACGTACAGGCAGACGACCCATTTCACAATCCACTGCGTGAAGTCGCTCCACGGGAGACATATGCATGGGTGTAAGCAGACAAACACACGTGTTCCCTAGCAACAGCAGCGAACATAGGCTGTAGCTAATGTACACAATGGGAAACAGTGAGCGGCTGTGACGTCTTCCTACTCCCTGTAGTTTCTCCTACGCTGTCAGTCATTTTCTGTACCATGGTTGGAATAGAGAGCCGTCAAAGTAGACTAGAAGTAGCTCTGATGTTTTGGGCTGCCCAGCGGTGAGAGAATCTGGCTTGATGTTGGAAGATTAAAGGTTCAAATCCCACCTTGGCTGGAACGTTCTCTTGCTCCATAAGTGGCTGTACTGCATAAAAGGATTCACATCAGCTCTAAAATATTTCATACATTTAACATGGAAAAGCTTCAAACATAGCACTGTTGGACTGACACACTGCTAGCCAAGTGGCTAAAGCCGGGAGTGCACCCACGACCATTCAGCAGTCCACCATAGAACCACAGACGGATCAGGAGAGAACAACCGTCAGCGACACCTGCCTTTCATATCTATGGCCAATCAGACAACAGTTAACCCTTTGGTCCCCATAACAAAAAAACCAACAGCCATTGGTTCAAAACTCCACTGAACCTTTTGAGCTGTAATTCCCATAAAACTGTTTTTCTCACTGCACAATAGTAAAAAAAAAAAAGAAAAAACTTACAATTCTCAGTGTGGGACAAATAAATTCAAATTCACTTCTGTTGCAGAGTCCCACCTACGATAATTCTGGCCCAACCCGCACTTTGGGAAACAGTGAACTTACCTTACATTCTGCATGATTGTGGACTGTGGGATTTAAACCTGCTAATTGGCTCATGGGCGCAAAAAAAGCTTTTGTTTTTATAAGATTTCTATTCCATTTATTGATGTTTTGTTTCTAACTTTAAAGGTGACATGGCAGAGTACAATCTGTCCCATGATGACCCGGGGCAATAAATCACATGAACGGGCATTTTATGGTGGGGAATAAAATTCTGTCAGGCAGAGAGGCAGTTAACCGTGGCCCGGGTGCTCTCTCTCTCCCTCCCTCTCTCTCTCTCTCTCTCTCCTGGAATGTTCCTCTCCTCTAACCCACATCTGTCCTGTCTGTCCTGTTTTCCAGAACAAAAGCAGAGCTCTGTGGGAGGTCATCGCCTTCCTGTAGGTCACTTTGTCTTTCCTGGGTCAGAAAGTTGATCCTCCATCATCATTATCATGACAGATATTACCGTGGTAACATCAGGACGAATCAGTGGCACAGCTGTCAGAATTATGAGTCAAATGAAACGGTTTCTCTCCTCCTGCCTTGAAATGCTTTTAAGACCGTGTTTATGATGAAGGATGCATTTTGTATCGCTCTTGTCCCCGGAGTTCTTCCCTCCGTCTCTCTCTCTCTCTCTCTCTCTCTGTCTCTTTGCTGTCTTACTTATTCTTTTGGTCTCGGCAGCATTATGTAACTCCAGCAGCTGTTTGAAGACACATGAGGGGGTAACAGAAAACTTTTCAAAGTACTGTTGTTGCGATGTGATCAAAACACGCAGGAGACACCTGTGACAGATCCTTGGTTCCATCGTCTCTTCTGTTTCCTTTGTGCCCTAATCCTGTTTCTTTGAACTTTTGTTTTAAAATACAAACGCCAATAGTCGCAATTTTACTTATGATAAAAAGAATTCCAGCTGTCCTTACTGATACTTCACATAAGCCCTGGTTTTCTGCGTCTGCCAGCGGTTGATGCGTCCCAGGATGTGGTTTGATGTGTAGTTTTAATAACAGACCTTTGATAAAAATACAGTGGTGGTCAGTAAGAAAAGACGGTCTGAAACGTCACGGCGGTGTTTGGTTGCAGTGATGCTGGAACTGGAGGGAAGGGGTGGTGGGAAGGCAGAAGGAGTAAACACGGGGAAGTGAGTAACAGAGGGAGGTGAGGAGGAGGAGGAGGAGAGGAAGGAAGAAGACAGATGATAAGAAGCCAGCGGAGGAGGAAGAGGATGAGAGACGTGAAGGACAGTTGATGAACTGCACGGAGTTGGACGACAGCCAGGTCCCTTTAATGAGCAAAGTGCTGCATCCAACACCTCACACCTAACCCCCTCAGCCCCCCTCCCCACAAACACACACACACGAACACACACACACCTTATTTTTGCCTTCTGCAGCATCCCACCATCCAGCACTAAGTACTCCCTCCAGATCAAACAGGCAGTACACAGTAACCAGCATACAGATGAGCTCTTCTTCATCTGTCGTCCTCACCCCCTCCTGTCTTCTTTTCCCTGCAGTAACCCCTTTGCTCCATCATCCCCCTCTTCCTCCCCCCTCTCTTTGATGCTCCTCACTCATGGAGGGGAATACATCAGCGCTCGCTCTCCAGACAGACACACACACACACACACACACACACACACACACACCCTTCACGTGTGCTGTCTTGACTCCCTCCAGACCCCCGTTGGGTCCAGACTCGGACCTGTGTGCGTGGACACCCTCTCCTCAGCACATGCACGGAGACCTGCATGTGAGGAGCAGCGCTGTGTGTAATCAGATCTAGGTTAGCAGTCTTGGTGCACTGTTGACTGGAACAGCGTGTTCTCACCCTCTCACACTCCTCGCACTCCAACCAAACTCCAAAAGTAAATAGTTTGGATTGAGCGATTCACGTAAAGATAAAGGGGAGACTTTATTATCATTTTGTGTTTATTCAGAGGAAGTAAAAGGCAGTATTTGTTCAGTCTTAGGGCTGTGAGCATGACCTTGGACACCAGGCCATGTGTTTACATGCTTGTGTGTCTGCTCATATGTCTGACATGTGTGTGCTATTTTTAGAAACTGAATTTCATATTTCAAAATCTAGTGAAATCAGTTTTGATATTTAGCGGCTTCACCAGCAGGTTTTCATCTGATGATATCTTTTGATGGAATTATTTTCACATTTTTTTTGGGCAGATAACAGGTGTCCTAGATTCACAGTATTTCTGAACAGACTACTGCTCGAATCTAAACCTCACTGTTACCAAGGTAGAGCGTATTATTAAAGTGTCTTAATTTACAAAATTAACAGCATAAAAGAAATCTCTGTGGTCTTCAGTCACCGCTGAACCAAGGCGTTGTCCTTTTTGATTTAGATTGTGTCAGTGATGCTCGTGAGTCAGTGAGTCTGACGTCATGGTAACAGGAGGTCATCGGTTTGAATCTGTCTATCTATTGGTCCATGGACTTTATTTAATTATATTTATCGTGTTCTGAATTTGGCAACAGCACAAGTTCTTCAAACTAAAGATAATAATAAGATGGAAATTACAATACTTTATGGTCCTGGTTCTATTAAATGTTTGTCGAGATAATTAATGTTTTGAGGCTTAAAAAATAGGCCTGACTAAAACTGCATGGCGAGACCATTAAGATACGTTTGACCTTTGACCCTTGACCTTTCACCCAGTCTTGATAAAGCCTTTGAAGACCCAGCACTTGGTTAAATCTGGTCTGTGGTCATTTAACCTTGAAAACCAGATGAAGAAGAAGAAAAAGAAAAAGAACAGCAATGACGCCATTTATAAAAAGTGGGATTGACATAAGAAATGATTAGAAATGGCACACAGTGCTGTGAGTCACAGGTAAAAAGCCTCCGTTTATTAGCAGCCAAGTTAGCGTGTGTGTGTTTGTTAGTGTGAGCGTGTATGTGTGTGTGCCTGTGTCCATTTAATGATGGTCCAGTTTCTTCCTATAGCTCCACTTCTGTTCGCAGCACTTCTCTTTAATGAAGGACAGACATTTTTGCCCCCCCTCTCCCCTCTTCCCCCCCTCGCTGTTTCCTAATGATCCCCTACAGTAAATAACTATGAGCCTCTGGGGCAATTAGGTGGGCACTTGGGGCTTATATTGTAATGCTCGTAAACACGCATGCAGGCGGTGACACACACCAACACACACGCACACGCACACAAACACAAACTTGAAGGTGATGTTGTTAAAAATAGGGAGCAGGTGAGCAAGAAAGTGGCGATAAACAAAGGACAGAACAAAGATTAAAAGTTACAAGGAGAAACCAGTGCAGGGTGTGTGTCGGGCGTCCGTGATCCTGCCTGAAGGCCAGCTGTTGAATTTGGACAGGTGTTACGAGAAGGACACCTTTTTACAGAGCAGCAGGAAAATTTTCCTTTTTTTTTTTCTTTTCAAAGTCGCCTTTTTTGCCTCCAAGTAAAAACTAGAATTTTAAGAAGCTTAATGTATATTTTCATTAAATGAATTAACAAATATTCTCGTTGTTTTTTCCTTGACCTTAGGCCCAGTGTCAGGTCTAATTTTTCATATGTTTTGTGACATAACATTTGAAGATGAGAAGTTGAAAACGATCAGTTTCCTAATTCAGTTTTTTCTAATGTAATGTTAATATAAAAACAGCTGTTAATTATAGTCTTAATGGTACAGCACAAAGGTCAGAGGTCACTCAACACTGCACTACCGGGGGGTAGGGGGGGTTGGTCAGGGCTCATCCAGTCGTGATCAACCAGACGAACTCTGTCTTATATCTGACTTCTCTAGAACGTCACATTAATACCTGCTGTGTTGAAAAGTTTTGACTGAGTGACATAATAAGACAATAATGAGACAATAACGGCATCAGCTCCCTGCTCACGGACCAGGGAAGTCAGACTGTGCTGATGGCACACCCTGCAGGTGAAACCGGTGTAACTGCAGGCGCTGTGTTTACCAACACTAGAGAACAATTCCTGCGTTCTCCACCTTCAGGGATCACAGGAGCTCCACCTGGCCCCTGGGTCGTAACAGAGTTTTAACCAAAGGTCGGAGACACCGTTGAAATCGAACAATAAGCGTATCCTGTCGTCTGTCCTCTCACCTCTGCCATTCACCCGTTTCTCCAGTCTATTATTTTGCCTGTTTGTCACAGTTTTCCTCCTCCTCTCCTCTCTATGACCTCATATATTTGTTTTGGTCTGGGAGGGGGAGACAGAGAGAGAGAGAGAGAGGGGGGGAGAGAGAGAGCGAGAGGAAGTCGGGCTGCTCGTAGGAGATCTTTCACCTTTCATTTCACCACAGCAATGATTTGCCAATTTCAGTATGCCCTTTACTGACACACACGCACACTCTCTCTCTCTCTCTCTCACACACACACACACACGGAGCTGTTTTCCCAGCTTGTCTCCCAATCACCATGATAATCAGGACCCTTTCATTGTGTTGCATCATGCAGGAAACCAAACGTGAGCCTCAACGTGTGAGTGAAGGAGGAAAAGTCAGCGAGAAAGACGGACAGGTTCAGAGTGTACGCAGGTGTGTGTGTGTGTGTGTGTGTGTGAGTGTGTGAAATCTTGCCATGTGTGTGTCTTCTCTAGTTGGAACTACAGACATGAGTCTTTCACGCACATGCTGTCCACCCAGAGAGCCTTGTCGTCCTTGTCTATGAAAACATGTTTAACAAACAGCTCACAGGAGCAGGGAGACACCTGCTGGTTGTCCCAGTGAGACACCTGCTGGTTGTCCCAGTGCAGCTGTTTACCTGTCAACGCCACGTCTCACCCTCTCAGTGTCTCACCCTTCGTTCATCTTCTCTATTCACCTCTGTTGATCTGCCCTTCTCTGATTCTTTTGCTTTGGTGCACATTCAGCCTGTCTCTGTAGACCTACATCACACACACACACACACAGACACACACACACACACACACACACAGTCAACACCACCATCCTCTCACCTCTGTTTTCTGTCCCTGACACCTCTCTGTGTTATCTCCTCACCACCTCCTCCCTGTTGCACTCTCTGTCCCTCTCTCCAGCACACACACACACACACACACACACACACACACACAGATACACACACACTGCTGGCTGTGCCTCTGTTGCTCTAGTTTTTTTTTCTACTCCTCTCCCTGCTCTGTGACACCTCTCAGCACTACTCCCCACCTCCCTTCTCTCTCTCTCCTCTTTTTTCTTACTCTTCCTCTCCTTCCCTCTCCACAGAGTGGAGCAAGGTTGTTGGGAGCATCAGTTTCAGCTCAGCAGCAGCAGCAGGTGACACTGCAGTCTCAGTCGATCCTTTAGTGGCACTTTTAATGGTGCTGAAAACCACTAATAAAAGATATAAAAAAAAAAGTGCAACAAATGTGAGCGACAGAAACACGTCAACACAAATTGGACCGTTTACGTTCGTCTGTGTGACGCTCATCACATGTTTATGCCCAGTACACATGTGGTAAACCACACACACACACACACACACACACCACGTCACCTCTAACAGTGAACTGAACTGATCCAGAGCCGACACGGAGTAGTAGAATCTGAATTTCTGAGTTTGTGCGCTTGTGTGTTTGTGTTCCAGGTTCGTCCTTATGCAATAGACAAAGTAAACACACCAGTCCCTCCACACAGCTCCCCTGTTACAGCTCGGCATAACACACACAACACACAAGTCTCTGGCTGCTCATCACAGCCACGAAGGAAAGCAACAAACTGTAGAGAGCGAGGTTCCAGCACATGCAGGCACAGCAGGGTCGCCGCGTGTTTTCCAGGCAGAAAGACTGTTTGTTCTCATTTGCTCTGCCTGTTGTTTGGACAGATGCTGCAGGGGTGAAGACAAGAGTTTGGGGTTGGAAGTGTGTGTGTGCGTGTGTGTGTTTGTGTTGTGAGTGTGGGAGGCAAAAGCTCTACCAACAAATGAAAATAGAACACAGTCCCATGAGTGAGCCTGCTGTCCTCTGGCTGGCGTTCACCCACAGACACAGATGCACTCCCTGACAAACGGCACACGCCCCCTTCTTCCATTGCCTCCTGCTCTGACTTTCATCTGCACTCTGTCGCTGCCCGGCTCATATTTAACTCCACCAAATGAAAAGAAGTGAGAGGGAATAGCGTGGTACCTGAGTCAGGGGCAGGCTGGTCCCTCCTCTCCTGTGTTGTCCCTCCAGTCCCACCACTCAAGCAGCTGTGAGCAGAGGTGAGCCGAGCCGAGCCGAGCCGAGCCGCTCTATCCTTTTTCTCTGTGATGCTGAAAATGGCACCAGTAGTCCTTGATGGCAGCAGTCCGCCTGCCTCCCTCTCTCTCTCTATCTTTCCCCTCTCTCTCTCTCTCTTACTCCTCTCTCGCCCTCTCCCTCTCTCCCTCTCTCTCTCTCTCTCTCTTATGTTAGCTCGCCTCCCTCCTCTGCTTGTCTGCTGCCATGTTGAGAGCACACAGGGTGAGGGGCGGGCTGGAAGGAGGAGAAGGGGGAGGAAGGAGATGTTGGTGGTGAGGTGATGGAGGGGAAGGGAGGAAGAAGACGAGAGTGTGAGGGGGGGGGACTCCGGGGGATAAAAAAGCAATGGATAAAAAAGCAATTAGAAGACAGCCCCGTGTCTATCCAATCGGGAGTGTATAATGGAATTAGCTTTGGGGTGGTGGGGGGGTGGAGGTGGGTGTTTTGGGGTGATGGGTGTTGGGGTGTCTCGTCCTTCCTGTTCTGGGGAGTCTAGCAGCCTGTCCCTGCATCACACTCACATTAGCGCCACCACACGCTAATGTGAGTGTGAGGAAGAGCAGATGGGGGTGACGGTGTGGACTGGAGTGATGCCATCGAGCGCTGCCATTGCACAGACTGTGATCTGTGTGTGTGTGTGTGTGGTGACAGACAGACAGACAGACAGACAGACAGACAGACGGGGGAGATGTTTGCTGATGAACTGATGAGGAAGATGAAGTGATTGGTCTGGGACCAGTATTTTCCTCCTGTGTTCTTCGCTCTTCCTCCGTCCCTCCGTCCCTGTCTCACTCTCTAACTGTCTCACTGACTGGGTGGTGCACTCCCCACACACCACTGTGTGTTGTGTGTCTGCACTGTGGGGGGGAGATAAAAATAAGGTGTGCTTGCATCTGTGGACCAGTTTTTGGTTCTCTGGTTCTAATAAGGTCAACGTGGATGTTTGGAGGTTTGAGCTCAGAGTCCTCAAAATGAACGGATGAATTTAAGTCAAACCTCGTTTCTCTCAGAAGCCGGTGTGTGTGTGTGTTTGTTTGTTTGTTTTTAATCACATGTTTACGACTTCCTGGTCACTGTTATTCATTATCTCAGTATAATGAACCTGATGTTAACAGGACACAGCATCATTCCCAAGACTCTGCTAAAAACGGAAATCATGGTGTGAATTCAAATCAGATGAACCTCAAGGTTGAGGAATCAAGAGCTTCATGTTAAGACTGAAAGGTCCTGTGATGTCAGCAGTATTCTAACCCGCGACTGTTGTCAGGGTGTTTTCTACCCAGACTTATGTTGTTGATTATTTTGGAGCAGAAATCCTGGTCTTAATGAGGCTGAGGATGAAGGTGTGAATTATGGTAAAGTTAGGGTAAAGGACACGAACTAGTTAAGGTGTGTGCGTTAGTGCGTTTGTGTACGCGCACGTGCTCGTAGAAGGCTAAAGACAGCAAGTGTTCCTGCTGTAGCTGCCTCTGTGCGGCGGTTTTGTTTTCTCCCTTTTTTGGCCATTGAGACAGACAGAGTGAAGGGCAGAGAGACGGTGAGACACAGGGAGAGAGCCGTCTTTTTGATGGAGAGGGACTGAGCCAGGAGCTGCGTGGGGGAGATATGTGAGTGTGTGTGTGTGTGAGAGAGAGAGAGGGAGAGAGAGAGTGTGTGTCGCTGATTGTGTCATGAATGAAAATAAGGAGTGAGGGAGGGAAGGGGGGAGAGGAAAGGCGGAGGGGGAGGGGAGGGGACGTGTGACTCTCCTCCCATTCAGTCATCTCCTCCTCTCTCTCTCTCCCCTCTTTCTCCGCTCTCTCCACTTGAGTGACAGATGAGGGGCTGCTGGCAGCACGTCCAGGCGCGCGTCAATAATTATCATCCTCTCTCCTCTCCTCTTTTCTCCGCTCTCCTCCTCCTCTCCTCCTGGTTCTCCTCCAGAGGCTGTCGCAGCGCACGGAGCCTCCCGAGCGTCGCCTTCCTTTCTCCTCCTGCGTCTCTCCTGTGCAGCTCAGGCTGTTCCTTCGCATTTACAAGCGCTTCCTCCTCCTCTTCCTCCTCCCGCCGTACATATTGCGGGATGTGCAATTATGTCAATGGCCCGTGATTGCTCTTGGCACGCAGCAGGCAGGCACACACGCACACACGCGCGCACACACACGCGAGATGGGACGCACAGATGCGTCATAGCGATCACACACACGCACACACATCATCGTCTGTTTCCCCCCTCTCTGCACCTAAACAGATTCTCGTCTGCGTTCGCTGCCAGTAAGTCGATGAGACGCGCGCGCGCGCGCACGCTCTCACACACTCGCGGCGGTTCAAGGGCGATTGATTTGGAGTTTAATTTCTCTCCCGGTGGTCCTGACGCGAAAGGATGCGCCTCCACCTGACCTTGACGACAGACCGGGGGAGTTTTATCTCTGTCGCCATATACAGGCTTAGTGTGGACACGCGCGCGGAAACACACGCACCAAGACAAAATCTTCAACGTCACCTCATAAATGGACGCTGATGCATTCTAATTATAGGTCATTACCAATTTTAGCTGCATCCGCGCAAAGTCGTCTTTTAATTATTCATGAGTTCAGACACAGAGCTGCCAATCTTAACTCTTAACACACACACACACACACACATATATATATATATAACTCACAGTGACATTTTAGTTCGTCAAAGTAAGACTAAAACACGTGTCAACTAAACTTGCAGGTCGATATCACCACTAACGCGCAGGTTAGGGCTCCGGTTCGACGTTTCTGCGCCCCTGAGCCAGGGGGAGCTCTCCTCACAGGGACACGTTAGTTTTGATCAATGAGTGAGTCGTGATTCTGCCTGCAGCGCAGACATCAATCGAGACAGACAGGTGTTAAAAACCACTGCATCTGGAGCAGCGTTTCAAAGCCTCTCTCATCACAATCAGAACACAGACGCTGGTACCGGGGAGAGTCATTCACCAGACTGTGTGTTATTGAAGAGTACAATTGAAAGCTGAAATATTCTGTACGGGCAGCACATATATACAGCATATGAGGCCCTGTGGGTTGGTCTATCGTCTAGTGCAGAGGTGGTCTAACTTTGTCGCTCACGGAACAAAAAGAGGTTCAAAATTTGACTGTGTGGCCGGTTCAGTGTTGGTTGGAGGTGGAATGTTGGATGATATAATATAAATAAAAATAACGAAAACAAATTAAATGTGCCAAAAATAATTTGGCACATTTAATGTCTGTCACCATCTAGTGGCATCGACAGGAATCACAGTGTATTTGTTGTAATGCATGAATCAGAATGATTGACATCAGTCTTTTCCATGCCTTGTACTAGTGTTTGGCGAGCCAGTAGGCCGTATCAAGGCCGCGGGCCGTAGTTTCATTATTTTTAACCCTAACTCTTACTCTGGAAGTTCTGCACACTTTTGGTTCGCCTGAGTGGACAAGATACTGTATTCATGATTATGATTTATGATGTTTGGCCTGTCATTAGAGAATATGAACAAATCTGACACATCTTCAGTTATCAAATTATTAAAAAGCCTCATCAAAAGTCAAGAGTCTGTGATCAGCAGAAAAACTTTTCAGAACTGTACTGTGGCTTACGTTTAATTAGGTTATATTTAATGAATAGAATTAGGTCTGTCAATGAGGCAATTTTTTGGTTTTATTGTGTGGTGATTAAAATACATTACCGAACAGATGTTTATTGAATTTTGTAATGTTAGATCTGCAAAATTCAGTGCGTGTTTGCTGAGACATTTCTTTTGAGACGTTTTTTTTGGACTTACTTAAACAGTCACACATTTTTAGAAAAACTCCATGTATGTCAACTCGGGCGTTGTCCAAGTTTGCTGGTGGCGGCAGTGGTGATGGTGTTAAAGGTCAGGGTCGCCAAGGACACATGCACACACGTCTTCAGATCAGTGGGAGGCTGAGCGAAGAGGTGGTTGCTCTGTGTTGCCATAGTTACAGGAGGACAGTGGTGTTAGTTACTGTTACTAGGCAGGCGAGACTGGTGCTGAATGGGGTGAGAGGTGTGAACATCCGCTGTGGAAGGTAAACAATGTCAGGGCCGTGTGATGGTGACGTCATCAAGTGTATCCTGTATGCCAAGGTTGAATAAAATAATTCCATAATGAAGGAATTTATCATCGTCATCATAGTGAGGAATTTTAATGTGTCGTATTTGTACATTAAACTAAAAATAAATGACATTTTCTTTCAGTTATTTACTAACGTTTTACCAACACTTTACCATTCATGTGTGGTGCGAAACACATTTACATTATGTATTGAAGTAATTTAATCTTTTTTTTTTTTTTGCTAAAAAGTCCTGACTCAATAAGCAAAGTGATTTAAATTAATTTATTACGACTTTGCGTCACATCTGTAACAGGTATGAACCGCCTAAACGTGACCACCTTGGCTTTAGTGCCACCTTGTGTATTTTTGCCGAAGTTGCATGTTGTTCTTGACCTGCAACGTCGTAAAAGTACCTCACGAGCGCCATCTTCTGGGGAAGGAACGGCAGTAAACGTTCAAACGTGAGGCTGAATTTGTCAGCTGTCAGCTGTTCGTGACCATCGTGACACGACCAATCATTTTAAATGTTACAAAAGATCAATTCACAATTTATGAATAAAAACATTCCATTACTTTGTCATTTAATTACGCCGCATTATAAGTGTGGCGGTATTAGTGCCCAACATTGAAAAGATATCGATTTACAAGTAATATTTTCTTCAGCACCACGGACAGCGTTTTTAGGGCGACGCCATTGTTGTCACTCAGCACCACGGACAGCGCCAGGGCCGGTTTATCCAGCCTCATATACAGTATGATGCGGATTCTTTAAATCGATGGAATTTCTCACGCACCATGGATGATGGATGAGTATGAGCTCGTCACCTCGGCTGAAAAGACCATCAATGTCAACAGAGATTTATCCTCACGTTTGGTTTTTATTGCACACTTTAATCATTTAGTAAACAGATCTTCACAGTAACAATGCAACAGCAGAAAAACAAAAGCAAATCACTGTGCGGTGCAAGTTGGTCGGTCTTTAGTATTTGTAGGTATTTACACTGAGAATATGAAAACAGTGCCTTGTTTACCTCTGTGGGGGGACGAGTGGCCTTTAACCCCTCCGTCCAACTCCAGACACACCTGACTGTGGATCCCAGATTACTGTCTACGTCTCCTGTCCACCTGCCAACCCCAAAACATTCAAGTACTCCTTTTCTGTCATTGCACAGATACTGGGTTAGCCCAAACACAGGACGCTCAGGAAACTGAAGATTGCACTGGCACCACTAAGACAACCTAAATTCAGCCTAGTTTTTTTTTTCCTCCTTCTAATGAAAATAAGTCAGTTTTTTTTCCTCCTTCTAATGAAAATAACAGCCAGATTCAAAAATATTATCCAAATACTTAACATCTTATCTATAGTTTAACATAAAAAGCAACATGAGGCAAAACTGTAGCTGAGAAATGATCAAAACACTTTCACTCACTGAAGTGCGACAATAAATAATTCTTCAAATCTCGTGAAATAAAAACAACATACAACTCGGAATATGTTTCATTTCTACGACTGACATGTGGGACGACAATAAATGCTTCAGGCCTCAGGTTGGATTATTAATGTCTGTAACAGCTCCGTCCTTTTGGTTTGTAAAATAGTTTTGTCACATGGTGTTTGACTGCACGTAGTGTTAAATAAGAAAACAAGAATAACAAGTGGAAAAAGGCAAAGTGATGGCATGTTCGGACCTGAAGTGAACAATATGTTTGAACTGAGACTGAAGACATTGTAAAGTCTGACGTACAATAACATTTAAGCTTGGCCCCATTTTAAAATCTAAAAAAACATCAAACTTTTTTTATATATGTACCAGACTTGAAGGTTCATGAATTTGGCTGCATTTTGTAAAAAGTATTATTTTCTAAGACGACAAAAACAAAACAAACAATATCCCTAAACTTGGACATGTGTCCTTATCCAGTCCATATGCTGTAAGAACAGGTAAAGCTTATCGTCTGGCCATAGAGATGTCCAGTCAGTGTAGGTTCTCTTTTGGTTTTTACCAACACAACAACACAACACAACAAAACCAGAACACAGCCATGGTTCCTTTGTGTCTTAAACAACATCTGGTAAAACAAAAATATATCTGTATCTAACAAATACAAAGTGTCCACTCCAGTCTGTCCAGTCGTCCACTGTGTCTGTGGACAGTGTCTTCTAGAAACAACACACATAAATCAGCAGGTTCCTTAGAGGCAATGATGGCAAGTCTTGGGAATTCACTGAATTCATCAGAGGTGGGACATTTGGTCCAATCCTATTGTCGGACGTCCGCCGACGTGGTCCTTGTTCATGTGTTACTGGTGGTCCCGGTCAACCATAGGCTCCGCCCTCACTACCTTTGACCCCCGCTCCTGTGGGTGGATGTGTCTCCAACTAAGTCGTCCTCCACAACATTGTCATATCCCTCTTTGTCCAGGCAGCCCTCGATGACCTGCAGCACTAGTCGGAGACGGCGGTCCATGGCCTGGAGGTGGGGCTGGATGAGGACGGGGGACAGACGGTCACGCAGCAGAGACTCCTCCATCAGGGAACTGAGCCTGTACTCCTCTTTGACCAGCAGCTGGAGCCGCAGGTAGGTCGACTTCTTCACTCTGTAAATGGTTTGAAAAGCACTTGATTTTAAACTCATCAAATAAGACAAAGATGTTTTACTTTAGCTCTAAATTTCTCATCTTTTAAGATAAGTGCAGATATAAAATAAGTAGTGATAGCTAGGAAAGACAAAGGTCATTGTGTTCTGACATTTGCGTTTACAAAAAGAAATGCTTGAAAGAAGTCCGACCTGCAGCACTGACTGAGTGGTACCAGGATGGACATCTCATCATGAGAGTGTTTTCCAAACCTACAGGTGTAAAAAACAAAGAAAAATATAGAGGAAATATTATTCATCCTGGAACGGAGATCAGGTTTTACCAGCCATTGACTTTAAAGATAAACATAGTTTAATATCATAAAATATGTGACAAAGATTCTCAGGGAAACCATAAATATAAATCTTCACCCTCTTCCATTGTCACAAACCCTTAAAAATATTCAAACTGTTTCCATACAAATTAATGTCAAAGGTTTAGCTCTGATATGTGACAAAGATATATAAATCTTCACCCTCTTCCATTGTCCAGGTGAATGATGAAAGTGTCGTTTCCAAACTTTTCAAAGGTTTCATAATGATGACGGTCCATGTTCCCTGCACAGAGTAAAAACAGTAAAGAATATATGGTTTAGAAAGATTTCCAACAGTACAAATCCCATAATAGATCATTACATTTTTTTTTCTATCAAAAGTATGTCTGCCCATCTACCCATTAAAAAGTCAAAGATGGTCATATCCATGATGTCCAGCAGGCGGGTGCCGCGGTCGTAAGGAGGCGTCTGCTTCACCTCATCACAGTAGTCTGGGTCCACCTCCCATCTACGGACACGGAAAAAAATGATTGATTATTTGAGAAAATATAACAGCTGAGACGAAATATTTTCCATATTATTTTTTCCCTCACTCTGCTTTCTTGCGTTTGTGGAGGAAATTATAACAGCTGATACGAAATATTTTCCATATTCTTTTTTCCCCCCTCACTCTGCTTTCTTGCGTTTGTGGTAAGAGCGCCTCCAGGGGTTTCTCCAGGTTTTGCGTTTGGCCAGGTTGAGGTCTGGCAGGAAGGCTGCGAGTGAGCCTTCGATCTGGTCTGGTTTCCCACACAGAGCGTGCTCAGTGGAGCAGTAGTAGGAACATTCACCGTAGAAGCAGACGTTGTTGGCTGAGGACAGAAATACAGGGAAGAGTGAAGCATCAGTGGAAAATTAAAAGTCAAAGAGAACGTGACCTTGGAGCAAACTATATTCATTTACAATGACTTTACAAAGTTAATATAATTTCATTTCTAAAAATGTCCTGTAGACGATTTTAAGATGTTGAAGTTGATCTCAGCTGTAATTAGTGGAAGGATAAACAATTATCTGTAAATTATTAATTGCGTTCTAGCGCTTGTCAGTAACATGGGTTTCCCTGCCATCTAGTGGTGAAATGTGGTATCACTGGTTGAATGCTGAATGTTGACGTGAACATGAAACACTTAGATGAAATATATCATACATTTGTGAAACGGTTCATTTTTAAATTTATGTGAAGTGAAAATGGTTCTTTTCGCATTTTTGGTTTTGCTCTGTGCATTTACCTTCGTCTTTTTCTATATAATGCAGCTGTAACAGTGAACGTCTCACTACCTGGTGAGATGAAGAACGTCCTCCACAGCTTCTTGTCCCTTGTCACGTCTCTGATTTCTCTTGTCATGTTCACTAGTCGTCCTGCCACTGGGGGCACTCTTCGGAAATCAAGTATCCTGAGGCAAAAAACACATAGATGATAATTTTTTATTTAAGATCAGATTTCTTTTTTTTTGCATTAGTTAATGAACTACATTTTTATACAGTCAACATCTTTTTTCATCAAAACAAATCTACCCCTGTGCTTCTACTCAGACAGTGAAGAACTGTTTAACTTCCTGCTCACTTGTTCTTTCCATATGGTCCCATGTAAGAACATGATACCCGCACAGACCCTGTTTAGACCGTCTCCCCCCTGTGATTTTTGTCCAAATGACCCCGACCAGTTTGAGACTAAAGCTAAGACTCCTGGGAGCAGACAGACACACAGACTGACTGACTGGGCTGCAGGAGAGTTGGCGAAACTTTAGCCTTCAGAGGACAGCATTCAGGAGCTGAATAGTGCACCGTCATGTTGAGCCCTGATGACAATGGACTACCTGTTGATGTGTGCGTGTGTGTGCACGCATTTGTCTGAGAGAGGACACTCAGGTGACTGGTGGTGTGCATTTAGCCTATTACACACTCCTGAGTCATCAGGAGTTCACAGCAGAGCAGACGGTCAGAGAGTTCGCTGTTAAAGAAGAGAACGCTTTAGTAGAAAGCAGCAACATTTCCTCTGCGGACTTTTTAGTAGATTTTTTCATGGTCTGTACATAATGAAAAAAATATTAAAATACAGTTTTATCCCATTAGACAACTTCATATCTCAGGTTTTCAGTCAAATCTCAGATTTTTCCATCATAGTTCAATCAGGGAACTGTTCTGATTTGGTTATTTCAGTGAGACGTTTGAATCACACTTAGCCTCCAGTTGTGATTTAGTCCCTTAGCTCATCAGGGAACTGTTCTGATTTGATTTCACACTTAGCCTTAGTCAGTTTCTCTTGTTGAGTACTGGGTTAGCTTGTTGGAAACAGTTTTGAAAAAACAGTCAACATGTCAGGTGAAATGACAGTGTGATTTTAAAACTGCAGCCGTGACAGGAAATATCAAGGGTCTCAGCACAAAGTGTTTTTGTGGTCGTGGTAGTTGGGGCGGTGGTGAAAACCCACCTGTCCAAGTGAAAAGCAGCAATCTCAGCATTGTGCCTCTCGAAATCGGAGAAGTAGAAAAAGTCCGGCGGTGTTTCCTGATCCCGGGTCTGCCTGAAAGACAGGGAAGACAACAGACACTGAATACGACATCAGAGTAGTTTATGACTGAAGCCGTACTGTACTGTACTGTACTGTACTGTACTGTACTGTAATGTAATGTACCGAACTATTTGTCATTTATTGTTCCATAATAATCAAACACATTAGAACTCACTACGACCTTGCTGTCACCCAGCTTGATTTAATAAATGTGTTGTTTTTGTCTTTTGTGTTTATCAAACCTCTCTGTGTTAAACTTATCTCAGTGTCCTTCTCTGGGACACAGTCTGATGCATAAGTCAAGAGCTATATGGACAAGAGGAGGAAGGGGGATAACGGGAAAAAAAGTGGCTTCTTTCACCCATTGAATTACCAGTGATTTCCTCTTCTTCTGTATGCACTATAACTGTATTTTTTTCTTTACTAAAAAAACCTTGTTGAATTTCCTTTCTGCTACTTTTCACTTTTATTCCGTCTTTCACTTCATACCTCAGGCGTAGTTCAGACTTCAGCTTCAGTTACCTACGCAGCCAAAACCACTAACAAAACAAGGCAACCTCTTCGTCTTATTCTTTGACATATCAAAAAAAAAAAAAAAAGAAATACCACGCTCTGTTGAATCGATTCCTGGCGCCTTGATCCTCTCGTTGCCATTCAGTAAACGGAGGGGATTAATGGTGTTTTTCATTTTCACCGTGTAAAGCAGGAGATAAAAGATACTGTGCTGATGAAAAGGGAGAGAAATAAAAGGTGGCCCACAAAGCACCTTAATACAGATGAGCCAATATCAAGGTCTCTTTAATGACGGTCCATAATGGCTGCTGTGGAAAAACTCAATAACATCCAGAAGATTCTGAGGTCAAACAATGGCATACTGATGACTTTTTCTCCATTTGACAGTAACTTTTTTGTTATATGATATAATATTTAACATTTGATGTCATGATATGTTTTGTCTTTCAAAAAAGAACAACCAACAATAATAGAGGACTGGGTTTTGACAATTTCTGGTAAAAGTATTTCGACTTACAGAATTAATGGCTAAGCTCCGATAGCTAAAGGCTAACGCTGAGCTCTTCCTAACTAGCATGTAAACAGAAATGCTCAGGACTATGATGTCGCTAAAATAATTATCTCAACTAATCCAATAAGATCCTTGTTGTTGCTTAGCAACATAACATTTATATGTTATATCCGTGTATATTTGACACATACGAAGTTCAATATGAGATATGTGAATATTCTGCTCATGTTTCAATCTCCTCTGTCGTGCTGCACTGACACGGTCTGTGTAGAAGAACCACAGCCGGCATATACGTAAATATAGTGAGTTCAAAAAGATCCCAAATATCACATTTGAAGAATTCCCTGTCATTTTCCTGATCTTTCCATTACGGTTTTCCAGGACATTCACAATGTTTTTAAATGTGTTTAATTTGCAGTTAATGCAGCCAAATACAATATGCGGTGAAAGTGTGTTCTCTAGGTGAAAAGTAGGTCAACACATCTAAATGACATAAATAATTGAATATGTTATGTAAATATCTGACATGCAGTTCATAATAAAACCATGAGGAGTGAGTAGCTGCCGATCTAAGTCGTTTCAAGTGAGGAAAATTCATGTTGGAAGGTTAATGATGTGAAAACTAATTATGAACAGATGATATTAAGACCAGAAAAAGGCAGGTCTATCTATCTATCTATCTATCTATCTATCTATCTATCTATCTATCTATCCATCCATCCATCCATCCATCCATCCATCCATCCATCCATCCATCCATCCATCCATCCATCCATCCATCCATCCATCCATCCATCCATCCATCCATCCATCCATCCATCCATCCATCCATCCATCCATCCATCCATCCATCCATCCATCCATCTATCTATCTATCTATCTGTATATATATATATATCTATATCTATATATATCTTCCAGCCTCCCCAACACTAACTCTAATTTTACTCCTGTGTCCTCAAAACACTGGTATTTTCACAAACTGCTGCTGTTGTGTCTGTTCATGAATGAAACCACGTTGGCCTCCGTTACCTGCACATATACTGTATCTCCTTCATTCCTGAGTGACCTTGACAATAGAAAGACCTTTTATCTGCAGCGGTGTGTGATCAGGCTTCAGCGGACATACTTTGGAATGAGTGTGTGTGTGTGCGAGTTTGAGTGAGTGAGATTGTATGAAGTGATGAAGCTGAGCTGTACGCCTGTATGGACTCACTTTGTGCTGACTTGGCAGATTTACTGCTTTTCCATGGGCTTAGACCTGCACAGTGGAGGGTTATATTAGAGAAAGATGTAAGATGGAGGAGGGAGATGGGGATGGGGTGGGGGGCACTAGAACAGCTGCGACACAGGCTCTGCATACACACTACTATATTTTCACCATCTCACTCACACACACACAGAATGATGACACATGCTGGTAACAGAAACAGTGAGGAATCAATCTGTTCACTATTTCTGGATTTTTAAATCATGCCAAAAAGAAAGATGTCTGTACGTGTGAATACTCAACAAAACTTTCACTGGTCAAGGTTAGACACTGTATTGTATATGTATGTGATTGGACGTATTTGTTAATGCTTTCACAATGATGTCAAACATCAGACCCTGCTTCCTGTTTTCTGACCTGCTTTAATTTACTAATGCATCCAATTAAAATGACAATTTAACAGACTGACTAATGTAAACAATTATTCATATTTAAACCTGTATATTAGCAGCAGTTTTTTTACCATGGCATAACAAAACCAGCTGTGAAGACGCGGTGTAAATAAGTGGTTCTGCAGCGGTGTAAGTGTTAAGGTGAGTGTGACTGAGGGTATGAGTGAACAGCAATTGTACAAGAGTCACAGTACCCTTCAGAGTGACAGACAGGGGGAGCCGATAAAAGATTGGAAGATAAAACCTCTTCTCTGTGATGATTTGTGTCAGAGTGAGCTTGTCTGTCATCAGCAGCTCAGCAGACGTGTCGGTGAAAAGCTGGTCGAGGCTGACGGGAATATCGCCCGTGTTCCTGTTCAACAACACGATGTGTGTATCCATATGAAGTGTGTTTGTGTCCGACTCTGCGTCTACTGCTTCACCGCTTATTTATCTCCGTGGATATGCCTGATTGCTACCTCCAGCATCAGTTCATACAGAGGGATCTATGGCCAGGCCTAAGGCTCTAATGTTTACCACAAGATGAAATTTCAAATCAATGCAACACGAATTATGTTCAGCTCTTCTGCAGTTTAGGAATTTGCATGTGTGGGAGGCAGTCGGTGGGATATTATCATAAAACAAAAAAAAAAAACTACTGGCAACAAGACGTTTGCTGACGAGAGATGATGACCCAGGTCAAAGGTCTAATTCTGCAGTCAATCACAGACTCCTGTAGTGGAAGATTGTGTTGAATTAGCATCAGGACTGAGTGGTTGGTGTCAGTGATCACTTTACAGCTGCATGAAATATTCAGTGTTGTATGGTGATGTTGGAGGTGTGGAGGTCCATTGATTGAGCCTTTATCAGAAGTTGCTCTGGGGTGTGTTGCTCTGGGGATTCATGGTCGGCAGCCAACGCTATAAAGTCTTCTTAAATCACTGCAGTGCTCAAATAAAGACATTAGGAGGCAGAGTTAATATAAAGTGTAGGAGATGTACATGTTGTCAAACATTGATTTTTATCAGATAACAATGCTTGACATGATGAGCAAAGTTATGAATTTTCTTGTGGCGCTGATGTTACTAAATGTATCCTGTGCATCTTCATTAACGCCACCTACTGGGCTGAAGTGCGTACGGGTATGAATACATTATTTTTTCAGCGTTTTCTTTTGTCAGTAATTTAGAAATCACTAAAATAATCTATGTGATGTAGCATAGTTATTAGCTTGAAGCCTTTTGTATCTGTCTATGTGTAATCATAAATTCAACTGATAGGTTAAGAATAATCTGTTACTAAAAATAGACCAGAGGTCATAGTGAATTCTGACCTTGACCTCTCCTTGGGATTCAGGGCATGAGGTGAAAATGAGAAATGCAAACACACAGAGAAAATAGAGAGATTAGACACAGAGTGGGATTTACTGGTGCAGCGTCACAGTAATGTGTACCAGTAGCTGCTGATACTGGGACTAATGCTGCTGTTTGTATGGACACATTATATGGGCTATGGTGTGTGTGCTCTCTGGGGATTACACTGTGTATTCCCATGTGTTGGGAGGATTGTGTAAGGTCTATATGCCCCCTCCCCCCCGACCCCCGCATCATCTTCCATCCCTTGACTAATCATAAACAAAATGCACATCAGTTCATCCTGAACACCCAGGATTGTTGCAGTAACAGATTTACATATCCATCCACAGAGGATTAACTGTTGTGAGGAGCATACTGTGAGTCTGAGGCAGTTCCTAACAGGGACCGGCTGACGAGCACACAGTGACCCAGGGAGTCACTGAGGGTGTGAGCGGGTCAGCTGTGTGTATAAAGAGGAACTACACACGACTGTCAAACAGATTGTGAGGGTCTGCAGGGCAGTCGTATTGTTGAGGACATCGGCTTCACTCCATGCTGTCAAGATTCACACATTTTCCACATATTGTATTATGATATTCCATCATTTGGATTAGTCATATAGTGTGTGTCGACCTGGTGGCATTTGTCTCTGTGTTAATTGTAAAAAAATTAATCACGATTAATTAGATTAGATCAGATTTTTTAAATCAACTGCTTGACAGATCCAGTTCTAATATTTAGATAAATAGTCAGTTAGTACTATATGCAGTACAATGATTTGGAACAGTACTAGTCACCTGTCTCAACTAATAAAGTCCGTGACAGTTTTACAAACCGTCCGTCTGTGCCAAGAATCTCACCATGAAACAAGCTTTATAGAAGATTCCAAAAGGAATGTTGGAGTTTTTTTTTTTTTTTTTTCAAACCTCAAACTCACATGTGAGAGTAGCTCAACTGCACTTGAACAGGATTCCAGCTGGAAAAAATCCTGCACAGCGCTTCCAACAGTTGTCACTTTCCCTCACAGCTCCAGGATTATCAAAGCGCTAATGATTTCAGTGGTCGAAAGATTTTAGGCACTGAGAGCCGGGGACCAAGTGCAGAAATACAGAATCAAGCATGAGAGGTTATTTATTCTTGTGTCTGTGAGGCTCTGTTTCTGCCTGCTCTCAATCAGCGGACGTGGCCACGAGTCCTTATCTCACAGGGAGCAAAGTAACGAGTCCCTCGTGTCATCAAACACGCCATTTAAGCCGAGGCTGACGAGTCCAGAGGAGAACTGCTCTGGTTGAAGAGTTCTGCTAAGAGTTGGTTTAGCTGAGAGTTGTGCTGCGCATTTGGGATGAGAAAAACTTTTGAGATTAGATTGAACTTTATTGATCCCACACTGGGGAAAGTCGGTACTCGTACAGTGTCATTTAACTTCTGTATTTCACGTACGTCTGCAATCGTAGAGTTGTCCTGTAGGTTGTGAACATAGTCCACATGTGTAAGTCAAAAGTGGTGAATATTCAGACTTTTCTATCTACTTAAATATACTCTGTAAATGTGCTCAAAATGTGTTACAAATGCAGCTTCATTGCACTTGTCGTGATATTCTGACTAGGCGCAACAAACTTGGTGTTGTTTTTAACAGTTTCGCTGACAGGAAATCAGCGTGAACAGTGAATATTGAATGACCTTAGATATCTGCAGTGATTTTTAGATACTTTATCTGCTTTTGATGTCATTTGAAGAATAGTTTGAAGCATTTGTACTGTCGTGCTCTGGGGCTGTGTTTGCTCTTAGTCATAAGATAAAATATATATATATAAAAAAGAAAAAGTAGAATAGAGGTTATGAAAGGCCAAAGGAAACCTTTGTCCTGAGGGAAATTCCAGTCCTG